>NC_090654.1:68668093-69371093 GCF_040937935.1 Hyperolius riggenbachi | reverse complement strand
ACTCTTACACCATCAAGTGCAAAGTCGGGGAACACAACGACCACCTGATAAATAATTGGGATCCAGCTGGTCCCCCTTAGGCCGGGTTCAATACTGGGATTGCAAAAGGCAAATCGCAATCACCTATGGAGTGTAATTGCATTTCTACCAAGCAATTGTGGCTCCATGTTACAGTGATTGCGTTTTTCAGTCTCATTCCAGAGAATGAGAATGGCGTTCTAACTGCCAGCAAAATGTTACACGCAGTGCACTTTTGCGATATACGCACATCACAGGCACTGCAAGGATTTACCGCAGTGCTTTGCTGAATACCGGCTATCAGCAAAGAGCAGAAAAACTACTTATAAAAGCACCCCAAGTGTGAACTGGCCCTTAAGAGAACTTTATTGGTGATTACAAATTGTTGCAACCTGCAATGTAGAACTCAGGGGCGTATTTAAAATGATTTAAATATACCCCCAAATTCTAATAATGGCCTCCTCCTCCCCATAGCCATACCAATCCTCACCAAAAAGGTACAAAGCATAGAACTGCAAACAAAACAAAAAAAGATGCAGGCCAACAATTGTAATTCTGGAAAATACCAATTGCACTAGCAAAAACCCGGCAATGCAATTCACATGTTCATCGCTGTGCTGTTGCTATTGGAAAAATGTGAACGATACAATTTTTAAATCGAAACATGCTTAATAAAAAAGGGCGCTAATTAGTTAATCTCCATCTAAGATAGTTTATTATATTCTTTTTTTAACAGAGTCCTTTGGCTAATCCAGTTGGCTAAAACTAAATCACATTTTGGCCAATAGGATTGTAAGCAGGCCCACCATGGTAAGGTAGACTCTATTAGGGCGGGTTAGGTGATGGGAGTGAGAGAGGAATAGAGTATAGCGTTTTGGAGAGGGAAGAGGGGGATAGGTGGTCTTAAAGGGTTCCACTCTTACACCATCAAGTGCAAAGTTGGGGAACACAACGACCACCTGATAAATAATTGGGATCCAGCTGGTCCCCCTTAGGCCGGGTTCAATACTGGGATTGCAAAAGGCAAATCGCAATCACCTATGGAGTGTAATTGCATTTCTACCAAGCAATTGTGGCTCCATGTTACAGTGATTGCGTTTTTCTGTCTCATTCCAGAGAATGAGAATGGCTTCTAACTGCCAGCAAAATGTTGCACGCAGTGCACTTTTGCGATATACGCACATCACAGGCACTGCAAGGATTTACCGCAGTGCTTTGCTGAATACCGGCTATCAGCAAAGAGCAGAAAAACTACTTATTAAAGCACCCCAAGTGTAAACTGGCCCTTAAGAGAACTTTATTGGTGATTACAAATTGTTGCAACCTGCAGAGTAGAACTCAGGGGCATATTTAAAATGATTTAAATATACCCCCAAATTCTAATAATGGCCTCCTCCTCCCCATAGCCATACCAATCCTCACCAAAAAGGGTCAAAGCATAGAAACGCAAACAAAACAAAAAAAGATGCAGGCCAACAATTGTAATTCTGGAAAATACCAATTGCACTAGCAAAAACCCGGCAATGCAATTCACATGTTCATCGCCGTGCTGTTGCTATTGGCAAAATGGGAACGATACAATTTTTAAATCGAAACGTGCTTAATAAAAAAGGGCCCTAATTACTTAATCTCCATCTAAGATAGTTTATTATATTCTTTTTTTTAACAGAGTCCTTTGGCTAATCCAGTTGGCTAAAACTAAATCACATTTTGGCCAATAGGATTGTAAGCCGGCCCACCATGGTAAGGTAGACTCTATTAGGGCGGGTTAGGGAATAGGAGTGAGAGAGGAATAGGGGATAGCGTTTTGGAGAAGGAAGATGGGGATAGGTGGTCTTAAGGGGTACCACTCTTACACCATCAAGTGCAAAGTCGGGGAACACAGCGACCACCTGATAATTGGGATCCAGCTGGTCCCTCTTAGGCCGGGTTCAACACTGGGATCGCAAAAGGCAAATCGCAATCGCCTATCGAGTGTAATTGCATATCTACCAAGCAATTGTGGCTCCATGTTACAGTGATTGCGTTTTTCAGTCTCATTCCAGAGAATGAGAATGGCGTTCTAACTGCCAGCAAAATGTTACACGCAGTGCACTTTTGCGATATACGCACATCACAGGCACTGCAAGGATTTACCGCAGTGCTTTGCTGAATACCGGCTATCAGCAAAGAGCAGAAAAACTACTTATAAAAGCACCCCAAGTGTGAACTGGCCCTTAAGAGAACTTTATTGGTGATTACAAATTGTTGCAACCTGCAATGTAGAACTCAGGGGCGTATTTAAAATGATTTAAATATACCCCCAAATTCTAATAATGGCCTCCTCCTCCCCATAGCCATACCAATCCTCACCAAAAAGGTACAAAGCATAGAACTGCAAACAAAACAAAAAAAGATGCAGGCCAACAATTGTAATTCTGGAAAATACCAATTGCACTAGCAAAAACCCGGCAATGCAATTCACATGTTCATCGCCGTGCTGTTGCTATTGGAAAAATGTGAACGATACAATTTTTAAATCGAAACATGCTTAATAAAAAAGGGCGCTAATTAGTTAATCTCCATCTAAGATAGTTTATTATATTCTTTTTTTAACAGAGTCCTTTGGCTAATCCAGTTGGCTAAAACTAAATCACATTTTGGCCAATAGGATTGTAAGCAGGCCCACCATGGTAAGGTAGACTCTATTAGGGCGGGTTAGGTGATGGGAGTGAGAGAGGAATAGAGTATAGCGTTTTGGAGAGGGAAGAGGGGGATAGGTGGTCTTAAAGGGTTCCACTCTTACACCATCAAGTGCAAAGTTGGGGAACACAACGACCACCTGATAAATAATTGGGATCCAGCTGGTCCCCCTTAGGCCGGGTTCAATACTGGGATTGCAAAAGGCAAATCGCAATCACCTATGGAGTGTAATTGCATTTCTACCAAGCAATTGTGGCTCCATGTTACAGTGATTGCGTTTTTCTGTCTCATTCCAGAGAATGAGAATGGCTTCTAACTGCCAGCAAAATGTTGCACGCAGTGCACTTTTGCGATATACGCACATCACAGGCACTGCAAGGATTTACCGCAGTGCTTTGCTGAATACCGGCTATCAGCAAAGAGCAGAAAAACTACTTATTAAAGCACCCCAAGTGTAAACTGGCCCTTAAGAGAACTTTATTGGTGATTACAAATCGTTGCAACCTGCAGAGTAGAACCCAGGGGCATATTTAAAATGATTTAAATATACCCCCAAATTCTAATAATGGCCTCCTCCTCCCCATAGCCATACCAATCCTCACCAAAAAGGGTCAAAGCATAGAACTGCAAACAAAACAAAAAAAGATGCAGGCCAACAATTGTAATTCTGGAAAATACCAATTGCACTAGCAAAAACCCGGCAATGCAATTCACATGTTCATCGCCGTGCTGTTGCTATTGGAAAAATGTAAACGATACAATTTTTAAATCGAAACATGCTTAATAAAAAAGGGCGCTAATTAGTTAATCTCCATCTAAGATAGTTTATTATATTCTTTTTTTAACAGAGTCCTTTGGCTAATCCAGTTGGCTAAAACTAAATCACATTTTGGCCAATAGGATTGTAAGCCGGCCCACCATGGTAAGGTAGACTCTATTAGGGCGGGTTAGGTGATGGGAGTGAGAGAGGAATAGAGTATAGCGTTTTGGAGAGGGAAGAGGGGGATAGGTGGTCTTAAAGGGTTCCACTCTTACACCATCAAGTGCAAAGTCGGGGAACACAACGACCACCTGATAAATAATTGGGATCCAGCTGGTCCCCCTTAGGCCGGGTTCAATACTGGGATTGCAAAAGGCAAATCGCAATCACCTATGGAGTGTAATTGCATTTCTACCAAGCAATTGTGGCTCCATGTTACAGTGATTGCGTTTTTCAGTCTCATTCCAGAGAATGAGAATGGCGTTCTAACTGCCAGCAAAATGTTACACGCAGTGCACTTTTGCGATATACGCACATCACAGGCACTGCAAGGATTTACCGCAGTGCTTTGCTGAATACCGGCTATCAGCAAAGAGCAGAAAAACTACTTATAAAAGCACCCCAAGTGTGAACTGGCCCTTAAGAGAACTTTATTGGTGATTACAAATTGTTGCAACCTGCAATGTAGAACTCAGGGGCGTATTTAAAATGATTTAAATATACCCCCAAATTCTAATAATGGCCTCCTCCTCCCCATAGCCATACCAATCCTCACCAAAAAGGTACAAAGCATAGAACTGCAAACAAAACAAAAAAAGATGCAGGCCAACAATTGTAATTCTGGAAAATACCAATTGCACTAGCAAAAACCCGGCAATGCAATTCACATGTTCATCGCCGTGCTGTTGCTATTGGAAAAATGTGAACGATACAATTTTTAAATCGAAACATGCTTAATAAAAAAGGGCGCTAATTAGTTAATCTCCATCTAAGATAGTTTATTATATTCTTTTTTTAACAGAGTCCTTTGGCTAATCCAGTTGGCTAAAACTAAATCACATTTTGGCCAATAGGATTGTAAGCAGGCCCACCATGGTAAGGTAGACTCTATTAGGGCGGGTTAGGTGATGGGAGTGAGAGAGGAATAGAGTATAGCGTTTTGGAGAGGGAAGAGGGGGATAGGTGGTCTTAAAGGGTTCCACTCTTACACCATCAAGTGCAAAGTTGGGGAACACAACGACCACCTGATAAATAATTGGGATCCAGCTGGTCCCCCTTAGGCCGGGTTCAATACTGGGATTGCAAAAGGCAAATCGCAATCACCTATGGAGTGTAATTGCATTTCTACCAAGCAATTGTGGCTCCATGTTACAGTGATTGCGTTTTTCTGTCTCATTCCAGAGAATGAGAATGGCTTCTAACTGCCAGCAAAATGTTGCACGCAGTGCACTTTTGCGATATACGCACATCACAGGCACTGCAAGGATTTACCGCAGTGCTTTGCTGAATACCGGCTATCAGCAAAGAGCAGAAAAACTACTTATTAAAGCAACCCAAGTGTAAACTGGCCCTTAAGAGAACTTTATTGGTGATTACAAATTGTTGCAACCTGCAGAGTAGAACTCAGGGGCATATTTAAAATGATTTAAATACACCCCCAAATTCTAATAATGGCCTCCTCCTCCCCATAGCCATACCAATCCTCACCAAAAAGGGTCAAAGCATAGAACTGCAAACAAAACAAAAAAAGATGCAGGCCAACAATTGTAATTCTGGAAAATACCAATTGCACTAGCAAAAACCCGGCAATGCAATTCACATGTTCATCGCCGTGCTGTTGCTATTGGAAAAATGGGAACGATACAATTTTTAAATCGAAACATGCTTAATAAAAAAGGGCGCTAATTAGTTAATCTCCATCTAAGATAGTTTATTATATTCTTTTTTTAGCAGAGTCCTTTGGCTAATCCAGTTGGCTAAAACTAAATCACATTTTGGCCAATAGGATTGCAAGCAGGCCCACCATGGTAAGGTAGACTCTATTAGGGCGGGTTAGGTGATGGGAGTGAGAGAGGAATAGAGTATAGCGTTTTGGAGAGGGAAGAGAGGGATAGGTGGTCTTAAAGGGTTCCACTCTTACACCATCAAGTGCACAGTCGGGGAACACAACGACCACCTGATAAATAATTGGGATCCAGCTGGTCCCCCTTAGGCCGGGTTCAATACTGGGATTGCAAAAGGCAAATCGCAATCACCTATGGAGTGTAATTGCATTTCTACCAAGCAATTGTGGCTCCATGTTACAGTGATTGCGTTTTTCTGTCTCATTCCAGAGAATGAGAATGGCTTCTAACTGGCAGAAAAATGTTGCACGCAGTGCACTTTTGCGATATACGCACATCACAGGCACTGCAAGGATTTACCGCAGTGCTTTGCTGAATACCGGCTATCAGCAAAGAGCAGAAAAACTACTTATTAAAGCACCCCAAGTGTAAACTGGCCCTTAAGAGAACTTTATTGGTGATTACAAATTGTTGCAACCTGCAGAGTAGAACTCAGGGGCATATTTAAAATGATTTAAATATACCCCCAAATTCTAATAATGGCCTCCTCCTCCCCATAGCCATACCAATCCTCACCAAAAAGGGTCAAAGCATAGAAACGCAAACAAAACAAAAAAAGATGCAGGCCAACAATTGTAATTCTGGATAATACCAATTGCACTAGCAAAAACCCGGCAATGCAATTCACATGTTCATCGCCGTGCTGTTGCTATTGGCAAAATGGGAACGATACAATTTTTAAATCGAAACGTGCTTAATAAAAAGGGCCCTAATTACTTAATCTCCATCTAAGATAGTTTATTATATTCTTTTTTTAACAGAGTCCTTTGGCTAATCCAGTTGGCTAAAACTAAATCACATTTTGGCCAATAGGATTGTAAGCCGGCCCACCATGGTAAGGTAGACTCTATTAGGGCGGGTTAGGGAATAGGAGTGAGAGAGGAATAGGGGATAGCGTTTTGGAGAAGGAAGATGGGGATAGGTGGTCTTAAGGGGTACCACTCTTACACCATCAAGTGCAAAGTCGGGGAACACAGCGACCACCTGATAAATAATTGGGATCCAGCTGGTCCCCCTTAGGCCGGGTTCAACACTGGGATCGCAAAAGGCAAATCGCAATCGCCTATGGAGTGTAATTGCATATCTACCAAGCAATTGTGGCTCCATGTTACAGTGATTGCGTTTTTCAGTCTCATTCCAGAGAATGAGAATGGCGTTCTAACTGCCAGCAAAATGTTACACGCAGTGCACTTTTGCGATATACGCACATCACAGGCACTGCAAGGATTTACCGCAGTGCTTTGCTCAATACCGGCTATCAGCAAAGAGCAGAAAAACTACTTATAAAAGCACCCCAAGTGTGAACTGGCCCTTAAGAGAACTTTATTGGTGATTACAAATTGTTGCAACCTGCAATGTAGAACTCAGGGGCGTATTTAAAATGATTTAAATATACCCCCAAATTCTAATAATCGCCTCCTCCTCCCCATAGCCATACCAATCCTCACCAAAAAGGTACAAAGCATAGAACTGCAAACAAAACAAAAAAAGATGCAGGCCAACAATTGTAATTCTGGAAAATACCAATTGCACTAGCAAAAACCCGGCAATGCAATTCACATGTTCATCGCCGTGCTGTTGCTATTGGAAACATGTAAACGATACAATTTTTAAATCGAAACATGCTTAATAAAAAAGGGCGCTAATTAGTTAATCTCCATCTAAGATAGTTTATTATATTCTTTTTTTAACAGAGTCCTTTGGCTAATCCAGTTGGCTAAAACTAAATCACATTTTGGCCAATAGGATTGTAAGCCGGCCCACCATGGTAAGGTAGACTCTATTAGGGCGGGTCAGGTGATGGGAGTGAGAGAGGAATAGAGTATAGCGTTTTGGAGAGGGAAGAGGGGGATAGGTGGTCTTAAAGGGTTCCACTCTTACACCATCAAGTGCAAAGTCGGGGAACACAACCACCACCTGATAAATAATTGGGATCCAGCTGGTCCCCCTGAGGCCGGGTTCAATACTGGGATTGCAAAAGGCAAATCGCAATCACCTATGGAGTGTAATTGCATTTCTACCAAGCAATTGTGGCTCCATGTTACAGTGATTGCGTTTTTCTGTCTCATTCCAGAGAATGAGAATGGCTTCTAACTGCCAGCAAAATGTTGCACGCAGTGCACTTTTGCGATATACGCACATCACAGGCACTGCAAGGATTTACCGCAGTGCTTTGCTGAATACCGGCTATCAGCAAAGAGCAGAAAAACTACTTATTAAAGCACCCCAAGTGTAAACTGGCCCTTAAGAGAACTTTATTGGTGATTACAAATTGTTGCAACCTGCAGAGTAGAATTCAGGGGCATATTTAAAATGATTTAAATATACCCCCAAATTCTAATAATGGCCTCCTCCTCCCCATAGCCATACCAATCCTCACCAAAAAGGGTCAAAGCATAGAAACGCAAACAAAACAAAAAAAGATGCAGGCCAACAATTGTAATTCTGGAAAATACCAATTGCACTAGCAAAAACCCGGCAATGCAATTCACATGTTCATCGCCGTGCTGTTGCTATTGGCAAAATGGGAACGATACAATTTTTAAATCGAAACGTGCTTAATAAAAAGGGCCCTAATTACTTAATCTCCATCTAAGATAGTTTATTATATTCTTTTTTTAACAGAGTCCTTTGGCTAATCCAGTTGGCTAAAACTAAATCACATTTTGGCCAATAGGATTGTAAGCAGGCCCACCATGGTAAGGTAGACTCTATTAGGGCGGGTTAGGTGATGGGAGTGAGAGAGGAATAGAGTATAGCGTTTTGGAGAGGGAAGAGGGGGATATGTGGTCTTAAAGGGTTCCACTCTTACACCATCAAGTGCAAAGTCGGGGAACACAACGACCACCTGATAAATAATTGGGATCCAGCTGGTCCCCCTTAGGCCGGGTTCAATACTGGGATTGCAAAAGGCAAATCGCAATCACCTATGGAGTGTAATTGCATTTCTACCAAGCAATTGTGGCTCCATGTTACAGTGATTGCGTTTTTCTGTCTCATTCCAGAGAATGAGAATGGCTTCTAACTGCCAGCAAAATGTTGCACGCAGTGCACTTTTGCGATATACGCACATCACAGGCACTGCAAGGATTTACCGCAGTGCTTTGCTGAATACCGGCTATCAGCAAAGAGCAGAAAAACTACTTATGAAAGCACCCCAAGTGTGAACTGGCCCTTAAGAGAACTTTATTGGTGATTACAAATTGTTGCAACCTGCAATGTAGAACTCAGGGGCGTATTTTAAATGATTTAAATATACCCCCAAATTCTAATAATCGCCTCCTCCTCCCCATAGCCATACCAATCCTCACCAAAAAGGTACAAAGCATAGAACTGCAAACAAAACAAAAAAAGATGCAGGCCAACAATTGTAATTCTGGAAAATACCAATTGCACTAGCAAAAACCCGGCAATGCAATTCACATGTTCATCGCCGTGCTGTTGCTATTGGAAAAATGTAAACGATACAATTTTTAAATCGAAACATGCTTAATAAAAAAGGGCGCTAATTAGTTAATCTCCATCTAAGATAGTTTATTATATTCTTTTTTTAACAGAGTCCTTTGGCTAATCCAGTTGGCTAAAACTAAATCACATTTTGGCCAATAGGATTGTAAGCCGGCCCACCATGGTAAGGTAGACTCTATTAGGGCGGGTTAGGTGATGGGAGTGAGAGAGGAATAGAGTATAGCGTTTTGGAGAGGGAAGAGGGGGATAGGTGGTCTTAAAGGGTTCCACTCTTACACCATCAAGTGCAAAGTCGGGGAACACAACGACCACCTGATAAATAATTGGGATCTAGCTGGTCCCCCTTAGGCCGGGTTCAATACTGGGATTGCAAAAGGCAAATCGCAATCACCTATGGAGTGTAATTGCATTTCTACCAAGCAATTGTGGCTCCATGTTACAGTGATTGCGTTTTTCTGTCTCATTCCAGAGAATGAGAATGGCTTCTAACTGCCAGCAAAATGTTGCACGCAGTGCACTTTTGCGATATACGCACATCACAGGCACTGCAAGGATTTACCGCAGTGCTTTGCTGAATACCGGCTATCAGCAAAGAGCAGAAAAACTACTTATTAAAGCACCCCAAGTGTAAACTGGCCCTTAAGAGAACTTTATTGGTGATTACAAATTGTTGCAACCTGCAGAGTAGAACTCAGGGGCATATTTCAAATGATTTAAATATACCCCCAAATTCTAATAATGGCCTCCTCCTCCCCATAGCCATACCAATCCTCACCAAAAAGGGTCAAAGCATAGAAACGCAAACAAAACAAAAAAAGATGCAGGCCAACAATTGTAATTCTGGATAATACCAATTGCACTAGCAAAAACCCGGCAATGCAATTCACATGTTCATCGCCGTGCTGTTGCTATTGGCAAAATGGGAACGATACAATTTTTAAATCGAAACGTGCTTAATAAAAAGGGCCCTAATTACTTAATCTCCATCTAAGATAGTTTATTATATTCTTTTTTTAACAGAGTCCTTTGGCTAATCCAGTTGGCTAAAACTAAATCACATTTTGGCCAATAGGATTGTAAGCCGGCCCACCATGGTAAGGTAGACTCTATTAGGGCGGGTTAGGGAATAGGAGTGAGAGAGGAATAGGGGATAGCGTTTTGGAGAAGGAAGATGGGGATAGGTGGTCTTAAGGGGTACCACTCTTACACCATCAAGTGCAAAGTCGGGGAACACAGCGACCACCTGATAAATAATTGGGATCCAGCTGGTCCCCCTTAGGCCGGGTTCAACACTGGGATCGCAAAAGGCAAATCGCAATCGCCTATGAAGTGTAATTGCATATCTACCAAGCAATTGTGGCTCCATGTTACAGTGATTGCGTTTTTCAGTCTCATTCCAGAGAATGAGAATGGCGTTCTAACTGCCAGCAAAATGTTACACGCAGTGCACTTTTGCGATATACACACATCACAGGCACTGCAAGGATTTACCGCAGTGCTTTGCTCAATACCGGCTATCAGCAAAGAGCAGAAAAACTACTTATAAAAGCACCCCAAGTGTGAACTGGCCCTTAAGAGAACTTTATTGGTGATTACAAATTGTTGCAACCTGCAATGTAGAACTCAGGGGCGTATTTAAAATGATTTAAATATACCCCCAAATTCTAATAATCGCCTCCTCCTCCCCATAGCCATACCAATCCTCACCAAAAAGGTACAAAGCATAGAACTGCAAACAAAACAAAAAAAGATGCAGGCCAACAATTGTAATTCTGGAAAATACCAATTGCACTAGCAAAAACCCGGCAATGCAATTCACATGTTCATCGCCGTGCTGTTGCTATTGGAAACATGTAAACGATACAATTTTTAAATCGAAACATGCTTAATAAAAAAGGGAGTTAATTAGTTAATCTCCATCTAAGATAGTTTATTATATTCTTTTTTTAACAGAGTCCTTTGGCTAATCCAGTTGGCTAAAACTAAATCACATTTTGGCCAATAGGATTGTAAGCCGGCCCACCATGGTAAGGTAGACTCTATTAGGGCGGGTTAGGGAATAGGAGTGAGAGAGGAATAGGGGATAGCGTTTTGGAGAAGGAAGATGGGGATAGGTGGTCTTAAGGGGTACCACTCTTACACCATCAAGTGCAAAGTCGGGGAACACAACGACCACCTGATAAATAATTGGGATCTAGCTGGTCCCCCTTAGGCCGGGTTCAATACTGGGATTGCAAAAGGCAAATCGCAATCACCTATGGAGTGTAATTGCATTTCTACCAAGCAATTGTGGCTCCATGTTACAGTGATTGCGTTTTTCTGTCTCATTCCAGAGAATGAGAATGGCTTCTAACTGCCAGCAAAATGTTGCACGCAGTGCACTTTTGCGATATACGCACATCACAGGCACTGCAAGGATTTACCGCAGTGCTTTGCTGAATACCGGCTATCAGCAAAGAGCAGAAAAACTACTTATTAAAGCACCCCAAGTGTAAACTGGCCCTTAAGAGAACTTTATTGGTGATTACAAATTGTTGCAACCTGCAGAGTAGAACTCAGGGGCATATTTCAAATGATTTAAATATACCCCCAAATTCTAATAATGGCCTCCTCCTCCCCATAGCCATACCAATCCTCACCAAAAAGGGTCAAAGCATAGAAACGCAAACAAAACAAAAAAAGATGCAGGCCAACAATTGTAATTCTGGATAATACCAATTGCACTAGCAAAAACCCGGCAATGCAATTCACATGTTCATCGCCGTGCTGTTGCTATTGGCAAAATGGGAACGATACAATTTTTAAATCGAAACGTGCTTAATAAAAAGGGCCCTAATTACTTAATCTCCATCTAAGATAGTTTATTATATTCTTTTTTTAACAGAGTCCTTTGGCTAATCCAGTTGGCTAAAACTAAATCACATTTTGGCCAATAGGATTGTAAGCCGGCCCACCATGGTAAGGTAGACTCTATTAGGGCGGGTTAGGGAATAGGAGTGAGAGAGGAATAGGGGATAGCGTTTTGGAGAAGGAAGATGGGGATAGGTGGTCTTAAGGGGTACCACTCTTACACCATCAAGTGCAAAGTCGGGGAACACAGCGACCACCTGATAAATAATTGGGATCCAGCTGGTCCCCCTTAGGCCGGGTTCAACACTGGGATCGCAAAAGGCAAATCGCAATCGCCTATGAAGTGTAATTGCATATCTACCAAGCAATTGTGGCTCCATGTTACAGTGATTGCGTTTTTCAGTCTCATTCCAGAGAATGAGAATGGCGTTCTAACTGCCAGCAAAATGTTACACGCAGTGCACTTTTGCGATATACACACATCACAGGCACTGCAAGGATTTACCGCAGTGCTTTGCTCAATACCGGCTATCAGCAAAGAGCAGAAAAACTACTTATAAAAGCACCCCAAGTGTGAACTGGCCCTTAAGAGAACTTTATTGGTGATTACAAATTGTTGCAACCTGCAATGTAGAACTCAGGGGCGTATTTAAAATGATTTAAATATACCCCCAAATTCTAATAATCGCCTCCTCCTCCCCATAGCCATACCAATCCTCACCAAAAAGGTACAAAGCATAGAACTGCAAACAAAACAAAAAAAGATGCAGGCCAACAATTGTAATTCTGGAAAATACCAATTGCACTAGCAAAAACCCGGCAATGCAATTCACATGTTCATCGCCGTGCTGTTGCTATTGGAAACATGTAAACGATACAATTTTTAAATCGAAACATGCTTAATAAAAAAGGGAGTTAATTAGTTAATCTCCATCTAAGATAGTTTATTATATTCTTTTTTTAACAGAGTCCTTTGGCTAATCCAGTTGGCTAAAACTAAATCACATTTTGGCCAATAGGATTGTAAGCCGGCCCACCATGGTAAGGTAGACTCTATTAGGGCGGGTTAGGGAATAGGAGTGAGAGAGGAATAGGGGATAGCGTTTTGGAGAAGGAAGATGGGGATAGGTGGTCTTAAGGGGTACCACTCTTACACCATCAAGTGCAAAGTCGGGGAACACAGCGACCACCTGATAAATAATTGGGATCCAGCTGGTCCCCCTTAGGCCGGGTTCAACACTGGGATCGCAAAAGGCAAATCGCAATCGCCTATGGAGTGTAATTGCATATCTACCAAGCAATTGTGGCTCCATGTTACAGTGATTGCGTTTTTCAGTCTCATTCCAGAGAATGAGAATGGCGTTCTAACTGCCAGCAAAATGTTACACGCAGTGCACTTTTGCGATATACGCACATCACAGGCACTGCAAGGATTTACCGCAGTGCTTTGCTGAATACCGGCTATCAGCAAAGAGCAGAAAAACTACTTATAAAAGCACCCCAAGTGTGAACTGGCCCTTAAGAGAACTTTATTGGTGATTACAAATTGTTGCAACCTGCAATGTAGAACTCAGGGGCGTATTTTAAATGATTTAAATATACCCCCAAATTCTAATAATGGCCTCCTCCTCCCCATAGCCATACTAATCCTCACCAAAAGGTACAAAGCATAGAACTGCAAACAAAACAAAAGAAGATGCAGGCCAACAATTGTAATTCTGGAAAATACCAATTGCACTAGCAAAAACCCGGCAATGCAATTCACATGTTCATCGCCGTGCTGTTGCTATTGGAAACATGTAAACGATACAATTTTTAAATCGAAACATGCTTAATAAAAAAGGGCGCTAATTAGTTAATCTCCATCTAAGATAGTTTATTATATTCTTTTTTTAACAGAGTCCTTTGGCTAATCCAGTTGGCTAAAACTAAATCACATTTTGGCCAATAGGATTGTAAGCCGGCCCACCATGGTAAGGTAGACTCTATTAGGGCGGGTTAGGTGATGGGAGTGAGAGAGGAATAGAGTATAGCGTTTTGGAGAGGGAAGAGGGGGGATAGGTGGTCTTAAAGGGTTCCACTCTTACACCATCAAGTGCAAAGTCGGGGAACACAACGACCACCTGATAAATAATTGGGATCCAGCTGGTCCCCCTTAGGCCAGGTTCAATACTGGGATTGCAAAAGGCAAATCGCAATCACCTATGGAGTGTAATTGCATTTCTACCAAGCAATTGTGGCTCCATGTTACAGTGATTGCGTTTTTCTGTCTCATTCCAGAGAATGAGAATGGCTTCTAACTGCCAGCAAAATGTTGCACGCAGTGCACTTTTGCGATATACGCACATCACAGGCACTGCAAGGATTTACCGCAGTGCTTTGCTGAATACCGGCTATCAGCAAAGAGCAGAAAAACTACTTATTAAAGCACCCCAAGTGTAAACTGGCCCTTAAGAGAACTTTTTTGGTGATTACAAATTGTTGCAACCTGCAGAGTAGAACTCAGGGGCATATTTAAAATGATTTAAATATACCTCCAAATTCTAATAATGGCCTCCTCCTCCCCATAGCCATACCAATCCTCACCAAAAAGGGTCAAAGCATAGAAACGCAAACAAAACAAAAAAAGATGCAGGCCAACAATTGTAATTCTGGAAAATACCAATTGCACTAGCAAAAACCCGGCAATGCAATTCACATGTTCATCGCCGTGCTGTTGCTATTGGCAAAATGGGAACGATACAATTTTTAAATCGAAACGTGCTTAATAAAAAAGGGCCCTAATTACTTAATCTCCATCTAAGATAGTTTATTATATTCTTTTTTTAACAGAGCCCTTTGGCTAATCCAGTTGGCTAAAACTAAATCACATTTTGGCCAATAGGATTGTAAGCCGGCCCACCATGGTAAGGTAGACTCTATTAGGGCGGGTTAGGTGATGGGAGTGAGAGAGGAATAGGGGATAGCGTTTTGGAGAAGGAAGATGGGGATAGGTGGTCTTAAGGGGTACCACTCTTACACCATCAAGTGCAAAGTCGGGGAACACAGCGACCACCTGATAAATAATTGGGATCCAGCTGGTCCCCCTTAGGCCGGGTTCAACACTGGGATCGCAAAAGGCAAATCGCAATCGCCTATGGAGTGTAATTGCATATCTACCAAGCAATTGTGGCTCCATGTTACAGTGATTGCGTTTTTCAGTCTCATTCCAGAGAATGAGAATGGCGTTCTAACTGCCAGCAAAATGTTACACGCAGTGCACTTTTGCGATATACGCACATCACAGGCACTGCAAGGATTTACCGCAGTGCTTTGCTCAATACCGGCTATCAGCAAAGAGCAGAAAAACTACTTATAAAAGCACCCCAAGTGTAAACTGGCCCTTAAGAGAACTTTATTGGTGATTACAAATTGTTGCAACCTGCAGAGTAGAACTCAGGGGCATATTTAAAATGATTTAAATATACCCCCAAATTCTAATAATGGCCTCCTCCTCCCCATAGCCATACCAATCCTCACCAAAAAGGGTCAAAGCATAGAAACGCAAACAAAACAAAAAAAGATGCAGGCCAACAATTGTAATTCTGGAAAATACCAATTGCACTAGCAAAAACCCGGCAATGCAATTCACATGTTCATCGTCGTGCTGTTGCTATTGGCAAAATGGGAACGATACAATTTTTAAATCGAAACGTGCTTAATAAAAAGGGCCCTAATTACTTAATCTCCATCTAAGATAGTTTATTATATTCTTTTTTTAACAGAGTCCTTTGGCTAATCCAGTTGGCTAAAACTAAATCACATTTTGGCCAATAGGATTGTAAGCCGGCCCACCATGGTAAGGTAGACTCTATTAGGGCGGGTTAGGGAATAGGAGTGAGAGAGGAATAGGGGATAGCGTTTTGGAGAAGGAAGATGGGGATAGGTGGTCTTAAGGGGTACCACTCTTACACCATCAAGTGCAAAGTCGGGGAACACAGCGACCACCTGATAAATAATTGGGATCCAGCTGGTCCCCCTTAGGCCGGGTTCAACACTGGGATCGCAAAAGGCAAATCGCAATCGCCTATGGAGTGTAATTGCATATCTACCAAGCAATTGTGGCTCCATGTTACAGTGATTGCGTTTTTCAGTCTCATTCCAGAGAATGAGAATGGCGTTCTAACTGCCAGCAAAATGTTACACGCAGTGCACTTTTGCGATATACGCACATCACAGGCACTGCAAGGATTTACCGCAGTGCTTTGCTGAATACCGGCTATCAGCAAAGAGCAGAAAAACTACTTATAAAAGCACCCCAAGTGTGAACTGGCCCTTAAGAGAACTTTATTGGTGATTACAAATTGTTGCAACCTGCAATGTAGAACTCAGGGGCGTATTTTAAATGATTTAAATATACCCCCAAATTCTAATAATGGCCTCCTCCTCCCCATAGCCATACTAATCCTCACCAAAAGGTACAAAGCATAGAACTGCAAACAAAACAAAAGAAGATGCAGGCCAACAATTGTAATTCTGGAAAATACCAATTGCACTAGCAAAAACCCGGCAATGCAATTCACATGTTCATCGCCGTGCTGTTGCTATTGGAAACATGTAAACGATACAATTTTTAAATCGAAACATGCTTAATAAAAAAGGGCGCTAATTAGTTAATCTCCATCTAAGATAGTTTATTATATTCTTTTTTTAACAGAGTCCTTTGGCTAATCCAGTTGGCTAAAACTAAATCACATTTTGGCCAATAGGATTGTAAGCCGGCCCACCATGGTAAGGTAGACTCTATTAGGGCGGGTTAGGTGATGGGAGTGAGAGAGGAATAGAGTATAGCGTTTTGGAGAGGGAAGAGGGGGGATAGGTGGTCTTAAAGGGTTCCACTCTTACACCATCAAGTGCAAAGTCGGGGAACACAACGACCACCTGATAAATAATTGGGATCCAGCTGGTCCCCCTTAGGCCAGGTTCAATACTGGGATTGCAAAAGGCAAATCGCAATCACCTATGGAGTGTAATTGCATTTCTACCAAGCAATTGTGGCTCCATGTTACAGTGATTGCGTTTTTCTGTCTCATTCCAGAGAATGAGAATGGCTTCTAACTGCCAGCAAAATGTTGCACGCAGTGCACTTTTGCGATATACGCACATCACAGGCACTGCAAGGATTTACCGCAGTGCTTTGCTGAATACCGGCTATCAGCAAAGAGCAGAAAAACTACTTATTAAAGCACCCCAAGTGTAAACTGGCCCTTAAGAGAACTTTTTTGGTGATTACAAATTGTTGCAACCTGCAGAGTAGAACTCAGGGGCATATTTAAAATGATTTAAATATACCTCCAAATTCTAATAATGGCCTCCTCCTCCCCATAGCCATACCAATCCTCACCAAAAAGGGTCAAAGCATAGAAACGCAAACAAAACAAAAAAAGATGCAGGCCAACAATTGTAATTCTGGAAAATACCAATTGCACTAGCAAAAACCCGGCAATGCAATTCACATGTTCATCGCCGTGCTGTTGCTATTGGCAAAATGGGAACGATACAATTTTTAAATCGAAACGTGCTTAATAAAAAAGGGCCCTAATTACTTAATCTCCATCTAAGATAGTTTATTATATTCTTTTTTTAACAGAGCCCTTTGGCTAATCCAGTTGGCTAAAACTAAATCACATTTTGGCCAATAGGATTGTAAGCCGGCCCACCATGGTAAGGTAGACTCTATTAGGGCGGGTTAGGTGATGGGAGTGAGAGAGGAATAGGGGATAGCGTTTTGGAGAAGGAAGATGGGGATAGGTGGTCTTAAGGGGTACCACTCTTACACCATCAAGTGCAAAGTCGGGGAACACAGCGACCACCTGATAAATAATTGGGATCCAGCTGGTCCCCCTTAGGCCGGGTTCAACACTGGGATCGCAAAAGGCAAATCGCAATCGCCTATGGAGTGTAATTGCATATCTACCAAGCAATTGTGGCTCCATGTTACAGTGATTGCGTTTTTCAGTCTCATTCCAGAGAATGAGAATGGCGTTCTAACTGCCAGCAAAATGTTACACGCAGTGCACTTTTGCGATATACGCACATCACAGGCACTGCAAGGATTTACCGCAGTGCTTTGCTCAATACCGGCTATCAGCAAAGAGCAGAAAAACTACTTATAAAAGCACCCCAAGTGTAAACTGGCCCTTAAGAGAACTTTATTGGTGATTACAAATTGTTGCAACCTGCAGAGTAGAACTCAGGGGCATATTTAAAATGATTTAAATATACCCCCAAATTCTAATAATGGCCTCCTCCTCCCCATAGCCATACCAATCCTCACCAAAAAGGGTCAAAGCATAGAAACGCAAACAAAACAAAAAAAGATGCAGGCCAACAATTGTAATTCTGGAAAATACCAATTGCACTAGCAAAAACCCGGCAATGCAATTCACATGTTCATCGTCGTGCTGTTGCTATTGGCAAAATGGGAACGATACAATTTTTAAATCGAAACGTGCTTAATAAAAAGGGCCCTAATTACTTAATCTCCATCTAAGATAGTTTATTATATTCTTTTTTTAACAGAGTCCTTTGGCTAATCCAGTTGGCTAAAACTAAATCACATTTTGGCCAATAGGATTGTAAGCCGGCCCACCATGGTAAGGTAGACTCTATTAGGGCGGGTTAGGGAATAGGAGTGAGAGAGGAATAGGGGATAGCGTTTTGGAGAAGGAAGATGGGGATAGGTGGTCTTAAGGGGTACCACTCTTACACCATCAAGTGCAAAGTCGGGGAACACAGCGACCACCTGATAAATAATTGGGATCCAGCTGGTCCCCCTTAGGCCGGGTTCAACACTGGGATCGCAAAAGGCAAATCGCAATCGCCTATGGAGTGTAATTGCATATCTACCAAGCAATTGTGGCTCCATGTTACAGTGATTGCGTTTTTCAGTCTCATTCCAGAGAATGAGAATGGCGTTCTAACTGCCAGCAAAATGTTACACGCAGTGCACTTTTGCGATATACGCACATCACAGGCACTGCAAGGATTTACCGCAGTGCTTTGCTGAATACCGGCTATCAGCAAAGAGCAGAAAAACTACTTATAAAAGCACCCCAAGTGTGAACTGGCCCTTAAGAGAACTTTATTGGTGATTACAAATTGTTGCAACCTGCAATGTAGAACTCAGGGGCGTATTTTAAATGATTTAAATATACCCCCAAATTCTAATAATGGCCTCCTCCTCCCCATAGCCATACTAATCCTCACCAAAAGGTACAAAGCATAGAACTGCAAACAAAACAAAAGAAGATGCAGGCCAACAATTGTAATTCTGGAAAATACCAATTGCACTAGCAAAAACCCGGCAATGCAATTCACATGTTCATCGCCGTGCTGTTGCTATTGGAAACATGTAAACGATACAATTTTTAAATCGAAACATGCTTAATAAAAAAGGGCGCTAATTAGTTAATCTCCATCTAAGATAGTTTATTATATTCTTTTTTTAACAGAGTCCTTTGGCTAATCCAGTTGGCTAAAACTAAATCACATTTTGGCCAATAGGATTGTAAGCCGGCCCACCATGGTAAGGTAGACTCTATTAGGGCGGGTTAGGTGATGGGAGTGAGAGAGGAATAGAGTATAGCGTTTTGGAGAGGGAAGAGGGGGGATAGGTGGTCTTAAAGGGTTCCACTCTTACACCATCAAGTGCAAAGTCGGGGAACACAACGACCACCTGATAAATAATTGGGATCCAGCTGGTCCCCCTTAGGCCAGGTTCAATACTGGGATTGCAAAAGGCAAATCGCAATCACCTATGGAGTGTAATTGCATTTCTACCAAGCAATTGTGGCTCCATGTTACAGTGATTGCGTTTTTCTGTCTCATTCCAGAGAATGAGAATGGCTTCTAACTGCCAGCAAAATGTTGCACGCAGTGCACTTTTGCGATATACGCACATCACAGGCACTGCAAGGATTTACCGCAGTGCTTTGCTGAATACCGGCTATCAGCAAAGAGCAGAAAAACTACTTATTAAAGCACCCCAAGTGTAAACTGGCCCTTAAGAGAACTTTTTTGGTGATTACAAATTGTTGCAACCTGCAGAGTAGAACTCAGGGGCATATTTAAAATGATTTAAATATACCTCCAAATTCTAATAATGGCCTCCTCCTCCCCATAGCCATACCAATCCTCACCAAAAAGGGTCAAAGCATAGAAACGCAAACAAAACAAAAAAAGATGCAGGCCAACAATTGTAATTCTGGAAAATACCAATTGCACTAGCAAAAACCCGGCAATGCAATTCACATGTTCATCGCCGTGCTGTTGCTATTGGCAAAATGGGAACGATACAATTTTTAAATCGAAACGTGCTTAATAAAAAAGGGCCCTAATTACTTAATCTCCATCTAAGATAGTTTATTATATTCTTTTTTTAACAGAGCCCTTTGGCTAATCCAGTTGGCTAAAACTAAATCACATTTTGGCCAATAGGATTGTAAGCCGGCCCACCATGGTAAGGTAGACTCTATTAGGGCGGGTTAGGTGATGGGAGTGAGAGAGGAATAGGGGATAGCGTTTTGGAGAAGGAAGATGGGGATAGGTGGTCTTAAGGGGTACCACTCTTACACCATCAAGTGCAAAGTCGGGGAACACAGCGACCACCTGATAAATAATTGGGATCCAGCTGGTCCCCCTTAGGCCGGGTTCAACACTGGGATCGCAAAAGGCAAATCGCAATCGCCTATGGAGTGTAATTGCATATCTACCAAGCAATTGTGGCTCCATGTTACAGTGATTGCGTTTTTCAGTCTCATTCCAGAGAATGAGAATGGCGTTCTAACTGCCAGCAAAATGTTACACGCAGTGCACTTTTGCGATATACGCACATCACAGGCACTGCAAGGATTTACCGCAGTGCTTTGCTCAATACCGGCTATCAGCAAAGAGCAGAAAAACTACTTATAAAAGCACCCCAAGTGTAAACTGGCCCTTAAGAGAACTTTATTGGTGATTACAAATTGTTGCAACCTGCAGAGTAGAACTCAGGGGCATATTTAAAATGATTTAAATATACCCCCAAATTCTAATAATGGCCTCCTCCTCCCCATAGCCATACCAATCCTCACCAAAAAGGGTCAAAGCATAGAAACGCAAACAAAACAAAAAAAGATGCAGGCCAACAATTGTAATTCTGGAAAATACCAATTGCACTAGCAAAAACCCGGCAATGCAATTCACATGTTCATCGTCGTGCTGTTGCTATTGGCAAAATGGGAACGATACAATTTTTAAATCGAAACGTGCTTAATAAAAAGGGCCCTAATTACTTAATCTCCATCTAAGATAGTTTATTATATTCTTTTTTTAACAGAGTCCTTTGGCTAATCCAGTTGGCTAAAACTAAATCACATTTTGGCCAATAGGATTGTAAGCCGGCCCACCATGGTAAGGTAGACTCTATTAGGGCGGGTTAGGGAATAGGAGTGAGAGAGGAATAGGGGATAGCGTTTTGGAGAAGGAAGATGGGGATAGGTGGTCTTAAGGGGTACCACTCTTACACCATCAAGTGCAAAGTCGGGGAACACAGCGACCACCTGATAAATAATTGGGATCCAGCTGGTCCCCCTTAGGCCGGGTTCAACACTGGGATCGCAAAAGGCAAATCGCAATCGCCTATGGAGTGTAATTGCATATCTACCAAGCAATTGTGGCTCCATGTTACAGTGATTGCGTTTTTCAGTCTCATTCCAGAGAATGAGAATGGCGTTCTAACTGCCAGCAAAATGTTACACGCAGTGCACTTTTGCGATATACGCACATCACAGGCACTGCAAGGATTTACCGCAGTGCTTTGCTCAATACCGGCTATCAGCAAAGAGCAGAAAAACTACTTATAAAAGCACCCCAAGTGTGAACTGGCCCTTAAGAGAACTTTATTGGTGATTACAAATTGTTGCAACCTGCAATGTAGAACTCAGGGGCGTATTTAAAATGATTTAAATATACCCCCAAATTCTAATAATCGCCTCCTCCTCCCCATAGCCATACCAATCCTCACCAAAAAGGTACAAAGCATAAAACTGCAAACAAAACAAAAAAAGATGCAGGCCAACAATTGTAATTCTGGAAAATACCAATTGCACTAGCAAAAACCCGGCAATGCAATTCACATGTTCATCGCCGTGCTGTTGCTATTGGAAAAATGTAAACGATACAATTTTTAAATCGAAACATGCTTAATAAAAAAGGGCGCTAATTAGTTAATCTCCATCTAAGATAGTTTATTATATTCTTTTTTTAACAGAGTCCTTTGGCTAATCCAGTTGGCTAAAACTAAATCACATTTTGGCCAATAGGATTGTAAGCCGGCCCACCATGGTAAGGTAGACTCTATTAGGGCGGGTTAGGTGATGGGAGTGAGAGAGGAATAGAGTATAGCGTTTTGGAGAGGGAAGAGGGGGATAGGTGGTCTTAAAGGGTTCCACTCTTACACCATCAAGTGCAAAGTCGGGGAACACAACCACCACCTGATAAATAATTGGGATCCAGCTGGTCCCCCTGAGGCCGGGTTCAATACTGGGATTGCAAAAGGCAAATCGCAATCACCTATGGAGTGTAATTGCATTTCTACCAAGCAATTGTGGCTCCATGTTACAGTGATTGCGTTTTTCTGTCTCATTCCAGAGAATGAGAATGGCTTCTAACTGCCAGCAAAATGTTGCACGCAGTGCACTTTTGCGATATACGCACATCACAGGCACTGCAAGGATTTACCGCAGTGCTTTGCTGAATACCGGCTATCAGCAAAGAGCAGAAAAACTACTTATTAAAGCACCCCAAGTGTAAACTGGCCCTTAAGAGAACTTTATTGGTGATTACAAATTGTTGCAACCTGCAGAGTAGAACTCAGGGGCATATTTAAAATGATTTAAATATACCCCCAAATTCTAATAATGGCCTCCTCCTCCCCATAGCCATACCAATCCTCACCAAAAAGGGTCAAAGCATAGAAACGCAAACAAAACAAAAAAAGATGCAGGCCAACAATTGTAATTCTGGAAAATACCAATTGCACTAGCAAAAACCCGGCAATGCAATTCACATGTTCATCGCCGTGCTGTTGCTACTGGCAAAATGGGAACGATACAATTTTTAAATCGAAACGTGCTTAATAAAAAAGGGCCCTAATTACTTAATCTCCATCTAAGATAGTTTATTATATTCTTTTTTTAACAGAGTCCTTTGGCTAATCCAGTTGGCTAAAACTAAATCACATTTTGGCCAATAGGATTGTAAGCCGGCCCACCATGGTAAGGTAGACTCTATTAGGGCGGGTTAGGGAATAGGAGTGAGAGGAATAGGGGATAGCGTTTTGGAGAAGGAAGATGGGGATAGGTGGTCTTAAGGGGTACCACTCTTACACCATGAAGTGCAAAGTCGGGGAACACAGCGACCACCTGATAATTGAGATCCAGCTGGTCCCCCTTAGGCCGGGTTTAACACTGGGATTGCAAAAGGCAAATCGCAATCGCCTATGGAGTGTAATTGCATATCTACCAAGCAATTGTGGCTCCATGTTACAGTGATTGCGTTTTTCAGTCTCATTCCAGAGAATGAGAATGGCGTTCTAACTGCCAGCAAAATGTTACACGCAGTGCACTTTTGCGATATACGCACATCACAGGCACTGCAAGGATTTACCGCAGTGCTTTGCTGAATACCGGCTATCAGCAAAGAGCAGAAAAACTACTTATAAAAGCACCCCAAGTGTGAACTGGCCCTTAAGAGAACTTTATTGGTGATTACAAATTGTTGCAACCTGCAATGTAGAACTCAGGGGCGTATTTAAAATGATTTAAATATACCCCCAAATTCTAATAATGGCCTCCTCCTCCCCATAGCCATACCAATCCTCACCAAAAAGGTACAAAGCATAGAACTGCAAACAAAACAAAAAAAGATGCAGGCCAACAATTGTAATTCTGGAAAATACCAATTGCACTAGCAAAAACCCGGCAATGCAATTCACATGTTCATCGCTGTGCTGTTGCTATTGGAAAAATGTGAACGATACAATTTTTAAATCGAAACATGCTTAATAAAAAAGGGCGCTAATTAGTTAATCTCCATCTAAGATAGTTTATTATATTCTTTTTTTAACAGAGTCCTTTGGCTAATCCAGTTGGCTAAAACTAAATCACATTTTGGCCAATAGGATTGTAAGCAGGCCCACCATGGTAAGGTAGACTCTATTAGGGCGGGTTAGGTGATGGGAGTGAGAGAGGAATAGAGTATAGCGTTTTGGAGAGGGAAGAGGGGGATAGGTGGTCTTAAAGGGTTCCACTCTTACACCATCAAGTGCAAAGTTGGGGAACACAACGACCACCTGATAAATAATTGGGATCCAGCTGGTCCCCCTTAGGCCGGGTTCAATACTGGGATTGCAAAAGGCAAATCGCAATCACCTATGGAGTGTAATTGCATTTCTACCAAGCAATTGTGGCTCCATGTTACAGTGATTGCGTTTTTCTGTCTCATTCCAGAGAATGAGAATGGCTTCTAACTGCCAGCAAAATGTTGCACGCAGTGCACTTTTGCGATATACGCACATCACAGGCACTGCAAGGATTTACCGCAGTGCTTTGCTGAATACCGGCTATCAGCAAAGAGCAGAAAAACTACTTATTAAAGCACCCCAAGTGTAAACTGGCCCTTAAGAGAACTTTATTGGTGATTACAAATCGTTGCAACCTGCAGAGTAGAACTCAGGGGCATATTTAAAATGATTTAAATATACCCCCAAATTCTAATAATGGCCTCCTCCTCCCCATAGCCATACCAATCCTCACCAAAAAGGGTCAAAGCATAGAACTGCAAACAAAACAAAAAAAGATGCAGGCCAACAATTGTAATTCTGGAAAATACCAATTGCACTAGCAAAAACCCGGCAATGCAATTCACATGTTCATCGCCGTGCTGTTGCTATTGGAAAAATGTAAACGATACAATTTTTAAATCGAAACATGCTTAATAAAAAAGGGCGCTAATTAGTTAATCTCCATCTAAGATAGTTTATTATATTCTTTTTTTAACAGAGTCCTTTGGCTAATCCAGTTGGCTAAAACTAAATCACATTTTGGCCAATAGGATTGTAAGCCGGCCCACCATGGTAAGGTAGACTCTATTAGGGCGGGTTAGGTGATGGGAGTGAGAGAGGAATAGAGTATAGCGTTTTGGAGAGGGAAGAGGGGGATAGGTGGTCTTAAAGGGTTCCACTCTTACACCATCAA
The DNA here is from genome assembly GCF_040937935.1 of Hyperolius riggenbachi. Lineage (NCBI taxonomy): Eukaryota > Metazoa > Chordata > Amphibia > Anura > Hyperoliidae > Hyperolius > Hyperolius riggenbachi. The sequence goes on along the minus strand of NC_090654.1, from coordinate 69,345,915 downwards.
GTGCAAAGTCGGGGAACACAACGACCACCTGATAAATAATTGGGATCCAGCTGGTCCCCCTTAGGCCGGGTTCAAGACTGGGATTGCAAAAGGCAAATCGCAATCACCTATGGAGTGTAATTGCATTTCTACCAAGCAATTGTGGCTCCATGTTACAGTGATTGCGTTTTTCAGTCTCATTCCAGAGAATGAGAATGGCGTTCTAACTGCCAGCAAAATGTTACACGCAGTGCACTTTTGCGATATACGCACATCACAGGCACTGCAAGGATTTACCGCAGTGCTTTGCTGAATACCGGCTATCAGCAAAGAGCAGAAAAACTACTTATAAAAGCACCCCAAGTGTGAACTGGCCCTTAAGAGAACTTTATTGGTGATTACAAATTGTTGCAACCTGCAATGTAGAACTCAGGGGCGTATTTAAAATGATTTAAATATACCCCCAAATTCTAATAATGGCCTCCTCCTCCCCATAGCCATACCAATCCTCACCAAAAAGGTACAAAGCATAGAACTGCAAACAAAACAAAAAAAGATGCAGGCCAACAATTGTAATTCTGGAAAATACCAATTGCACTAGCAAAAACCCGGCAATGCAATTCACATGTTCATCGCTGTGCTGTTGCTATTGGAAAAATGTGAACGATACAATTTTTAAATCGAAACATGCTTAATAAAAAAGGGCGCTAATTAGTTAATCTCCATCTAAGATAGTTTATTATATTCTTTTTTTAACAGAGTCCTTTGGCTAATCCAGTTGGCTAAAACTAAATCACATTTTGGCCAATAGGATTGTAAGCAGGCCCACCATGGTAAGGTAGACTCTATTAGGGCGGGTTAGGTGATGGGAGTGAGAGAGGAATAGAGTATAGCGTTTTGGAGAGGGAAGAGGGGGATAGGTGGTCTTAAAGGGTTCCACTCTTACACCATCAAGTGCAAAGTTGGGGAACACAACGACCACCTGATAAATAATTGGGATCCAGCTGGTCCCCCTTAGGCCGGGTTCAATACTGGGATTGCAAAAGGCAAATCGCAATCACCTATGGAGTGTAATTGCATTTCTACCAAGCAATTGTGGCTCCATGTTACAGTGATTGCGTTTTTCTGTCTCATTCCAGAGAATGAGAATGGCTTCTAACTGCCAGCAAAATGTTGCACGCAGTGCACTTTTGCGATATACGCACATCACAGGCACTGCAAGGATTTACCGCAGTGCTTTGCTGAATACCGGCTATCAGCAAAGAGCAGAAAAACTACTTATTAAAGCACCCCAAGTGTAAACTGGCCCTTAAGAGAACTTTATTGGTGATTACAAATTGTTGCAACCTGCAGAGTAGAACTCAGGGGCATATTTAAAATGATTTAAATATACCCCCAAATTCTAATACTGGCCTCCTCCTCCCCATAGCCATACCAATCCTCACCAAAAAGGGTCAAAGCATAGAAACGCAAACAAAACAAAAAAAGATGCAGGCCAACAATTGTAATTCTGGAAAATACCAATTGCACTAGCAAAAACCCGGCAATGCAATTCACATGTTCATCGCCGTGCTGTTGCTATTGGCAAAATGGGAACGATACAATTTTTAAATCGAAACGTGCTTAATAAAAAAGGGCCCTAATTACTTAATCTCCATCTAAGATAGTTTATTATATTCTTTTTTTTAACAGAGTCCTTTGGCTAATCCAGTTGGCTAAAACTAAATCACATTTTGGCCAATAGGATTGTAAGCCGGCCCACCATGGTAAGGTAGACTCTATTAGGGCGGGTTAGGGAATAGGAGTGAGAGAGGAATAGGGGATAGCGTTTTGGAGAAGGAAGATGGGGATAGGTGGTCTTAAGGGGTACCACTCTTACACCATCAAGTGCAAAGTCGGGGAACACAGCGACCACCTGATAATTGGGATCCAGCTGGTCCCTCTTAGGCCGGGTTCAACACTGGGATCGCAAAAGGCAAATCGCAATCGCCTATGGAGTGTAATTGCATATCTACCAAGCAATTGTGGCTCCATGTTACAGTGATTGCGTTTTTCAGTCTCATTCCAGAGAATGAGAATGGCGTTCTAACTGCCAGCAAAATGTTACACGCAGTGCACTTTTGCGATATACGCACATCACAGGCACTGCAAGGATTTACCGCAGTGCTTTGCTGAATACCGGCTATCAGCAAAGAGCAGAAAAACTACTTATAAAAGCACCCCAAGTGTGAACTGGCCCTTAAGAGAACTTTATTGGTGATTACAAATTGTTGCAACCTGCAATGTAGAACTCAGGGGCGTATTTAAAATGATTTAAATATACCCCCAAATTCTAATAATGGCCTCCTCCTCCCCATAGCCATACCAATCCTCACCAAAAAGGTACAAAGCATAGAACTGCAAACAAAACAAAAAAAGATGCAGGCCAACAATTGTAATTCTGGAAAATACCAATTGCACTAGCAAAAACCCGGCAATGCAATTCACATGTTCATCGCCGTGCTGTTGCTATTGGAAAAATGTGAACGATACAATTTTTAAATCGAAACATGCTTAATAAAAAAGGGCGCTAATTAGTTAATCTCCATCTAAGATAGTTTATTATATTCTTTTTTTAACAGAGTCCTTTGGCTAATCCAGTTGGCTAAAACTAAATCACATTTTGGCCAATAGGATTGTAAGCAGGCCCACCATGGTAAGGTAGACTCTATTAGGGCGGGTTAGGTGATGGGAGTGAGAGAGGAATAGAGTATAGCGTTTTGGAGAGGGAAGAGGGGGATAGGTGGTCTTAAAGGGTTCCACTCTTACACCATCAAGTGCAAAGTTGGGGAACACAACGACCACCTGATAAATAATTGGGATCCAGCTGGTCCCCCTTAGGCCGGGTTCAATACTGGGATTGCAAAAGGCAAATCGCAATCACCTATGGAGTGTAATTGCATTTCTACCAAGCAATTGTGGCTCCATGTTACAGTGATTGCGTTTTTCTGTCTCATTCCAGAGAATGAGAATGGCTTCTAACTGCCAGCAAAATGTTGCACGCAGTGCACTTTTGCGATATACGCACATCACAGGCACTGCAAGGATTTACCGCAGTGCTTTGCTGAATACCGGCTATCAGCAAAGAGCAGAAAAACGACTTATTAAAGCACCCCAAGTGTAAACTGGCCCTTAAGAGAACTTTATTGGTGATTACAAATCGTTGCAACCTGCAGAGAAGAACTCAGGGGCATATTTAAAATGATTTAAATATACCCCCAAATTCTAATAATGGCCTCCTCCTCCCCATAGCCATACCAATCCTCACCAAAAAGGGTCAAAGCATAGAACTGCAAACAAAACAAAAAAAGATGCAGGCCAACAATTGTAATTCTTGAAAATACCAATTGCACTAGCAAAAACCCGGCAATGCAATTCACATGTTCATCGCCGTGCTGTTGCTATTGGAAAAATGTAAACGATACAATTTTTAAATCGAAACATGCTTAATAAAAAAGGGCGCTAATTAGTTAATCTCCATCTAAGATAGTTTATTATATTCTTTTTTTAACAGAGTCCTTTGGCTAATCCAGTTGGCTAAAACTAAATCACATTTTGGCCAATAGGATTGTAAGCCGGCCCACCATGGTAAGGTAGACTCTATTAGGGCGGGTTAGGTGATGGGAGTGAGAGAGGAATAGAGTATAGCGTTTTGGAGAGGGAAGAGGGGGATAGGTGGTCTTAAAGGGTTCCACTCTTACACCATCAAGTGCAAAGTCGGGGAACACAACGACCACCTGATAAATAATTGGGATCCAGCTGGTCCCCCTTAGGCCGGGTTCAATACTGGGATTGCAAAAGGCAAATCGCAATCACCTATGGAGTGTAATTGCATTTCTACCAAGCAATTGTGGCTCCATGTTACAGTGATTGCGTTTTTCAGTCTCATTCCAGAGAATGAGAATGGCGTTCTAACTGCCAGCAAAATGTTACACGCAGTGCACTTTTGCGATATACGCACATCACAGGCACTGCAAGGATTTACCGCAGTGCTTTGCTGAATACCGGCTATCAGCAAAGAGCAGAAAAACTACTTATAAAAGCACCCCAAGTGTGAACTGGCCCTTAAGAGAACTTTATTGGTGATTACAAATTGTTGCAACCTGCAATGTAGAACTCAGGGGCGTATTTAAAATGATTTAAATATACCCCCAAATTCTAATAATGGCCTCCTCCTCCCCATAGCCATACCAATCCTCACCAAAAAGGTACAAAGCATAGAACTGCAAACAAAACAAAAAAAGATGCAGGCCAACAATTGTAATTCTGGAAAATACCAATTGCACTAGCAAAAACCCGGCAATGCAATTCACATGTTCATCGCTGTGCTGTTGCTATTGGAAAAATGTGAACGATACAATTTTTAAATCGAAACATGCTTAATAAAAAAGGGCGCTAATTAGTTAATCTCCATCTAAGATAGTTTATTATATTCTTTTTTTAACAGAGTCCTTTGGCTAATCCAGTTGGCTAAAACTAAATCACATTTTGGCCAATAGGATTGTAAGCAGGCCCACCATGGTAAGGTAGACTCTATTAGGGCGGGTTAGGTGATGGGAGTGAGAGAGGAATAGAGTATAGCGTTTTGGAGAGGGAAGAGGGGGATAGGTGGTCTTAAAGGGTTCCACTCTTACACCATCAAGTGCAAAGTTGGGGAACACAACGACCACCTGATAAATAATTGGGATCCAGCTGGTCCCCCTTAGGCCGGGTTCAATACTGGGATTGCAAAAGGCAAATCGCAATCACCTATGGAGTGTAATTGCATTTCTACCAAGCAATTGTGGCTCCATGTTACAGTGATTGCGTTTTTCTGTCTCATTCCAGAGAATGAGAATGGCTTCTAACTGCCAGCAAAATGTTGCACGCAGTGCACTTTTGCGATATACGCACATCACAGGCACTGCAAGGATTTACCGCAGTGCTTTGCTGAATACCGGCTATCAGCAAAGAGCAGAAAAACTACTTATTAAAGCACCCCAAGTGTAAACTGGCCCTTAAGAGAACTTTATTGGTGATTACAAATTGTTGCAACCTGCAGAGTAGAACTCAGGGGCATATTTAAAATGATTTAAATATACCCCCAAATTCTAATAATGGCCTCCTCCTCCCCATAGCCATACCAATCCTCACCAAAAAGGGTCAAAGCATAGAAACGCAAACAAAACAAAAAAAGATGCAGGCCAACAATTGTAATTCTGGAAAATACCAATTGCACTAGCAAAAACCCGGCAATGCAATTCACATGTTCATCGCCGTGCTGTTGCTATTGGCAAAATGGGAACGATACAATTTTTAAATCGAAACGTGCTTAATAAAAAAGGGCCCTAATTACTTAATCTCCATCTAAGATAGTTTATTATATTCTTTTTTTTAACAGAGTCCTTTGGCTAATCCAGTTGGCTAAAACTAAATCACATTTTGGCCAATAGGATTGTAAGCCGGCCCACCATGGTAAGGTAGACTCTATTAGGGCGGGTTAGGGAATAGGAGTGAGAGAGGAATAGGGGATAGCGTTTTGGAGAAGGAAGATGGGGATAGGTGGTCTTAAGGGGTACCACTCTTACACCATCAAGTGCAAAGTCGGGGAACACAGCGACCACCTGATAATTGGGATCCAGCTGGTCCCTCTTAGGCCGGGTTCAACACTGGGATCGCAAAAGGCAAATCGCAATCGCCTATCGAGTGTAATTGCATATCTACCAAGCAATTGTGGCTCCATGTTACAGTGATTGCGTTTTTCAGTCTCATTCCAGAGAATGAGAATGGCGTTCTAACTGCCAGCAAAATGTTACACGCAGTGCACTTTTGCGATATACGCACATCACAGGCACTGCAAGGATTTACCGCAGTGCTTTGCTGAATACCGGCTATCAGCAAAGAGCAGAAAAACTACTTATAAAAGCACCCCAAGTGTGAACTGGCCCTTAAGAGAACTTTATTGGTGATTACAAATTGTTGCAACCTGCAATGTAGAACTCAGGGGCGTATTTAAAATGATTTAAATATACCCCCAAATTCTAATAATGGCCTCCTCCTCCCCATAGCCATACCAATCCTCACCAAAAAGGTACAAAGCATAGAACTGCAAACAAAACAAAAAAAGATGCAGGCCAACAATTGTAATTCTGGAAAATACCAATTGCACTAGCAAAAACCCGGCAATGCAATTCACATGTTCATCGCCGTGCTGTTGCTATTGGAAAAATGTGAACGATACAATTTTTAAATCGAAACATGCTTAATAAAAAAGGGCGCTAATTAGTTAATCTCCATCTAAGATAGTTTATTATATTCTTTTTTTAACAGAGTCCTTTGGCTAATCCAGTTGGCTAAAACTAAATCACATTTTGGCCAATAGGATTGTAAGCAGGCCCACCATGGTAAGGTAGACTCTATTAGGGCGGGTTAGGTGATGGGAGTGAGAGAGGAATAGAGTATAGCGTTTTGGAGAGGGAAGAGGGGGATAGGTGGTCTTAAAGGGTTCCACTCTTACACCATCAAGTGCAAAGTTGGGGAACACAACGACCACCTGATAAATAATTGGGATCCAGCTGGTCCCCCTTAGGCCGGGTTCAATACTGGGATTGCAAAAGGCAAATCGCAATCACCTATGGAGTGTAATTGCATTTCTACCAAGCAATTGTGGCTCCATGTTACAGTGATTGCGTTTTTCTGTCTCATTCCAGAGAATGAGAATGGCTTCTAACTGCCAGCAAAATGTTACACGCAGTGCACTTTTGCGATATACGCACATCACAGGCACTGCAAGGATTTACCGCAGTGCTTTGCTGAATACCGGCTATCAGCAAAGAGCAGAAAAACTACTTATTAAAGCACCCCAAGTGTAAACTGGCCCTTAAGAGAACTTTATTGGTGATTACAAATCGTTGCAACCTGCAGAGTAGAACTCAGGGGCATATTTAAAATGATTTAAATATACCCCCAAATTCTAATAATGGCCTCCTCCTCCCCATAGCCATACCAATCCTCACCAAAAAGGGTCAAAGCATAGAACTGCAAACAAAAAAAAAAAGATGCAGGCCAACAATTGTAATTCTGGAAAATACCAATTGCACTAGCAAAAACCCGGCAATGCAATTCACATGTTCATCGCCGTGCTGTTGCTATTGGAAAAATGTAAACGATACAATTTTTAAATCGAAACATGCTTAATAAAAAAGGGCGCTAATTAGTTAATCTCCATCTAAGATAGTTTATTATATTCTTTTTTTAACAGAGTCCTTTGGCTAATCCAGTTGGCTAAAACTAAATCACATTTTGGCCAATAGGATTGTAAGCCGGCCCACCATGGTAAGGTAGACTCTATTAGGGCGGGTTAGGTGATGGGAGTGAGAGAGGAATAGAGTATAGCGTTTTGGAGAGGGAAGAGGGGGATAGGTGGTCTTAAAGGGTTCCACTCTTACACCATCAAGTGCAAAGTCGGGGAACACAACGACCACCTGATAAATAATTGGGATCCAGCTGGTCCCCCTTAGGCCGGGTTCAATACTGGGATTGCAAAAGGCAAATCGCAATCACCTATGGAGTGTAATTGCATTTCTACCAAGCAATTGTGGCTCCATGTTACAGTGATTGCGTTTTTCAGTCTCATTCCAGAGAATGAGAATGGCGTTCTAACTGCCAGCAAAATGTTACACGCAGTGCACTTTTGCGATATACGCACATCACAGGCACTGCAAGGATTTACCGCAGTGCTTTGCTGAATACCGGCTATCAGCAAAGAGCAGAAAAACTACTTATAAAAGCACCCCAAGTGTGAACTGGCCCTTAAGAGAACTTTATTGGTGATTACAAATTGTTGCAACCTGCAATGTAGAACTCAGGGGCGTATTTAAAATGATTTAAATATACCCCCAAATTCTAATAATGGCCTCCTCCTCCCCATAGCCATACCAATCCTCACCAAAAAGGTACAAAGCATAGAACTGCAAACAAAACAAAAAAAGATGCAGGCCAACAATTGTAATTCTGGAAAATACCAATTGCACTAGCAAAAACCCGGCAATGCAATTCACATGTTCATCGCTGTGCTGTTGCTATTGGAAAAATGTGAACGATACAATTTTTAAATCGAAACATGCTTAATAAAAAAGGGCGCTAATTAGTTAATCTCCATCTAAGATAGTTTATTATATTCTTTTTTTAACAGAGTCCTTTGGCTAATCCAGTTGGCTAAAACTAAATCACATTTTGGCCAATAGGATTGTAAGCAGGCCCACCATGGTAAGGTAGACTCTATTAGGGCGGGTTAGGTGATGGGAGTGAGAGAGGAATAGAGTATAGCGTTTTGGAGAGGGAAGAGGGGGATAGGTGGTCTTAAAGGGTTCCACTCTTACACCATCAAGTGCAAAGTTGGGGAACACAACGACCACCTGATAAATAATTGGGATCCAGCTGGTCCCCCTTAGGCCGGGTTCAATACTGGGATTGCAAAAGGCAAATCGCAATCACCTATGGAGTGTAATTGCATTTCTACCAAGCAATTGTGGCTCCATGTTACAGTGATTGCGTTTTTCTGTCTCATTCCAGAGAATGAGAATGGCTTCTAACTGCCAGCAAAATGTTGCACGCAGTGCACTTTTGCGATATACGCACATCACAGGCACTGCAAGGATTTACCGCAGTGCTTTGCTGAATACCGGCTATCAGCAAAGAGCAGAAAAACTACTTATTAAAGCACCCCAAGTGTAAACTGGCCCTTAAGAGAACTTTATTGGTGATTACAAATTGTTGCAACCTGCAGAGTAGAACTCAGGGGCATATTTAAAATGATTTAAATATACCCCCAAATTCTAATAATGGCCTCCTCCTCCCCATAGCCATACCAATCCTCACCAAAAAGGGTCAAAGCATAGAAACGCAAACAAAACAAAAAAAGATGCAGGCCAACAATTGTAATTCTGGAAAATACCAATTGCACTAGCAAAAACCCGGCAATGCAATTCACATGTTCATCGCCGTGCTGTTGCTATTGGCAAAATGGGAACGATACAATTTTTAAATCGAAACGTGCTTAATAAAAAAGGGCCCTAATTACTTAATCTCCATCTAAGATAGTTTATTATATTCTTTTTTTTAACAGAGTCCTTTGGCTAATCCAGTTGGCTAAAACTAAATCACATTTTGGCCAATAGGATTGTAAGCCGGCCCACCATGGTAAGGTAGACTCTATTAGGGCGGGTTAGGGAATAGGAGTGAGAGAGGAATAGGGGATAGCGTTTTGGAGAAGGAAGATGGGGATAGGTGGTCTTAAGGGGTACCACTCTTACACCATCAAGTGCAAAGTCGGGGAACACAGCGACCACCTGATAATTGGGATCCAGCTGGTCCCTCTTAGGCCGGGTTCAACACTGGGATCGCAAAAGGCAAATCGCAATCGCCTATCGAGTGTAATTGCATATCTACCAAGCAATTGTGGCTCCATGTTACAGTGATTGCGTTTTTCAGTCTCATTCCAGAGAATGAGAATGGCGTTCTAACTGCCAGCAAAATGTTACACGCAGTGCACTTTTGCGATATACGCACATCACAGGCACTGCAAGGATTTACCGCAGTGCTTTGCTGAATACCGGCTATCAGCAAAGAGCAGAAAAACTACTTATAAAAGCACCCCAAGTGTGAACTGGCCCTTAAGAGAACTTTATTGGTGATTACAAATTGTTGCAACCTGCAATGTAGAACTCAGGGGCGTATTTAAAATGATTTAAATATACCCCCAAATTCTAATAATGGCCTCCTCCTCCCCATAGCCATACCAATCCTCACCAAAAAGGTACAAAGCATAGAACTGCAAACAAAACAAAAAAAGATGCAGGCCAACAATTGTAATTCTGGAAAATACCAATTGCACTAGCAAAAACCCGGCAATGCAATTCACATGTTCATCGCCGTGCTGTTGCTATTGGAAAAATGTGAACGATACAATTTTTAAATCGAAACATGCTTAATAAAAAAGGGCGCTAATTAGTTAATCTCCATCTAAGATAGTTTATTATATTCTTTTTTTAACAGAGTCCTTTGGCTAATCCAGTTGGCTAAAACTAAATCACATTTTGGCCAATAGGATTGTAAGCAGGCCCACCATGGTAAGGTAGACTCTATTAGGGCGGGTTAGGTGATGGGAGTGAGAGAGGAATAGAGTATAGCGTTTTGGAGAGGGAAGAGGGGGATAGGTGGTCTTAAAGGGTTCCACTCTTACACCATCAAGTGCAAAGTTGGGGAACACAACGACCACCTGATAAATAATTGGGATCCAGCTGGTCCCCCTTAGGCCGGGTTCAATACTGGGATTGCAAAAGGCAAATCGCAATCACCTATGGAGTGTAATTGCATTTCTACCAAGCAATTGTGGCTCCATGTTACAGTGATTGCGTTTTTCTGTCTCATTCCAGAGAATGAGAATGGCTTCTAACTGCCAGCAAAATGTTGCACGCAGTGCACTTTTGCGATATACGCACATCACAGGCACTGCAAGGATTTACCGCAGTGCTTTGCTGAATACCGGCTATCAGCAAAGAGCAGAAAAACTACTTATTAAAGCACCCCAAGTGTAAACTGGCCCTTAAGAGAACTTTATTGGTGATTACAAATCGTTGCAACCTGCAGAGTAGAACCCAGGGGCATATTTAAAATGATTTAAATATACCCCCAAATTCTAATAATGGCCTCCTCCTCCCCATAGCCATACCAATCCTCACCAAAAAGGGTCAAAGCATAGAACTGCAAACAAAACAAAAAAAGATGCAGGCCAACAATTGTAATTCTGGAAAATACCAATTGCACTAGCAAAAACCCGGCAATGCAATTCACATGTTCATCGCCGTGCTGTTGCTATTGGAAAAATGTAAACGATACAATTTTTAAATCGAAACATGCTTAATAAAAAAGGGCGCTAATTAGTTAATCTCCATCTAAGATAGTTTATTATATTCTTTTTTTAACAGAGTCCTTTGGCTAATCCAGTTGGCTAAAACTAAATCACATTTTGGCCAATAGGATTGTAAGCCGGCCCACCATGGTAAGGTAGACTCTATTAGGGCGGGTTAGGTGATGGGAGTGAGAGAGGAATAGAGTATAGCGTTTTGGAGAGGGAAGAGGGGGATAGGTGGTCTTAAAGGGTTCCACTCTTACACCATCAAGTGCAAAGTCGGGGAACACAACGACCACCTGATAAATAATTGGGATCCAGCTGGTCCCCCTTAGGCCGGGTTCAATACTGGGATTGCAAAAGGCAAATCGCAATCACCTATGGAGTGTAATTGCATTTCTACCAAGCAATTGTGGCTCCATGTTACAGTGATTGCGTTTTTCAGTCTCATTCCAGAGAATGAGAATGGCGTTCTAACTGCCAGCAAAATGTTACACGCAGTGCACTTTTGCGATATACGCACATCACAGGCACTGCAAGGATTTACCGCAGTGCTTTGCTGAATACCGGCTATCAGCAAAGAGCAGAAAAACTACTTATAAAAGCACCCCAAGTGTGAACTGGCCCTTAAGAGAACTTTATTGGTGATTACAAATTGTTGCAACCTGCAATGTAGAACTCAGGGGCGTATTTAAAATGATTTAAATATACCCCCAAATTCTAATAATGGCCTCCTCCTCCCCATAGCCATACCAATCCTCACCAAAAAGGTACAAAGCATAGAACTGCAAACAAAACAAAAAAAGATGCAGGCCAACAATTGTAATTCTGGAAAATACCAATTGCACTAGCAAAAACCCGGCAATGCAATTCACATGTTCATCGCCGTGCTGTTGCTATTGGAAAAATGTGAACGATACAATTTTTAAATCGAAACATGCTTAATAAAAAAGGGCGCTAATTAGTTAATCTCCATCTAAGATAGTTTATTATATTCTTTTTTTAACAGAGTCCTTTGGCTAATCCAGTTGGCTAAAACTAAATCACATTTTGGCCAATAGGATTGTAAGCAGGCCCACCATGGTAAGGTAGACTCTATTAGGGCGGGTTAGGTGATGGGAGTGAGAGAGGAATAGAGTATAGCGTTTTGGAGAGGGAAGAGGGGGATAGGTGGTCTTAAAGGGTTCCACTCTTACACCATCAAGTGCAAAGTTGGGGAACACAACGACCACCTGATAAATAATTGGGATCCAGCTGGTCCCCCTTAGGCCGGGTTCAATACTGGGATTGCAAAAGGCAAATCGCAATCACCTATGGAGTGTAATTGCATTTCTACCAAGCAATTGTGGCTCCATGTTACAGTGATTGCGTTTTTCTGTCTCATTCCAGAGAATGAGAATGGCTTCTAACTGCCAGCAAAATGTTGCACGCAGTGCACTTTTGCGATATACGCACATCACAGGCACTGCAAGGATTTACCGCAGTGCTTTGCTGAATACCGGCTATCAGCAAAGAGCAGAAAAACTACTTATTAAAGCAACCCAAGTGTAAACTGGCCCTTAAGAGAACTTTATTGGTGATTACAAATTGTTGCAACCTGCAGAGTAGAACTCAGGGGCATATTTAAAATGATTTAAATACACCCCCAAATTCTAATAATGGCCTCCTCCTCCCCATAGCCATACCAATCCTCACCAAAAAGGGTCAAAGCATAGAACTGCAAACAAAACAAAAAAAGATGCAGGCCAACAATTGTAATTCTGGAAAATACCAATTGCACTAGCAAAAACCCGGCAATGCAATTCACATGTTCATCGCCGTGCTGTTGCTATTGGAAAAATGGGAACGATACAATTTTTAAATCGAAACATGCTTAATAAAAAAGGGCGCTAATTAGTTAATCTCCATCTAAGATAGTTTATTATATTCTTTTTTTAGCAGAGTCCTTTGGCTAATCCAGTTGGCTAAAACTAAATCACATTTTGGCCAATAGGATTGCAAGCAGGCCCACCATGGTAAGGTAGACTCTATTAGGGCGGGTTAGGTGATGGGAGTGAGAGAGGAATAGAGTATAGCGTTTTGGAGAGGGAAGAGAGGGATAGGTGGTCTTAAAGGGTTCCACTCTTACACCATCAAGTGCACAGTCGGGGAACACAACGACCACCTGATAAATAATTGGGATCCAGCTGGTCCCCCTTAGGCCGGGTTCAATACTGGGATTGCAAAAGGCAAATCGCAATCACCTATGGAGTGTAATTGCATTTCTACCAAGCAATTGTGGCTCCATGTTACAGTGATTGCGTTTTTCTGTCTCATTCCAGAGAATGAGAATGGCTTCTAACTGCCAGCAAAATGTTGCACGCAGTGCACTTTTGCGATATACGCACATCACAGGCACTGCAAGGATTTACCGCAGTGCTTTGCTGAATACCGGCTATCAGCAAAGAGCAGAAAAACTACTTATTAAAGCACCCCAAGTGTAAACTGGCCCTCAAGAGAACTTTATTGGTGATAACAAATTGTTGCAACCTGCAGAGTAGAACTCAGGGGCATATTTAAAATGATTTAAATATACCCCCAAATTCTAATAATGGCCTCCTCCTCCCCATAGCCATACCAATCCTCACCAAAAAGGGTCAAAGCATAGAAACGCAAACAAAACAAAAAAAGATGCAGGCCAACAATTGTAATTCTGGAAAATACCAATTGCACTAGCAAAAACCCGGCAATGCAATTCACATGTTCATCGCCGTGCTGTTGCTATTGGCAAAATGGGAACGATACAATTTTTAAATCGAAACGTGCTTAATAAAAAGGGCCCTAATTACTTAATCTCCATCTAAGATAGTTTATTATATTCTTTTTTTAACAGAGTCCTTTGGCTAATCCAGTTGGCTAAAACTAAATCACATTTTGGCCAATAGGATTGTAAGCCGGCCCACCATGGTAAGGTAGACTCTATTAGGGCGGGTTAGGGAATAGGAGTGAGAGAGGAATAGGAGATAGCATTTTGGAGAAGGAAGATGGGGATAGGTGGTCTTAAGGGGTACCACTCTTACACCATCAAGTGCAAAGTCGGGGAACACAGCGACCACCTGATAATTGGGATCCAGCTGGTCCCCCTTAGGCCGGGTTCAATACTGGGATTGCAAAAGGCAAATCGCAATCACCTATGGAGTGTAATTGCATTTCTACCAAGCAATTGTGGCTCCATGTTACAGTGATTGCGTTTTTCTGTCTCATTCCAGAGAATGAGAATGGCTTCTAACTGCCAGCAAAATGTTGCACGCAGTGCACTTTTGCGATATACGCACATCACAGGCACTGCAAGGATTTACCGCAGTGCTTTGCTGAATACCGGCTATCAGCAAAGAGCAGAAAAACTACTTATAAAAGCACCCCAAGTGTGAACTGGCCCTTAACCAGCCGGGCGGTATGGACGAGCTCAGCTCGTCCATCAACGCCGGAGGCTGCCGCTCAGGCCCTGCTGGGCCGATTTGCACCAAATAAAGAGCAGCACACGCAGCCGGCACTTTGCCAGCCGCGTGTGCTGCCCGATCGCCGCCGCTCTGCGGCGATCCGCCGCGAACAGCGGCCAAAGAGGGTCCCCCCAGCCACCTGAGCCCAGCGTAGCCGGAACAAAAAGTTCCGGCCAGCGCTAAGGGCTGGATCGGAGGCGGCTGACGTCAGGACGTCGGCTGACGTCCATGACGTCACTCCGCTCGTCGCTATGGCGACGGTGTAAGCAAAACAAGGAAGGCCGCTCATTGCGGCCTTCCTTGTTTATTCTGGGCGCCGGAGGCGATCGGAAGAACGCCTCCGGAGCGCCCTCTAGTGGGCTTTCATGCAGCCAACTTTCAGTTGGCTGCATGAAATAGTTTTTTTTTAATTTAAAAAAACCCTCCCGCAGCCTCCCTGGCGATCTTATCAGAACGCCAGGGTGGTTAAGAGAACTTTATTGGTGATTACAAATTGTTGCAACCTGCAATGTAGAACTCAGGGGCGTATTTAAAATGATTTAAATATACCCCCAAATTCTAATAATGGCCTCCTCCTCCCCATAGCCATACCAATCCTCACCAAAAAGGTACAAAGCATAGAACTGCAAACAAAACAAAAAAAGATGCAGGCCAACAATTGTAATTCTGGAAAATACCAATTGCACTAGCAAAAACCCGGCAATGCAATTCACATGTTCATCGCCGTGCTGTTGCTATTGGAAAAATGTGAACGATACAATTTTTAAATCGAAACATGCTTAATAAAAAAGGGCGCTAATTAGTTAATCTCCATCTAAGATAGTTTATTATATTCTTTTTTTAACAGAGTCCTTTGGCTAATCCAGTTGGCTAAAACTAAATCACATTTTGGCCAATAGGATTGTAAGCAGGCCCACCATGGTAAGGTAGACTCTATTAGGGCGGGTTAGGTGATGGGAGTGAGAGAGGAATAGAGTATAGCGTTTTGGAGAGGGAAGAGGGGGATAGGTGGTCTTAAAGGGTTCCACTCTTACACCATCAAGTGCAAAGTTGGGGAACACAACGACCACCTGATAAATAATTGGGATCCAGCTGGTCCCCCTTAGGCCGGGTTCAATACTGGGATTGCAAAAGGCAAATCGCAATCACCTATGGAATGTAATTGCATTTCTACCAAGCAATTGTGGCTCCATGTTACAGTGATTGCGTTTTTCTGTCTCATTCCAGAGAATGAGAATGGCTTCTAACTGCCAGCAAAATGTTGCACGCAGTGCACTTTTGCGATATACGCACATCACAGGCACTGCAAGGATTTACCGCAGTGCTTTGCTGAATACCGGCTATCAGCAAAGAGCAGAAAAACTACTTATTAAAGCACCCCAAGTGTAAACTGGCCCTTAAGAGAACTTTATTGGTGATTACAAATTGTTGCAACCTGCAGAGTAGAACTCAGGGGCATATTTAAAATGATTTAAATATACCCCCAAATTCTAATAATGGCCTCCTCCTCCCCATAGCCATACCAATCCTCACCAAAAAGGGTCAAAGCATAGAAACGCAAACAAAACAAAAAAAGATGCAGGCCAACAATTGTAATTCTGGAAAATACCAATTGCACTAGCAAAAACCCGGCAATGCAATTCACATGTTCATCGCCGTGCTGTTGCTATTGGCAAAATGGGAACGATACAATTTTTAAATCGAAACGTGCTTAATAAAAAAGGGCCCTAATTACTTAATTTCCATCTAAGATAGTTTATTATATTCTTTTTTTTAACAGAGTCCTTTGGCTAATCCAGTTGGCTAAAACTAAATCACATTTTGGCCAATAGGATTGTAAGCCGGCCCACCATGGTAAGGTAGACTCTATTAGGGCGGGTTCGGGAATAGGAGTGAGAGAGGAATAGGGGATAGCGTTTTGGAGAAGGAAGATGGGGATAGGTGGTCTTAAGGGGTACCACTCTTACACCATCAAGTGCAAAGTCGGGGAACACAGCGACCACCTGATAAATAATTGGGATCCAGCTGGTCCCCCTTAGGCCGGGATCAACACTGGGATCGCAAAAGGCAAATCGCAATCGCCTATGGAGTGTAATTGCATATCTACCAAGCAATTGTGGCTCCATGTTACAGTGATTGCGTTTTTCAGTCTCATTCCAGAGAATGAGAATGGCGTTCTAACTGCCAGCAAAATGTTACACGCAGTGCACTTTTGCGATATACGCACATCACAGGCACTGCAAGGATTTACCGCAGTGCTTTGCTGAATACCGGCTATCAGCAAAGAGCAGAAAAACTACTTATAAAAGCACCCCAAGTGTGAACTGGCCCTTAAGAGAACTTTATTGGTGATTACAAATTGTTGCAACCTGCAATGTAGAACTCAGGGGCGTATTTAAAATGATTTAAATATACCCCCAAATTCTAATAATGGCCTCCTCCTCCCCATAGCCATACCAATCCTCACCAAAAAGGTACAAAGCATAGAACTGCAAACAAAACAAAAAAAGATGCAGGCCAACAATTGTAATTCTGGAAAATACCAATTGCACTAGCAAAAACCCGGCAATGCAATTCACATGTTCATCGCCGTGCTGTTGCTATTGGAAAAATGTGAACGATACAATTTTTAAATCGAAACATGCTTAATAAAAAAGGGCGCTAATTAGTTAATCTCCATCTAAGATAGTTTATTATATTCTTTTTTTAACAGAGTCCTTTGGCTAATCCAGTTGGCTAAAACTAAATCACATTTTGGCCAATAGGATTGTAAGCAGGCCCACCATGGTAAGGTAGACTCTATTAGGGCGGGTTAGGTGATGGGAGTGAGAGAGGAATAGAGTATAGCGTTTTGGAGAGGGAAGAGGGGGATAGGTGGTCTTAAAGGGTTCCACTCTTACACCATCAAGTGCAAAGTCGGGGAACACAACGACCACCTGATAAATAATTGGGATCCAGCTGGTCCCCCTTAGGCCGGGTTCAATACTGGGGTTGCAAAAGGCAAATCGCAATCACCTATGGAGTGTAATTGCATTTCTACCAAGCAATTGTGGCTCCATGTTACAGTGATTGCGTTTTTCTGTCTCATTCCAGAGAATGAGAATGGCTTCTAACTGCCAGCAAAATGTTGCACGCAGTGCACTTTTGCGATATACGCACATCACAGGCACTGCAAGGATTTACCGCAGTGCTTTGCTGAATACCGGCTATCAGCAAAGAGCAGAAAAACTACTTATTAAAGCACCCCAAGTGTAAACTGGCCCTTAAGAGAACTTTATTGGTGATTACAAATTGTTGCAACCTGCAGAGTAGAACTCAGGGGCATATTTAAAATGATTTAAATATACCCCCAAATTCTAATAATGGCCTCCTCCTCCCCATAGCCATACCAATCCTCACCAAAAAGGGTCAAAGCATAGAAACGCAAACAAAACAAAAAAAGATGCAGGCCAACAATTGTAATTCTGGAAAATACCAATTGCACTAGCAAAAACCCGGCAATGCAATTCACATGTTCATCGCCGTGCTGTTGCTATTGGCAAAATGGGAACGATACAATTTTTAAATCGAAACGTGCTTAATAAAAAAGGGCCCTAATTACTTAATTTCCATCTAAGATAGTTTATTATATTCTTTTTTTTAACAGAGTCCTTTGGCTAAACCAGTTGGCTAAAACTAAATCACATTTTGGCCAATAGGATTGTAAGCCGGCCCACCATGGTAAGGTAGACTCTATTAGGGCGGGTTCGGGAATAGGAGTGAGAGAGAAATAGGGGATAGCGTTTTGGAGAAGGAAGATGGGGATAGGTGGTCTTAAGGGGTACCACTCTTACACCATCAAGTGCAAAGTCGGGGAACACAGCGACCACCTGATAAATAATTGGGATCCAGCTGGTCCCCCTTAGGCCGGGATCAACACTGGGATCGCAAAAGGCAAATCGCAATCGCCTATGGAGTGTAATTGCATATCTACCAAGCAATTGTGGCTCCATGTTACAGTGATTGCGTTTTTCAGTCTCATTCCAGAGAATGAGAATGGCGTTCTAACTGCCAGCAAAATGTTACACGCAGTGCACTTTTGCGATATACGCACATCACAGGCACTGCAAGGATTTACCGCAGTGCTTTGCTGAATACCGGCTATCAGCAAAGAGCAGAAAAACTACTTATAAAAGCACCCCAAGTGTGAACTGGCCCTTAAGAGAACTTTATTGGTGATTACAAATTGTTGCAACCTGCAATGTAGAACTCAGGGGCGTATTTAAAATGATTTAAATATACCCCCAAATTCTAATAATGGCCTCCTCCTCCCCATAGCCATACCAATCCTCACCAAAAAGGTACAAAGCATAGAACTGCAAACAAAACAAAAAAAGATGCAGGCCAACAATTGTAATTCTGGAAAATACCAATTGCACTAGCAAAAACCCGGCAATGCAATTCACATGTTCATCGCCGTGCTGTTGCTATTGGAAAAATGGGAACGATACAATTTTTAAATCGAAACATGCTTAATAAAAAAGGGCGCTAATTAGTTAATCTCCATCTAAGATAGTTTATTATATTCTTTTTTTAACAGAGTCCTTTGGCTAATCCAGTTGGCTAAAACTAAATCACATTTTGGCCAATAGGATTGTAAGCAGGCCCACCATGGTAAGGTAGACTCTATTAGGGCGGGTTAGGTGATGGGAGTGAGAGAGGAATAGAGTATAGCGTTTTGGAGAGGGAAGAGGGGGATAGGTGGTCTTAAAGGGTTCCACTCTTACACCATCAAGTGCAAAGTCGGGGAACACAACGACCACCTGATAAATAATTCGGATCCAGCTGGTCCCCCTTAGGCCGGGTTCAATACTGGGGTTGCAAAAGGCAAATCGCAATCACCTATGGAGTGTAATTGCATTTCTACCAAGCAATTGTGGCTCCATGTTACAGTGATTGCGTTTTTCTGTCTCATTCCAGAGAATGAGAATGGCTTCTAACTGCCAGCAAAATGTTGCACGCAGTGCACTTTTGCGATATACGCACATCACAGGCACTGCAAGGATTTACCGCAGTGCTTTGCTGAATACCGGCTATCAGCAAAGAGCAGAAAAACTACTTATTAAAGCACCCCATGTGTAAACTGGCCCTTAAGAGAACTTTATTGGTGATTACAAATTGTTGCAACCTGCAGAGTAGAACTCAGGGGCATATTTAAAATGATTTAAATATACCCCCAAATTCTAATAATGGCCTCCTCCTCCCCATAGCCATACCAATCCTCACCAAAAAGGGTCAAAGCATAGAAACGCAAACAAAACAAAAAAAGATGCAGGCCAACAATTGTAATTCTGGAAAATACCAATTGCACTAGCAAAAACTCGGCAATGCAATTCACATGTTCATCGCCGTGCTGTTGCTATTGGCAAAATGGGAACGATACAATTTTTAAATCGAAACGTGCTTAATAAAAAGGGCCCTAATTACTTAATCTCCATCTAAGATAGTTTATTATATTCTTTTTTTAACAGAGTCCTTTGGCTAATCCAGTTGGCTAAAACTAAATCACATTTTGGCCAATAGGATTGTAAGCAGGCCCACCATGGTAAGGTAGACTCTATTAGGGCGGGTTAGGGAATAGGAGTGAGAGAGGAATAGGGGATAGCGTTTTGGAGAAGGAAGATGGGGATAGGTGGTCTTAAGGGGTACCACTCTTACACCATCAAGTGCAAAGTCGGGGAACACAGCGACCACCTGATAATTGGGATCCAGCTGGTCCCTCTTAGGCCGGGTTCAACACTGGGATCGCAAAAGGCAAATCGCAATCGCCTATGGAGTGTAATTGCATATCTACCAAGCAATTGTGGCTCCATGTTACAGTGATTGCGTTTTTCAGTCTCATTCCAGAGAATGAGAATGGTGTTCTAACTGCCAGCAAAATGTTACACGCAGTGCACTTTTGCGATATACGCACATCACAGGCACTGCAAGGATTTACCGCAGTGCTTTGCTCAATACCGGCTATCAGCAAAGAGCAAAAAAACTACTTATAAAAGCACCCCAAGTGTGAACTGGCCCTTAAGAGAACTTTATTGGTGATTACAAATTGTTGCAACCTGCAATGTAGAACTCAGGGGCGTATTTAAAATGATTTAAATATACCCCCAAATTCTAATAATGGCCTCCTCCTCCCCATAGCCATACCAATCCTCACCAAAAAGGTACAAAGCATAGAACTGCAAACAAAACAAAAAAAGATGCAGGCCAACAATTGTAATTCTGGAAAATACCAATTGCACTAGCAAAAACCCGGCAATGCAATTCACATGTTCATCGCCGTGCTGTTGCTATTGGAAAAATGTAAACGATACAATTTTTAAATCGAAACATGCTTAATAAAAAAGGGCGCTAATTAGTTAATCTCCATCTAAGATAGTTTATTATATTCTATTTTTAACAGAGTCCTTTGGCTAATCCAGTTGGCTAAAACTAAATCACATTTTGGCCAATAGGATTGTAAGCCGGCCCACCATGGTAAGGTAGACTCTATTAGGGCGGGTTAGGTGATGGGAGTGAGAGAGGAATAGAGTATAGCGTTTTGGAGAGGGAAGAGGGGGATAGGTGGTCTTAAAGGGTTCCACTCTTACACCATCAAGTGCAAAGTCGGGGAACACAACCACCACCTGATAAATAATTGGGATCCAGCTGGTCCCCCTGAGGCCGGGTTCAATACTGGGATTGCAAAAGGCAAATCGCAATCACCTATGGAGTGTAATTGCATTTCTACCAAGCAATTGTGGCTCCATGTTACAGTGATTGCGTTTTTCTGTCTCATTCCAGAGAATGAGAATGGCTTCTAACTGCCAGCAAAATGTTGCACGCAGTGCACTTTTGCGATATACGCACATCACAGGCACTGCAAGGATTTACCGCAGTGCTTTGCTGAATACCGGCTATCAGCAAAGAGCAGAAAAACTACTTATAAAAGCACCCCTGGCCCTTAAGAGAACTTTATTGGTGATTACAAATTGTTGCAACCTGCAATGTAGAACTCAGGGGCGTATTTAAAATGATTTAAATATACCCCCAAATTCTAATAATGGCCTCCTCCTCCCCATAGCCATACCAATCCTCACCAAAAAGGTACAAAGCATAGAACTGCAAACAAAACAAAAAAAGATGCAGGCCAACAATTGTAATTCTGGAAAATACCAATTGCACTAGCAAAAACCCGGCAATGCAATTCACATGTTCATCGCCGTGCTGTTGCTATTGGAAAAATGGGAACGATACAATTTTTAAATCGAAACATGCTTAATAAAAAAGGGCGCTAATTAGTTAATCTCCATCTAAGATAGTTTATTATATTCTTTTTTAACAGAGTCCTTCGGCTAATCCAGTTGGCTAAAACTAAATCACATTTTGGCCAATAGGATTGCAAGCAGGCCCACCATGGTAAGGTAGACTCTATTAGGGCGGGTTAGGTGATGGGAGTGAGAGAGGAATAGAGTAGAGCGTTTTGGAGAGGGAAGAGAGGGAAAGGTGGTCTTAAAGGGTTCCACTCTTACACCATCAAGTGCACAGTCGGGGAACACAACGACCACCTGATAAATAATTGGGATCCAGCTGGTCCCCCTTAGGCCGGGTTCAATACTGGGATTGCAAAAGGCAAATCGCAATCACCTATGGAGTGTAATTGCATTTCTACCAAGCAATTGTGGCTCCATGTTACAGTGATTGCGTTTTTCTGTCTCATTCCAGAGAATGAGAATGGCTTCTAACTGCCAGCAAAATGTTGCACGCAGTGCACTTTTGCGATATACGCACATCACAGGCACTGCAAGGATTTACCGCAGTGCTTTGCTGAATACCGGCTATCAGCAAAGAGCAGAAAAACTACTTATTAAAGCACCCCAAGTGTAAACTGGCCCTCAAGAGAACTTTATTGGTGATTACAAATTGTTGCAACCTGCAGAGTAGAACTCAGGGGCATATTTAAAATGATTTAAATATACCCCCAAATTCTAATAATGGCCTCCTCCTCCCCATAGCCATACCAATCCTCACCAAAAAGGGTTAAAGCATAGAAACGCAAACAAAACAAAAAAAGATGCAGGCCAACAATTGTAATTCTGGAAAATACCAATTGCACTAGCAAAAACCCGGCAATGCAATTCACATGTTCATCGCCGTGCTGTTGCTATTGGCAAAATGGGAACGATACAATTTTTAAATCGAAACGTGCTTAATAAAAAGGGCCCTAATTACTTAATCTCCATCTAAGATAGTTTATTATATTCTTTTTTTAACAAAGTCCTTTGGCTAATCCAGTTGGCTAAAACTAAATCACATTTTGGCCAATAGGATTGTAAGCCGGCCCACCATGGTAAGGTAGACTCTATTAGGGCGGGTTAGGGAATAGGAGTGAGAGAGGAATAGGGGATAGCGTTTTGGAGAAGGAAGATGGGGATAGGTGGTCTTAAGGGGTACCACTCTTACACCATCAAGTGCAAAGTCGGGGAACACAGCGACCACCTGATAAATAATTGGGATCCAGCTGGTCCCCCTTAGGCCGGGTTCAACACTGGGATCGCAAAAGGCAAATCGCAATCGCCTATGGAGTGTAATTGCATATCTATCAAGCAATTGTGGCTCCATGTTACAGTGATTGCGTTTTTCAGTCTCATTCCAGAGAATGAGAATGGCGTTCTAACTGCCAGCAAAATGTTACACGCAGTGCACTTTTGCGATATACGCACATCACAGGCACTGCAAGGATTTACCGCAGTGCTTTGCTGAATACCGGCTATCAGCAAAGAGCAGAAAAACTACTTATAAAAGCACCCCAAGTGTGAACTGGCCCTTAAGAGAACTTTATTGGTGATTACAAATTGTTGCAACCTGCAATGTAGAACTCAGGGGCGTATTTAAAATGATTTAAATATACCCCAAATTCTAATAATCGCCTCCTCATCCCCATAGCCATACCAATCCTCACCAAAAAGGTACAAAGCATAGAACTGCAAACAAAACAAAAAAAGATGCAGGCCAACAATTGTAATTCTGGAAAATACCAATTGCACTAGCAAAAACCCGGCAATGCAATTCACATGTTCATCGCCGTGCTGTAGCTATTGGAAAAATGTAAACGATACAATTTTTAAATCGAAACATGCTTAATAAAAAAGGGCGCTAATTAGTTAATCTCCATCTAAGATAGTTTATTATATTCTTTTTTTAACAGAGTCCTTTGGCTAATCCAGTTGGCTAAAACTAAATCACATTTTGGCCAATAGGATTGTAAGCCGGCCCACCATGGTAAGGTAGACTCTATTAGGGCGGGTTAGGTGATGGGAGTGAGAGAGGAATAGAGTATAGCGTTTTGGAGAGGGAAGAGGGGGATAGGTGGTCTTAAAGGGTTCCACTCTTACACCATCAAGTGCAAAGTCGGGGAACACAACGACCACCTGATAAATAATTGGGATCCAGCTGGTCCCCCTTAGGCCGGGTTCAATACTGGGATTGCAAAAGGCAAATCGCAATCACCTATGGAGTGTAATTGCATTTCTACCAAGCAATTGTGGCTCCATGTTACAGTGATTGCGTTTTTCTGTCTCATTCCAGAGAATGAGAATGGCTTCTAACTGCCAGCAAAATGTTGCACGCAGTGCACTTTTGCGATATACGCACATCACAGGCACTGCAAGGATTTACCGCAGTGCTTTGCTGAATACCGGCTATCAGCAAAGAGTAGAAAAACTACTTATTAAAGCACCCCAAGTGTAAACTGGCCCTCAAGAGAACTTTATTGGTGATTACAAATTGTTGCAACCTGCAGAGTAGAACTCAGGGGCATATTTAAAATGATTTAAATATACCCCCAAATTCTAATAATGGCCTCCTCCTCCCCATAGCCATACCAATCCTCACGAAAAAGGGACAAAGCATAGAAACGCAAACAAAACAAAAAAAGATGCAGGCCAACAATTGTAATTCTGGAAAATACCAATTGCACTAGCAAAAACCCGGCAATGCAATTCACATGTTCATCGCCGTGCTGTTGCTATTGGCAAAATGGGAACGATACAATTTTTAAATCGAAACGTGCTTAATAAAAAGGGCCCTAATTACTTAATCTCCATCTAAGATAGTTTATTATATTCTTTTTTTAACAGAGTCCTTTGGCTAATCCAGTTGGCTAAAACTAAATCACATTTTGGCCAATAGGATTGTAAGCCGGCCCACCATGGTAAGGTAGACTCTATTAGGGCGGGTTAGGGAATAGGAGTGAGAGAGGAATAGGGGATAGCGTTTTGGAGAAGGAAGATGGGGATAGGTGGTCTTAAGGGGTACCACTCTTACACCATCAAGTGCAAAGTCGGGGAACACAGCGACCACCTGATAAATAATTGGGATCCAGCTGGTCCCCCTTAGGCCGGGTTCAACACTGGGATCGCAAAAGGCAAATGGCAATCGCCTATGGAGTGTAATTGCATATCTACCAAGCAATTGTGGCTCCATGTTACAGTGATTGCGTTTTTCAGTCTCATTCCAGAGAATGAGAATGGCGTTCTAACTGCCAGCAAAATGTTACACGCAGTGCACTTTTGCGATATACGCACATCACAGGCACTGCAAAGATTTACCGCAGTGCTTTGCTGAATACCGGCTATCAGCAAAGAGCAGAAAAACTACTTATAAAAGCACCCCAAGTGTGAACTGGCCCTTAAGAGAACTTTATTGGTGATTACAAATTGTTGCAACCTGCAATGTAGAACTCAGGGGCGTATTTAAAATGATTTAAATATACCCCAAATTCTAATAATCGCCTCCTCATCCCCATAGCCATACCAATCCTCACCAAAAAGGTACAAAGCATAGAACTGCAAACAAAACAAAAAAAGATGCAGGCCAACAATTGTAATTCTGGAAAATACCAATTGCACTAGCAAAAACCCGGCAATGCAATTCACATGTTCATCGCCGTGCTGTTGCTATTGGAAAAATGTAAACGATACAATTTTTAAATCGAAACATGCTTAATAAAAAAGGGCGCTAATTAGTTAATCTCCATCTAAGATAGTTTATTATATTCTTTTTTTAACAGAGTCCTTTGGCTAATCCAGTTGGCTAAAACTAAATCACATTTTGGCCAATAGGATTGTAAGCCGGCCCACCATGGTAAGGTAGACTCTATTAGGGCGAGTTAGGGAATAGGAGTGAGAGAGGAATAGGGGATAGCGTTTTGGAGAAGGAAGATGGGGATAGGTGGTCTTAAGGGGTACCACTCTTACACCATCAAGAGCAAAGTCGGGGAACACAGCGACCACCTGATAAATAATTGGGATCCAGCTGGTCCCCCTTAGGCCGGGTTCAACACTGGGATCGCAAAAGGCAAATTGCAATCGCCTATGGAGTGTAATTGCATATCTACCAAGCAATTGTGGCTCCATGTTACAGTGATTGCGTTTTTCAGTCTCATTCCAGAGAATGAGAATGGCTTCTAACTGCCAGCAAAATGTTGCACGCAGTGCACTTTTGCGATATACGCACATCACAGGCACTGCAAGGATTTACCGCAGTGCTTTGCTGAATACCGGCTATCAGCAAAGAGCAGAAAAACTACTTATTAAAGCACCCCATGTGTAAACTGGCCCTTAAGAGAACTTTATTGGTGATTACAAATTGTTGCAACCTGCAGAGTAGAACTCAGGGGCGTATTTAAAATGATTTAAATATACCCCCAAATTCTAATAATGGCCTCCTCCTCCCCATAGCCATACCAATCCTCACCAAAAAGGTACAAAGCATAGAACTGCAAACAAAACAAAAAAAGATGCAGGCCAACAATTGTAATTCTGGAAAATACCAATTGCACTAGCAAAAACCCGGCAATGCAATTCACATGTTCATCGCCGTGCTGTTGCTATTGGAAAAATGTAAACGATACAATTTTTAAATCGAAACATGCTTAATAAAAAAGGGCGCTAATTAGTTAATCTCCATCTAAGATAGTTTATTATATTCTATTTTTAACAGAGTCCTTTGGCTAATCCAGTTGGCTAAAACTAAATCACATTTTGGCCAATAGGATTGTAAGCCGGCCCACCATGGTAAGGTAGACTCTATTAGGGCGGGTTAGGTGATGGGAGTGAGAGAGGAATAGAGTATAGCGTTTTGGAGAGGGAAGAGGGGGATAGGTGGTCTTAAAGGGTTCCACTCTTACACCATCAAGTGCAAAGTCGGGGAACACAACCACCACCTGATAAATAATTGGGATCCAGCTGGTCCCCCTTAGGCCGGGTTCAATACTGGGATTGCAAAAGGCAAATCGCAATCACCTATGGAGTGTAATTGCATTTCTACCAAGCAATTGTGGCTCCATGTTACAGTGATTGCGTTTTTCTGTCTCATTCCAGAGAATGAGAATGGCTTCTAACTGCCAGCAAAATGTTGCACGCAGTGCACTTTTGCGATATACGCACATCACAGGCACTGCAAGGATTTACCGCAGTGCTTTGCTGAATACCGGCTATCAGCAAAGAGTAGAAAAACTACTTATTAAAGCACCCCAAGTGTAAACTGGCCCTTAAGAGAACTTTATTGGTGATTACAAATTGTTACAACCTGCAGAGTAGAACTCAGGGGCATATTTAAAATGATTTAAATATACCCCCAAATTCTAATAATGGCCTCCTCCTCCCCATAGCCATACCAATCCTCACCAAAAAAGGGTCAAAGCATAGAACTGCAAACAAAACAAAAAAAGATGCAGGCCAACAATTGTAATTCTGGAAAATACCAATTGCACTAGCAAAAACCCGGCAATGCAATTCACATGTTCATCGCCGTGCTGTTGCTATTGGCAAAATGGGAACGATACAATTTTTAAATCGAAACGTGCTTAATAAAAAGGGCCCTAATTACTTAATCTCCATCTAAGATAGTTTATTATATTCTTTTTTTAACAGAGTCCTTTGGCTAATCCAGTTGGCTAAAACTAAATCACATTTTGGCCAATAGGATTGTAAGCCGGCCCACCATGGTAAGGTAGACTCTATTAGGGCGGGTTAGGGAATAGGAGTGAGAGAGGAATAGGGGATAGCGTTTTGGAGAAGGAAGATGGGGATAGGTGGTCTTAAGGGGTACCACTCTTACACCATCAAGTGCAAAGTCGGGGAACACAGCGACCACCTGATAATTGGGATCCAGCTGGTCCCTCTTAGGCCGGGTTCAACACTGGGATCGCAAAAGGCAAATCGCAATCGCCTATGGAGTGTAATTGCATATCTACCAAGCAATTGTGGCTCCATGTTACAGTGATTGCGTTTTTCAGTCTCATTCCAGAGAATGAGAATGGCGTTCTAACTGCCAGCAAAATGTTACACGCAGTGCACTTTTGCGATATACGCACATCACAGGCACTGCAAGGATTTACCGCAGTGCTTTGCTGAATACCGGCTATCAGCAAAGAGCAGAAAAACTACTTATAAAAGCACCCCAAGTGTGAACTGGCCCTTAAGAGAACTTTATTGGTGATTACAAATTGTTGCAACCTGCAATGTAGAACTCAGGGGCGTATTTAAAATGATTTAAATATACCCCAAATTCTAATAATCGCCTCCTCATCCCCATAGCCATACCAATCCTCACCAAAAAGGTACAAAGCATAGAACTGCAAACAAAACAAAAAAAGATGCAGGCCAACAATTGTAATTCTGGAAAATACCAATTGCACTAGCAAAAACCCGGCAATGCAATTCACATGTTCATCGCCGTGCTGTTGCTATTGGAAAAATGTAAACGATACAATTTTTAAATCGAAACATGCTTAATAAAAAAGGGCGCTAATTAGTTAATCTCCATCTAAGATAGTTTATTATATTCTTTTTTTAACAGAGTCCTTTGGCTAATCCAGTTGGCTAAAACTAAATCACATTTTGGCCAATAGGATTGTAAGCCGGCCCACCATGGTAAGGTAGACTCTATTAGGGCGGGTTAGGTGATGGGAGTGAGAGAGGAATAGAGTATAGCGTTTTGGAGAGGGAAGAGGGGGATAGGTGGTCTTAAAGGGTTCCACTCTTACACCATCAAGTGCAAAGTCGGGGAACACAACGACCACCTGATAAATAATTGGGATCCAGCTGGTCCCCCTTAGGCCGGGTTCAATACTGGGATTGCAAAAGGCAAATCGCAATCACCTATGGAGTGTAATTGCATTTCTACCAAGCAATTGTGGCTCCATGTCACAGTGATTGCGTTTTTCTGTCTCATTCCAGAGAATGAGAATGGCTTCTAACTGCCAGCAAAATGTTGCACGCAGTGCACTTTTGCGATATACGCACATCACAGGCACTGCAAGGATTTACCGCAGTGCTTTGCTGAATACCGGCTATCAGCAAAGAGCAGAAAAACTACTTATAAAAGCACCCCAAGTGTGAACTGGCCCTTAAGAGAACTTTATTGGTGATTACAAATTGTTGCAACCTGCAATGTAGAACTCAGGGGCGTATTTTAAATGATTTAAATATACCCCCAAATTCTAATAATGGCCTCCTCCTCCCCATAGCCATACCAATCCTCACCAAAAAGGGTCAAAGCATAGAAACGCAAACAAAACAAAAAAAGATGCAGGCCAACAATTGTAATTCTGGAAAATACCAATTGCACTAGCAAAAACCCGGCAATGCAATTCACATGTTCATCGCCGTGCTGTTGCTATTGGCAAAATGGGAACGATACAATTTTTAAATCGAAACGTGCTTAATAAAAAAGGGCCCTAATTACTTAATCTCCATCTAAGATAGTTTATTATATTCTTTTTTTAACAGAGTCCTTTGGCTAATCCAGTTGGCTAAAACTAAATCACATTTTGGCCAATAGGATTGTAAGCCGGCCCACCATGGTAAGGTAGACTCTATTAGGGCGAGTTAGGGAATAGGAGTGAGAGAGGAATAGGGGATAGCGTTTTGGAGAAGGAAGATGGGGATAGGTGGTCTTAAGGGGTACCACTCTTACACCATCAAGAGCAAAGTCGGGGAACACAGCGACCACCTGATAAATAATTGGGATCCAGCTGGTCCCCCTTAGGCCGGGTTCAACACTGGGATCGCAAAAGGCAAATTGCAATCGCCTATGGAGTGTAATTGCATATCTACCAAGCAATTGTGGCTCCATGTTACAGTGATTGCGTTTTTCAGTCTCATTCCAGAGAATGAGAATGGCGTTCTAACTGCCAGCAAAATGTTACACGCAGTGCACTTTTGCGATATACGCACATCACAGGCACTGCAAGGATTTACCGCAGTGCTTTGCTGAATACCGGCTATCAGCAAAGAGCAGAAAAACTACTTATAAAAGCACCCCAAGTGTGAACTGGCCCTTAAGAGAACTTTATTGGTGATTACAAATTGTTGCAACCTGCAATGTAGAACTCAGGGGCGTATTTAAAATGATTTAAATATACCCCCAAATTCTAATAATGGCCTCCTCCTCTTCATAGCCATACCAATCCTCACCAAAAAGGTACAAAGCATAGAACTGCAAACAAAACAAAAAAAGATGCAGGCCAACAATTGTAATTCTGGAAAATACCAATTGCACTAGCAAAAACCTGGCAATGCAATTCACATGTTCATCGCCGTGCTGTTGCTATTGGAAAAATGTGAACGATACAATTTTTAAATCGAAACATGCTTAATAAAAAAGGGCGCTAATTAGTTAATCTCCATCTAAGATAGTTTATTATATTCTTTTTTTAACAGAGTCCTTTGGCTAATCCAGTTGGCTAAAACTAAATCACATTTTGGCCAATAGGATTGTAAGCAGGCCCACCATGGTAAGGTAGACTCTATTAGGGCGGGTTAGGTGATGGGAGTGAGAGAGGAATAGAGTATAGCGTTTTGGAGAGGGAAGAGGGGGATAGGTGGTCTTAAAGGGTTCCACTCTTACACCATCAAGTGCAAAGTCGGGGAACACAGCGACCACCTGATAAATAATTGGGATCCAGCTGGTCCCCCTTAGGCCGGGTTCAATACTGGGGTTGCAAAAGGCAAATCGCAATCACCTATGGAGTGTAATTGCATTTCTACCAAGCAATTGTGGCTCCATGTTACAGTGATTGCGTTTTTCTGTCTCATTCCAGAGAATGAGAATGGCTTCTAACTGCCAGCAAAATGTTGCACGCAGTGCACTTTTGCGATATACGCACATCACAGGCACTGCAAGGATTTACCGCAGTGCTTTGCTGAATACCGGCTATCAGCAAAGAGTAGAAAAACTACTTATTAAAGCACCCCAAGTGTAAACTGGCCCTTAAGAGAACTTTATTGGTGATTACAAATTGTTGCAACCTGCAGAGTAGAACTCAGGGGCATATTTAAAATGATTTAAATATACCCCCAAATTCTAATAATGGCCTCCTCCTCCCCATAGCCATACCAATCCTCACGAAAAAGGGTCAAAGCATAGAAACGCAAACAAAACAAAAAAAGATGCAGGCCAACAATTGTAATTCTGGAAAATACCAATTGCACTAGCAAAAACCCGGCAATGCAATTCACATGTTCATCGCCGTGCTGTTGCTATTGGCAAAATGGGAACGATACAATTTTTAAATCGAAACGTGCTTAATAAAAAGGGCCCTAATTACTTAATCTCCATCTAAGATAGTTTATTATATTCTTTTTTTAACAGAGTCCTTTGGCTAATCCAGTTGGCTAAAACTAAATCACATTTTGGCCAATAGGATTGTAAGCCGGCCCACCATGGTAAGGTAGACTCTATTAGGGCGGGTTAGGGAATAGGAGTGAGAGAGGAATAGGGGATAGCGTTTTGGAGAAGGAAGATGGGGATAGGTGGTCTTAAGGGGTACCACTCTTACACCATCAAGTGCAAAGTCGGGGAACACAGCGACCACCTGATAAATAATTGGGATCCAGCTGGTCCCCCTTAGGCCGGGTTCAACACTGGGATCGCAAAAGGCAAATGGCAATCGCCTATGGAGTGTAATTGCATATCTACCAAGCAATTGTGGCTCCATGTTACAGTGATTGCGTTTTTCAGTCTCATTCCAGAGAATGAGAATGGCGTTCTAACTGCCAGCAAAATGTTACACGCAGTGCACTTTTGCGATATACGCACATCACAGGCACTGCAAAGATTTACCGCAGTGCTTTGCTGAATACCGGCTATCAGCAAAGAGCAGAAAAACTACTTATAAAAGCACCCCAAGTGTGAACTGGCCCTTAAGAGAACTTTATTGGTGATTACAAATTGTTGCAACCTGCAATGTAGAACTCAGGGGCGTATTTAAAATGATTTAAATATACCCCAAATTCTAATAATCGCCTCCTCATCCCCATAGCCATACCAATCCTCACCAAAAAGGTACAAAGCATAGAACTGCAAACAAAACAAAAAAAGATGCAGGCCAACAATTGTAATTCTGGAAAATACCAATTGCACTAGCAAAAACCCGGCAATGCAATTCACATGTTCATCGCCGTGCTGTTGCTATTGGAAAAATGTAAACGATACAATTTTTAAATCGAAACATGCTTAATAAAAAAGGGCGCTAATTAGTTAATCTCCATCTAAGATAGTTTATTATATTCTTTTTTTAACAGAGTCCTTTGGCTAATCCAGTTGGCTAAAACTAAATCACATTTTGGCCAATAGGATTGTAAGCCGGCCCACCATGGTAAGGTAGACTCTATTAGGGCGAGTTAGGGAATAGGAGTGAGAGAGGAATAGGGGATAGCGTTTTGGAGAAGGAAGATGGGGATAGGTGGTCTTAAGGGGTACCACTCTTACACCATCAAGAGCAAAGTCGGGGAACACAGCGACCACCTGATAAATAATTGGGATCCAGCTGGTCCCCCTTAGGCCGGGTTCAACACTGGGATCGCAAAAGGCAAATTGCAATCGCCTATGGAGTGTAATTGCATATCTACCAAGCAATTGTGGCTCCATGTTACAGTGATTGCGTTTTTCAGTCTCATTCCAGAGAATGAGAATGGCTTCTAACTGCCAGCAAAATGTTGCACGCAGTGCACTTTTGCGATATACGCACATCACAGGCACTGCAAGGATTTACCGCAGTGCTTTGCTGAATACCGGCTATCAGCAAAGAGCAGAAAAACTACTTATTAAAGCACCCCATGTGTAAACTGGCCCTTAAGAGAACTTTATTGGTGATTACAAATTGTTGCAACCTGCAGAGTAGAACTCAGGGGCGTATTTAAAATGATTTAAATATACCCCCAAATTCTAATAATGGCCTCCTCCTCCCCATAGCCATACCAATCCTCACCAAAAAGGTACAAAGCATAGAACTGCAAACAAAACAAAAAAAGATGCAGGCCAACAATTGTAATTCTGGAAAATACCAATTGCACTAGCAAAAACCCGGCAATGCAATTCACATGTTCATCGCCGTGCTGTTGCTATTGGAAAAATGTAAACGATACAATTTTTAAATCGAAACATGCTTAATAAAAAAGGGCGCTAATTAGTTAATCTCCATCTAAGATAGTTTATTATATTCTATTTTTAACAGAGTCCTTTGGCTAATCCAGTTGGCTAAAACTAAATCACATTTTGGCCAATAGGATTGTAAGCCGGCCCACCATGGTAAGGTAGACTCTATTAGGGCGGGTTAGGTGATGGGAGTGAGAGAGGAATAGAGTATAGCGTTTTGGAGAGGGAAGAGGGGGATAGGTGGTCTTAAAGGGTTCCACTCTTACACCATCAAGTGCAAAGTCGGGGAACACAACCACCACCTGATAAATAATTGGGATCCAGCTGGTCCCCCTTAGGCCGGGTTCAATACTGGGATTGCAAAAGGCAAATCGCAATCACCTATGGAGTGTAATTGCATTTCTACCAAGCAATTGTGGCTCCATGTTACAGTGATTGCGTTTTTCTGTCTCATTCCAGAGAATGAGAATGGCTTCTAACTGCCAGCAAAATGTTGCACGCAGTGCACTTTTGCGATATACGCACATCACAGGCACTGCAAGGATTTACCGCAGTGCTTTGCTGAATACCGGCTATCAGCAAAGAGTAGAAAAACTACTTATTAAAGCACCCCAAGTGTAAACTGGCCCTTAAGAGAACTTTATTGGTGATTACAAATTGTTACAACCTGCAGAGTAGAACTCAGGGGCATATTTAAAATGATTTAAATATACCCCCAAATTCTAATAATGGCCTCCTCCTCCCCATAGCCATACCAATCCTCACCAAAAAAGGGTCAAAGCATAGAACTGCAAACAAAACAAAAAAAGATGCAGGCCAACAATTGTAATTCTGGAAAATACCAATTGCACTAGCAAAAACCCGGCAATGCAATTCACATGTTCATCGCCGTGCTGTTGCTATTGGCAAAATGGGAACGATACAATTTTTAAATCGAAACGTGCTTAATAAAAAGGGCCCTAATTACTTAATCTCCATCTAAGATAGTTTATTATATTCTTTTTTTAACAGAGTCCTTTGGCTAATCCAGTTGGCTAAAACTAAATCACATTTTGGCCAATAGGATTGTAAGCCGGCCCACCATGGTAAGGTAGACTCTATTAGGGCGGGTTAGGGAATAGGAGTGAGAGAGGAATAGGGGATAGCGTTTTGGAGAAGGAAGATGGGGATAGGTGGTCTTAAGGGGTACCACTCTTACACCATCAAGTGCAAAGTCGGGGAACACAGCGACCACCTGATAATTGGGATCCAGCTGGTCCCTCTTAGGCCGGGTTCAACACTGGGATCGCAAAAGGCAAATCGCAATCGCCTATGGAGTGTAATTGCATATCTACCAAGCAATTGTGGCTCCATGTTACAGTGATTGCGTTTTTCAGTCTCATTCCAGAGAATGAGAATGGCGTTCTAACTGCCAGCAAAATGTTACACGCAGTGCACTTTTGCGATATACGCACATCACAGGCACTGCAAGGATTTACCGCAGTGCTTTGCTGAATACCGGCTATCAGCAAAGAGCAGAAAAACTACTTATAAAAGCACCCCAAGTGTGAACTGGCCCTTAAGAGAACTTTATTGGTGATTACAAATTGTTGCAACCTGCAATGTAGAACTCAGGGGCGTATTTAAAATGATTTAAATATACCCCAAATTCTAATAATCGCCTCCTCATCCCCATAGCCATACCAATCCTCACCAAAAAGGTACAAAGCATAGAACTGCAAACAAAACAAAAAAAGATGCAGGCCAACAATTGTAATTCTGGAAAATACCAATTGCACTAGCAAAAACCCGGCAATGCAATTCACATGTTCATCGCCGTGCTGTTGCTATTGGAAAAATGTAAACGATACAATTTTTAAATCGAAACATGCTTAATAAAAAAGGGCGCTAATTAGTTAATCTCCATCTAAGATAGTTTATTATATTCTTTTTTTAACAGAGTCCTTTGGCTAATCCAGTTGGCTAAAACTAAATCACATTTTGGCCAATAGGATTGTAAGCCGGCCCACCATGGTAAGGTAGACTCTATTAGGGCGGGTTAGGTGATGGGAGTGAGAGAGGAATAGAGTATAGCGTTTTGGAGAGGGAAGAGGGGGATAGGTGGTCTTAAAGGGTTCCACTCTTACACCATCAAGTGCAAAGTCGGGGAACACAACGACCACCTGATAAATAATTGGGATCCAGCTGGTCCCCCTTAGGCCGGGTTCAATACTGGGATTGCAAAAGGCAAATCGCAATCACCTATGGAGTGTAATTGCATTTCTACCAAGCAATTGTGGCTCCATGTCACAGTGATTGCGTTTTTCTGTCTCATTCCAGAGAATGAGAATGGCTTCTAACTGCCAGCAAAATGTTGCACGCAGTGCACTTTTGCGATATACGCACATCACAGGCACTGCAAGGATTTACCGCAGTGCTTTGCTGAATACCGGCTATCAGCAAAGAGCAGAAAAACTACTTATAAAAGCACCCCAAGTGTGAACTGGCCCTTAAGAGAACTTTATTGGTGATTACAAATTGTTGCAACCTGCAATGTAGAACTCAGGGGCGTATTTTAAATGATTTAAATATACCCCCAAATTCTAATAATGGCCTCCTCCTCCCCATAGCCATACCAATCCGCACCAAAAAGGGTCAAAGCATAGAAACGCAAACAAAACAAAAAAAGATGCAGGCCAACAATTGTAATTCTGGAAAATACCAATTGCACTAGCAAAAACCCGGCAATGCAATTCACATGTTCATCGCCGTGCTGTTGCTATTGGCAAAATGGGAACGATACAATTTTTAAATCGAAACGTGCTTAATAAAAAAGGGCCCTAATTACTTAATCTCCATCTAAGATAGTTTATTATATTCTTTTTTTAACAGAGTCCTTTGGCTAATCCAGTTGGCTAAAACTAAATCACATTTTGGCCAATAGGATTGTAAGCCGGCCCACCATGGTAAGGTAGACTCTATTAGGGCGAGTTAGGGAATAGGAGTGAGAGAGGAATAGGGGATAGCGTTTTGGAGAAGGAAGATGGGGATAGGTGGTCTTAAGGGGTACCACTCTTACACCATCAAGAGCAAAGTCGGGGAACACAGCGACCACCTGATAAATAATTGGGATCCAGCTGGTCCCCCTTAGGCCGGGTTCAACACTGGGATCGCAAAAGGCAAATTGCAATCGCCTATGGAGTGTAATTGCATATCTACCAAGCAATTGTGGCTCCATGTTACAGTGATTGCGTTTTTCAGTCTCATTCCAGAGAATGAGAATGGCGTTCTAACTGCCAGCAAAATGTTACACGCAGTGCACTTTTGCGATATACGCACATCACAGGCACTGCAAGGATTTACCGCAGTGCTTTGCTGAATACCGGCTATCAGCAAAGAGCAGAAAAACTACTTATAAAAGCACCCCAAGTGTGAACTGGCCCTTAAGAGAACTTTATTGGTGATTACAAATTGTTGCAACCTGCAATGTAGAACTCAGGGGCGTATTTAAAATGATTTAAATATACCCCCAAATTCTAATAATGGCCTCCTCCTCTTCATAGCCATACCAATCCTCACCAAAAAGGTACAAAGCATAGAACTGCAAACAAAACAAAAAAAGATGCAGGCCAACAATTGTAATTCTGGAAAATACCAATTGCACTAGCAAAAACCTGGCAATGCAATTCACATGTTCATCGCCGTGCTGTTGCTATTGGAAAAATGTGAACGATACAATTTTTAAATCGAAACATGCTTAATAAAAAAGGGCGCTAATTAGTTAATCTCCATCTAAGATAGTTTATTATATTCTTTTTTTAACAGAGTCCTTTGGCTAATCCAGTTGGCTAAAACTAAATCACATTTTGGCCAATAGGATTGTAAGCAGGCCCACCATGGTAAGGTAGACTCTATTAGGGCGGGTTAGGTGATGGGAGTGAGAGAGGAATAGAGTATAGCGTTTTGGAGAGGGAAGAGGGGGATAGGTGGTCTTAAAGGGTTCCACTCTTACACCATCAAGTGCAAAGTCGGGGAACACAGCGACCACCTGATAAATAATTGGGATCCAGCTGGTCCCCCTTAGGCCGGGTTCAATACTGGGGTTGCAAAAGGCAAATCGCAATCACCTATGGAGTGTAATTGCATTTCTACCAAGCAATTGTGGCTCCATGTTACAGTGATTGCGTTTTTCTGTCTCATTCCAGAGAATGAGAATGGCTTCTAACTGCCAGCAAAATGTTGCACGCAGTGCACTTTTGCGATATACGCACATCACAGGCACTGCAAGGATTTACCGCAGTGCTTTGCTGAATACCGGCTATCAGCAAAGAGTAGAAAAACTACTTATTAAAGCACCCCAAGTGTAAACTGGCCCTTAAGAGAACTTTATTGGTGATTACAAATTGTTACAACCTGCAGAGTAGAACTCAGGGGCATATTTAAAATGATTTAAATATACCCCCAAATTCTAATAATGGCCTCCTCCTCCCCATAG
The DNA here is from genome assembly GCF_040937935.1 of Hyperolius riggenbachi. Classification (NCBI taxonomy): domain Eukaryota; kingdom Metazoa; phylum Chordata; class Amphibia; order Anura; family Hyperoliidae; genus Hyperolius; species Hyperolius riggenbachi. Next base: position 69,308,594 of record NC_090654.1, on the reverse strand, counting down.
CCATACCAATCCTCACCAAAAAAGGGTCAAAGCATAGAACTGCAAACAAAACAAAAAAAGATGCAGGCCAACAATTGTAATTCTGGAAAATACCAATTGCACTAGCAAAAACCCGGCAATGCAATTCACATGTTCATCGCCGTGCTGTTGCTATTGGCAAAATGGGAACGATACAATTTTTAAATCGAAACGTGCTTAATAAAAAGGGCCCTAATTACTTAATCTCCATCTAAGATAGTTTATTATATTCTTTTTTTAACAGAGTCCTTTGGCTAATCCAGTTGGCTAAAACTAAATCACATTTTGGCCAATAGGATTGTAAGCCGGCCCACCATGGTAAGGTAGACTCTATTAGGGCGGGTTAGGGAATAGGAGTGAGAGAGGAATAGGGGATAGCGTTTTGGAGAAGGAAGATGGGGATAGGTGGTCTTAAGGGGTACCACTCTTACACCATCAAGTGCAAAGTCGGGGAACACAGCGACCACCTGATAATTGGGATCCAGCTGGTCCCTCTTAGGCCGAGTTCAACACTGGGATCGCAAAAGGCAAATCGCAATCGCCTATGGAGTGTAATTGCATATCTACCAAGCAATTGTGGCTCCATGTTACAGTGATTGCGTTTTTCAGTCTCATTCCAGAGAATGAGAATGGCGTTCTAACTGCCAGCAAAATGTTACACGCAGTGCACTTTTGCGATATACGCACATCACAGGCACTGCAAGGATTTACCGCAGTGCTTTGCTGAATACCGGCTATCAGCAAAGAGCAGAAAAACTACTTATAAAAGCACCCCAAGTGTGAACTGGCCCTTAAGAGAACTTTATTGGTGATTACAAATTGTTGCAACCTGCAATGTAGAACTCAGGGGCGTATTTAAAATGATTTAAATATACCCCAAATTCTAATAATCGCCTCCTCATCCCCATAGCCATACCAATCCTCACCAAAAAGGTACAAAGCATAGAACTGCAAACAAAACAAAAAAAGATGCAGGCCAACAATTGTAATTCTGGAAAATACCAATTGCACTAGCAAAAACCCGGCAATGCAATTCACATGTTCATCGCCGTGCTGTTGCTATTGGAAAAATGTAAACGATACAATTTTTAAATCGAAACATGCTTAATAAAAAAGGGCGCTAATTAGTTAATCTCCATCTAAGATAGTTTATTATATTCTTTTTTTAACAGAGTCCTTTGGCTAATCCAGTTGGCTAAAACTAAATCACATTTTGGCCAATAGGATTGTAAGCCGGCCCACCATGGTAAGGTAGACTCTATTAGGGCGGGTTAGGTGATGGGAGTGAGAGAGGAATAGAGTATAGCGTTTTGGAGAGGGAAGAGGGGGATAGGTGGTCTTAAAGGGTTCCACTCTTACACCATCAAGTGCAAAGTCGGGGAACACAACGACCACCTGATAAATAATTGGGATCCAGCTGGTCCCCCTTAGGCCGGGTTCAATACTGGGATTGCAAAAGGCAAATCGCAATCACCTATGGAGTGTAATTGCATTTCTACCAAGCAATTGTGGCTCCATGTCACAGTGATTGCGTTTTTCTGTCTCATTCCAGAGAATGAGAATGGCTTCTAACTGCCAGCAAAATGTTGCACGCAGTGCACTTTTGCGATATACGCACATCACAGGCACTGCAAGGATTTACCGCAGTGCTTTGCTGAATACCGGCTATCAGCAAAGAGCAGAAAAACTACTTATAAAAGCACCCCAAGTGTGAACTGGCCCTTAAGAGAACTTTATTGGTGATTACAAATTGTTGCAACCTGCAATGTAGAACTCAGGGGCGTATTTTAAATGATTTAAATATACCCCCAAATTCTAATAATGGCCTCCTCCTCCCCATAGCCATACCAATCCTCACCAAAAAGGGTCAAAGCATAGAAACGCAAACAAAACAAAAAAAGATGCAGGCCAACAATTGTAATTCTGGAAAATACCAATTGCACTAGCAAAAACCCGGCAATGCAATTCACATGTTCATCGCCGTGCTGTTGCTATTGGCAAAATGGGAACGATACAATTTTTAAATCGAAACGTGCTTAATAAAAAAGGGCCCTAATTACTTAATCTCCATCTAAGATAGTTTATTATATTCTTTTTTTAACAGAGTCCTTTGGCTAATCCAGTTGGCTAAAACTAAATCACATTTTGGCCAATAGGATTGTAAGCCGGCCCACCATGGTAAGGTAGACTCTATTAGGGCGAGTTAGGGAATAGGAGTGAGAGAGGAATAGGGGATAGCGTTTTGGAGAAGGAAGATGGGGATAGGTGGTCTTAAGGGGTACCACTCTTACACCATCAAGAGCAAAGTCGGGGAACACAGCGACCACCTGATAAATAATTGGGATCCAGCTGGTCCCCCTTAGGCCGGGTTCAACACTGGGATCGCAAAAGGCAAATTGCAATCGCCTATGGAGTGTAATTGCATATCTACCAAGCAATTGTGGCTCCATGTTACAGTGATTGCGTTTTTCAGTCTCATTCCAGAGAATGAGAATGGCGTTCTAACTGCCAGCAAAATGTTACACGCAGTGCACTTTTGCGATATACGCACATCACAGGCACTGCAAGGATTTACCGCAGTGCTTTGCTGAATACCGGCTATCAGCAAAGAGCAGAAAAACTACTTATAAAAGCACCCCAAGTGTGAACTGGCCCTTAAGAGAACTTTATTGGTGATTACAAATTGTTGCAACCTGCAATGTAGAACTCAGGGGCGTATTTAAAATGATTTAAATATACCCCCAAATTCTAATAATGGCCTCCTCCTCTTCATAGCCATACCAATCCTCACCAAAAAGGTACAAAGCATAGAACTGCAAACAAAACAAAAAAAGATGCAGGCCAACAATTGTAATTCTGGAAAATACCAATTGCACTAGCAAAAACCTGGCAATGCAATTCACATGTTCATCGCCGTGCTGTTGCTATTGGAAAAATGTGAACGATACAATTTTTAAATCGAAACATGCTTAATAAAAAAGGGCGCTAATTAGTTAATCTCCATCTAAGATAGTTTATTATATTCTTTTTTTAACAGAGTCCTTTGGCTAATCCAGTTGGCTAAAACTAAATCACATTTTGGCCAATAGGATTGTAAGCAGGCCCACCATGGTAAGGTAGACTCTATTAGGGCGGGTTAGGTGATGGGAGTGAGAGAGGAATAGAGTATAGCGTTTTGGAGAGGGAAGAGGGGGATAGGTGGTCTTAAAGGGTTCCACTCTTACACCATCAAGTGCAAAGTCGGGGAACACAGCGACCACCTGATAAATAATTGGGATCCAGCTGGTCCCCCTTAGGCCGGGTTCAATACTGGGGTTGCAAAAGGCAAATCGCAATCACCTATGGAGTGTAATTGCATTTCTACCAAGCAATTGTGGCTCCATGTTACAGTGATTGCGTTTCTCTGTCTCATTCCAGAGAATGAGAATGGCTTCTAACTGCCAGCAAAATGTTGCACGCAGTGCACTTTTGCGATATACGCACATCACAGGCACTGCAAGGATTTACCGCAGTGCTTTGCTGAATACCGGCTATCAGCAAAGAGCAGAAAAACTACTTATTAAAGCACCCCATGTGTAAACTGGCCCTTAAGAGAACTTTATTGGTGATTACAAATTGTTGCAACCTGCAGAGTAGAACTCAGGGGCATATTTAAAATGATTTAAATATACCCCCAAATTCTAATAATGGCCTCCTCCTCCCCATAGCCATACCAATCCTCACCAAAAAGGTACAAAGCATAGAACTGCAAACAAAACAAAAAAAGATGCAGGCCAACAATTGTAATTCTGGAAAATACCAATTGCACTAGCAAAAACCCGGCAATGCAATTCACATGTTCATCGCCGTGCTGTTGCTATTAGCAAAATGGGAACGATACAATTTTTAAATCGAAACGTGCTTAATAAAAAGGGCCCTAATTACTAATCTCCATCTAAGATAGTTTATTATATTCTTTTTTTAACAAAGTCCTTTGGCTAATCCAGTTGGCTAAAACTAAATCACATTTTGGCCAATAGGATTGTAAGCCGGCCCACCATGGTAAGGTAGACTCTATTAGGGCGGGTTAGGGAATAGGAGTGAGAGAGGAATAGGGGATAGCGTTTTGGAGAAGGAAGATGGGGATAGGTGGTCTTAAGAGGTACCACTCTTACACCATCAAGTGCAAAGTCGGGGAACACAGCGACCACCTGATAAATAATTGGGATCCAGCTGGTCCCCCTTAGGCCGGGTTCAACACTGGGATCGCAAAAGGCAAATCGCAATCGCCTATGGAGTGTAATTGCATATCTATCAAGCAATTGTGGCTCCATGTTACAGTGATTGCGTTTTTCAGTCTCATTCCAGAGAATGAGAATGGCGTTCTAACTGCCAGCAAAATGTTACACGCAGTGCACTTTTGCGATATACGCACATCACAGGCACTGCAAGGATTTACCGCAGTGCTTTGCTCAATACCGGCTATCAGCAAAGAGCAGAAAAACTACTTATAAAAGCACCCCAAGTGTGAACTGGCCCTTAAGAGAACTTTATTGGTGATTACAAATTGTTGCAACCTGCAATGTAGAACTCAGGGGCGTATTTAAAATGATTTAAATATACCCCCAAATTCTAATAATGGCCTCCTCCTCCCCATAGCCATACCAATCCTCACCAAAAAGGTACAAAGCATAGAACTGCAAACAAAACAAAAAAAGATGCAGGCCAACAATTGTAATTCTGGAAAATACCAATTGCACTAGCAAAAACCCGGCAATGCAATTCACATGTTCATCGCCGTGCTGTTGCTATTGGCAAAATGGGAACGATACAATTTTTAAATCGAAACGTGCTTAATAAAAAAGGGCCCTAATTACTTAATCTCCATCTAAGATAGTTTATTATATTCTTTTTTTAACAGAGTCCTTTGGCTAATCCAGTTGGCTAAAACTAAATCACATTTTGGCCAATAGGATTGTAAGCCGGCCCACCATGGTAAGGTAGACTCTATTAGGGCGGGTTAGGGAATAGGAGTGAGAGAGGAATAGGGGATAGCGTTTTGGAGAAGGAAGATGGGGATAGGTGGTCTTAAGGGGTACCACTCTTACACCATCAAGTGCAAAGTCGGGGAACACAGCGACCACCTGATAAATAATTGGGATCCAGCTGGTCCCCCTTAGGCCTGGTTCAACACTGGGATCACAAAAGGCAAATCGCAATCGCCTATGGAGTGTAATTGCATATCTACCAAGCAATTGTGGCTCCATGTTACAGTGATTGCGTTTTTCAGTCTCATTCCAGAGAATGAGAATGGCGTTCTAACTGCTAGCAAAATGTTACACGCAGTGCACTTTTGCGATATACGCACATCACAGGCACTGCAAGGATTTACCGCAGTGCTTTGCTGAATACCTGCTATCAGCAAAGAGCAGAAAAACTACTTATAAAAGCACCCCAAGTGTGAACTGGCCCTTAAGAGAACTTTATTGTTGATTACAAATTGTTGCAACCTGCAATGTAGAACTCAGGGGCGTATTTAAAATGATTTAAATATACCCCAAATTCTAATAATGGCCTCCTCCTCCCCATAGCCATACCAATCCTCACCAAAAAGGTACAAAGCATAGAACTGCAAACAAAACAAAAAAAGATGCAGGCCAACAATTGTAATTCTGGAAAATACCAATTGCACTAGCAAAAACCCGGCAATGCAATTCACATGTTCATCGCCGTGCTGTTGCTATTGGAAAAATGGGAACGATACAATTTTTAAATCGAAACATGCTTAATAAAAAAGGGCGCTAATTAGTTAATCTCCATCTAAGATAGTTTATTATATTTTTTTTTTAACAGAGTCCTTTGGCTAATCCAGTTGGCTAAAACTAAATCACATTTTGGCCAATAGGATTGCAAGCAGGCCCACCATGGTAAGGTAGACTCTATTAGGGCGGGTTAGGTGATGGGAGTGAGAGAGGAATAGAGTATAGCGTTTTGGAGAGGGAAGAGAGGGATAGGTGGTCTTAAAGGGTTCCACTCTTACACCATCAAGTGCACAGTCGGGGAACACAACGACCACCTGATAAATAATTGGGATCCAGCTGGTCCCCCTTAGGCCGGGTTCAATACTGGGATTGCAAAAGGCAAATCGCAATCACCTATGGAGTGTAATTGCATTTCTACCAAGCAATTGTGGCTCCATGTTACAGTGATTGCGTTTTTCTGTCTCATTCCAGAGAATGAGAATGGCTTCTAACTGCCAGCAAAATGTTGCACGCAGTGCACTTTTGCGATATACGCACATCACAGGCACTGCAAGGATTTACCGCAGTGCTTTGCTGAATACCGGCTATCAGCAAAGAGCAGAAAAACTACTTATTAAAGCACCCCAAGTGTAAACTGGCCCTCAAGAGAACTTTATTGGTGATTACAAATTGTTGCAACCTGCAGAGTAGAACTCAGGGGCATATTTAAAATGATTTAAATATACCCCCAAATTCTAATAATGGCCTCCTCCTCCCCATAGCCATACCAATCCTCACCAAAAAGGGTCAAAGCATAGAAACGCAAACAAAACAAAAAAAGATGCAGGCCAACAATTGTAATTCTGGAAAATACCAATTGCACTAGCAAAAACCCGGCAATGCAATTCACATGTTCATCGCCGTGCTGTTGCTATTAGCAAAATGTAAACGATACAATTTTTAAATCGAAACGTGCTTAATAAAAAGGGCCCTAATTACTAATCTCCATCTAAGATAGTTTATTATATTCTTTTTTTAACAAAGTCCTTTGGCTAATCCAGTTGGCTAAAACTAAATCACATTTTGGCCAATAGGATTGTAAGCCGGCCCACCATGGTAAGGTAGACTCTATTAGGGCGGGTTAGGGAATAGGAGTGAGAGAGGAATAGGGGATAGCGTTTTGGAGAAGGAAGATGGGGATAGGTGGTCTTAAGGGGTACCACTCTTACACCATCAAGTGCAAAGTCGGGGAACACAGCGACCACCTGATAAATAATTGGGATCCAGCTGGTCCCCCTTAGGCCGGGTTCAACACTGGGATCGCAAAAGGCAAATCGCAATCGCCTATGGAGTGTAATTGCATATCTATCAAGCAATTGTGGCTCCATGTTACAGTGATTGCGTTTTTCAGTCTCATTCCAGAGAATGAGAATGGCGTTCTAACTGCCAGCAAAATGTTACACGCAGTGCACTTTTGCGATATACGCACATCACAGGCACTGCAAGGATTTACCGCAGTGCTTTGCTCAATACCGGCTATCAGCAAAGAGCAGAAAAACTACTTATAAAAGCACCCCAAGTGTGAACTGGCCCTTAAGAGAACTTTATTGGTGATTACAAATTGTTGCAACCTGCAATGTAGAACTCAGGGGCGTATTTAAAATGATTTAAATATACCCCCAAATTCTAATAATGGCCTCCTCCTCCCCATAGCCATACCAATCCTCACCAAAAAGGTACAAAGCATAGAACTGCAAACAAAACAAAAAAAGATGCAGGCCAACAATTGTAATTCTGGAAAATACCAATTGCACTAGCAAAAACCCGGCAATGCAATTCACATGTTCATCGCCGTGCTGTTGCTATTGGCAAAATGGGAACGATACAATTTTTAAATCGAAACGTGCTTAATAAAAAAGGGCCCTAATTACTTAATCTCCATCTAAGATAGTTTATTATATTCTTTTTTTAACAGAGTCCTTTGGCTAATCCAGTTGGCTAAAACTAAATCACATTTTGGCCAATAGGATTGTAAGCCGGCCCACCATGGTAAGGTAGACTCTATTAGGGCGGGTTAGGGAATAGGAGTGAGAGAGGAATAGGGGATAGCGTTTTGGAGAAGGAAGATGGGGATAGGTGGTCTTAAGGGGTACCACTCTTACACCATCAAGTGCAAAGTCGGGGAACACAGCGACCACCTGATAAATAATTGGGATCCAGCTGGTCCCCCTTAGGCCTGGTTCAACACTGGGATCGCAAAAGGCAAATCGCAATCGCCTATGGAGTGTAATTGCATATCTACCAAGCAATTGTGGCTCCATGTTACAGTGATTGCGTTTTTCAGTCTCATTCCAGAGAATGAGAATGGCGTTCTAACTGCCAGCAAAATGTTACACGCAGTGCGCTTTTGCGATATACGCACATCACAGGCACTGCAAGGATTTACCGCAGTGCTTTGCTGAATACCGGCTATCAGCAAAGAGCAGAAAAACTACTTATAAAAGCACCCCAAGTGTGAACTGGCCCTTAAGAGAACTTTATTGTTGATTACAAATTGTTGCAACCTGCAATGTAGAACTCAGGGGCGTATTTAAAATGATTTAAATATACCCCAAATTCTAATAATCGCCTCCTCCTCCCCATAGCCATACCAATCCTCACCAAAAAGGTACAAAGCATAGAACTGCAAACAAAACAAAAAAAGATGCAGGCCAACAATTGTAATTCTGGAAAATACCAATTGCACTAGCAAAAACCCGGCAATGCAATTCACATGTTCATCGCCGTGCTGTTGCTATTGGCAAAATGGGAACGATACAATTTTTAAATTGAAACGAGCTTAATAAAAAAGGGCCCTAATTACTTAATCTCCATCTAAGATAGTTTATTATATTCTTTTTTTAACAGAGTCCTTTGGCTAATCCAGTTGGCTAAAACTAAATCACATTTTGGCCAATAGGATTGTAAGCCGGCCCACCATGGTAAGGTAGACTCTATTAGGGCGGGTTAGGTGATGGGAGTGAGAGAGGAATAGAGTATAGCGTTTTGGAGAGGGAAGAGGGGGATAGGTGGTCTTAAAGGGTTCCACTCTTACACCATCAAGTGCAAAGTCGGGGAACACAACGACCACGTGATAAATAATTGGGATCCAGCTGGTCCCCCTTAGGCCGGGTTCAATACTGGGATTGCAAAAGGCAAATCGCAATCACCTATGGAGTGTAATTGCATTTCTACCAAGCAATTGTGGCTCCATGTTACAGTGATTGCGTTTTTCTGTCTCATTCCAGAGAATGAGAATGGCTTCTAACTGCCAGCAAAATGTTGCACGCAGTGCACTTTTGCGATATACGCACATCACAGGCACTGCAAGGATTTACCGCAGTGCTTTGCTGAATACCGGCTATCAGCAAAGAGCAGAAAAACTACTTATTAAAGCACCCCAAGTGTAAACTGGCCCTTAAGAGAACTTTATTGGTGATTACAAATTGTTGCAACTTGCAGAGTAGAACTCAGGGGCATATTTAAAATGATTTAAATATACCCCCAAATTCTAATAATGGCCTCCTCCTCCCCATAGCCATACCAATCCTCACCAAAAAGGGTGAAAGCATAGAAACGCAAACAAAACAAAAAAAGATGCAGGCCAACAATTGTAATTCTGAAAATTACAATTGCACTAGCAAAAACCCGGCAATGCAATTCACATGTTCATCGCCGTGCTGTTGCTATTGGCAAAATGGGAACGATAAAATTTTTAAATCGAAACGTGCTTAATAAAAAAGGGCCTGAATTACTTAATCTCCATCTAAGATAGTTTATTATATTCTTTTTTTAACAGAGTCCTTTGGCTAATCCAGTTGGCTAAAACTAAATCACATTTTGGCCAATAGGATTGTAAGCCGGCCCACCATGGTAAGGTAGACTCCATTAGGGCGGGTTAGGGAATAGGAGTGAGAGAGGAATAGGGGATAGCGTTTTGGAGAAGGAAGATGGGGATAGGTGGTCTTAAGGGGTACCACTCTTACACCATCAAGTGCAAAGTCGGGGAACACAGCGACCACCTGATAAATAATTGGGATCCAGCTGGTCCCCCTTAGGCCTGGTTCAACACTGGGATCGCAAAAGGCAAATCGCAATCGCCTATGGAGTGTAATTGCATATCTACCAAGCAATTGTGGCTCCATGTTACAGTGATTGCGTTTTTCAGTCTCATTCCAGAGAATGAGAATGGCGTTCTAACTGCCAGCAAAATGTTACACGCAGTGCACTTTTGCGATATACGCACATCACAGGCACTGCAAGGATTTACCGCAGTGCTTTGCTGAATACCGGCTATCAGCAAAGAGCAGAAAAACTACTTATAAAAGCACCCCAAGTGTGAACTGGCCCTTAAGAGAACTTTATTGTTGATTACAAATTGTTGCAACCTGCAATGTAGAACTCAGGGGCGTATTTAAAATGATTTAAATATACCCCAAATTCTAATAATCGCCTCCTCCTCCCCATAGCCATACCAATCCTCACCAAAAAGGTACAAAGCATAGAACTGCAAACAAAACAAAAAAAGATGCAGGCCAACAATTGTAATTCTGGAAAATACCAATTGCACTAGCAAAAACCCGGCAATGCAATTCACATGTTCATCGCCGTGCTGTTGCTATTGGAAAAATGTAAACGATACAATTTTTAAATCGAAACATGCTTAATAAAAAAGGGCGCTAATTAATCTCCATCTAAGATAGTTTATTATATTCTATTTTTAACAGAGTCCTTTGGCTAATCCAGTTGGCTAAAACTAAATCACATTTTGGCCAATAGGATTGTAAGTCGGCCCACCATGGTAAGGTAGACTCTATTAGGGCGGGTTAGGTGATGGGAGTGAGAGAGGAATAGAGTATAGCGTTTTGGAGAGGGAAGAGGGGGATAGGTGGTCTTAAAGGGTTCCACTCTTACACCATCAAGTGCAAAGTCGGGGAACACAACGACCACGTGATAAGTAATTGGGATCCAGCTGGTCCCCCTTAGGCCGGGTTCAATACTGGGATTGCAAAAGGCAAATCGCAATCACCTATGGAGTGTAATTGCATTTCTACCAAGCAATTGTGGCTCCATGTTACAGTGATTGCGTTTTTCTGTCTCATTCCAGAGAATGAGAATGGCTTCTAACTGCCAGCAAAATGTTGCACGCAGTGCACTTTTGCGATATACGCACATCACAGGCACTGCAAGGATTTACCGCAGTGCTTTGCTGAATACCGGCTATCAGCAAAGAGCAGAAAAACTACTTATTAAAGCACCCCAAGTGTAAACTGGCCCTTAAGAGAACTTTATTGGTGATTACAAATTGTTGCAACTTGCAGAGTAGAACTCAGGGGCATATTTAAAATGATTTAAATATACCCCCAAATTCTAATAATGGCCTCCTCCTCCCCATAGCCATACCAATCCTCACCAAAAAGGGTGAAAGCATAGAAACGCAAACAAAACAAAAAAAGATGCAGGCCAACAATTGTAATTCTGGAAAATACCAATTGCACTAGCAAAAACCCGGCAATGCAATTCACATGTTCATCGCCGTGCTGTTGCTATTGGCAAAATGGGAACGATAAAATTTTTAAATCGAAACGTGCTTAATAAAAAAGGGCCCTAATTACTTAATCTCCATCTAAGATAGTTTATTATATTCTTTTTTTAACAGAGTCCTTTGGCTAATCCAGTTGGCTAAAACTAAATCACATTTTGGCCAATAGGATTGTAAGCCGGCCCACCATGGTAAGGTAGACTCCATTAGGGCGGGTTAGGGAATAGGAGTGAGAGAGGAATAGGGGATAGCGTTTTGGAGAAGGAAGATGGGGATAGGTGGTCTTAAGGGGTACCACTCTTACACCATCAAGTGCAAAGTCGGGGAACACAGCGACCACCTGATAAATAATTGGGATCCAGCTGGTCCCCCTTAGGCCGGGTTCAACACTGGGATCGCAAAAGGCAAATCGCAATCCCCTATGGAGTGTAATTGCATATCTACCAAGCAATTGTGGCTCCATGTTACAGTGATTGCGTTTTTCAGTCTCATTCCAGAGAATGAGAATGGAGTTCTAACTGCCAGCAAAATGTTACACGCAGTGCACTTTTTGCGATATACGCACATCACAGGCACTGCAAGGATTTACCGCAGTGCTTTGCTGAATACCGGCTATCAGCAAAGAGCAGAAAAACTACTTATAAAAGCACCCCAAGTGTGAACTGGCCCTTAAGAGAACTTTATTGTTGATTACAAATTGTTGCAACCTGCAATGTAGAACTCAGGGGCGTATTTAAAATGATTTAAATATACCCCAAATTCTAATAATCGCCTCCTCCTCCCCATAGCCATACCAATCCTCACCAAAAAGGTACAAAGCATAGAACTGCAAACAAAACAAAAAAAGATGCAGGCCAACAATTGTAATTCTGGAAAATACCAATTGCACTAGCAAAAACCCGGCAATGCAATTCACATGTTCATCGCCGTGCTGTTGCTATTGGAAAAATGTAAACGATACAATTTTTAAATCGAAACATGCTTAATAAAAAAGGGCGCTAATTAGTTAATCTCCATCTAAGATAGTTTATTATATTCTTTTTTTAACAGAGTCCTTTGGCTAATCCAGTTGGCTAAAACTAAATCACATTTTGGCCAATAGGATTGTAAGCCGGCCCACCATGGTAAGGTAGACTCTATTAGGGCGGGTTAGGTGATGGGAGTGAGAGAGGAATAGAGTATAGCGTTTTGGAGAGGGAAGAGGGGGATAGGTGGTCTTAAAGGGTTCCACTCTTACACCATCAAGTGCAAAGTCGGGGAACACAACGACCACCTGATAAATAATTGGGATCCAGCTGGTCCCCCTGAGGCCGGGTTCAATACTGGGATTGCAAAAGGCAAATCGCAATCACCTATGGAGTGTAATTGCATTTCTACCAAGCAATTGTGGCTCCATGTTACAGTGATTGCGTTTTTCTGTCTCATTCCAGAGAATGAGAATGGCTTCTAACTGCCAGCAAAATGTTGCACGTAGTGCACTTTTGCAATATACGCACATCACATGCACTGCAAGGATTTACCGCAGTGCTTTGCTGAATACCGGCTATCAGCAAAGAGCAGAAAAACTACTTATTAAAGCACTCCAAGTGTAAACTGGCCCTTAAGAGAACTTTATTGGTGATTACAAATTGTTGCAACCTGCAGAGTAGAACTCAGGGGCATATTTAAAATGATTTAAATATACCCCCAAATTCTAATAATGGCCTCCTCCTCCCCATAGCCATACCAATCCTCACCAAAAAGGGTCAAAGCATAGAAACGCAAACAAAACAAAAAAAGAAAATACCAATTGCACTAGCAAAAACCCGGCAATGCAATTCACATGTTCATCGCCGTGCTGTTGCTATTGGCAAAATGGGAACGATACAATTTTTAAATCGAAACGTGCTTAATAAAAAAGGGCCCTAATTACTTAATCTCCATCTAAGATAGTTTATTATATTCTTTTTTTAACAGAGTCCTTTGGCTAATCCAGTTGGCTAAAACTAAATCACATTTTGGCCAATAGGATTGTAAGCCGGCCCACCATGGTAAGGTAGACTCTATTAGGGCGGGTTAGGGAATAGGAGTGAGAGAGGAATGGGGGATAGCGTTTTGGAGAAGGAAGATGGGGATAGGTGGTCTTAAGGGGTACCACTCTTACACCATCAAGTGCAAAGTCGGGGAACACAGCGACCACCTGATAAATAATTGGGATCCAGCTGGTCCCCCTTAGGCCGGGTTCAACACTGGGATCGCAAAAGGCAAATCGCAATCGCCTATGGAGTGTAATTGCATATCTACCAAGCAATTATGGCTCCATGTTACAGTGATTGCGTTTTTCAGTCTCATTCCAGAGAATGAGAATGGCGTTCTAACTGCCAGCAAAATGTTACACGCAGTGCACTTTTGCGATATACGCACATCACAGGCACTGCAAGGATTTACCGCAGTGCTTTGCTGAATACCGGCTATCAGCAAAGAGCAGAAAAACTACTTATAAAAGCACCCCAAGTGTGAACTGGCCCTTAAGAGAACTTTATTGGTGATTACAAATTGTTGCAACCTGCAATGTAGAACTCAGGGGCGTATTTAAAATGATTTAAATATACCCCCAAATTCTAATAATGGCCTCCTCCTCCCCATAGCCATACCAATCCTCACCAAAAAGGTACAAAGCATAGAACTGCAAACAAAACAAAAAAAGATGCAGGCCAACAATTGTAATTCTGGAAAATACCAATTACACTAGCAAAAACCCGGCAATGCAATTCACATGTTCATCGCCGTGCTGTTGCTATTGGAAAAATGTGAACGATACAATTTTTAAATCGAAACATGCTTAATAAAAAAGGGCGCTAATTAGTTAATCTCCATCTAAGATAGTTTATTATATTATTTTTTTAACAGAGTCCTTTGGCTAATCCAGTTGGCTAAAACTAAATCACATTTTGGCCAATAGGATTGTAAGCAGGCCCACCATGGTAAGGTAGACTCTATTAGGGCGGGTTAGGTGATGGGAGTGAGAGAGGAATAGAGTATAGCGTTTTGGAGAGGGAAGAGGAGGATAGGTGGTCTTAAAGGGTTCCACTCTTACACCATCAAGTGCAAAGTCGGGGAACACAACGACCACCTGATAAATAATTGGGATCCAGCTGGTCCCCCTTAGGCCGGGTTCAACACTGGGATTGCAAAAGGCAAATTACAATCACCTATGGAGTGTAATTGCATTTCTACCAAGCAATTGTGGCTCCATGTTACAGTGATTGCGTTTTTCTGTCTCATTCCAGAGAATGAGAATGGCTTCTAACTGCCAGCAAAATGTTGCACGCAGTGCACTTTTGCGATATACGCACATCACAGGCACTGCAAGGATTTACCGCAGTGCTTTGCTGAATACCGGCTATCAGCAAAGAGCAAAAAAACTACTTATTAAAGCACCCCAAGTGTGAACTGGCCCTTAAGAGAACTTTATTGGTGATTACAAATTGTTGCAACCTGCAGAGTAGAACTAAGGGGCATATTTAAAATGATTTAAATATACCATCAAATTCTAATAATGGCCTCCTCCTCCCCATAGCCATACCAATCCTCACCAAAAAGGTACAAAGCATAGAAACGCAAACAAAACAAAAAAAGATGCAGGCCAACAATTGTAATTCTGGAAAATACCAATTGCACTAGCAAAAACTCGGCAATGCAATTTACATGTTCACTGCCGTGCTGTTGCTATTGGAAAAATGTAAACGATACAATTTTTAAATCGAAACATGCTTAATAAAAAAGGGCGCTAATTAGTTAATCTCCATCTAAGATAGTTTATTATATTCTTTTTTTAACAGAGTCCTTTGGCTAATCCAGTTGGCTAAAACTAAATCACATTTTGGCCAATAGGATTGTAAGCAGGCCCACCATAGTAAGGTAGACTCTATTAGGTCGGGTAATGGAATGGGAGTGAGAGAGGAATAGGGGATAGCGTTTTGGAGAGGGAAGATGGGGATAGGTGGTCTTAAGGGGTACCACTCTTACACCATCAAGTGCAAAGTTGGGGAACACAACGACCACTTTATAGATAATTGGGATCCAGCTGGTCCCCCTTAGGCCGGGTTCAACACTGGGATTGCAAAAGGCAAATCGCAATCACCTATGGAGTGTAATTGCATTTCTACCAAGCAATTGTGGCTCCATGTTACAGTGATTGCGTTTTTCTGTCTCATTCCAGAGAATGAGAATGGCTTCTAACTGCCAGCAAAATGTTGCACGCAGTGCACTTTTGCGATATACGCACATCACAGGCACTGCAAGGATTTACCGCAGTGCTTTGCTGAATACCGGCTATCAGCAAAGAGCAGAAAAACTACTTATTAAAGCAACCCAAGTGTAAACTGGCCCTTAAGAGAACTTTATTGGTGATTACAAATTGTTGCAACCTGCAGAGTAGAACTCAGGGGCATATTTAAAATGATTTAAATATACCCCCAAATTCTAATAATGGCCTCCTCCTCCCCATAGCCATACCAATCCTCACCAAAAAGGTACAAAGCATAGAAATGTAAACAAAACAAAAAAAGATGCAGGCCAACAATTGTAATTCTGGAAAATACCAATTGCACTAGCAAAAACCCGGCAATGCAATTCGCATGTTCATCACCGTGCTGTTGCTATTGGAAAAATGTAAACGGTACTATTTTTGAATCGAAACATGCTTAATAAAAAAGGGCGCTAATTAGTTAATATCCATCTAAGATAGTTTATTATATTCTTTTTTTAACAGAGTCCTTTGGCTAATCCAGTTGGCTAAAACGAAATCACATTTTGGCCAATAGGATTGTAAGCCGGCCCACCATAGTAAGGTAGACTCTATTAGGTCAGGTAATGGAATGGGAGTGAGAGAGGAATAGGGGATAGCGTTTTGGAGAGGGAAGAGGGGGATAGGTGGTCTTAAAGGGTACCACTCTTACACCCTCAAGTGCAAAGTCGGGGAAAACAACGACCACCTGATAAATAATTGGGATCCAGCTGGTCCGCCTTAGGCCGGGTTCAACACTGGGATCGCAAAAGGCAAATCGCAATCGCCTATGGAGTGTGATTGCTTTTCTACCAAGCAATTGTGGCTCCATGTGGCAGTGATTGAGTTTTTCAGTCACATTCCAGAGAATGAGAATGGTGTTCTAACTGCCAGCAAAATGTTGCACGCAGTGCACTTTTGCGATATACGCACATCACAGGCACTGCAAGGATTTACCGCAGTGCTTTGCTGAATACCGGCTATCAGCACAGAGCAGAAAAACTACTTATAAAAGCACCCCAAGTGTGAACTGGCCCTTAAGAGAACTTTATTGGTGATTACAAATTGTTGCAACCTGCAATGTAGAACTCAGGGGCGTATTTTAAATGATTTAAATATACCCCCAAATTCTAATAATGGCCTCCTCCTCCCCATAGCCATACCAATCCTCACCAAAAAGGGTCAAAGCATAGAAACGCAAACAAAACAAAAAAAGATGCAGGCCAACAATTGTAATTCTGGAAAATACCAATTGCACTAGCAAAAACCCGGCAATGCAATTCACATGTTCATCGCCGTGCTGTTGCTATTGGCAAAATGGGAACGATACAATTTTTAAATCGAAACGTGCTTAATAAAAAAGGGCCCTAATTACTTAATCTCCATCTAAGATAGTTTATTATATTCTTTTTTTAACAGAGTCCTTTGGCTAATCCAGTTGGCTAAAACTAAATCACATTTTGGCCAATAGGATTGTAAGCCGGCCCACCATGGTAAGGTAGACTCTATTAGGGCGAGTTAGGGAATAGGAGTGAGAGAGGAATAGGGGATAGCGTTTTGGAGAAGGAAGATGGGGATAGGTGGTCTTAAGGGGTACCACTCTTACACCATCAAGAGCAAAGTCGGGGAACACAGCGACCACCTGATAAATAATTGGAATCCAGCTGGTCCCCCTTAGGCCGGGTTCAACACTGGGATCGCAAAAGGCAAATTGCAATCGCCTATGGAGTGTAATTGCATATCTACCAAGCAATTGTGGCTCCATGTTACAGTGATTGCGTTTTTCAGTCTCATTCCAGAGAATGAGAATGGCGTTCTAACTGCCAGCAAAATGTTACACGCAGTGCACTTTTGCGATATACGCACATCACAGGCACTGCAAGGATTTACCGCAGTGCTTTGCTGAATACCGGCTATCAGCAAAGAGCAGAAAAACTACTTATAAAAGCACCCCAAGTGTGAACTGGCCCTTAAGAGAACTTTATTGGTGATTACAAATTGTTGCAACCTGCAATGTAGAACTCAGGGGCGTATTTAAAATGATTTAAATATACCCCCAAATTCTAATAATGGCCTCCTCCTCCCCATAGCCATACCAATCCTCACCAAAAAGGTACAAAGCATAGAACTGCAAACAAAACAAAAAAAGATGCAGGCCAACAATTGTAATTCTGGAAAATACCAATTGCACTAGCAAAAACCCGGCAATGCAATTCACATGTTCATCGCCGTGCTGTTGCTATTGGAAAAATGTGAACGATACAATTTTTAAATCGAAACATGCTTAATAAAAAAGGGCGCTAATTAGTTAATCTCCATCTAAGATAGTTTATTATATTCTTTTTTTAACAGAGTCCTTTGGCTAATCCAGTTGGCTAAAACTAAATCACATTTTGGCCAATAGGATTGTAAGCAGGCCCACCATGGTAAGGTAGACTCTATTAGGGCGGGTTAGGTGATGGGAGTGAGAGAGGAATAGAGTATAGCGTTTTGGAGAGGGAAGAGGGGGATAGGTGGTCTTAAAGGGTTCCACTCTTACACCATCAAGTGCAAAGTCGGGGAACACAACGACCACCTGATAAATAATTGGGATCCAGCTGGTCCCCCTTAGGCCGGGTTCAATACTGGGGTTGCAAAAGGCAAATCGCAATCACCTATGGAGTGTAATTGCATTTCTACCAAGCAATTGTGGCTCCATGTTACAGTGATTGCGTTTCTCTGTCTCATTCCAGAGAATGAGAATGGCTTCTAACTGCCAGCAAAATGTTGCACGCAGTGCACTTTTGCGATATACGCACATCACAGGCACTGCAAGGATTTACCGCAGTGCTTTGCTGAATACCGGCTATCAGCAAAGAGCAGAAAAACTACTTATTAAAGCACCCCATGTGTAAACTGGCCCTTAAGAGAACTTTATTGGTGATTACAAATTGTTGCAACCTGCAGAGTAGAACTCAGGGGCATATTTAAAATGATTTAAATATACCCCCAAATTCTAATAATGGCCTCCTCCTCCCCATAGCCATACCAATCCTCACCAAAAAGGGTCAAAGCATAGAAACGCAAACAAAACAAAAAAAGATGCAGGCCAACAATTGTAATTCTGGAAAATACCAATTGCACTAGCAAAAACCCGGCAATGCAATTCACATGTTCATCGCCGTGCTGTTGCTATTGGCAAAATGGGAACGATACAATTTTTAAATCGAAACGTGCTTAATAAAAAGGGCCCTAATTACTTAATCTCCATCTAAGATAGTTTATTATATTCTTTTTTTAACAGAGTCCTTTGGCTAATCCAGTTGGCTAAAACTAAATCACATTTTGGCCAATAGGATTGTAAGCCGGCCCACCATGGTAAGGTAGACTCTATTAGGGCGGGTTAGGGAATAGGAGTGAGAGAGGAATAGGGGATAGCGTTTTGGAGAAGGAAGATGGGGATAGGTGGTCTTAAGGGGTACCACTCTTACACCATCAAGTGCAAAGTCGGGGAACACAGCGACCACCTGATAATTGGGATCCAGCTGGTCCCTCTTAGGCCGGGTTCAACACTGGGATCGCAAAAGGCAAATCGCAATCGCCTATGGAGTGTAATTGCATATCTACCAAGCAATTGTGGCTCCATGTTACAGTGATTGCGTTTTTCAGTCTCATTCCAGAGAATGAGAATGGCGTTCTAACTGCCAGCAAAATGTTACACGCAGTGCACTTTTGCGATATACGCACATCACAGGCACTGCAAGGATTTACCGCAGTGCTTTGCTCAATACCGGCTATCAGCAAAGAGCAGAAAAACTACTTATAAAAGCACCCCAAGTGTGAACTGGCCCTTAAGAGAACTTTATTGGTGATTACAAATTGTTGCAACCTGCAATGTAGAACTCAGGGGCGTATTTAAAATGATTTAAATATACCCCCAAATTCTAATAATGGCCTCCTCCTCCCCATAGCCATACCAATCCTCACCAAAAAGGTACAAAGCATAGAACTGCAAACAAAACAAAAAAAGATGCAGGCCAACAATTGTAATTCTGGAAAATACCAATTGCACTAGCAAAAACCCGGCAATGCAATTCACATGTTCATCGCCGTGCTGTTGCTATTGGAAAAATGTAAACGATACAATTTTTAAATCGAAACATGCTTAATAAAAAAGGGCGCTAATTAGTTAATCTCCATCTAAGATAGTTTATTATATTCTATTTTTAACAGAGTCCTTTGGCTAATCCAGTTGGCTAAAACTAAATCACATTTTGGCCAATAGGATTGTAAGCCGGCCCACCATGGTAAGGTAGACTCTATTAGGGCGGGTTAGGTGATGGGAGTGAGAGAGGAATAGAGTATAGCGTTTTGGAGAGGGAAGAGGGGGATAGGTGGTCTTAAAGGGTTCCACTCTTACACCATCAAGTGCAAAGTCGGGGAACACAACCACCACCTGATAAATAATTGGGATCCAGCTGGTCCCCCTGAGGCCGGGTTCAATACTGGGATTGCAAAAGGCAAATCGCAATCACCTATGGAGTGTAATTGCATTTCTACCAAGCAATTGTGGCTCCATGTTACAGTGATTGCGTTTTTCTGTCTCATTCCAGAGAATGAGAATGGCTTCTAACTGCCAGCAAAATGTTGCACGCAGTGCACTTTTGCGATATACGCACATCACAGGCACTGCAAGGATTTACCGCAGTGCTTTGCTGAATACCGGCTATCAGCAAAGAGCAGAAAAACTACTTATTAAAGCACCCCAAGTGTAAACTGGCCCTCAAGAGAACTTTATTGGTGATAACAAATTGTTGCAACCTGCAGAGTAGAACTCAGGGGCATATTTAAAATGATTTAAATATACCCCCAAATTCTAATAATGGCCTCCTCCTCCCCATAGCCATACCAATCCTCACCAAAAAGGGTCAAAGCATAGAAACGCAAACAAAACAAAAAAAGATGCAGGCCAACAATTGTAATTCTGGAAAATACCAATTGCACTAGCAAAAACCCGGCAATGCAATTCACATGTTCATCGCCGTGCTGTTGCTATTGGCAAAATGGGAACGATAAAATTTTTAAATCGAAACGTGCTTAATAAAAAAGGGCCCTAATTACTTAATCTCCATCTAAGATAGTTTATTATATTCTTTTTTTAACAGAGTCCTTTGGCTAATCCAGTTGGCTAAAACTAAATCACATTTTGGCCAATAGGATTGTAAGCCGGCCCACCATGGTAAGGTAGACTCCATTAGGGCGGGTTAGGGAATAGGAGTGAGAGAGGAATAGGGGATAGCGTTTTGGAGAAGGAAGATGGGGATAGGTGGTCTTAAGGGGTACCACTCTTACACCATCAAGTGCAAAGTCGGGGAACACAGCGACCACCTGATAAATAATTGGGATCCAGCTGGTCCCCCTTAGGCCGGGTTCAACACTGGGATCGCAAAAGGCAAATCGCAATCGCCTATGGAGTGTAATTGCATATCTACCAAGCAATTGTGGCTCCATGTTACAGTGATTGCGTTTTTCAGTCTCATTCCAGAGAATGAGAATGGCTTCTAACTGCCAGCAAAATGTTGCACGTAGTGCACTTTTGCGATATACGCACATCACATGCACTGCAAGGATTTACCGCAGTGCTTTGCTGAATACCGGCTATCAGCAAAGAGCAGAAAAACTACTTATTAAAGCACTCCAAGTGTAAACTGGCCCTTAAGAGAACTTTATTGGTGATTACAAATTGTTGCAACCTGCAGAGTAGAACTCAGGGGCATATTTAAAATGATTTAAATATACCCCCAAATTCTAATAATGGCCTCCTCCTCCCCATAGCCATACCAATCCTCACCAAAAAGGGTCAAAGCATAGAAACGCAAACAAAACAAAAAAAGAAAATACCAATTGCACTAGCAAAAACCCGGCAACGCAATTCACATGTTCATCGCCGTGCTGTTGCTATTGGCAAAATGGGAACGATACAATTTTTAAATCGAAACGTGCTTAATAAAAAAGGGCCCTAATTACTTAATCTCCATCTAAGATAGTTTATTATATTCTTTTTTTAACAGAGTCCTTTGGCTAATCCAGTTGGCTAAAACTAAATCACATTTTGGCCAATAGGATTGTAAGCCGGCCCACCATGGTAAGGTAGACTCCATTAGGGCGGGTTAGGGAATAGGAGTGAGAGAGGAATAGGGGATAGCGTTTTGGAGAAGGAAGATGGGGATAGGTGGTCTTAAGGGGTACCACTCTTACACCATCAAGTGCAAAGTCGGGGAACACAGCGACCACCTGATAAATAATTGGGATCCAGCTGGTCCCCCTTAGGCCGGGTTCAACACTGGGATCGCAAAAGGCAAATCGCAATCGCCTATGGAGTGTAATTGCATATCTACCAAGCAATTGTGGCTCCATGTTACAGTGATTGCGTTTTTCAGTCTCATTCCAGAGAATGAGAATGGCTTCTAACTGCCAGCAAAATGTTGCACGTAGTGCACTTTTGCGATATACGCACATCACATGCACTGCAAGGATTTACCGCAGTGCTTTGCTGAATACCGGCTATCAGCAAAGAGCAGAAAAACTACTTATTAAAGCACTCCAAGTGTAAACTGGCCCTTAAGAGAACTTTATTGGTGATTACAAATTGTTGCAACCTGCAGAGTAGAACTCAGGGGCATATTTAAAATGATTTAAATATACCCCCAAATTCTAATAATGGCCTCCTCCTCCCCATAGCCATACCAATCCTCACCAAAAAGGGTCAAAGCATAGAAACTCAAACAAAACAAAAAAAGAAAATACCAATGGCACTAGCAAAAACCCGGCAATGCAATTCACATGTTCATCGCCGTGCTGTTGCTATTGGCAAAATGGGAACGATACAATTTTTAAATCGAAACGTGCTTAATAAAAAAGGGCCCTAATTACTTAATCTCCATCTAAGATAGTTTATTATATTCTTTTTTTAACAGAGTCCTTTGGCTAATCCAGTTGGCTAAAACTAAATCACATTTTGGCCAATAGGATTGTAAGCCGGCCCACCATGGTAAGGTAGACTCCATTAGGGCGGGTTAGGGAATAGGAGTGAGAGAGGAATAGGGGATAGCGTTTTGGAGAAGGAAGATGGGGATAGGTGGTCTTAAGGGGTACCACTCTTACACCATCAAGTGCAAAGTCGGGGAACACAGCGACCACCTGATAAATAATTGGGATCCAGCTGGTCCCCCTTAGGCCGGGTTCAACACTGGGATCGCAAAAGGCAAATCGCAATCGCCTATGGAGTGTAATTGCATATCTACCAAGCAATTGTGGCTCCATGTTACAGTGATTGCGTTTTTCAGTCTCATTCCAGAGAATGAGAATGGCTTCTAACTGCCAGCAAAATGTTGCACGTAGTGCACTTTTGCGATATACGCACATCACATGCACTGCAAGGATTTACCGCAGTGCTTTGCTGAATACCGGCTATCAGCAAAGAGCAGAAAAACTACTTATTAAAGCACTCCAAGTGTAAACTGGCCCTTAAGAGAACTTTATTGGTGATTACAAATTGTTGCAACCTGCAGAGTAGAACTCAGGGGCATATTTAAAATGATTTAAATATACCCCCAAATTCTAATAATGGCCTCCTCCTCCCCATAGCCATACCAATCCTCACCAAAAAGGGTCAAAGCATAGAAACTCAAACAAAACAAAAAAAGAAAATACCAATTGCACTAGCAAAAACCCGGCAATGCAATTCACATGTTCATCGCCGTGCTGTTGCTATTGGCAAAATGGGAACGATACAATTTTTAAATCGAAACGTGCTTAATAAAAAAGGGCCCTAATTACTTAATCTCCATCTAAGATAGTTTATTATATTCTTTTTTTAACAGAGTCCTTTGGCTAATCCAGTTGGCTAAAACTAAATCACATTTTGGCCAATAGGATTGTAAGCCGGCCCACCATGGTAAGGTAGACTCTATTAGGGCGGGTTAGGGAATAGGAGTGAGAGAGGAATAGGGGATAGCGTTTTGGAGAAGGAAGATGGGGATAGGTGGTCTTAAGGGGTACCACTCTTTCACCATCAAGTGCAAAGTCGGGGAACACAGCGACCACCTGATAAATAATTGGGATCCAGCTGGTCCCCCTTAGGCCGGGTTCAACACTGGGATCGCAAAAGGCAAATCGCAATCGCCTATGGAGTGTAATTGCATATCTACCAAGCAATTATGGCTCCATGTTACAGTGATTGCGTTTTTCAGTCTCATTCCAGAGAATGAGAATGGCGTTCTAACTGCCAGCAAAATGTTACACGCAGTGCACTTTTGCGATATACGCACATCACAGGCACTGCAAGGATTTACCGCAGTGCTTTGCTGAATACCGGCTATCAGCAAAGAGCAGAAAAACTACTTATAAAAGCACCCCAAGTGTGAACTGGCCCTTAAGAGAACTTTATTGGTGATTACAAATTGTTGCAACCTGCAATGTAGAACTCAGGGGCGTATTTAAAATGATTTAAATATACCCCCAAATTCTAATAATGGCCTCCTCCTCCCCATAGCCATACCAATCCTCACCAAAAAGGTACAAAGCATAGAACTGCAAACAAAACAAAAAAAGATGCAGGCCAACAATTGTAATTCTGGAAAATACCAATTACACTAGCAAAAACCCGGCAATGCAATTCACATGTTCATCGCCGTGCTGTTGCTATTGGAAAAATGTGAACGATACAATTTTTAAATCGAAACATGCTTAATAAAAAAGGGCGCTAATTAATTAATCTCCATCTAAGATAGTTTATTATATTATTTTTTTAACAGAGTCCTTTGGCTAATCCAGTTGGCTAAAACTAAATCACATTTTGGCCAATAGGATTGTAAGCAGGCCCACCATGGTAAGGTAGACTCTATTAGGGCGGGTTAGGTGATGGGAGTGAGAGAGGAATAGAGTATAGCGTTTTGGAGAGGGAAGAGGAGGATAGGTGGTCTTAAAGGGTTCCACTCTTACACCATCAAGTGCAAAGTCGGGGAACACAACGACCACCTGATAAATAATTGGGATCCAGCTGGTCCCCCTTAGGCCGGGTTCAACACTGGGATTGCAAAAGGCAAATTGCAATCACCTATGGAGTGTAATTGCATTTCTACCAAGCAATTGTGGCTCCATGTTACAGTGATTGCGTTTTTCTGTCTCATTCCAGAGAATGAGAATGGCTTCTAACTGCCAGCAAAATGTTGCACGCAGTGCACTTTTGCGATATACGCACATCACAGGCACTGCAAGGATTTACCGCAGTGCTTTGCTGAATACCGGCTATCAGCAAAGAGCAGAAAAACTACTTATTAAAGCACCCCAAGTGTGAACTGGCCCTTAAGAGAACTTTATTGGTGATTACAAATTGTTGCAACCTGCAGAGTAGAACTCAGGGGCATATTTAAAATGATTTAAATATACCATCAAATTCTAATAATGGCCTCCTCCTCCCCATAGCCATACCAATCCTCACCAAAAAGGTACAAAGCATAGAAACGCAAACAAAACAAAAAAAGATGCAGGCCAACAATTGTAATTCTGGAAAATACCAATTGCACTAGCAAAAACTCGGCAATGCAATTTACATGTTCACTGCCGTGCTGTTGCTATTGGAAAAATGTAAACGATACAATTTTTAAATCGAAACATGCTTAATAAAAAAGGGCGCTAATTAGTTAATCTCCATCTAAGATAGTTTATTATATTCTTTTTTTAACAGAGTCCTTTGGCTAATCCAGTTGGCTAAAACTAAATCACATTTTGGCCAATAGGATTGTAAGCAGGCCCACCATAGTAAGGTAGACTCTATTAGGTCGGGTAATGGAATGGGAGTGAGAGAGGAATAGGGGATAGCGTTTTGGAGAGGGAAGATGGGGATAGGTGGTCTTAAGGGGTACCACTCTTACACCATCAAGTGCAAAGTTGGGGAACACAACGACCACTTTATAGATAATTGGGATCCAGCTGGTCCGCCTTAGGCCGGGTTCAACACTGGGATTGCAAAAGGCAAATCGCAATCACCTATGGAGTGTAATTGCATTTCTACCAAGCAATTGTGGCTCCATGTTACAGTGATTGCGTTTTTCTGTCTCATTCCAGAGAATGAGAATGGCTTCTAACTGCCAGCAAAATGTTGCACGCAGTGCACTTTTGCGATATACGCACATCACAGGCACTGCAAGGATTTACCGCAGTGCTTTGCTGAATACCGGCTATCAGCAAAGAGCAGAAAAACTACTTATTAAAGCAACCCAAGTGTAAACTGGCCCTTAAGAGAACTTTATTGGTGATTACAAATTGTTGCAACCTGCAGAGTAGAACTCAGGGGCATATTTAAAATGATTTAAATATACCCCCAAATTCTAATAATGGCCTCCTCCTCCCCATAGCCATACCAATCCTCACCAAAAAGGTACAAAGCATAGAAATGTAAACAAAACAAAAAAGATGCAGGCCAACAATTGTAATTCTGGAAAATACCAATTGCACTAGCAAAAACCTGGCAATGCAATTCGCATGTTCATCACCGTGCTGTTGCTATTGGAAAAATGTAAACGGTACTATTTTTGAATCGAAACATGCTTAATAAAAAAGGGCGCTAATTAGTTAATATCCATCTAAGATAGTTTATTATATTCTTTTTTTAACAGAGTCCTTTGGCTAATCCAGTTGGCTAAAACGAAATCACATTTTGGCCAATAGGATTGTAAGCCGGCCCACCATAGTAAGGTAGACTCTATTAGGTCAGGTAATGGAATGGGAGTGAGAGAGGAATAGGGGATAGCGTTTTGGAGAGGGAAGAGGGGGATAGGTGGTCTTAAAGGGTACCACTCTTACACCCTCAAGTGCAAAGTCGGGGAAAACAACGACCACCTGATAAATAATTGGGATCCAGCTGGTCCGCCTTAGGCCGGGTTCAACACTGGGATCGCAAAAGGCAAATCGCAATCGCCTATGGAGTGTGATTGCTTTTCTACCAAGCAATTGTGGCTCCATGTGGCAGTGATTGAGTTTTTCAGTCACATTCCAGAGAATGAGAATGGTGTTCTAACTGCCAGCAAAATGTTGCACGCAGTGCACTTTTGCGATATACGCACATCACAGGCACTGCAAGGATTTACCGCAGTGCTTTGCTGAATACCGACTATCAGCAAAGAGCAGAAAAACCCCTTATTAAAGCACCCCAGGTGTGAACTGGCCCTTAAGAGAACTTTATTGGTGATTACAAATTGTTGCAACCTGCAGAGTAGAACTCAGGGGCAGATTTAAAATGAGTTAAATATACCCCCAAATTCTAATAATGGCCTCCTCCTCCCCATAGCCATACCAATCCTCACCAAAAAGGTACAAAGCATAGAAACGCAAACAAAACAAAAAAAGATGCAGGCCAACAATTGTAATTCTGGAAAATACCAATGGCACTAGCAAACACCCGGCAATGCAATTCACATGTTCATCGCCGTGCTGTTGCTATTGGCAAAATGGGAACAATACAATTTTTAAATCGAAACGTGCTTAATAAAAAAGGGCCCTAATTACTTAATCTCCATCTAAGATAGTTTATTATATTCTATTTTTAACAGAGTCCTTTGGCTAATCCAGTTGGCTAAAACTAAATCACATTTTGGCCAATAGGATTGTAAGCCGGCCCACCATGGTAAGGTAGACTCTATTAGGGCGGGTTAGGGAATGGGAGTGAGAGAAGAATAGGGGATAGCGTTTTGGAGAAGGAAGATGGGGATAGGTGGTCTTAAGGGGTACCACTCTTACACCATAAAGTGCAAAGTTGGGGAACACAACGACCACCTGATAAATAATTGGGATCCAGCTGGTCCCCCTTAGGCCGGGTTCAACACTGGGATCGCAAAAGGCAAATCGCAATCGCCTATGGAGTGTAATTGCATTTCTCCCAAGCAATATTGGCTCCATGTTACAGTGATTGCGTTTTTCGGTCTCATTCCAGAGAATGAGAATGACGTTCTAACTGCCAGCAAAATGTTGCACGCAGTGCACTTTTGCGATATACGCACATCACAGGCACTGCAAGGATTTACCACAGTGCTTTGCTGAATACCGGCTATCAGCAAAGAGCAGAAAAAATACTTATTAAAGCACCCCAAGTGTGAACTGGCCCTTAAGAGAACTTTATTGGTGATTACAAATTGTTGCAACCTGCAATGTAGAACTCAGGGGCATATTTAAAATGATTTAAATATACCCCCAAATTCTAATAATGGCCTCCTCCTTCCCATAGCCATACCAATCCTCACCAAAAAGGTACAAAGCATAGAACTGCAAACAAAACAAAAAAAGATGCAGGCCAACAATTGTAATTCTGGAAAACACCAATTGCACTAGCAAAAACCCGGCAATGCAATTCACATGTTCATCGCCGTGCTGTTGCTATTGGAAAAATGTAAATGATACAATTTTTAAATCGAAACATGCTTAATAAAAAAGGGTGCTAATTAGTTAATCTCCATCTAAGATAGTTTATTATATTATTTTTTTAACAGAGTCCTTTGGCTAATCCAGTTGGCTCAAACGAAATCACATTTTGGCCAATAGAATTGAAAGCCGGCCCACCATGGTAAGGTAGACTCTATTAGGGCGGGTTAGGGGATGGGAGTGAGAGAGGAATAGGGAATGGCGTTTTGGAGAGGGAAGATAGGGATAAGTGGTCTTAAGGGTACCACTCTTACACCCTCAAATGCAAAGTAGGGGAACACAACGACCACCTGATAAATAATTGGGATCCAGCTGGTCCCCCTTAGGCCGGGTTCAACACTGGGATCGCAAAAGGCAAATCGCAATCGCCTATGGAGTGTGATTGCATTATTACCAAGCAATTTTGGCTCCATGTTGCAGTGATTGCGTTTTTCGGTCTCATTCCAGAGAATGAGAATGGTGCATGCCAGCAAAATGTTGCATGCAGTGCACTTTTGCGATATACGCACATCACAGGCACTGCAAGGATTTACTGCAGTGCTTTGCTGAATACCGGCTATCAGCAAAGAAGAGAAACACTACCCACCAAAGCACCCCAAGTGTGAACTGGCCCTTAAGAGAACTTGATTGGTGATTAGAAATTGTTGCAACCTGCAGAGTAGAACTCAGGGGCATATTTAAAATGATTTAAATATACCCCCAAATTCTAATAATGGCCTCCTCCTCCCCATAGCCATACCAATCCTCACCAAAAGGTACAAAGCATAGAAACGCAAACAAAACAAAAAGAGATGCAGGCCAACAATTGTAATTCTGGAAAATACCAATTGCACTAGCAAAAACCCGGCAATGCAATTTACATGTTCATCGCCGTGCTGTTGCTATTGGAAGAATGTGAATGATACAATTTTTAAATCGAAATGTGTTTAATAAAAAAAGGCCCTAATTAGTTAATCTCCATCTAAGATAGTTCAATATATTCTTTTTTTTAACAGAGTCCTTTGGCTAATCCAGTTGGCTAAAACTAAATCACATTTTGGCCAATAGGATTTTAAGCCGGCACACCATGGTAAGGTAGACTCTATTAGGGCGGGTTAGGGAATAGGAGTGAGAGAGGAATAGGGGATGGCGTTTTGGAGAGGAAAGAGGGGGATAGTTGGTCTTAAGGGGTACCACTCTTACACCCTCAAGTGCAAAGTCGGGGAACACAACGACCACCTGATAAATAATTGGGATCCAGCTTTTCCCCCTAAGGCCTGGTTTAACACTGGGATCGCAAAAGGCAAATCGCAATCGCCTGTGGAGTGTGATTTTTTTTTTGCACGATTGTGGCTCCATGTTTTCGATTACTATTCCAAAGAATGGGAATTGCATTCCAACTGCCAGCAAAATGTTGTATGGAGTGCGTCTTTGCTATATATGCACATCGCAAGCACTGCAGGGATTTACCAAAGTGCTTTGCTGAATACCGGCTATCAGCAAAGAGCAAAAACGTTCCCCACCAAAAGCACCCCAAATGCCAACAAATTTCTGTGTGCGATACAAAGTAAGGAAAAACATAGAGTGCATTGTAATACAGAAATTGGTAAACATCATAAATAAACACTGGCTCAAAATACAGAATTGGTTGACAAAGTAAGTACAGTGACAAATGTTACATGATGAATAAAATGTAGAACACATTACACACAAAATGGTGAGAGAGCCGTGTCCTTGTGAGCTTCCTATCTATGGGAATGGGAGGATGGGGTAGTAAACAATATGTATACCAAGAGGTGATGTGTTTTTAGGTTACCTAATGAGGAGCAAAACTTGGCCAAAGACTGATGAGGGAATGGCCTAAGTTGGAGTTTGTTTCTCTGTTGTATGAAAGAACTGGAAAATTATCGCCACCTTGTCATCCTTTAAGTTGTGACATCAGACTACTCTATTGAGTGTGACCATTATTTTAGGGCCATATACAGTTGTCAATCATTTGTGAATGGTGGTGATAAATGACTTTGGGTACCTCTTCCATTTGTAGTGCTGCAGGACTGTCTTACAGGATGTATTCTCTGCAGAATCCTGCACCTGGCCTCCAGTACTACAGAGTGACCAGGAGCTGCTTTCCATTCCTCCCTCTTCCCCAATGTGTATCCAGACTAGAAAAGCAGTGAAAAGCACCACCTGAGAGGGCGTGTGCCAGAGACTCCCAGCATCCTCTATCTATACCCAGCTTAGTATTGTGAGGCCATAAAGAAATCCCAGCATCCTCTATCTATACCCTGCTTAGTATTGTGAGGCCATAAAGAAATCCCAGCATCCTCCTAGCTGAGTATTGTGAGGCCATCAAGTAATCCCAGCATCCTCTATCTATACCCAGCTGAGTATTGTGAGGCCATCAGGTAATCCCAGCATCCTCTATCTATACCCAGCTTAGTATTGTGAGGCCATAAAGAAATCCCAGCATCCTCCTAGCTGAGTATTGTGAGGCCATCAAGTAATCCCAGCATCCTCTATCTATACCCAGCTGAGTATTGTGAGGCCATCAGGTAATCCCAGCATCCTCTATTTTTATCCAGCTGAGTATTGTGAGGTTATAAGGTAATCCCAGCATCCTCTTTTTATACCCAAGTTGAGTATTGTGAGGTCATCAGGTAATACATAAAACAGCTGTATCTGGTTGGTGATTTTTTTTTAAATCTGGAAACACATCAGGATTGCAGCACATCAGGATTGTTTGAATTTCATTGATAGTCTGTTCTGTATTGGAGATGGGCAATTTGATGCAAATAAAGCCAAGTTGGTGCAAAATTATGCAACTCTAATGCAAATATATGGCTTGACCAAATAAAGGAAGGCTAGGTGGGATTTGATTGCTTACTAAAGTTTGCATAATTCTGCATCAACTCAGAACTATTTGCATCTCATTGATCATCCTCATTCTGACCCAGATCATCCCATAACCAGACAGGAAGAAACAAGTGGGATAATACCTGACGTAATACCTATCACTTGAGGAGGTGGGAAATAATTCTGAATTGATGCAGAATTATGCATCTTAAAAATTGGCCTATTACATCCCCCCAAGGTGGAATACTATTGGTCCATTTTTAAAATGCATACATTCACATAATTCTACATCATCTTAGAATTATTTTTTTTAGAACTAGGTTAAGGTCAATGAGATGCAAAGAATTCCAACCTGATGCAAACTTTGTATGCTGCTAAAAAAAATTACCACTGGAATTCCAGCTTGTCAGGATTCTATTGGTCCATTTTCAAACTGCATAAATGTGCATACAAAACCTGCATCAACTCATAATTATTTGCATCTTAATTGCCACGCCCAATTTCTAACCTGACACTGTAGGAAAATATGATCTTCCTACCTTTCACAGGTTAAAAATGAAAAGCACCACCTAAGATTTCTAGTCTCTCACACTGTGTGGATCTGTGAGCAGAGACAGGGTGAAGTCCCCCTCAGGATAAAGACACCGATCATGTATATTTGCTATCAAAAGGAATTCAAGGCAGTTTGTTATGTTTTTCTTAAGTAATCGATCAGCTCAGGATAGCTGCCATAAACCCATTTCTGTTATTAGAAATCTAATGCTATCGCCTCTATCCTACCTCACTGTGTAATTCCTGCTACCGGCCGCTAGGAGGAGCTCCGGGATAACTGCTTGTTCCTTCCTGGAGCGTCTGCCGGCGAATTTCGGGGCTGAGAGCTCCTGGCTATCGGGGATACAGAGAGAGACGCAGCACGTCTGTCTCTAATGCTGCCGCAGCTCTGTCTGCGAGGAGGATGAGTGCCTGGGTGACGTCATAGAAGCTATTGTGACGCATGTGTGCAGGTGGGCCTCACGTGTACCGCTGAGGATGGCACCTGCAGTGACACGTGACCACGCCCCTCTGCTATTGCTGTGACAATGCTAGTGGATGGAGGTGAGGCATTATGTGCAATAGGGAAAGGTGAGGGAGCGTGTGCTGCGCTGTATATTCTGCTGTACATGCATCATGCAGCTATGTACTCAGTGAAGTGCATATGCCTATCCACACTCAAGCTTGGTACACACATCCAATTTTGATTGGCCAATTTTATCACGGCCATGTCGTATGAGAGGCTTACTTGCACAAGCTGGTCTTAGTATTTAAAGTCTCTCACTCTACATTGAGGTGGTAAAAGTGGCTAGCAATTGGCCAATCAATTTTGGATGTGTGTATGCACCCAAAGTTACTTTCCCTCTATCTGCAATGCTGGGGTTATGTGATATACACAGGGCTCGGCTGTCTAGAGTACTCTGACCCGCCCCTTAGAATGTGGCTGCTCCTCCCCTTCTTAGGCCTCTATTCATAAAACTTTTTCCGCCAGTTTAACGCTCAAAACAGCTGACTTTCCCGTCCATTTAGCAAAATGGGCATTCATAAAAGCTGTTTCCGCATGATAAGCTACAATTCCCCAGCAGAGCGAGAAATTTCCGCCTTGTGCTGTGTTTTTCTAGATTTATCTAGAAAAAGTTACAAAACGTCAGTTCATAAACATTAGAGGAAGTGGTATGCGGACGGGAAATGCTGCTTCCTCTGATGTAGCGAGAAGAGTTCGGATTACATGAAAGTGAATGGGACAGACCTCCCAGAGAGAGCAGCGCACGGAGGGACTGCCGGCTTCAGTGTTTCCGCATGCCTTCCGACAGCTTACCGTCAGCCTTCAGTGGGAGATCTCCGCACTTGTATCACAGCTGGCAAGATTTTTATGAATGACCACCCAGAAGTCTAAAATACCGCTGGGGTATTTTACCTCCACGAGTTTTTTCTCCACTTTTGTTTTATGAATAGAGGCCTTAGTGCTGTCAGACTGGGCAGCTCCACCCCCTGATCTCGAAACAATACAGCAGAAGCTGTCACCTTGTTAGCCACAGCTTGGCACTGACACACTGGCCTGCCCTTCAGTATGTCGCTGCTCCTCCCCTCCTCAATGCTGCTGGTGCACCCAGAGAAGCATATAGTAAAATATCTGTAGATTTAAGGCCTGTATACACTGAAAATCACCAAACGCAGTGTGGTGCATTTTGCTGAGGCTATCTGTTGCTGGTTTTGTGATTGTTACGTTATAAAATGCAATGAAAAGTACCAGTATGAGCTGCTGGGCGGCAGGGAGAGCACTCCTGTCTGCTCAGTGAGAGGCGCCCTACAGCCATACTACAGAGGCAGTATCAGGAAGCTTGGGAGGCCCCATTCACCTGTAGTGTCGGGGGTTGGGGTGAGCAGCACAGGCAGCCTGCTGTGGACAGTACTTCTTCCCTGCAGTGACCTGCGCCACCAACACAGGCCTACCCTGCAGTCACTGATGTACCCAGCAGTCACCTTGCTTTGATGATTAAACCCCCATTGCACTGTGTTTACCTAAGCAGCCTGCCATGTGCAGCATCAGCGCCCCTGATCACGTGCAGCTCAGTCTGCAGCCACTTGCATCCATATACAGCCGCCCTGTCCCTTCCAGCAGCCTAACTACTGTATTCCCCAGACTCACACCATACACAGGTTCTCAGAGGGCTCCCATAGAACTGGCTCCTAACAGCATCTATTTACATCAATAAGACATTCTATAGCGGCCACACGGGGGAGCTCCGCACACAAGTTCCATGGACATTTTTACAGTCCGGCCACAAGAGGGAGCTCCACACACAATGCTGCCAGCTTACATACGTGATCCTGGTTCCTGGCTGCTCCGTTTGATGCCTCCAGAAGGTAGGCGGATTCTCGTCCTCGGCTGTGCAGAGCGGAGACTCGTCCACCTCCTCCGGCTGTCAGTCTCTTGAGCATGCTGTGTCCACGGAGGGCGTGTTTCCGGTCACCTCACCTGTTGCAGATGCCTCGCGCTTCCAGCTCACCCAGCCAGTGCTATATGTAATGTATGCAATAGCATTGCTGACTATACTGTAATATATATGCTGTATATTGATAGAAGATTAATACTAGGCACAGCATATATTGTCAGGCTGTATAATGGTAAAGCACAGCTTTTATGCAATGATTTAACACTTGTTTCTGCAACTGGGTTTACAATCATTGCCTTTGTGCTGTTACTGTGGACTTATCATTCTAGTGGACTATATTTACATTGATAACACAGTCCACTTCAGCTTATAGGAGGGCTATCTAACTCTGGGCTCACCTCCATCTCTTTCCCTGAACTCTAGCAATCATTAGGGCT
The DNA here is from genome assembly GCF_040937935.1 of Hyperolius riggenbachi. Classification (NCBI taxonomy): domain Eukaryota; kingdom Metazoa; phylum Chordata; class Amphibia; order Anura; family Hyperoliidae; genus Hyperolius; species Hyperolius riggenbachi. The sequence continues at coordinate 69,274,356 of NC_090654.1, read as the reverse complement.
CTTTCACATCACAGAACGTGTGCAGGAACCAATTTCGTGCACGCATTATTACCTGCGGCATGAAAGTCGGGAAGTTGCGGTGCAACGCTCATTAGTGGCGGTAGTTCTAATTCACCCGACGGGAGAACGCCGAGGCTGGACGTTACGAAGCTCCCACATGTGTTACAGCGTATTTGCTCTGGAATGCTTTGTCTAATGTGAAAGTTAACATGAAAGTCAAATAGGCTTTCATGTTACCTTCCTAAACACAGTCTAGGAGGGATCCGTCAAAATGCACAGTGCAGCTCCTAGTGTGAAAGAGCCCTTACTGGTTCAGCTGTATCACACTGCAGATCAAGTTGCACAGCTGCTGAGTCATAAAACATCACCTGCAATTCTTCTTAGGGCTCATTCACACTAAGTGCTGCGCTGTCAGTTTTGACGCATTGCACATAGTGTGCCATCCACATGGTTACATGAAAGCCCATAGACTTTCATGTTACTATTCACCGTACAGCTGTGCGTTCCCTGGCATTGCGATATAACGCGCCTGGGAACATCTTATCACACAACGAATGCGTTTTCCCAATGGGTTCTACTGTGTTGCTGCTGCCAATGTCTGCGCTTTGAGACCCCTCGATGTGCATTCCGTGCGATGGAGACGCATGCACAAAATCGCTTTCATGCATGTGTTCTGTAGTGTGACTGAGCCCTTAGCAATGGTGCTGGGGATATCATGTTTAATAGAGGACTCCTGACCTGAATCTCGGGCCTGTCACCTGGCATACTGTGATCTTCTGGGCTGTGTCTATAACCTGAGGTCTGTGTATGGGGCGATATTGAGCGATATTATACCTGAGGTCTGTGTATGGGGCGATATTGAGCGATATTATACCTGAGGTCTGTGTATGGGGCGATACTGAGCGATATTATACCTGAGGTCTGTGTATGGGGTGATGCTGAGCGATATTATACCTGAGGTCTGTGTATGGGGCGATGCTGAGCGATATTATACCTGAGGTCCGTGTATGGGGCAATACTGAGCGATAATATACCTGAGGTCTGTGTATGGGGTGATGCTGAGCGATATTATACCTGAGGTCTGTGTATGGGGCGATGCTGAGCGATATTATACCTGAGGTCTGTGTATGGGGTGATGCTGAGCGATATTATACCTGAGTTCTGTGTATGGGGCGATGCTGAGCGATATTATACATGAGGTCTGTGTATGGGGCGATGCTGAGCGATATTATACCTGAGGTCTGTGTATGGGGTGATGCTGAGCGATATTATACCTGAGGTCTGTGTATGGGGTGATGCTGAGCGATATTATACCTGAGGTCTGTGTATGGGGCGATGCTGAGCGATATTATACCTGAGGTCTGTGTATGGGGCGATGCTGAGCGATATTATACCTGAGGTCTGTGTATGAAGCCATGCTGAGCGATATTATACCTGAGGTCTGTGTATGGGGTGATGCTGAGCTATATTATAAATGAGGTCCGTGTATGGGGCGATGCTGAGCGATATTATACATGAGGTCTATGTATGGGGCGATGCTGAGCGATATTATACCTGAGGTCTGTGTATGGGGCCATGCTGAGCGATATTATACCTGAGGTCTGTGTATGAAGCCATGCTGAGCGATATTATACCTGAGGTCTGTGTATGGGGCGATGCTGAGCGATATTATACCTGAGGTCTGTGTATGGGGTGATGCTGAGTGATATTATACCTGAGGTCTGTGTATAGGGCGATACTGAGCGATATTATACCCGAGGTCTGTGTATGGGGTGATGCTGAGCGATATTATACCTGAGGTCTGTGTATGGGGTGATGCTGAGCGACATTATACCTGAGGTCTGTGTATGGGGCCATGCTGAGCGATATTATACCTGAGGTCTGTGTATGGGGTGATGCTGAGCGATATTATACCTGAGGTCTGTGTATGGGGCGATGCTGAGCGATATTATACCTGAGGTCCGTGTATGGGGCCATGCTGAGCGATATTATACCTGAGGTCTGTGTATGGGGCGATGCTGAGCGATATTATACCTGAGGTCTGTGTATGGGGCGACGCTGAGCGATATTATACCTGAGGTCTGTGTATGGGGCGATGCTGAGCGATATTATACCTGAGGTCCGTGTATGGGGCGATGCTGAGCGATATTATACCTGAGTTCTGTGTATGGGGTGATGCTGAGCGATATTATACCTGAGGTCTGTGTATGGGGTGATGCTGAGCGATATTATACCTGAGGTCTGTGTATGGGGTGATGCTGAGCGATATTATACCTGAGGTCTGTGTATGGGGCGATGCTGAGCGATATTATACCTGAGGTCCGTGTATGGGGCGATGCTGAGCGATATACCTGAGGTCTGTGTATGGGGCGATGCTGAGCCATATTATGGTGCAGTTTGGGAAGGGGAGGTGGGGAGTTTAGCTGGCAGTGTGTAGGGCTGGATCATATTCCACAAGGTGGCTGCTATGGTTTCAATACGCTGAAGCTACGTACACACATGCGAGAAATGTCACCCATAAGAGATCGAGAAACGATCCCTCGGACAATAATTCGGGGAATGATGTTGTACAGACACGTCCCTAGCCTTGAGGCCAGCAATGTGCTCTGTTGCTATGTAGGAGGGCAGAGGGACAACAATCAGCGTATGACGGAGGTGCTTTAATTAATGGGCGGGGCTAGTAAAAAGCATTGTGAATAGTTGTGCTCAGGCATCGGGGATCGTTAAACATCCTACAGGACGGATCTTCAATGTTGCCCGAGCAATAGCGATCTGCAGCCTCTGTACACACATAATGATCGTCAGTTGAAACTGAAACAGCGGATAACGACAGACGCATGTGTGTGCGTAGCTTTAGGGTGCATATACACATGCAGTTTTGATTGGACAATAATTGACACATTTTTCCACCTCTATGTAGTGTGAGGGCCAATAGACTGCATAATATGAGCAGACTGTGTAGGTAAAACCTCATACTGCACGGAAGTAGTAAAATTGGTCGATCAGAAGTGAAGCAGGCACGTACAGGGAGCAGTTCTCATGCTCACTGTCCCCCCCCACCCCCATTCACCTCTATCCCCCTCTGTTCTCTCCTAAATGCCAGCAGAAGCTGCTTCAGGGTTGGTAGGCACTAGGCCCGGCGTGTGCGCGTCATTGACTTGTGCACAATGATGTGTGCTGCCGGGCCTAACGCTTGCGCACTGCTGCTGACCCGGAAGCAGCTTTTGCTGGCTTCTAGGAGAGAGCAGAGGGGGATAGAAGTGAATGTGGAGGGGGCGGGGGGGGGGGGGGGGGACAGTGGGCATGAGGACTACTCCCTGTACCTGCCTGCTTCAATTCTGATTGGCCAATTTTACTACTTCCATGCAGTATGAGGTTTGAGGCTTAAGTGCCTCTTGAAAGCGGATCAGAGATGAAAAACTAACTATAACAAGTAACTTGTTTATATATCTTATCTAAAGTTTAGATAGTTCACACAGCATATCTAGCTGCAAACAGCTTCAAAAGTTTATGATTATTTATTCCTATGATACAATGAGGGCAGCCATGTTCTGTTTGTCACATTGTCACTGGCTGAGGGCTGGAGATGCTATCAGTCTATAGCGGCGCTCAGTGAGTAACGTCGGCTCCGTCAGAAGACGGAGCCGAAGTTGCTTAAAAAACACAATAATTCGGCCTCCAGCAATCGCTGGAAGCCAAATTATTTCATTCCCCCACTATCCATGGCGGCCTGGAGGGGGAATAGTAATTAAAATGGCCCGGACTTGTGCAGCAGCAGGATCAGCCATATACCGCTGTATCCTGCGCCCAAGTCTACCGGCGCCGATTTGAAATGTACTGTATTGAGGAGCCGCATGTGCGCAGTGGCCAGTCAGTCTGGAAGAGGATCGCTGAGGGGGACTGGAGGGCAGCTTAGTGATAGCGTGGGCACAGGGCAGCTGCAGGGGGCTGGTAGAAGCCCCAGGTAAATTAAACCTGGTTTGATTTTTTTTTTTTTTTTTTTTACTTAATACGATTCCCTTTAACTCACCTCTCCAAGTTTGCATCCAGCTGCACACAAGCATATGACTGTAGGCGGAGCATAACAGACATTGGAGGTGGGGCTTATTGTGGACTAGCGGGGGACGAGGCTGTGGTTCGATTTAGAGGCAGAGATTTGCAAGGGGACATTGGGCTCTATTCTCAAAGACTTCCCGCATGCGGTAAAGTGCATGCGGGAAGTTACCGACCAAAACACCGCCACATTGAAATTCTGAAAAGGTTCCGCATGTTTTTCCGCATGCGGAAAAAGTGTGGTAAAAGTGCGGGATTCATGCGGAAAAATTTCCGCAAAAGTCGGTATTTTCCGCAATAAAAGATCAATTCTCAAAAATGTTCAGGCGCATCATTTCGTCGTTAATTACCGATTTTTCATCACCTACAAGTAGTAGGTGATATATTCCGCATCCCATTGACTTTAATGAAGTGTGGAGGCTTAAGGGCTGTGCTTGCTGGACTTTAACTTTTTTTTTTTAAACACATGAATAATGGCTGTTTCCGCATCTTTTTTTCCCGCATGCGAAAAACATGCGGAAAATATTAGTGAAATGTGGAAAAAATGCGGAGTTTACCGCTGGCGGGAATATAGCGGTAAAATTTTGCGGAAAATTTGGCTCTTTGAGAATAGAGCCCATTGTGGTCAATGACCGCTGCTCAGGGTAAAGTCCCCCTCAGGATAAAGACCCTGACCATGTATATTTGCTACCAAAACGAATTCAAGGCAGTTTTTTTTTTAAGTAATTGGCCAGCCCAGGATGGGTGCCATAAACCTATTTCTGTTACTAGACATCTGATTGTATCGTATCCATCCTACCTCACTGTGTAATTCCTGCTACCGGCCGCTAGGGGGAGCTCCGGTATTACTGCTTGTTCCTTCCTGGAGCTTCTGCCTGAGAATGTCGGGGCTGAGAGCTCCTGGCTATCGGGGATACAGAGAGAGACGCCGCACGTCTGCCTCCGATGTTGCCGCTGCTCCGTCTGCGAGCCGAGGAGGCTGAGTACCGGGTGACGTCATAGAAGCTATTGTGACGCGTGTGCAGGTGGACCGCTCGAGACCGCTGAGGATGGCACCTGCAGTGACACGTGACCACGCCCCTCTGCTATTGCTGTGTCATGCTAGTGGATGGAGGTGACGTCATAGCAGCTATTGTGACGCGCGTGTGCAGGTGGGCAGCTGGAGCACCGCTGAGGATGGCACCTGCAGTGACACGTGACCACGCCCCTCTGCTATTGCTGAGTCATGCTAGTGGATTGGTGAGGCATTATGTACAGTAGGGAAAGGTGAGGGAGCGCGTGTGCTGCGCTGTATATACTGCTGTACATGCATCATGCAGTTATGTACTCAGTGAGGTGCATATGCCTATCCACACTCAAGCTTGGGACACACATCCAATTTTGATTGGCCAATCATTGGCCAATTTTATCACAGCCATGTCACGAGAGGCTTACTTGCACAAGCTGGTCTCAGTATTTATAGTCTCTCACTCTACATTGAGGTGGTAAAAGTGGCTAGCAATTGGCCAATCAATGTTGGATGTGTGTATGCACCCTAAGTTACTTTCCCTCTATCTGCAATGATGGGGTTATGTGATATACACAGGGCCCGGCTGTCTAGAGTATTCTGGCCCGCCCCTTAGAATGTGGCTGCTCCTCCCCTCAGTGCTGTCATACTGGGTAGCTCCGCCCCCTGATCTCCCAGCAATACAGCAGAAGCTGTCACCTTGTTAGCCACAGCTTGGCACTGACACACTGGCCTGCCCTTCAATATGTCGCTGCTGGTCCCCTCCTCAATGCTGCCGGTGCACCCAGAGCAGCATATAGTAACATGTCTGTAGATGTAAGGCCTGTATACAGTGAACATCACTAAACGCTAGGCCTGAACGATTTTAGGAAAAGATTGAATTGAACGATTTCTGCCAGAAATTGCGATTTCGATTCAATACACGATTTTCTACTCACAACGATGGATCAGATCGCTCTGACCATCCATGACACAAAACCTCAACGTGTGTGAACCCAGGCTTAACCCAGGTGTAGAATTTAGTAATAGGTGCCCCTTTTATGCAGCTTATTACTACTGGAAGAAAAAAAAATATATAAGGCAGCACAGTGGTGTAGTGGTTAGTGCTCTTGCCTTGCAGCACTGGGTCCCTGGTTCAAATTCTAGCCTGGTCCTAGCCCTGCGAGGAGTTTGTATGTTCTCTCCATGTCTGTTTGGGTTTCCTCTGGACACTTCGGTTTCCCCCCACATCCAAAGAAACCTACAGTTAAGTTAATTGGCTACTGAAAATTGGCCCTATACTATGGTACATATATTGACATATGACTATGGTAGGAATTAGATTGTGAGCTCCTCTGAGGGACAGTTAAGTGACAAGACAATATACTCTGTACAGCGCTGCGTAAGAGATAGAGAGATAGAGATATATCTATATATTTATAATCTATATTACTATACATTTCTCAGTACTATGTGACATCACATGACAACAATGACTCCCCATGTAGCCTATCAGGGTGACATTTTCAGTGTCAGTCACTGTCACCCAGGCACGCAGCAGCACACACCACAGGGCATGCAGAGAGGGGACCACAGTAATAGTAGTTTGCGGACTGTCCCCTGCCAGGTAGAGAGCAGACAGAAGTGTTAATTAATTACTGCGTGAACGGTAGTGATGGGTCGTTCGCGAACGAGCCGGCTCTAAGAGCCAGCTCTTTGAAGTGAATCACAGGAGCCGATGCTCACTCTGAGAAGAGCCGATGCCTCAGCCGCCCCTTTTAGCTCTGCTTTGCTCCGTAATAAAGGGCGCTGAGGCATTCTGGGAGATGTAGTCCTCCTCTTGCAGCTTGTAGAAGTGTTTGGGGCGGAGCAGAGCAGTAGCAGGAGGGATTGCCTCAGTCAGAAAAGTAGTCTGGAGTTGGCATGGAGACGGGGGCGGGGCTTTTAATCCAATTCTGAGTTGTGTCTAGTGATATTTAATGAAGAGCCGATTCAGAGCCGTAAGAGCCGGCTCTTTAATAGGAGCTGATTCAGAAGTGCCGATTCTCTGAGAAGAGCCGGAATTCCCATCACTAGTGAACGGCTCGGCTCCCCGGGCAGTGCGTGCGTCTCTCAGGCTCTTCTCATTTTCCGGGCGACGGGGGGCGGGACAAGCCCATCCTTCCTGTGTATGCCTGTCTGCCCCATTAACCAGCCTGGCTGTCACCCGGAGAGGGAGCGGGAATGATCCGACTCATTAACCCCTCACTGGCCTCCTCTCCAGCACCTACAGGGAGCATTTCTGCTTTTGCTATACGCGACTGAGGAGGAGGGAGCCGGAAGCAGAGCAGGAATCAGCAGCTGCAAAAATCGCAGCTCTAACGATCTCAAGATCGTCACACTGCTGATCGCGATTTTCGGTTTAAAACCGAAAATCGTTCAGCCCTACTAAACGCAGTGTGATGCAATGTTGCTGAGGCTATCTGTTGCTGGTTTCATAATTGTTAGGGCGCGTTCAGATCACAAATGCGGATGGCCAGCGTGCGGAACGCGTGCGGACCGCAACGCGTACGAACGCATGGCCATCCGCGTTTGTGTGCGTTGCGTGGCTGATCCCATCACTGAAAAGTGAATGGGACAGCCACGCGTTTTGTCAAAATCTGCGTGCAGCATGCGTTCCCGGACCGTACAGGTCCGGAACGCATGCAGTGTGAACATCAGACATTGCACTCTATGCAATGTCTGATGTCGTGCGTGTCGGCCTCCTGCACGCGTTTCCAAAACGCGGCTGAAAACGCGTGCAGTGTGAACGGATTATAAAACACAATGCAAAGTACCAGTATGGGCTGCTGGCCGGGGGAGAGCACTCCTGTCTGCTTAGCCTGCCATGTGCAGCAGCAGCGCCCCTGACCACGTGCAGCTCAGTCTGCAGCCACCTGCATCCATATACAGCAGCTCTGTCCCTTCCAGCAGCCTCACTCACTACTGTATTCCCCAGACTCACAATATATACACAGCCCTCCCATAGAACTGGCTCCTAACAGTGTCTGTGTACATCAATAAGACTTCTATAGCGGCCACACGGGGAAGCTCCGCACACAAGTTCCATGAACATTTTACAGTCCGGCCACAAGAGGGAGCTCCGCACACAATGTCGCCAGCTTACATACGCGATCCTGGTTCCTGGCTGCTCCGTGTGATGCCTCCAAGGGCGTAGGCGGGACTCTCCTCCTCGGCTGTGCAGAGCGGTGACTCGTCCACCTCCTCCGGCTGTCAGTGTCTCGAGCGTGCTGTGTCTGCGGAGGGCATGTTTCCGGTCACCTCACCTGCTGCAGATGCCTCGCGCTTCCAGCTCATCCGGCCAGTGCTATATGTAATGTATGCAATAGCATTGCTGACTATACTGTAATATATATGCTATATATTAATAGAAGATTAATACTAGGCACAGCATATATTGTCAGGCTGTATAATGGTAAAGCACAGCTTTTATGCAATGATGTAACACTTGTTTCTGCAACTAGGTTTACAATCATTACCTTTGTGCTGTTACTGTGGACTTATCATTCTGGTGGACTATATTTACATTGATAACACAGTCCACTTCAGCTTATAGGAGGGCTATCTAATTCTGGGCTCACCTCCATCTCTATACCTGAACTCTAGCAATCATTAGGGCTCTTTCACATCACAGAACGTGTGCAGGAACCAATTTCGTGCACGCATTATTACCTACAGGCGTGAACGTCGGGAAGTTGCGGTGCAACGCTCATTAGTGGCGGTAGTTCTAATTCACCCGACGGGAGAACGCCGAGGCTGGACGTTACAAAGCTCCCACATGTGTTACAGCGTATTTGCTCTGGAATGCTTTGTCTAATGTGAAAGTTAGCTTAAAAGTCAAATAGGCTTTCATGTTACCTCTCTAAACACAGCCAGGGAGCGATCCGTCAAAACGCACGGTGCAGCTCCTAGTGTGAAAGAGCCCTTACTGGTTCAGCTGTATCACACTGCAGATCAAGTTGCACAGCTGCTGAGCTATAAAACATCACCTGCAAGGGCTCATTCACACTAAGTGCTGCGCTGTCAGTTTTGACAGATTGAACATAGTGTGCCATCGACATGGTCTATGGACTTTCATGTTACTTTTCACCGTACACATTTTCCCAATGGGTTCTATTGTGTTGCTGCTGGCAATGTCTGCGCTTTGAGACACCTCGATGTGCATTCCATGCAATTGAAACGCATGCACAAAATTGCATCTATGCATGTGTTCTGTAGTGTGAATGAGCCCTTAGCAATGATGCTGGGGATATCATGTTTAACAGAGGCCTCCTGACCTGAATCTCGGGCTTGTCATCTGGCATACTGTGATCTTCTGGGCTGTGTCTGTAACCTGAGGTCTGTGTATGGGGCGATGCTGAGCGATATTATACCTGAGGTCTCTGTATGGGGCGATGCTGAGCGATATTATACCTGAGGTCTGTGTATGGGGCCATGCTGAGCGATATTATACCTGAGGTCTGTGTATGGGGCCATGCTGAGCGATATTATGCATGAGGTCCGTGTATGGGGCGATGCTGAGCGATATTATACCTGAGGTCTGTGTATGGGGCGATGCTGAGCGATATTATACCTGAGGTCTGTGTATGGGGCGATGCTGAGCGATATTATACCTGAGGTCTGTGTATGGGGCCATGCTGAGCGATATTATACCTGAGGTCTGTGTATGGGGCCATGCTGAGCGATATTATACCTGAGGTCTGTGTATGGGGCGATGCTGAGCGATATTATACCTGAGGTCTGTGTATGGGGCCATGCTGAGCGATATTTTACCTGAGGTCTGTGTATGGGGTGATGCTGAGCGATATTATACCTGAGGTCTCTGTATGGGGCGATGCTGAGCGATATTATACCTGAGGTCTGTGTATGGGGCAATACTGAGCGATATTATACCTGAGGTCTGTGTATAGGGCCATGCTGAGCGATATTATACCTGAGGTCTGTGTATGGGGCGATGCTGAGCGATATTATACCTGAGGTCTGTGTATGGGGCGATGCTCAGCGATATTATACCTGAGGTCTGTGTATGGGGCAATACTGAGCGATATTATACCTGAGGTCTGTGTATAGGGCCATGCTGAACGATATTATACCTGAGGTCTGTGTATGGGGCGATGCTGAGCGATATTATACCTGAGGTCTGTGTATGGGGCAATGCTGAGCGATATTATACCTGAGGTCTGTGTATGGGGCAATACTGAGCGATATTATAACTGAGGTCTGTGTATAGGGCCATGCTGAGCGATATTATCCCTGAGGTCTGTGTATGGGGCGATGCTGAGCGATATTATACCTGAGGTCTGTGTATGGGGCGATGCTGAGCGATATTATACCTGAGGTCTGTGTATAGGGCGATACTGAGCGATATTATACCTGAGGTCTGTGTATGGGGCGATGCTGAGCGATATTATACCTGAGGTCTGTGTATGGGGCGATGCTGAGCGATATTATACCTGAGGTCTGTGTATGGGGCGATGCTGAGCGATATTATACCTGAGGTCTGTGTATGGGGCGATGCTGAGCGATATTATACCTGAGGTCTGTGTATGGGGCGATGCTGAGCGATATTATACCTGAGGTCTGTGTATGGGGCGATGCTGAGCGATATTATACCTGAGGTCTGTGTATGGGGCGATGCTGAGCGATATTATACCTGAGGTCTGTGTACGGGGCAATGCTGAGCGATATTATACCTGAGGTCTGTGTACGGGGCAATGCTGAGCGATATTATACCTGAGGTCTGTGTATGGGGCAATGCTGAGCGATATTATACCTGAGGTCTGTGTATGGGGCGATGCTGAGCGATAATATACCTGAGGTCTGTGTATAGGGCGATACTGAGCGATATATTATACCTGAGGTCTGTGTATGGGGCGATGCTGAGCGATATTATACCTGAGGTCTGTGTATGGGGCGATGCTGAGCGATATTATACCTGAGGTCTGTGTATGGGGCGATGCTGAGCGATATTATACCTGAGGTCTGTGTATGGGGCCATGCTGAGCGATATTATACCTGAGGTCTGTGTATGGGGTGATGCTGAGCGATATTATACCTGAGGTCTCTGTATGGGGCGATGCTGAGCGATATTATACCTGAGGTCTGTTTATGGGGCGATACTGAGCGATATTATACCTGAGGTCTGTGTATGGGGCGATGCTGAGCGATATTATACCTGAGGTCTCTGTATGGGGCAATACTGAGCGATATTATACCTGAGGTCTGTGTATGGGGCAATGCTGAGCGATATTATACCTGAGGTCTGTGTATGGGGCAATACTGAGCGATATTATACCTGAGGTCTGTGTATGGGGCAATACTGAGCGATATTATACCTGAGGTCTGTGTATGGGGCAATACTGAGCGATATTATACCTGAGGTCTGTGTATGGGGCAATGCTGAGCGATATTATACCTGAGGTCTGTGTATGGGGCAATACTGAGCGATATTATACCTGAGGTCTGTGTATGGGGCGATGCTGAGCGATATTATACCTGAGGTCTGTGTATGGGGCGATGCTGAGCGATATTATACCTGAGGTCTGTGTATGGGGCGATGCTGAGCGATATTATACCTGAGGTCTGTGTACGGGGCAATGCTGAGCGATATTATACCTGAGGTCTGTGTATGGGGCAATGCTGAGCGATATTATACCTGAGGTCTGTGTATGGGGCAATGCTGAGCGATATTATACCTGAGGTCTGTGTATGGGGCGATGCTGAGCGATAATATACCTGAGGTCTGTGTATAGGGCGATACTGAGCGATATATTATACCTGAGGTCTGTGTATGGGGCGATGCTGAGCGATATTATACCTGAGGTCTGTGTATGGGGCGATGCTGAGCGATATTATACCTGAGGTCTGTGTATGGGGCGATGCTGAGCGATATTATACCTGAGGTCTGTGTATGGGGCCATGCTGAGCGATATTATACCTGAGGTCTGTGTATGGGGTGATGCTGAGCGATATTATACCTGAGGTCTCTGTATGGGGCGATGCTGAGCGATATTATACCTGAGGTCTGTGTATAGGGCGATACTGAGCGATATTATACCTGAAGTCTGTGTATGGGGCGATGCTGAGCGATATTATACCTGAGGTCTCTGTATGGGGCAATACTGAGCGATATTATACCTGAGGTCTGTGTATGGGGCAATGTTGAGCGATTTTATACCTGAGGTCTGTGTATGGGGCAATACTGAGCGATATTATACCTGAGGTCTGTGTATGGGGCAATGCTGAGCGATATTATACCTGAGGTCTGTGTATGGGGCAATACTGAGCGATATTATACCTGAGGTCTGTGTATAGGGCCATGCTGAGCGATATTATACCTGAGGTCTGTGTATGGGGCGATGCTGAGCGAATTATACCTGAGGTCTGTGTATGGGGCAATGCTGAGCGATATTATACCTGAGGTCTGTGTATGGGGCAATACTGAGCGATATTATACCTGAGGTCTGTGTATAGGGCCATGCTGAGCGATATTATACCTGAGGTCTGTGTATGGGGCGATGCTGAGCGATATTATACCTGAGGTCTGTGTATGGGGCGATGCTGAGCGATATTATACCTGAGGTCTGTGTATGGGGCGATGCTGAGCGATATTATACCTGAGGTCTGTGTATGGGGCGATGCTGAGCGATATTATACCTGAGGTCTGTGTATGGGGCGATGCTGAGCGATATTATACCTGAGGTCTGTGTATGGGGCGATGCTGAGCGATATTATACCTGAGGTCTGTGTATGGGGCGATGCTGAGCGATATTATACCTGAGGTCTGTGTATGGGGCGATGCTGAGCGATATTATACCTGAGGTCTGTGTATGGGGCGATGCTGAGCGATATTATACCTGAGGTCTGTGTATGGGGCGATGCTGAGCGATATTATACCTGAGGTCTGTGTATGGGGCCATGCTGAGCGATATTATACCTGAGGTCTGTGTATGGGGTGATGCTGAGCGATATTATACCTGAGGTCTGTGTATGGGGCAATACTGAGCGATATTATACCTGAGGTCTGTGTATGGGGCGATGCTGAGCGATATTATACCTGAGGTCTATGTATGCGGCAATGCTGAACGATATTATACCTGAGGTCTGTGTATGGGGCAATGCTGAGCGATATTATACCTGAGGTCTGTGTATGGGGCAATACTGAGCGATATTATACCTGAGGTCTGTGTATAGGGCCATGCTGAGCGATATTATACCTGAGGTCTGTGTATGGGGCGATGCTGAGCGATATTATACCTGAGGTCTATGTATGCGGCAATGCTGAACGATATTATACCTGAGGTCTGTGTATGGGGCAATACTGAGCGATATTATACCTGAGGTCTGTGTATGGGGCAATACTGAGCGATATTATACCTGAGGTCTGTGTATAGGGCCATGCTGAGCGATATTATACCTGAGGTCTGTGTATGGGGCGATGCTGAGCGATATTATACCTGAGGTCTGTGTATGGGGCGATGCTGAGCGATATTATACCTGAGGTCTGTGTATGGGGCGATGCTGAGCGATATTATACCTGAGGTCTGTGTATAGGGCGATGCTGAGCGATATTATACCTGAGGTCTGTGTATGGGGCGATGCTCAGCGATATTATACCTGAGATCTGTGTATGGGGCGATGCTGAGCGATATTATACCTGAGGTCTGTGTATGGGGCGATGCTGAGCGATATTATACCTGAGGTCTGTGTATGGGGCGATGCTGAGCGATATTATACCTGAGGTCTGTGTATGGGGCGATGCTGAGCGATATTATACCTGAGGTCTGTGTATGGGGCCATGCTGAGCGATATTATACCTGAGGTCTGTGTATGGGGTGATGCTGAGCGATATTATACCTGAGGTCTCTGTATGGGGCGATGCTGAGCGATATTATACCTGAGGTCTGTGTATAGGGCGATACTGAGCAATATTATACCTGAAGTCTGTGTATGGGGCGATGCTGAGCGATATTATACCTGAGGTCTCTGTATGGGGCAATACTGAGCGATATTATACCTGAGGTCTGTGTATGGGGCAATGCTGAGCGATTTTATACCTGAGGTCTGTGTATGGGGCAATACTGAGCGATATTATACCTGAGGTCTGTGTATGGGGCAATGCTGAGCGATATTATACCTGAGGTCTGTGTATGGGGCAGTACTGAGCGATATTATACCTGAGGTCTGTGTATAGGGCCATGCTGAGCGATATTATACCTGAGGTCTGTGTATGGAGCGATGCTGAGCGATATTATACCTGAGGTCTGTGTATAGGGCCATGCTCAGCGATATTATACCTGAGGTCTGTGTATGGGGCAATACTGAGCGATATTATACCTGAGGTCTGTGTATAGGGCCATGCTGAGCGATATTATACCTGAGGTCTGTGTATGGGGCGATGCTGAGCGATATTATACCTGAGGTCTGTGTATGGGGCAATGCTGAGCGATATTATACCTGAGGTCTGTGTATGGGGCAATACTGAGCGATATTATACCTGAGGTCTGTGTATAGGGCCATGCTGAGCGATATTATACCTGAGGTATGTGTATGGGGCGATGCTGAGCGATATTATACCTGAGGTCTGTGTATGGGGCGATGCTGAGCGATATTATACCTGAGGTCTGTGTATGGGGCGATGCTGAGCGATATTATACCTGAGGTCTGTGTATGGGGCGATACTGAGCGATATTATACCTGAGGTCTGTGTATGGGGCGATGCTGAGGGATATTATACCTGAGGTCTGTGTATGGGGCGATGCTGAGCGATATTATACCTGAGGTCTGTGTATTGGGCGATGCTGAGCGATATTATACCTGAGGTCTCTGTATGGGGCGATGCTGAGCGATATTATACCTGAGGTCTGTGTATGGGGCGATGCTGAGCGATATTATACCTGAGGTCTGTGTATGGGGCGATGCTGAGCGATATTATACCTGAGGTCTGTGTATGGGGCGATGCTGAGCGATATTATACCTGAGGTCTGTGTATGGGGCGATGCTGAGCGATATTATACCTGAGGTCTGTGTATGGGGCCATGCTGAGCGATATTATACCTGAGGTCTGTGTATGGGGTGATGCTGAGCGATATTATACCTGAGGTCTGTGTATGGGGCAATACTGAGCGATATTATACCTGAGGTCTGTGTATGGGGCGATGCTGAGCGATATTATACCTGAGGTCTATGTATGCGGCAATGCTGAACGATATTATACCTGAGGTCAGTGTATGGGGCAATGCTGAACGATATTATACCTGAGGTCTGTGTATGGGGCAATACTGAGCGATATTATACCTGAGGTCTGTGTATGGGGCAATGCTGAGCGATATTATACCTGAGGTCTGTGTATGGGGCAATACTGAGCGATATTATACCTGAGGTCTGTGTATGGGGCAATGCTGAACGATATTATACCTGAGGTCTGTGTATGGGGCAATACTGAGCGATATTATACCTGAGGTCTGTGTATGGGGCAATACTGAGCGATATTTTACCTGAGGTCTGTGTATGGGGCAATGCTGAACGATATTATACCTGAGGTCTGTGTATGGGGCAATACTGAGCGATATTATACCTGAGGTCTGTGTATGGGGCAATACTGAACGATATTATACCTGAGGTCTGTGTATGGGGCAATGCTGAACGATATTATACCTGAGGTCTGTGTATGGGGCAATACTGAGCGATATTATACCTGAGGTCTGTGTATGGGGCAATACTGAGCGATATTATACCTGAGGTCTGTGTATAGGGCCATGCTGAGCGATATTATACCTGAGGTCTGTGTATGGGGCGATGCTGAGCGATATTATACCTGAGGTCTGTGTATGGGGCGATGCTGAGCGATATTATACCTGAGGTCTGTGTATGGGGCGATGCTGAGCGATATTATACCTGAGGTCTGTGTATAGGGCGATGCTGAGCGATATTATACCTGAGGTCTGTGTATGGGGCGATGCTCAGCGATATTATACCTGAGATCTGTGTATGGGGCAATACTGAGCGATATTATACCTGAGGTCTGTGTATAGGGCCATGCTGAGCGATATTATACATGAGGTCTGTGTATGGGGCGATGCTGAGCGATATTATACCTGAGGTCTGTGTATGGGGCGATGCTGAGCGATATTATACCTGAGGTCTGTGTATGGGGCGGTGCTGAGCGATATTATACCTGAGGTCTGTGTATGGGGCGATGCTGAGCGATATTATACCTGAGGTCTGTGTACGGGGCAATGCTGAGCGATATTATACCTGAGGTCTGTGTACGGGGCAATGCTGAGCGATATTATATCTGAGGTCTGTGTATGGGGCAATGCTGAGCGATATTATACCTGAGGTCTGTGTATGGGGCGATGCTGAGCGATAATATACCTGAGGTCTGTGTATAGGGCGATACTGAGCGATATATTATACCTGAGGTCTGTGTATGGGGCGATGCTGAGCGATATTATACCTGAGGTCTGTGTATGGGGCGATGCTGAGCGATATTATACTTGAGGTCTGTGTATGGGGCGATGCTGAGCGATATTATACCTGAGGTCTGTGTATGGGGCGATGCTGAGCGATATTATACCTGAGGTCTGTGTATGGGGCCATGCTGAGCGATATTATACCTGAGGTCTGTGTATGGGGTGATGCTGAGCGATATTATACCTGAGGTCTCTGTATGGGGCGATGCTGAGCGATATTATACCTGAGGTCTGTGTATAGGGCGATACTGAGCGATATTATACCTGAGGTCTGTGTATGGGGCGATGCTGAGCGATATTATACCTGAGGTCTCTGTATGGGGCAATACTGAGCGATATTATACCTGAGGTCTGTGTATGGGGCAATACTGAGCGATATTATACCTGAGGTCTGTGTATGGGGCAATACTGAGCGATATTATACCTGAGGTCTGTGTATGGGGCAATACTGAGCGATATTATACCTGAGGTCTGTGTATGGGGCAATGCTGAGCGATATTATACCTGAGGTCTGTGTATGGGGCAATCCTGAGCGATATTATACCTGAGGTCTGTGTATAGGGCCATGCTGAGCGATATTATACCTGAGGTCTGTGTATGGGGCGATGCTGAGCGATATTATACCTGAGGTCTGTGTATGGGGCGATGCTCAGCGATATTATACCTGAGGTCTGTGTATGGGGCAATACTGAGCGATATTATACCTGAGGTCTGTGTATGGGGCAATGCTGAGCGATATTATACCTGAGGTCTGTGTATGGGGCAATGCTGAGCGATATTATACCTGAGGTCTGTGTATGGGGCAATACTGAGCGATATTATACCTGAGGTCTGTGTATAGGGCCATGCTGAGCGATATTATACCTGAGGTCTGTGTATGGGGCGATGCTGAGCGATATTATACCTGAGGTCTGTGTATGGGGCGATGCTGATCGATATTATACCTGAGGTCTGTGTATGGGGCGATGCTGAGCGATATTATACCTGAGGTCTGTGTATGGGGCGATGCTGAGCGATATTATACCTGAGGTCTGTGTATGGGGCGATGCTGAGCGATATTATACCTGAGGTCTGTGTATGGGGCGATGCTGAGCGATATTATACCTGAGGTCTGTGTATGGGGTGATGCTGAGCGATATTATACCTGAGGTCTGTGTATGGGGCGATGCTGAGCGATATTATACCTGAGGTCTGTGTATGGGGCGATGCTGAGCGATATTATACCTGAGGTCTGTGTATGGGGCGATGCTGAGCGATATTATACCTGAGGTCTGTGTATGGGGCGATGCTGAGCGATATTATACCTGAGGTCTGTGTACGGGGCAATGCTGAGCGATATTATACCTGAGGTCTGTGTACGGGGCAATACTGAGCGATATTATACCTGAGGTCTGTGTATGGGGCAATACTGAGCGATATTATACCT
Organism: Hyperolius riggenbachi; assembly: GCF_040937935.1. NCBI lineage: Eukaryota > Metazoa > Chordata > Amphibia > Anura > Hyperoliidae > Hyperolius > Hyperolius riggenbachi. The sequence continues at coordinate 69,256,379 of NC_090654.1, read as the reverse complement.
GAGGTCTGTGTATGGGGCAATGCTGAGCGATATTATACCTGAGGTCTGTGTATGGGGCAATACTGAGCGATATTATACCTAAGGTCTGTGTATGGGGCGATGCTGAGCGATATTATACCTGAGGTCTGTGTATGGGGCGATGCTGAGCGATATTATACCTGAGGTCTGTGTATGGGGCGATGCTGAGCGATATTATACCTGAGGTCTGTGTACGGGGCAATGCTGAGCGATATTATACCTGAGGTCTGTGTACGGGGCAATGCTGAGCGATATTATACCTGAGGTCTGTGTATGGGGCAATGCTGAGCGATATTATACCTGAGGTCTGTGTATAGGGCGATGCTGAGCGATAATATACCTGAGGTCTGTGTATAGGGCGATACTGAGCGATATATTATACCTTAGGTCTGTGTATGGGGCGATGCTGAGTGATATTATACCTGAGGTCTGTGTATGGGGCGATGCTGAGCGATATTATACCTGAGGTCTGTGTACGGGGCAATGCTGAGCGATATTATACCTGAGGTCTGTGTATAGGGCAATGCTGAGCGATATTATACCTGAGGTCTGTGTATGGGGCGATGCTGAGTGATATTATACCTGAGGTCTGTGTATGGGGCGATGCTGAGCGATATTATACCTGAGGTCTGTGTACGGGGCAATGCTGAGCGATATTATACCTGAGGTCTGTGTATGGGGCAATGCTGAGCGATATTATACCTGAGGTCTGTGTATGGGGCGATGCTGAGCGATAATATACCTGAGGTCTGTGTATAGGGCGATACTGAGCGATATATTATACCTGAGGTCTGTGTATGGGGCGATGCTGAGTGATATTATACCTGAGGTCTGTGTATGGGGCGATGCTGAGCGATATTATACCTGAGGTCTGTGTATGGGGCGATGCTGAGCGATATTATACCTGAGGTCTGTGTATGGGGCCATGCTGAGCGATATTATACCTGAGGTCTGTGTATGGGGTGATGCTGAGCGATATTATACCTGAGGTCTCTGTATGGGGCGATGCTGAGCGATATTATACCTGAGGTCTGTGTATAGGGCGATACTGAGCGATATTATACCTGAAGTCTGTGTATGGGGCGATGCTGAGCGATATTATACCTGAGGTCTCTGTATGGGGCAATACTGAGCGATATTATACCTGAGGTCTGTGTATGGGGCAATGCTGAGCGATTTTATACCTGAGGTCTGTGTATGGGGCAATACTGAGCGATATTATACCTGAGGTCTGTGTATGGGGCAATGCTGAGCGATATTATACCTGAGGTCTGTGTATGGGGCAATACTGAGCGATATTATACCTGAGGTCTGTGTATAGGGCCATGCTGAGCGATATTATACCTGAGGTCTGTGTATGGGGCGATGCTGAGCGATATTATACCTGAGGTCTGTGTATGGGGCAATACTGAGCGATATTATACCTGAGGTCTGTGTATGGGGCAATGCTGAACGATATTATACCTGAGGTCTGTGTATGGGGCAATACTGAGCGATATTATACCTGAGGTCTGTGTATAGGGCCATGCTGAGCGATATTATACCTGAGGTCTGTGTATGGGGCGATGCTGAGCGATATTATACCTGAGGTCTGTGTATGGGGCAATGCTGAGCGATATTATACCTGAGGTCTGTGTATGGGGCAATACTGAGCGATATTATACCTGAGGTCTGTGTATAGGGCCATGCTGAGCGATATTATACCTGAGGTCTGTGTATGGGGCGATGCTGAGCGATATTATACCTGAGGTCTGTGTATGGGGCGATGCTGAGCGATATTATACCTGAGGTCTGTGTATGGGGCGATGCTGAGCGATATTATACCTGAGGTCTGTGTATGGGGCGATACTGAGCGATATTATACCTGAGGTCTGTGTATGGGGCGATGCTGAGCGATATTATACCTGAGGTCTGTGTATGGGGCGATGCTGAGCGATATTATACCTGAGGTCTGTGTATGGGGCGATGCTGAGCGATATTATACCTGAGGTCTGTGTATGGGGCGATGCTGAGCGATATTATACCTGAGGTCTGTGTATGGGGCGATGCTGAGCGATATTATACCTGAGGTCTGTGTATGGGGCGATGCTGAGCGATATTATACCTGAGGTCTGTGTATGGGGCGATGCTGAGCGATATTATACCTGAGGTCTGTGTATGGGGCCATGCTGAGCGATATTATACCTGAGGTCTGTGTATGGGGCCATGCTGAGCGATATTATACCTGAGGTCTGTGTATGGGGTGATGCTGAGCGATATTATACCTGAGGTCTGTGTATAGGGCGATGCTGAGCGATATTATACCTGAGGTCTGTGTATGGGGCGATGCTCAGCGATATTATACCTGAGATCTGTGTATGGGGCAATACTGAGCGATATTATACCTGAGGTCTGTGTATAGGGCCATGCTGAGCGATATTATACCTGAGGTCTGTGTATGGGGCGATGCTGAGCGATATTATACCTGAGGTCTGTGTATGGGGCGATGCTGAGCGATATTATACCTGAGGTCTGTGTATGGGGCGGTGCTGAGCGATATTATACCTGAGGTCTGTGTATGGGGCGATGCTGAGCGATATTATACCTGAGGTCTGTGTACGGGGCAATGCTGAGCGATATTATACCTGAGGTCTGTGTACGGGGCAATGCTGAGCGATATTTTATCTGAGGTCTGTGTATGGGGCAATGCTGAGCGATATTATACCTGAGGTCTGTGTATGGGGCGATGCTGAGCGATAATATACCTGAGGTCTGTGTATAGGGCGATACTGAGCGATATATTATACCTGAGGTCTGTGTATGGGGCGATGCTGAGCGATATTATACCTGAGGTCTGTGTATGGGGCGATGCTGAGCGATATTATACCTGAGGTCTGTGTATGGGGCGATGCTGAGCGATATTATACCTGAGGTCTGTGTATGGGGCCATGCTGAGCGATATTATACCTGAGGTCTGTGTATGGGGTGATGCTGAGCGATATTATACCTGAGGTCTCTGTATGGGGCGATGCTGAGCGATATTATACCTGAGGTCTGTGTATAGGGCGATACTGAGCGATATTATACCTGAGGTCTGTGTATGGGGCGATGCTGAGCGATATTATACCTGAGGTCTCTGTATGGGGCAATACTGAGCGATATTATACCTGAGGTCTGTGTATGGGGCAATGCTGAGCGATATTATACCTGAGGTCTGTGTATGGGGCAATACTGAGCGATATTATACCTGAGGTCTGTGTATGGGGCAATACTGAGCGATATTATACCTGAGGTCTGTGTATGGGGCAATACTGAGCGATATTATACCTGAGGTCTGTGTATGGGGCAATGCTGAGCGATATTATACCTGAGGTCTGTGTATGGGGCAATCCTGAGCGATATTATACCTGAGGTCTGTGTATAGGGCCATGCTGAGCGATATTATACCTGAGGTCTGTGTATGGGGCGATGCTGAGCGATATTATACCTGAGGTCTGTGTATGGGGCGATGCTCAGCGATATTATACCTGAGGTCTGTGTATGGGGCAATACTGAGCGATATTATACCTGAGGTCTGTGTATGGGGCAATGCTGAGCGATATTATACCTGAGGTCTGTGTATGGGGCAATACTGAGCGATATTATACCTGAGGTCTGTGTATAGGGCCATGCTGAGCGATATTATACCTGAGGTCTGTGTATGGGGCGATGCTGAGCGATATTATACCTGAGGTCTGTGTATGGGGCGATGCTGATCGATATTATACCTGAGGTCTGTGTATGGGGCGATGCTGAGCGATATTATACCTGAGGTCTGTGTATGGGGCAATGCTGAGCGATATTATACCTGAGGTCTGTGTATGGGGCAATACTGAGCGATATTATACCTGAGGTCTGTGTATAGGGCCATGCTGAGCGATATTATACCTGAGGTCTGTGTATGGGGCGATGCTGAGCGATATTATACCTGAGGTCTGTGTATGGGGCGATGCTGAGCGATATTATACCTGAGGTCTGTGTATGGGGTGATGCTGAGCGATATTATACCTGAGGTCTGTGTATGGGGCGATACTGAGCGATATTATACCTGAGGTCTGTGTATGGGGCGATGCTGAGCGATATTATACCTGAGGTCTGTGTATGGGGCGATGCTGAGCGATATTATACCTGAGGTCTGTGTATGGGGCGATGCTGAGCGATATTATACCTGAGGTCTGTGTACGGGGCAATGCTGAGCGATATTATACCTGAGGTCTGTGTATGGGGCAATGCTGAGCGATATTATACCTGAGGTCTGTGTATGGGGCAATGCTGAGCGATATTATACCTGAGGTCTGTGTATGGGGCGATGCTGAGCGATAATATACCTGAGGTCTGTGTATAGGGCGATACTGAGCGATATATTATACCTGAGGTCTGTGTATGGGGCGATGCTGAGCGATATTATACCTGAGGTCTGTGTATGGGGCGATGCTGAGCGATATTATACCTGAGGTCTGTGTATGGGGCGATGCTGAGCGATATTATACCTGAGGTCTGTGTATGGGGCCATTCTGAGCGATATTATACCTGAGGTCTGTGTATGGGGTGATGCTGAGCGATATTATACCTGAGGTCTGTGTATAGGGCGATACTGAGCGATATATTATACCTGAGGTCTGTGTATGGGGCGATGCTGAGCGATATTATACCTGAGGTCTGTGTATGGGGCGATGCTGAGCGATATTATACCTGAGGTCTGTGTATGGGGCGATGCTGAGCGATATTATACCTGAGGTCTGTGTATGGGGCCATGCTGAGCGATATTATACCTGAGGTCTGTGTATGGGGTGATGCTGAGCGATATTATACCTGAGGTCTCTGTATGGGGCGATGCTGAGCGATATTATACCTGAGGTCTGTGTATAGGGCGATACTGAGCGATATTATACCTGAGGTCTGTGTATGGGGCGATGCTGAGCGATATTATACCTGAGGTCTCTGTATGGGGCAATACTGAGCGATATTATACCTGAGGTCTGTGTATGGGGCAATGCTGAGCGATATTATACCTGAGGTCTGTGTATGGGGCAATACTGAGCGATATTATACCTGAGGTCTGTGTATGGGGCAATACTGAGCGATATTATACCTGAGGTCTGTGTATGGGGCAATACTGAGCGATATTATACCTGAGGTCTGTGTATGGGGCAATGCTGAGCGATATTATACCTGAGGTCTGTGTATGGGGCAATCCTGAGCGATATTATACCTGAGGTCTGTGTATAGGGCCATGCTGAGCGATATTATACCTGAGGTCTGTGTATGGGGCGATGCTGAGCGATATTATACCTGAGGTCTGTGTATGGGGCGATGCTCAGCGATATTATACCTGAGGTCTGTGTATGGGGCAATACTGAGCGATATTATACCTGAGGTCTGTGTATGGGGCAATGCTGAGCGATATTATACCTGAGGTCTGTGTATGGGGCAATACTGAGCGATATTATACCTGAGGTCTGTGTATAGGGCCATGCTGAGCGATATTATACCTGAGGTCTGTGTATGGGGCGATGCTGAGCGATATTATACCTGAGGTCTGTGTATGGGGCGATGCTGATCGATATTATACCTGAGGTCTGTGTATGGGGCGATGCTGAGCGATATTATACCTGAGGTCTGTGTATGGGGCAATGCTGAGCGATATTATACCTGAGGTCTGTGTATGGGGCAATACTGAGCGATATTATACCTGAGGTCTGTGTATAGGGCCATGCTGAGCGATATTATACCTGAGGTCTGTGTATGGGGCGATGCTGAGCGATATTATACCTGAGGTCTGTGTATGGGGCGATGCTGAGCGATATTATACCTGAGGTCTGTGTATGGGGTGATGCTGAGCGATATTATACCTGAGGTCTGTGTATGGGGCGATACTGAGCGATATTATACCTGAGGTCTGTGTATGGGGCGATGCTGAGCGATATTATACCTGAGGTCTGTGTATGGGGCGATGCTGAGCGATATTATACCTGAGGTCTGTGTATGGGGCGATGCTGAGCGATATTATACCTGAGGTCTGTGTATGGGGTGATGCTGAGCGATATTATACCTGACGTCTGTGTATGGGGCGATGCTGAGCGATATTATACCTGAGGTCTGTGTATGGGGCGATGCTGAGCGATATTATACCTGAGGTCTGTGTACGGGGCAATGCTGAGCGATATTATACCTGAGGTCTGTGTATGGGGCAATGCTGAGCGATATTATACCTGAGGTCTGTGTATGGGGCAATGCTGAGCGATATTATACCTGAGGTCTGTGTATGGGGCGATGCTGAGCGATAATATACCTGAGGTCTGTGTATAGGGCGATACTGAGCGATATATTATACCTGAGGTCTGTGTATGGGGCGATGCTGAGCGATATTATACCTGAGGTCTGTGTATGGGGCGATGCTGAGCGATATTATACCTGAGGTCTGTGTATGGGGCGATGCTGAGCGATATTATACCTGAGGTCTGTGTATGGGGCCATGCTGAGCGATATTATACCTGAGGTCTGTGTATGGGGTGATGCTGAGCGATATTATACCTGAGGTCTCTGTATGGGGCGATGCTGAGCGATATTATTCCTGAGGTCTGTGTATAGGGCGATACTGAGCGATATTATACCTGAGGTCTGTGTATGGGGCGATGCTGAGCGATATTATACCTGAGGTCTCTGTATGGGGCAATACTGAGCGATATTATACCTGAGGTCTGTGTATGGGGCAATGCTGAGCGATATTATACCTGAGGTCTGTGTATGGGGCAATACTGAGCGATATTATACCTGAGGTCTGTGTATGGGGCAATGCTGAGCGATATTATACCTGAGGTCTGTGTATGGGGCAATACTGAGCGATATTATACCTGAGGTCTGTGTATAGGGCCATGCTGAGCGATATTATACCTGAGGTCTGTGTATGGGGCGATGCTGAGCGATATTATACCTGAGGTCTGTGTATAGGGCCATGCTCAGCGATATTATACCTGAGGTCTGTGTATGGGGCAATACTGAGCGATATTATACCTGAGGTCTGTGTATAGGGCCATGCTGAGCGATATTATACCTGAGGTCTGTGTATGGGGCGATGCTGAGCGATATTATACCTGAGGTCTGTGTATGGGGCAATGCTGAGCGATATTATACCTGAGGTCTGTGTATGGGGCAATACTGAGCGATATTATACCTGAGGTCTGTGTATAGGGCCATGCTGAGCGATATTATACCTGAGGTCTGTGTATGGGGCGATGCTGAGCGATATTATACCTGAGGTCTGTGTATGGGGCGATGCTGAGCGATATTATACCTGAGGTCTGTGTATGGGGCGATGCTGAGCGATATTATACCTGAGGTCTGTGTACGGGGCAATGCTGAGCGATATTATACCTGAGGTCTGTGTATGGGGCAATGCTGAGCGATATTATACCTGAGGTCTGTGTATGGGGCGATGCTGAGCGATAATATACCTGAGGTCTGTGTATAGGGCGATACTGAGCGATATATTATACCTGAGGTCTGTGTATGGGGCGATGCTGAGCGATATTATACCTGAGGTCTGTGTATGGGGCGATGCTGAGCGATATTATACCTGAGGTCTGTGTATGGGGCGATGCTGAGCGATATTATACCTGAGGTCTGTGTATGGGGCCATGCTGAGCGATATTATACCTGAGGTCTGTGTATGGAGTGATGCTGAGCGATATTATACCTGAGGTCTCTGTATGGGGCGATGCTGAGCGATATTATACCTGAGGTCTGTGTATAGGGCGATACTGAGCGATATTATACCTGAGGTCTGTGTATGGGGCGATGCTGAGCGATATTATACCTGAGGTCTCTGTATGGGGCAATACTGAGCGATATTATACCTGAGGTCTGTGTATGGGGCAATGCTGAGCGATATTATACCTGAGGTCTGTGTATGGGGCAATACTGAGCGATATTATACCTTAGGTCTGTGTATGGGGCAATGCTGAGCGATATTATACCTGAGGTCTGTGTATGGGGCAATACTGAGCGATATTATACCTGAGGTCTGTGTATAGGGCCATGCTGAGCGATAATATACCTGAGGTCTGTGTATGGGGCGATGCTGAGCGATATTATACCTGAGGTCTGTGTATAGGGCCATGCTCAGCGATATTATACCTGAGGTCTGTGTATGGGGCAATACTGAGCGATATTATACCTGAGGTCTGTGTATAGGGCCATGCTGAGCGATATTATACCTGAGGTCTGTGTATGGGGCGATGCTGAGCGATATTATACCTGAGGTCTGTGTATGGGGCAATGCTGAGCGATATTATACCTGAGGTCTGTGTATGGGGCAATACTGAGCGATATTATACCTGAGGTCTGTGTATAGGGCCATGCTGAGCGATATTATACCTGAGGTCTGTGTATGGGGCGATGCTGAGCGATATTATACCTGAGGTCTGTGTATGGGGCGATGCTGAGCGATATTATACCTGAGGTCTGTGTATGGGGCGATGCTGAGCGATATTATACCTGAGGTCTGTGTATAGGGCGATACTGAGCGATATTATACCTGAGGTCTGTGTATGGGGCGATGCTGAGCGATATTATACCTGAGGTCTGTGTATGGGGCGATGCTGAGCGATATTATACCTGAGGTCTGTGTATGGGGTGATGCTGAGCGATATTATACCTGAGGTCTGTGTATGGGGCGATGCTGAGCGATATTATACCTGAGGTCTGTGTATGGGGCGATGCTGAGCGATATTATACCTGAGGTCTGTGTACGGGGCAATGCTGAGCGATATTATACCTGAGGTCTGTGTATGGGGCAATGCTGAGCGATATTATACCTGAGGTCTGTGTATGGGGCAATGCTGAGAGATATTATACCTGAGGTCTGTGTATGGGGCGATGCTGAGCGATAATATACCTGAGGTCTGTGTATAGGGCGATACTGAGCGATATATTATACCTGAGGTCTGTGTATGGGGCGATGCTGAGCGATATTATACCTGAGGTCTGTGTATGGGGCGATGCTGAGCGATATTATACCTGAGGTCTGTGTATGGGGCGATGCTGAGCGATATTATACCTGAGGTCTGTGTATGGGGCGATGCTGAGCGATATTATACCTGAGGTCTGTGTATAGGGCGATACTGAGCGATATTATACCTGAGGTCTGTGTATGGGGCGATGCTGAGCGATATTATACCTGAGGTCTGTGTATGGGGCGATGCTGAGCGATATTATACCTGAGGTCTGTGTATGGGGCGATGCTGAGCGATATTATACCTGAGGTCTGTGTATGGGGCGATGCTGAGCGATATTATACCTGAGGTCTGTGTATGGGGCGATGCTGAGCGATATTATACCTGAGGTCTGTGTACGGGGCAATGCTGAGCGATATTATACCTGAGGTCTGTGTATGGGGCAATGCTGAGCGATATTATACCTGAGGTCTGTGTATGGGGCAATGCTGAGCGATATTATACCTGAGGTCTGTGTATGGGGCGATGCTGAGCGATAATATACCTGAGGTCTGTGTATAGGGCGATACTGAGCGATATATTATACCTGAGGTCTGTGTATGGGGCGATGCTGAGCGATATTATACCTGAGGTCTGTGTATGGGGCGATGCTGAGCGATATTATATCTGAGGTCTGTGTATGGGGCGATGCTGAGCGATATTATACCTGAGGTCTGTGTATGGGGCCATGCTGAGCGATATTATACCTGAGGTCTGTGTATGGGGTGATGCTGAGCGATATTATACCTGAGGTCTCTGCATGGGGCCATGCTGAGCGATATTATACCTGAGGTCTGTGTATAGGGCGATACTGAGCGATATTATACCTGAGGTCTGTGTATGGGGCGATGCTGAGCGATATTATACCTGAGGTCTCTGTATGGGGCGATGCTGAGCGATATTATACCTGAGGTCTGTGTATGGGGCGATGCTGAGCGATATTATACCTGAGGTCTGTGTATGGGGCGATGCTGAGCGATATTATACCTGAGGTCTGTGTATGGGGCAATGCTGAGCGATATTATACCTGAGGTCTGTGTATGGGGCGATGCTGAGCGATATTATACCTGAGGTCTGTGTATAGGGCGATGCTGAGCGATATTATACCTGAGGTCTGTGTATGGGGCGATGCTGAGCGATATTATACCTGAGGTCTGTGTATGGGGCGATGCTGAGCGATGTTATACCTGAGGTCTGTGTATGGGGCGATGCTGAGCGATATTATACCTGAGGTCTGTGTATGGGGCCATGCTGAGCGATATTATACCTGAGGTCTGTGTATGGGGTGATGCTGAGCGATATTATACCTGAGGTCTCTGTATGGGGCGATGCTGAGCGATATTATACCTGAGGTCTGTGTATAGGGCGATACTGAGCGATATTATACCTGAGGTCTGTGTATGGGGCGATGCTGAGCGATATTATACCTGAGGTCTGTGTATAGGGCGATACTGAGCGATATTATACCTGAGGTCTGTGTATGGGGTGATGCTGAGCGATATTATACCTGAGGTCTGTGTATGAAGCCATGCTGAGCGATATTATACCTGAGGTCTGTGTATGGGGCGATGCTGAGCGATATTATACCTGAGGTCTGTGTATGGGGCCATGCTGGGCGATATTATACCTGAGGTCTGTGTATGGGGTGATGCTGAGCGATATTATACCTGAGGTCTCTGTATGGGGCGATGCTGAGCGATATTATACCTGAGGTCTGTGTATAGGGCGATACTGAGCGATATTATACCTGAGGTCTGTGTATGGGGCGATGCTGAGCGATATTATACCTGAGGTCTGTGTATAGGGAGATACTGAGCGATATTATACCTGAGGTCTGTGTATGGGGTGATGCTGAGCGATATTATACCTGAGGTCTGTGTATGAAGCCATGCTGAGCGATATTATACCTGAGGTCTGTGTATGGGGCAATGCTGAGCGATATTATACCTGAGGTCTGTGTATGGGGTGATGCTCAGCCATATTATGGTGCAGTTTGGGAAGGGGAGGTGGGGAGTTTAGCTGGCAGTGTGTAGGGCTGGCTCATATTCCACAAGGTGGCTGCTATGGCTTCGATATGCTGAAGCTATGTACACACATGCGAGAATTGTCGCCCATAAGAGATCGAGAAACGATCCCTCGGGCAATAATTCGGGGAATGATGTTGTACAGACATGCCTCTAGCCTTGAGGCCAGCAATGTGCTCTGTTGCTATGGAGGAGGGCAGAGGGGACGACAATCGGCGTATGACGGAGGCGCTTTAATTAGTGGGTGGGGCTAGTAAAAAGCATTGTGAATGGTTGTGCTTGGGCATCGGGGATCGTTAAAAATCCTACCGGACGGAACTGTACTCTTGCCCGAGCAATAGCGATCTGCGGCCTCTGCACACACATAATGATCGTCAGTTGAAACTGAAACAGCGGATAACGACAGACGCATGTGTGTCCCCATTCAACTCTATCCCCGTCTGTTCTCTCCTAAATGCCAGCAGGAGCTGCTTCAGGGTTGGCAGGCACTAGGCCCGGCGGCAGGGCCGGGCCGAGGCAGAGGCTGAAGAGGCTCCAGCCTCAGGGCGCAGTGTAGGAGGGGGTGCACAATTCATTCAGCTGTCATTCCCAATTGTGTTTGAAGCACAAAGAAATAACAAAAGGGCATACATAGCAGTGACTGCAAGCCAGATAACTAGAGATTAAGGTGTTGGGGACGCTGGGGGCCCTGGGGCGCCTCTTAGTCTAATAGCAATTAGTGTGTGATGGCTGGGGTGGGAGGGATGCAGGGGCGCACTTTGCTGTCTCTGCCTTGGGAGCTGAAGGACCTTGTCCCGGCTCTACCCGGCGGTGCGCGTCATTGACTTGTGCGCAATGATGTGTGCTGCCAGGCCTAACGCTTGTGCACTGCTGCTGACCCAGATCAGCTTTTGCTGGCTCCTAGGAGAGAGCAGAGGGGGATGGAAGTGAATGTGGAGGGGGGGGGGGGCAGTGGGCATGAGGACTACTCACTGTACCTGCTTCAATTCTGATTGGCCAATTTTACTACTTCCATGCAGTATGAGGTTTGAGGCTTAAGTGCCTCTTTAAAGGACTTACGACGAGGCGAAATTAAGAAAAAAAGTTAATCACCTGCCTCATCTTTTAAGGCACGGAGGACGCTGTCCGCACCCTCCGTGCCGATCTGCCGGGTCCCCCCGCTCATTAGCCCCCCGGGCCGGCTGCCGACCCCACGGCCCGGGTCGGGCTCTCCTGCCTCTCGTAAAATGGCCGCTTGCTCTGGCCGCGGCTGCATAGCGTGGATCGGGGGGGATGGCCCTAGAGCTGCGCAGCCGCACTCGCGGCTATGCGGACTGCGCAGCTGCAGCCAGAGCAAGCGGCCATTTTACGAGAGGCAGGAGAACTCGACCCGGGCCGTGGGGTCGGCAGCCGGCCCGGGGGGCTAATGAGCGGGGAGACCCGGCGGATCGGCACAGAGGGCGCGGACGGCGTCCTCCGTGCCTTAAAAGATGAGGCAGGTGATTAACTTTTTTTCTTAACTTCGCCTCGTAAGTCCTTTAAAGCAGATCTGAGATGAAAAACTAACTATAACAAGTAACTTGTCTATATATCTTATCTAAAGTTTAGATAGTTTACACAGCATATCTAGCTGCAAACAGCTTCAAACGTTTATGATTATTTATTCCTGTGATACAATGAGGGCAGCCATGTTCTGTTTGTCACATTGTCACAGGCTAAGGGCTGGAGATGCTATCAGCTTGCCTGTGTGTAAATGTAGTCCCCTCTCCTCCTCCATCCTCCCCTCTACCTCTGAAATCAATGTCTAGTAACAACCTCCTCCTCCTCCTGCCCAGACTGAGCTCCCATAAGCCCTTGCTACAGTGCCAAGGCACAATAGGAGCTGTGGGCGAGGCCTGTTTAGTTTTAGGGAATTTAGAGTATTAAAACAAAACAAAGTATTTGGCTTGAGGAATGCCCCATAAACTATATGAAAGGAACACAATTATGCAATGAGTAAAAGTTTATCTCGGATCCACGTTAAGTTTTGGGTAGGTTGGAAAATGAGAAGCGCCTTTAAAGACCCTTGATGTGACAGAAAATGAGAGAATGTATCTAGGATCCCGCAACTGAAAATTTAAAATGCAAATAAACTTTTTTATTGTTGATTGTGTCCTCACTTTTATAACAGTCCGGTATAACAGGGAGGTAGAGTGTGTAATATGTAGCTGCTGTAGCCCCCTTCTGGTTACTTATATTTTATTTAGTGACTTCAGATCCAGATAGACATCTGCTGATGGTTGTGTAGCCTTAGGGCTTCTTTCCATTGAAGCGCAGAGCCCAGTGGCTACACGTCACACTCGGCGGATGAGCGGGGCTTGCGACGGGCTAAAGCACCCCGAAATGCAGCAAACCATGAGCGATTCAGCGCTGAATCACCGTGCATGAATGGTAATGGCAGACAGTGCAGTCTATGCACTGTCTGCTGTCCCTGCGATTGCATTTCCATAAGTGTACATAAAAGTGCACTCAGTGCAGTTTCTAGGCTAAAATGCACCCAGGGCGAGGGTGTAAAAATTGCGCCCCCCCCCCCCCCTAGGTTAGATAGGTAGGTGCCTCTCAGTATAGGTTAGATTAGGTAGGTGCCCCCTAGTATAGGCTAGATTAGACAGGTGCCCCCCAGAATAGGTTAGATTAGGTAGCTGCCCCCCAGTATAGGTTAGATAAGGTAGCTGCCCCCCCAGTATAGGTTAGGTAGGTGCCCCCCAGTATAGGTTTGGTAGGTGCCCCCCAGTATAGGTTAGATAGGTAGCTGCCCCCCAGTATAGGTTAGATTAGGTAGCTGCCCCCCAGTGTAGGTTAGATAGGTAGCTGCCCCCCCCAGTGTTGGTTATATTAGGTAGCTGCCCCCCAGTGTAGGTTAGATAGGTAGCTGCCCCCCAGTGTAGGTTAGATAGGTAGTTGCCCCCCAGCGTAGGTTAGATTAGGTAGCTGCCCCCAGTATAGGTTAGATAGGTAGCTGCCCCCCAGCGTAGGTTAGATTAGGTAGCTGCCCCCAGTATAGGTTAGATAGGTAGCTGCCCCCCAGTGTAGGTTAGATTAGGTAGGTGCCCCCCAGTGTAGGTTAGATAGGTAGGTGCCCCCCAGCGTAGGTTAGACTAGCAGCTGCCCCCCAGCGTAGGTTAGATTAGGTAGGTGCCCCCAGAATAGGTTAGATAGGTAGATGCCCCCAATAATGGAGGGGGGAGCCGCAGGGAGGGCAGCCCGACCTCTCCCTCCCTCTCCTCTCCCGGGCGCCCTCCGTGCTCCCCCCTCAGATGCAGAGTCCGTGAGCAGCAGGGAAGCGCTGTTTACAACTCACCGGCTGCCTGGCTCCAAGCGCTGCTCTCTCGCCGCTGGTCTCCTCTCTCTGTATACATACTGATACACGCTGCTTCCGGCTACAGGAAGCAGCGTGTATCAGTACGTATACAGAGAGAGAGAGGAGACCAGCGGCGAGAGAGCAGCGCTTGGAGCCAGGCAGCCGGTGAGTTGTAAACAGCGCTTCCCTGCTGCTCACGGACTCTGCATCTGAGGGGGGAGCACGGAGGGCGCCCGGGAGAGGAGAGGGAGGGAGAGGTCGGGCTGCCCTCCCCGCGGCTCCGGCTCCCCCCTCCATTATAGCGCCCCCTCCCAACAGCGCCCCGGGCGGCGGTACGCTCCGCACGGGGCAAGAAACGGGGCTGAGTGCACTATATGGAAACGAGCCCTTATTTTGTATTTAGTGCCAGTAGAGAGGGTTAGCACACAGCTGACTTCCATGCATCCAGATTTGCTTGCCAATGCTGTCCCTTTCTTCTGTATCAATACAAATGTCTCTCAATTTCTGTTTTTGCCTAGAAAAAGTGTGATCACCTGACCAGTCTCCTCTTCTTCCCCCTACCCTAGACCGCTCCGCAATGTTCATCCCACTGGCATTCTGGGACATACAAATCTGCCATGGCACTCTATGGGGCTCTACATCATTACCTTTGGATGCAGCCCCTGGCTCACCAGAAACAAGATACACTGAGGACAACATTATCTCTGAGAAAAAAAAGGTATGAAAGACCATCTTTGAGTAAAACAAAGCAGAAAAAAATGAATACCTTAAGGCCCCTGTCCCCCCCCCCCCCCCCCCCCGCCCACACCGCACAGGTTTACTGGGAGATATCCAGATAGCAACTATCCGGGCATCTCCCGGATCCGGATTTGAGCAGCACTGTTCACATGCACACATCTAAATTCAGAATTGCAGCCTATTGAAATCAATAGGCTACTTCACAATTTGTGTGCATGAAGAAAAACAGAAGCACTGCTTTTCTTCTTTCTCTGCCTGAAAGAGGTAATATTGTATTATGCAACTAAAGGTGCCCATACATCAGGCTATTTGGCGGTCCATTGACCAACCAATTCGATTATTATCGAATTGGTTGAAAATCAGTGCCGTCAAGTGCAGACCCAATCGATGATACAACCCATTTAAGACCGAAAGTTGGTTGCTCGGGTGTGCGGCGGTATGGAGGCCGATTTTGAAATGAGCACGAAACCCCCGCCGCTGCCGCCTTAATGTATAAATGTGCCCACCTGTGTGTGCATTTATACATTACCTGTCCTGTAGCAGCCTCCTCACGGTGTCTGTAACCTCCGGGTAGCCTCCGTACACGCCACCAGCGCACAGCGTGTAACGCCAGACACTATGCGCCAGTGGCGTGTACAGAGAGCCGCTCGGACGTTACGGACACCGCGCAGAGGCTGCTAGAGGACAGGTAATTCATAAATGCACACACTGGGGGGGGCACATTTATACATTAGGAGGGCAGCAGCGGGGCGGACGCGGTGGGCACAGCCGATTCCCTTAAGATTTCATGCTTAAATCGGACGGGAATTGGCCTGCAGTATATGGGCAGCTTTGGTTAACAGACAAATTTATCTAATCAGATTCGATTAGAGTTCAATTTGTCTCTTTGTCGAATCTGCCCATGATCTCCTGATGTATGGGCACCTTAACAGTTTTTCTCCAGTCAGGACCCAGTGAGACTACTGATAAGGAATTACAGCCATAAACTACTTTACTCTAGGAAGCCCAGTTCTCTGCCAGGAGAGGATAGAAATAAAAAAAGGTCAATATTTCATAGTGGCTCAACAGAGTACTAGTGGCTGGATAGTGTACTGGTTAAGGGCACTGCCTTTGACATGGGAGACCAGGGTTTGAATCCTGGCTAGGGTCAGTACATATTCAGTAAGGATTTCAAGGCAAGACTCCCTAACACTGCAGGGTGGCCTCTTGAATGCGTCCCAGTGGTTGCAGCTCTTGAGCGCTTTGAGTCTGAAAGGAGAAAAGCGCTATATAAATGTTCGGATTATTATTATTATATATTTCAGCACTCTAAGGCAGGGGTCCCCAACCACCGGGCCGCGGCCCACTGCCGGTCCGTTGGCAGTTTCCAGCTGGGCCGCGGCGGGTCTGTCATCTTGCCCCTGGCCCCCCCCCCCCCCCCCCGCGCCCGCCACTTCTGTTACTTTATGTGCGGGCGGCCGCTTCCGGATTCCCCCAGGATGCATATCGCCGCTACAGGAAGCCGCTGCCCCGCCTCCTTCCCTCCTTACAGCAGACGCAAGACGCGCTGCTGTTATAGGAGGAGATAGTACTGCATGCATGAAGGAGAGCGGCGCCTGGGGGAATCCGGAAGCGGCCGCCCGCCCGCTCATAAGGTAACAGAAGCGGCGGCCGCGTGGGCACCACCTACCTATACTGGGCACTTTACTAGCCATGCTGGGCACTATACTAGCCATGCTGGGCACTATACTAGCCATGCTGGGACACTATACTAGCCATGCTGGGACACTATACTAGCCATGCTGGGACACTATACTAGCTATAGCTGGGCACTGTACTAGCCATGCTGGGCACTATACTAGCCATGCTGGGCACTATACTAGCCATGCTGGGGCACTATACTAGCCATACTGGGGTAACCATACTAGCCATGCTGGGCACTTTACTAGCCATACTGGGGCACTATACTAGCTATACTGGGGTAACTATACTAGCCTAGCCATGCTGGGCACTTTACTAGCCATACTGGGGCACTATACTGGGCACTTTACTAGCTATACTGGGGCACTACCTACCCATACTGGACACTATATTAGCTATACTGGGCGCTATACTAGGGCACTACTGACCCATACTGGGACTATACTAGGTATACTGGTCACAATACTAGCTATACTGGGGTAACTATACTAGCCATACTGGGGCAACTAAACTCCCTATACTGAGGCAACTATGCTAGCTATGCCGCCGCACCCCAGCCCCTCCCCCCGTAACCCGCTGCGCACGACACTGTCCACTAGGTCGCGCGCGCAGTAACCCGCCCCCACCATATTTATAAATATGGCAGCCTCCATGTGCTGCTTTTATCATAATTTAGGCTTCGTCTTTTAATGGCGCCCAAATTACTGACTGAGCGCTGCTATAGCCGTAATTCACATGGCACCTATTGCAGCACCCAAATCTCCAGCGCTGTTCTTGCCCGATTACCCCTGAGACTGATCCCCGTCCGTCCAGGAAACTGCATACTGCATTAGAGGACCCTTTGTTTCTCATAAATCTACCCCCTTCGGGTCCCGAACCAGCTGCAGAGCGAACTCACCTGTCCGGCGACACGCTCCTCCATCAGTCCATGCGCTGCTGTCTTCCTCTCTGCAGGGGCGCCTCTGCACCGTGACCTGGCGGTATGTTGTTATGTAATAATATGCCATGAAGAGGCAGCTAGAGGAAAGACGGGAGCACACATACTGACAGAGGAGCGAGCCGGCCGGACAGGGGAGTTCACTTTGCAGCTGAACACTCTGCAGAGTACAAGAAAGTTGGGGAGACCTGGGGGTGTGGCAGCGGGCTCAGGGGCCCTTAGCTTTACCCTATGAAAATGCCGGCTCTGGGTTTGTGAGGCTGAACCTGAATTTTGCAGAAGCTAAACAGATATGGGAGCTGCAGAGTTACACCGCCGACAGATAACGCATCTTAATTGTACAGTTGTTCTGCACTCTCTATTAGTCGCTGTGCATTTTCCTGCACATTTGTATGTATTGGGCCATAATGCATAAAAAGTATATGCAGCAGTGCGTTGTGAAAAGCTTTTATTTAAAGGGATGCTGAGCAGTCGTAAAAAATTAAATTAATACTCACCTGGGGCTTCCTCCAGCCCACCATAGGCTGCAAGGTCCCCCGGTGTCCTACTGGCTCCTCTTTCAGCCCTGCTGGTGGCTCTGTTAATGGCGACTTTTGGGCTGAAAGTTGACCGTATACTTCCAGGAAGACCATGCTCTGCGTCCTCATGCCAGCCGCTACGCATCATCACGCTGGCCGGAGTGACAGTCCTGCGTCAGACTGTAACATTGGCCGTCATGCTGACACAGAACGTGGACTTACTGGAAGTATATGGACAACTTTCAGCCCAAAAGTCACTGTTAACGGAGCCACCAGCAGGACTGGGAAAACAGTTCAGCTGAGGATGGGAGTGGCTACCAAAAACCAGGCCTGCTGCAATGCATAGATGCTGCCAGGTACACACTTTCATGAAGTCAAGAGGACCCTGGGGGACCTCGCAGCCTACAGTGGGCTGGAGGAAGCCCCAGGTAAGTACCAATTTCATTTTTAATTCAGGGTCCCTTTAAAACACATAGATGCAGGGCTGGTTTACACTGAATCAGCTGCTTTCAGCTATATCGCAATGTACAATTAATGCTCAGTGCAGGTAAAGGAATTTTCCATGTTTCCCTAAAGCCCGGTACACACTTTCAATCTTGATTGGCCAATCACTGACCAATTTTATCATCTCCATGTAGTATGAGTTTCAACAGATATTGAAAACTACGAACAGATTGGGTAGGTAATCTCTCATTACTACACCCATTTGGTAAAATTGGTCAGTGATTGGCCAATCATAATTGAAAGTGTGTATCTGGCAGTTTACATCTATGTTTTTGGTAGCCACTCCCATCCTTAGCTGAACTGTTTTCAGCTAAGGATGCCAGCAAAATGTTGCACGCAGTGCACTTTTGCGATATACGCACATCACAGGCACTGCAAGGATTTACCGCAGTGCTTTGCTGAATACAGGCTATCAGCAAAGAGCAGAAAAACTACTTATTAAAGCACCCCAAGTGTGAACTGGCCCTTAAGAGAACTTTATTGGTGATTACAAATTGTTGCAACCTGCAGAGTAGAACTAAGGGGCATATTTAAAATGATTTAAATATACCATCAAATTCTAATAATGGCCTCCTCCTCCCCATAGCCATACCAATCCTCACCAAAAAGGTACAAAGCAAAGAAATGCAAACAAAACAAAAAAAGACGCAGGCCAACAATTGTAATTCTGGAAAATACCAATTGCACTAGCAAAAACACGGCAATGCAATTTACATGTTCATTGCCGTGCTGTTGCTATTGGAAAAATGTAAACGATACAATTTTTAAATCGAAACATGCTTAATAAAAAAGGGCGCTAATTAGTTAATTTCCATCTAAGATAGTTTATTATATTCTTTTTTTAACAGAGTCCTTTGGCTAATCCAGTTGGCTAAAACTAAATCACATTTTGGCCAATAGGATTGTAAGCCGGCCCACCATGGTAAGGTAGACTCTATTAGGTCGGGTAATGGAATGGGAGTGAGAGAGGAATAGGGGATAGCGTTTTGGAGAGGGAAGATGGGGATAGGTGGTCTTAAGGGGTACCACTCTTACACCATCAAGTGCAAAGTTGGGGAACACAACGACCACTTTATAGATGATTGGGATCCAGCTGGTCCCCCTTAGGCCGGGTTCAACACTGGGATTGCAAAAGGCAAATCGCAATCACCTATGGAGTGTAATTGCATTTCTACCAAGCAATTGTGGTTCCATGTTACAGTGATTGCGTTTTTCTGTCTCATTCCAGAGAATGAGAATGGCTTCTAACTGCCAGCAAAATGTTGCACGCAGTGAACTTTTGCGATATACGCACATCACAGGCACTGCAAGGATTTACCGCAGTGCTTTGCTGAATAACGGCTATCAGCAAAGAGCAGAAAAACTACCTATTAAAGCACCCCAAGTGTGAACTGGCCCTTAAGAGAACTTTATTGGTGATTGCAAATTGTTGCAACCTGCAATGTAGAACTCAGGGGCGTATTTAAAATGATTTAAATATACCCCCAAATTCTAATAATGGCCTCATCCTCCCAATAGCCATACCAATCCTCACCAAAAAGGTACAAAGCATAGAAATGCAAACAAAACAAAAAAAGATGCAGGCCAACAATTGTAATTCTGGAAAATACCAATTGCACTAGCAAAAACCCGGCAATGCAATTCACATGTTCATCGCCGTGCTGTTGCTATTGGAAAAATGTAAACGATACAATTTTTAAATCGAAACATGCTTAATAAAAAAGGGCGCGAATTAGTTAATCTCCATCTAAGATAGTTTATTACATTCTTTTTTTAACAGAGTCTTTTGGCTAATCCAGTTGGCTAAAACTAAATCACATTTTGGCCAATAGGATTGTAAGCCGGCCCACCATGGTAAGGTAGACTCTATTAGGGCGGGTTAGGTGATGGGAGTGAGAGAGGAATAGGGGATAGCGTTTTGGAGAAGGAAGATGGGGATAGGTGGTCTTAAGGGGTACCACTCTTACACCATTAAGTGCAAAGTCGGGGAACACAACGACCACCTGATAAATAATTGGGATCCAGCTGGTCCCCCTTAGGCCGGGTTCAACACTGGGATCACAAAAGGCAAATCGCAATCACCTATGGAGTGTAATTGCATTTCTACCAAGCAATTGTGGCTCCATGTTGCAGTGATTGCGTTTTTCGGTCTCATTCCAGAGAATGAGAATGGCGTTCTAACTGCCAGCAAAATGTTGCACGCAGTGCACTTTTGCGAAATACGCACATCACAGGCACTGCAAGGATTTACCGCAGTGCTTTGCTGAATACCGGCTATCAGCAAAGAGCAGAAAAACTACTTATTAAAGCACCCTGTGAGAATCTGCTCAGCTGCCTGTGCAGACAGGCAGCGTTTTGACCACTGTTCACGTCTGCATTCTGCAGGTCTCTTTAAGAGAGACTTTCTGTCAGTTCTGCAGCTTGTGTTGCTGAGGAATTTGCATACATTAGTCATGCAAATCCGTTACCTGCCTTCTTTTGATGACTAGCACTATAAAAGCATTCTGCTCCCAGAATGCTTTGCTGGACATTTCCCTTCCATGCTCAGTTCCTGATGGACACTGCTGGAGTGTCAGCCATTGCTATCTAGTATAGTTAATTCCTGGGGGTTGCTTTAGGCTCCCCTTCTAGCCCAGTCAGGTTGTATTATCTGTATTGCCTGTTCTGTCTTGTCTTGCCTGTTTGCCATTATCCTGTCCCTATGGTGGTTGACAGGAAATGGTTCTGATCTATGTTCTTGGAGTATAGCTGGTGCAGCGGTTGCTACCAGCTATCTCTTCTACTCTGTTTCCTGGGATCGCGCTAGCTACTTTGTGCTAGCGCTGGGGATCCTTCTTTTCTGTTTCCTGGGATCGCGCTAGCTACTTTGTGCGAGCGCTGGGGATCCTTCTGTTCTGTCTTGTCGGTCGCGATTGCGCTGTCACCAACGGCGGTTGATAGCGAATCGTTCTGTCTTGCTGAGATCGCACTAGCTGCTAGCGTTAGCGGCTGTGGATCTTTCTGATCTGTATTCCTGCTTGGATCACACTTGCTCTGGCGGAAGAGCGGTGGATCCTTCCTGCCTAGTTCTTGTTTTTCGTGTGTCTGTCTTGTCCGCTGCGCTTGCTACAGGCTCGGTGAGGTAACCGTTAAGCAAGCGCTCGCGTCCCCTGTTTCATGTTTGTCTGTTTATGGTTAGTTAGGCGTGCTTGTCTCTATTGTGCTTATCATGTGGAGATCGCGCATAACCGCGTGCACTGTTGCGAATGAGTGCGGTGTTCGCGGTTAGCTAGCGGTTGTTATTTTCCATATCTCCTTATTGTATTTGCTGTGCCTTTGCTACCCTCGTATTCTATTCTGTTCTGCCTTGTGCCACGTCTCGCGATCGCACCTCTCGCGATCGTGTTCCTATTTCGTATCTGCTGTTGTGTGTGTGCGGTCGCGGAGTGGCGACTGGATTGGCGCACACACATACAACCTATCCCTTTTGCTCAATCTCATTCGCAATCACCTCTCTTGCGATTGCGTTCTGCGCTTCGTACAATTCCTGTCTGGCACTTGTGGAGGTACAGAGGATTGGTTCCTCTGCACTCCCCAGCGCCATCTGCCGACAGGAATTTCCCTCTACAGGTGCGTAGCACCTTTTGCTGGGTTCCTGCAAATTATACGCTTGTGGAGGATCTCCGCCGTGTCAGCGCACGCGTTGTGCGCTGATCACGGGGAAAGTTCCACAATCGTGACACACCCCAAGTGTGAACTGGCCCTTAAGAGTACTTTATTGGTGATTACAAATTGTTGCAACCTGCAGAGTAGAACTCAGGGGCATATTTAAAATGATTTAAATATACCCCCAAATTCTAATAATGGCCTCATCCTCCCAATAGCCATACCAATCCTCACCAAAAAGGTACAAAGCATAGAAATGCAAACAAAACAAAAAAAGATGCAGGCCAACAATTGTAATTCTGGAAAATACCAATTGCACTAGCAAAAACCCGGCAATGCAATTCACATGTTCATCGCCGTGCTGTTGCTATTGGAAAAATGTAAACAATACAATTTTTAAATCGAAACATGCTTAATAAAAAAGGGCGCGAATTAGTTAATCTCCATCTAAGATAGTTTATTATATTCTTTTTTTAACAGAGTCTTTTGGCTAATCCAGTTGGCTAAAACTAAATCACATTTTGGCCAATAGGATTGTAAGCCGGCCCACCATGGTAAGGTAGACTCTATTAGGGCGGGTTAGGTGATGGGAGTGAGAGAGGAATAGAGTATAGCGTTTTGGAGAGGGAAGAGGGGGATAGGTGGTCTTAAAGGGTTCCACTCTTACACCATCAAGTGCAAAGTTGGGGAACACAACGACCACCTGATAAATAATTGGGATCCAGCTGGTCCCCCTTAGGCCGGGTTCAATACTGGGATTGCAAAAGGCAAATCGCAATCACCTATGGAGTGTAATTGCATTTCTACCAAGCAATTGTGGCTCCATGTTACAGTGATTGCGTTTTTCTGTCTCATTCCAGAGAATGAGAATGGCTTCTAACTGCCAGCAAAATGTTGCACGCAGTGCACTTTTGCGATATACGCACATCACAGGCACTGCAAGGATTTACCGCAGTGCTTTGCTGAATACCGGCTATCAGCAAATAGCAGAAAAACTACTTATTAAAGCAACCCAAGTGTAAACTGGCCCTTAAGAGAACTTTATTGGTGATTACAAATTGTTGCAACCTGCAGAGTAGAACTCAGGGGCATATTTAAAATGATTTAAATATACCCCCAAATTCTAATAATGGCCTCCTCCTCCCCATAGCCATACCAATCCTCACCAAAAAGGGTCAAAGCATAGAAACGCAAACAAAACTAAAAAAAGATGCAGGCCAACAATTGTAATTCTGGAAAATACCAATTGCACTAGCAAAAACCCGGCAATGCAATTCACATGTTCATCGCCGTGCTGTTGCTATTGGCAAAATGGGAACGATACAATTTTTAAATCGAAACGTGCTTAATAAAAAGGGCCCTAATTACTTAATCTCCATCTAAGATAGTTTATTATATTCTTTTTTTAACAGAGTCCTTTGGCTAATCCAGTTGGCTAAAACTAAATCACATTTTGGCCAATAGGATTGTAAGCCGGCCCACCATGGTAAGGTAGACTCTATTAGGGCGGGTTAGGGAATAGGAGTGAGAGAGGAATAGGGGATAGCGTTTTGGAGAAGGAAGATGGGGATAGGTGGTCTTAAGGGGTACCACTCTTACACCATGAAGTGCAAAGTCGGGGAACACAGCGACCACCTGATAAATAATTGGGATCCAGCTGGTCCCCCTTAGGCCGGGATCAACACTGGGATCGCAAAAGGCAAATCGCAATCGCCTATGGAGTGTAATTGCATATCTACCAAGCAATTGTGGCTCCATGTTACAGTGATTGCGTTTTTCAGTCTCGTTCCAGAGAATGAGAATGGCGTTCTAACTGCCAGCAAAATATTACACGCAGTGCACTTTTGCGATATACGCACATCACAGGCACTGCAAGGATTTACCGCAGTGCTTTGCTGAATACCGGCTATCAGCAAAGAGCAGAAAAACTACTTATAAAAGCACCCCAAGTGTGAACTGGCCCTTAAGAGAACTTTATTGGTGATTACAAATTGTTGCAACCTGCAATGTAGAACTCAGGGGCGTATTTTAAATGATTTAAATATACCCCCAAATTCTAATAATGGCCTCCTCCTCCCCATAGCCATACCAATCCTCACCAAAAAGGTACAAAGCATAGAAATGCAAACAAAACAAAAAAAGATGCAGGCCAACAATTGTAATTCTGGAAAATACCAATTGCACTAGCAAAAACCCGGCAATGCAATTCACATGTTCATCGCCGTGCTGTTGCTATTGGAAAAATGTAAACGATACAATTTTTAAATCGAAACATGCTTAATAAAAAAGGGCGCTAATTAGTTAATCTCCATCTAAGATAGTTTATTATATTCTTTTTTTAACAGAGTCCTTTGGCTAATCCAGTTGGCTAAAACGAAATCACATTTTGGCCAATAGGATTGTAAGCCGGCCCACCATGGTAAGGTAGACTCTATTAGGGCGGGTTAGGTGATGGGAGTGAGAGAGGAATAGAGTATAGCGTTTTGGAGAGGGAAGAGGGGGATAGGTGGTCTTAAAGGGTTCCACTCTTACACCATCAAGTGCAAAGTCGGGGAACACAACGACCACCTGATAAATAATTGGGATCCAGCTGGTCCCCCTTAGGCCGGGTTCAATACTGGGATTGCAAAAGGCAAATCGCAATCACCTATGGAGTGTAATTGCATTTCTACCAAGCAATTGTGGCTCCATGTTACAGTGATTGCGTTTTTCTGTCTCATTCCAGAGAATGAGAATGGCTTCTAACTGCCAGCAAAATGTTGCACGCAGTGCACTTTTGCGATATACGCACATCACAGGCACTGCAAGGATTTACCGCAGTGCTTTGCTGAATACCGGCTATCAGCAAAGAGCAGAAAAACTACTTATTAAAGCACCCCAAGTGTAAACTGGCCCTTAAGAGAACTTTATTGGTGATTACAAATTGTTGCAACCTGCAGAGTAGAACTCAGGGGCATATTTAAAATGATTTAAATATACCCCCAAATTCTAATAATGGCCTCCTCCTCCCCATAGCCATACCAATCCTCACCAAAAAGGGTCAAAGCATAGAAACGCAAACAAAACAAAAAAAGATGCAGGCCAACAATTGTAATTCTGGAAAATACCAATTGCACTAGCAAAAACCCGGCAATGCAATTCACATGTTCATCGCCGTGCTGTTGCTGTTGCTATTGGCAAAATGGGAACGATACAATTTTTAAATCGAAACGTGCTTAATAAAAAGGGCCCTAATTACTTAATCTCCATCTAAGATAGTTTATTATATTCTTTTTTTAACAGAGTCCTTTGGCTAATCCAGTTGGCTAAAACTAAATCACATTTTGGCCAATAGGATTGTAAGCCGGCCCACCATGGTAAGGTAGACTCTATTAGGGCGGGTTAGGGAATAGGAGTGAGAGAGGAATAGGGGATAGCGTTTTGGAGAAGGAAGATGGGGATAGGTGGTCTTAAGGGGTACCACTCTTACACTATGAAGTGCAAAGTCGGGGAACACAGCGACCACCTGATAAATAATTGGGATCCAGCTGGTCCCCCTTAGGCCGGGATCAACACTGGGATCGCAAAAGGCAAATCGCAATCGCCTATGGAGTGTAATTGCATATCTACCAAGCAATTGTGGCTCCATGTTACAGTGATTGCGTTTTTCAGTCTCGTTCCAGAGAATGAGAATGGCGTTCTAACTGCCAGCAAAATATTACACGCAGTGCACTTTTGCGATATACGCACATCACAGGCACTGCAAGGATTTACCGCAGTGCTTTGCTGAATACCGGCTATCAGCAAAGAGCAGAAAAACTACTTATAAAAGCACCCCAAGTGTGAACTGGCCCTTAAGAGAACTTTATTGGTGATTACAAATTGTTGCAACCTGCAATGTAGAACTCAGGGGCGTATTTTAAATGATTTAAATATACCCCCAAATTCTAATAATGGCCTCCTCCTCCCCATAGCCATACCAATCCTCACCAAAAAGGTACAAAGCATAGAACTGCAAACAAAACAAAAAAAGATGCAGGCCAACAATTGTAATTCTGGAAAATACCAATTGCACTAGCAAAAACCCGGCAATGCAATTCACATGTTCATCGCCGTGCTGTTGCTATTGGAAAAATGTAAACGATACAATTTTTAAATCGAAACATGCTTAATAAAAAAGGGCGCTAATTAGTTAATCTCCATCTAAGATAGTTTATTATATTCTTTTTTTAACAGAGTCCTTTGGCTAATCCAGTTGGCTAAAACGAAATCACATTTTGGCCAATAGGATTGTAAGCCAGCCCACCATGGTAAGGTAGACTCTATTAGGGCGGGTTAGGTGATGGGAGTGAGAGAGGAATAGAGTATAGCGTTTTGGAGAGGGAAGAGGGGGATAGGTGGTCTTAAAGGGTTCCACTCTTACACCATCAAGTGCAAAGTCGGGGAACACAACGACCACCTGATAAATAATTGGGATCCAGCTGGTCCCCCTTAGGCCGGGTTCAATACTGGGATTGCAAAAGGCAAATCGCAATCACCTATGGAGTGTAATTGCATTTCTACCAAGCAATTGTGGCTCCATGTTACAGTGATTGCGTTTTTCTGTCTCATTCCAGAGAATGAGAATGGCTTCTAACTGCCAGCAAAATGTTGCACGCAGTGCACTTTTGCGATATACGCACATCACAGGCACTGCAAGGATTTACCGCAGTGCTTTGCTGAATACCGGCTATCAGCAAAGAGCAGAAAAACTACTTATTAAAGCACCCCAAGTGTAAACTGGCCCTCAAGAGAACTTTATTGGTGATAACAAATTGTTGCAACCTGCAGAGTAGAACTCTAGGGCATATTTAAAATGATTTAAATATACCCCCAAATTCTAATAATGGCCTCCTCCTCCCCATAGCCATACCAATCCTCACCAAAAAGGGTCAAAGCATAGAAACGCAAACAAAACAAAAAAAGATGCAGGCCAACAATTGTAATTCTGGAAAATACCAATTGCACTAGCAAAAACCCGGCAATGCAATTCACATGTTCATCGCCGTGCTGTTGCTATTGCTATTGGCAAAATGGGAACGATACAATTTTTAAATCGAAACGTGCTTAATAAAAAAGGGCCCTAATTACTTAATTTCCATCTAAGATAGTTTATTATATTCTTTTTTTAACAGAGTCCTTTGGCTAATCCAGTTGGCTAAAACTAAATCACATTTTGGCCAATAGGATTGTAAGCCGGCCCACCATGGTAAGGTAGACTCTATTAGGGCGGGTTCGGGAATAGGAGTGAGAGAGGAATAGGGGATAGCGTTTTGGAGAAGGAAGATGGGGATAGGTGGTCTTAAGGGGTACCACTCTTACACCATGAAGTGCAAAGTCGGGGAACACAGCGACCTCCTGATAAATAATTGGGATCCAGCTGGTCCCCCTTAGGCCGGGATCAACACTGGGATCGCAAAAGGCAAATCGCAATCGCCTATGGAGTGTAATTGCATATCTACCAAGCAATTGTGGCTCCATGTTACAGTGATTGCGTTTTTCAGTCTCGTTCCAGAGAATGAGAATGGCGTTCTAACTGCCAGCAAAATGTTACACGCAGTGCACTTTTGAGATATACGCACATCACAGGCACTGCAAGGATTTACCGCAGTGCTTTGCTGAATACCGGCTATCAGCAAAGAGCAGAAAAACTACTTATAAAAGCACCCCAAGTGTGAACTGGCCCTTAAGAGAACTTTATTGGTGATTACAAATTGTTGCAACCTGCAATGTAGAACTCAGGGGCGTATTTTAAATGATTTAAATATACCCCCAAATTCTAATAATGGCCTCCTCCTTCCCATAGCCATACCAAGTCTCACCAAAAAGGTACAAAGCATAAAACTGCAAACAAAACAAAAAAAGATGCAGGCCAACAATTGTAATTCTGGAAAATACCAATTGCACTAGCAAAAACCCGGCAATGCAATTCACATGTTCATCGCCGTGCTGTTGCTATTGGAAAAATGTAAACGATACAATTTTTAAATCGAAACATGCTTAATAAAAAAGGGCGCTAATTAGTTAATCTCCATCTAAGATAGTTTATTATATTCTTTTTTTAACAGAGTCCTTTGGCTAATCCAGTTGGCTAAAACTAAATCACATTTTGGCCAATAGGATTGTAAGCAGGCCCACCATGGTAAGGTAGACTCTATTAGGGCGGGTTAGGTGATGGGAGTGAGAGAGGAATAGAGTATAGCGTTTTGGAGAGGGAAGAGGGGGATAGGTGGTCTTAAAGGGTTCCACTCTTACACCATCAAGTGCAAAGTCGGGGAACACAACGACCACCTGATAAATAATTGGGATCCAGCTGGTCCCCCTTAGGCCGGGTTCAATACTGGGATTGCAAAAGGCAAATCGCAATCACCTATGGAGTGTAATTGCATTTCTACCAAGCAATTGTGGCTCCATGTTACAGTGATTGCGTTTTTCTGTCTCATTCCAGAGAATGAGAATGGCTTCTAACTGCCAGCAAAATGTTGCACGCAGTGCACTTTTGCGATATACGCACATCACAGGCACTGCAAGGATTTACCGCAGTGCTTTGCTGAATACCGGCTATCAGCAAAGAGCAGAAAAACTACTTATAAAAGCACCCCAAGTGTAAACTGGCCCTTAAGAGAACTTTATTGGTGATTACAAATTGTTGCAACCTGCAGAGTAGAACTCAGGGGCATATTTAAAATGATTTAAATATACCCCCAAATTCTAATAATGGCCTCCTCCTCCCCATAGCCATACCAATCCTCACCAAAAAGGGTCAAAGCATAGAAACGCAAACAAAACAAAAAAAGATGCAGGCCAACAATTGTAATTCTGGAAAATACCAATTGCACTAGCAAAAACCCGGCAATGCAATTCACATGTTCATCGCCGTGCTGTTGCTATTGGCAAAATGGGAACGATACAATTTTTAAATCGAAACGTGCTTAATAAAAAAGGGCCCTAATTACTTAATCTCCATCTAAGATAGTTTATTATATTCTTTTTTTAACAGAGTCCTTTGGCTAATCCAGTTGGCTAAAACTAAATCACATTTTGGCCAATAGGATTGTAAGCCGGCCCACCATGGTAAGGTAGACTCTATTAGGGCGAGTTAGGGAATAGGAGTGAGAGAGGAATAGGGGATAGCGTTTTGGAGAGGGAAGAGGGGGATAGGTGGTCTTAAAGGGTTCCACTCTTACACCATCAAGTGCAAAGTCGGGGAACACAACCACCACCTGATAAATAATTGGGATCCAGCTGGTCCCCCTGAGGCCGGGTTCAATACTGGGATTGCAAAAGGCAAATCGCAATCACCTATGGAGTGTAATTGCATTTCTACCAAGCAATTGTGGCTCCATGTTACAGTGATTGCGTTTTTCTGTCTCATTCCAGAGAATGAGAATGGCTTCTAACTGCCAGCAAAATGTTGCACGCAGTGCACTTTTGCGATATACGCACATCACAGGCACTGCAAGGATTTACCGCAGTGCTTTGCTGAATACCGGCTATCAGCAAAGAGCAGAAAAACTACTTATAAAAGCACCCCAAGTGTGAACTGGCCCTTAAGAGAACTTTATTGGTGATTACAAATTGTTGCAACCTGCAATGTAGAACTCAGGGGCGTATTTAAAATGATTTAAATATACCCCCAAATTCTAATAATGGCCTCCTCCTCCCCATAGCCATACCAATCCTCACCAAAAAGGTACAAAGCATAGAACTGCAAACAAAACAAAAAAAGATGCAGGCCAACAATTGTAATTCTGGAAAATACCAATTGCACTAGCAAAAACCCGGCAATGCAATTCACATGTTCATCGCCGTGCTGTTGCTATTGGAAAAATGGGAACGATACAATTTTTAAATCGAAACATGCTTAATAAAAAAGGGCGCTAATTAGTTAATCTCCATCTAAGATAGTTTATTATATTCTTTTTTTAACAGAGTCCTTTGGCTAATCCAGTTGGCTAAAACTAAATCACATTTTGGCCAATAGGATTGTAAGCAGGCCCACCATGGTAAGGTAGACTCTATTAGGGCGGGTTAGGTGATGGGAGTGAGAGAGGAATAGAGTATAGCGTTTTGGAGAGGGAAGAGGGGGATAGGTGGTCTTAAAGGGTTCCACTCTTACACCATCAAGTGCAAAGTCGGGGAACACAACGACCACCTGATAAATAATTGGGATCCAGCTGGAGTGTAATTGCATTTCTACCAAGCAATTGTGGCTCCATGTTACAGTGATTGTGTTTTTCTGTCTCATTCCAGAGAATGAGAATGGCTTCTAACTGCCAGCAAAATGTTGCACGCAGTGCACTTTTGCGATATACGCACATCACAGGCACTGCAAGGATTTACCGCAGTGCTTTGCTGAATACCGGCTATCAGCAAAGAGCAGAAAAACTACTTATAAAAGCACCCCAAGTGTGAACTGGCCCTTAAGAGAACTTTATTGGTGATTACAAATTGTTGCAACCTGCAATGTAGAACTCAGGGGCGTATTTTAAATGATTTAAATATACCCCCAAATTCTAATAATGGCCTCCTCCTTCCCATAGCCATACCAAGTCTCACCAAAAAGGTACAAAGCATAAAACTGCAAACAAAACAAAAAAAGATGCAGGCCAACAATTGTAATTCTGGAAAATACCAATTGCACTAGCAAAAACCCGGCAATGCAATTCACATGTTCATCGCCGTGCTGTTGCTATTGGAAAAATGTAAACGATACAATTTTTAAATCGAAACATGCTTAATAAAAAAGGGCGCTAATTAGTTAATCTCCATCTAAGATAGTTTATTATATTCTTTTTTTAACAGAGTCCTTTGGCTAATCCAGTTGGCTAAAACTAAATCACATTTTGGCCAATAGGATTGTAAGCAGGCCCACCATGGTAAGGTAGACTCTATTAGGGCGGGTTAGGTGATGGGAGTGAGAGAGGAATAGAGTATAGCGTTTTGGAGAGGGAAGAGGGGGATAGGTGGTCTTAAAGGGTTCCACTCTTACACCATCAAGTGCAAAGTCGGGGAACACAACGACCACCTGATAAATAATTGGGATCCAGCTGGTCCCCCTTAGGCCGGGTTCAATACTGGGATTGCAAAAGGCAAATCGCAATCACCTATGGAGTGTAATTGCATTTCTACCAAGCAATTGTGGCTCCATGTTACAGTGATTGCGTTTTTCTGTCTCATTCCAGAGAATGAGAATGGCTTCTAACTGCCAGCAAAATGTTGCACGCAGTGCACTTTTGCGATATACGCACATCACAGGCACTGCAAGGATTTACCGCAGTGCTTTGCTGAATACCGGCTATCAGCAAAGAGCAGAAAAACTACTTATAAAAGCACCCCAAGTGTAAACTGGCCCTTAAGAGAACTTTATTGGTGATTACAAATTGTTGCAACCTGCAGAGTAGAACTCAGGGGCATATTTAAAATGATTTAAATATACCCCCAAATTCTAATAATGGCCTCCTCCTCCCCATAGCCATACCAATCCTCACCAAAAAGGGTCAAAGCATAGAAACGCAAACAAAACAAAAAAAGATGCAGGCCAACAATTGTAATTCTGGAAAATACCAATTGCACTAGCAAAAACCCGGCAATGCAATTCACATGTTCATCGCCGTGCTGTTGCTATTGGCAAAATGGGAACGATACAATTTTTAAATCGAAACGTGCTTAATAAAAAAGGGCCCTAATTACTTAATCTCCATCTAAGATAGTTTATTATATTCTTTTTTTAACAGAGTCCTTTGGCTAATCCAGTTGGCTAAAACTAAATCACATTTTGGCCAATAGGATTGTAAGCCGGCCCACCATGGTAAGGTAGACTCTATTAGGGCGAGTTAGGGAATAGGAGTGAGAGAGGAATAGGGGATAGCGTTTTGGAGAAGGAAGATGGGGATAGGTGGTCTTAAGGGGTACCACTCTTACACCATCAAGAGCAAAGTCGGGGAACACAGCGACCACCTGATAAATAATTGGGATCCAGCTGGTCCCCCTTAGGCCGGGTTCAACACTGGGATCGCAAAAGGCAAATTGCAATCGCCTATGGAGTGTAATTGCATATCTACCAAGCAATTGTGGCTCCATGTTACAGTGATTGCGTTTTTCAGTCTCATTCCAGAGAATGAGAATGGCTTCTAACTGCCAGCAAAATGTTGCACGCAGTGCACTTTTGCGATATACGCACATCACAGGCACTGCAAGGATTTACCGCAGTGCTTTGCTGAATACCGGCTATCAGCAAAGAGCAGAAAAACTACTTATTAAAGCACCCCATGTGTAAACTGGCCCTTAAGAAAACTTTATTGGTGATTACAAATTGTTGCAACCTGCAGAGTAGAACTCAGGGGCATATTTAAAATGATTTAAATATACCCCCAAATTCTAATAATGGCCTCCTCCTCCCCATAGCCATACCAATCCTCACCAAAAAGGGTCAAAGCATAGAAACGCAAACAAAACAAAAAAAGATGCAGGCCAACAATTGTAATTCTGGAAAATACCAATTGCACTAGCAAAAACCCGGCAATGCAATTCACATGTTCATCGCCGTGCTGTTGCTATTGGCAAAATGGGAACGATACAATTTTTAAATCGAAACGTGCTTAATAAAAAGGGCCCTAATTACTTAATCTCCATCTAAGATAGTTTATTATATTCTTTTTTTAACAGAGTCCTTTGGCTAATCCAGTTGGCTAAAACTAAATCACATTTTGGCCAATAGGATTGTAAGCCGGCCCACCATGGTAAGGTAGACTCTATTAGGGCGGGTTAGGGAATAGGAGTGAGAGAGGAATAGGGGATAGCGTTTTGGAGAGGGAAGAGGGGGATAGGTGGTCTTAAAGGGTTCCACTCTTACACCATCAAGTGCAAAGTCGGGGAACACAACCACCACCTGATAAATAATTGGGATCCAGCTGGTCCCCCTGAGGCCGGGTTCAATACTGGGATTGCAAAAGGCAAATCGCAATCACCTATGGAGTGTAATTGCATTTCTACCAAGCAATTGTGGCTCCATGTTACAGTGATTGCGTTTTTCTGTCTCATTCCAGAGAATGAGAATGGCTTCTAACTGCCAGCAAAATGTTGCACGCAGTGCACTTTTGCGATATACGCACATCACAGGCACTGCAAGGATTTACCGCAGTGCTTTGCTGAATACCGGCTATCAGCAAAGAGCAGAAAAACTACTTATAAAAGCACCCCAAGTGTGAACTGGCCCTTAAGAGAACTTTATTGGTGATTACAAATTGTTGCAACCTGCAATGTAGAACTCAGGGGCGTATTTAAAATGATTTAAATATACCCCCAAATTCTAATAATGGCCTCCTCCTCCCCATAGCCATACCAATCCTCACCAAAAAGGTACAAAGCATAGAACTGCAAAAAAAACAAAAAAAGATGCAGGCCAACAATTGTAATTCTGGAAAATACCAATTGCACTAGCAAAAACCCGGCAATGCAATTCACATGTTCATCGCCGTGCTGTTGCTATTGGAAAAATGGGAACGATACAATTTTTAAATCGAAACATGCTTAATAAAAAAGGGCGCTAATTAGTTAATCTCCATCTAAGATAGTTTATTATATTCTTTTTTTAACAGAGTCCTTTGGCTAATCCAGTTGGCTAAAACTAAATCACATTTTGGCCAATAGGATTGTAAGCAGGCCCACCATGGTAAGGTAGACTCTATTAGGGCGGGTTAGGTGATGGGAGTGAGAGAGGAATAGAGTATAGCGTTTTGGAGAGGGAAGAGGGGGATAGGTGGTCTTAAAGGGTTCCACTCTTACACCATCAAGTGCAAAGTCGGGGAACACAACGACCACCTGATAAATAATTGGGATCCAGCTGGTCCCCCTTAGGCCGGGTTCAATACTGGGATTGCAAAAGGCAAATCGCAATCACCTATGGAGTGTAATTGCATTTCTACCAAGCAATTGTGGCTCCATGTTACAGTGATTGCGTTTTTCTGTCTCATTCCAGAGAATGAGAATGGCTTCTAACTGCCAGCAAAATGTTGCACGCAGTGCACTTTTGCGATATACGCACATCACAGGCACTGCAAGGATTTACCGCAGTGCTTTGCTGAATACCGGCTATCAGCAAAGAGCAGAAAAACTACTTATAAAAGCACCCCAAGTGTGAACTGGCCCTTAAGAGAACTTTATTGGTGATTACAAATTGTTGCAACCTGCAATGTAGAACTCAGGGGCGTATTTAAAATGATTTAAATATACCCCCAAATTCTAATAATGGCCTCCTCCTCCCCATAGCCATACCAATCCTCACCAAAAAGGTACAAAGCATAGAACTGCAAACAAAACAAAAAAAGATGCAGGCCAACAATTGTAATTCTGGAAAATACCAATTGCACTAGCAAAAACCCGGCAATGCAATTCACATGTTCATCGCCGTGCTGTTGCTATTGGAAAAATGGGAACGATACAATTTTTAAATCGAAACATGCTTAATAAAAAAGGGCGCTAATTAGTTAATCTCCATCTAAGATAGTTTATTATATTCTTTTTTTAACAGAGTCCTTTGGCTAATCCAGTTGGCTAAAACTAAATCACATTTTGGCCAATAGGATTGCAAGCAGGCCCACCATGGTAAGGTAGACTCTATTAGGGCGGGTTAGGTGATGGGAGTGAGAGAGGAATAGAGTATAGCGTTTTGGAGAGGGAAGAGAGGGATAGGTGGTCTTAAAGGGTTCCACTCTTACACCATCAAGTACACAGTCGGGGAACACAACGACCACCTGATAAATAATTGGGATCCAGCTGGTCCCCCTTAGGCTGGGTTCAATACTGGGATTGCAAAAGGCAAATCGCAATCACCTATGGAGTGTAATTGCATTTCTACCAAGCAATTGTGGCTCCATGTTACAGTGATTGCGTTTTTCTGTCTCATTCCAGAGAATGAGAATGGCTTCTAACTGCCAGCAAAATGTTGCACGCAGTGCACTTTTGCGATATACGCACATCACAGGCACTGCAAGGATTTACCGCAGTGCTTTGCTGAATACCGGCTATCAGCAAAGAGCAGAAAAACTACTTATTAAAGCACCCCAAGTGTAAACTGGCCCTCAAGAGAACTTTATTGGTGATAACAAATTGTTGCAACCTGCAGAGTAGAACTCTAGGGCATATTTAAAATGATTTAAATATACCCCCAAATTCTAATAATGGCCTCCTCCTCCCCATAGCCATACCAATCCTCACCAAAAAGGGTCAAAGCATAGAAACGCAAACAAAACAAAAAAAGATGCAGGCCAACAATTGTAATTCTGGAAAATACCAATTGCACTAGCAAAAACCCGGCAATGCAATTCACATGTTCATCGCCGTGCTGTTGCTATTGGCAAAATGGGAACGATACAATTTTTAAATCGAAACGTGCTTAATAAAAAAGGGCCCTAATTACTTAATCTCCATCTAAGATAGTTTATTATATTCTTTTTTTAACAGAGTCCTTTGGCTAATCCAGTTGGCTAAAACTAAATCACATTTTGGCCAATAGGATTGTAAGCCGGCCCACCATGGTAAGGTAGACTCTATTAGGGCGAGTTAGGGAATAGGAGTGAGAGAGGAATAGGGGATAGCGTTTTGGAGAAGGAAGATGGGGATAGGTGGTCTTAAGGGGTACCACTCTTACACCATCAAGAGCAAAGTCGGGGAACACAGCGACCACCTGATAAATAATTGGGATCCAGCTGGTCCCCCTGAGGCCGGGTTCAATACTGGGATTGCAAAAGGCAAATCGCAATCACCTATGGAGTGTAATTGCATTTCTACCAAGCAATTGTGGCTCCATGTTACAGTGATTGCGTTTTTCTGTCTCATTCCAGAGAATGAGAATGGCTTCTAACTGCCAGCAAAATGTTGCACGCAGTGCACTTTTGCGATATACGCACATCACAGGCACTGCAAGGATTTACCGCAGTGCTTTGCTGAATACCGGCTATCAGCAAAGAGCAGAAAAACTACTTATAAAAGCACCCCAAGTGTGAACTGGCCCTTAAGAGAACTTTATTGGTGATTACAAATTGTTGCAACCTGCAATGTAGAACTCAGGGGCGTATTTAAAATGATTTAAATATACCCCCAAATTCTAATAATGGCCTCCTCCTCCCCATAGCCATACCAATCCTCACCAAAAAGGGTCAAAGCATAGAAACGCAAACAAAACAAAAAAAGATGCAGGCCAACAATTGTAATTCTGGAAAATACCAATTGCACTAGCAAAAACCCGGCAATGCAATTCACATGTTCATCGCCGTGCTGTTGCTATTGGCAAAATGGGAACGATACAATTTTTAAATCGAAACGTGCTTAATAAAAAGGGCCCTAATTACTTAATCTCCATCTAAGATAGTTTATTATATTCTTTTTTTAACAGAGTCCTTTGGCTAATCCAGTTGGCTAAAACTAAATCACATTTTGGCCAATAGGATTGTAAGCCGGCCCACCATGGTAAGGTAGACTCTATTAGGGCGGGTTAGGGAATAGGAGTGAGAGAGGAATAGAGTATAGCGTTTTGGAGAGGGAAGAGGGGGATAGGTGGTCTTAAAGGGTTCCACTCTTACACCATCAAGTGCAAAGTCGGGGAACACAACCACCACCTGATAAATAATTGGGATCCAGCTGGTCCCCCTGAGGCCGGGTTCAATACTGGGATTGCAAAAGGCAAATCGCAATCACCTATGGAGTGTAATTGCATTTCTACCAAGCAATTGTGGCTCCATGTTACAGTGATTGCGTTTTTCTGTCTCATTCCAGAGAATGAGAATGGCTTCTAACTGCCAGCAAAATGTTGCACGCAGTGCACTTTTGCGATATACGCACATCACAGGCACTGCAAGGATTTACCGCAGTGCTTTGCTGAATACCGGCTATCAGCAAAGAGCAGAAAAACTACTTATAAAAGCACCCCAAGTGTGAACTGGCCCTTAAGAGAACTTTATTGGTGATTACAAATTGTTGCAACCTGCAATGTAGAACTCAGGGGCGTATTTTAAATGATTTAAATATACCCCCAAATTCTAATAATGGCCTCCTCCTTCCCATAGCCATACCAAGTCTCACCAAAAAGGTACAAAGCATAAAACTGCAAACAAAACAAAAAAAGATGCAGGCCAACAATTGTAATTCTGGAAAATACCAATTGCACTAGCAAAAACCCGGCAATGCAATTCACATGTTCATCGCCGTGCTGTTGCTATTGGAAAAATGTAAACGATACAATTTTTAAATCGAAACATGCTTAATAAAAAAGGGCGCTAATTAGTTAATCTCCATCTAAGATAGTTTATTATATTCTTTTTTTAACAGAGTCCTTTGGCTAATCCAGTTGGCTAAAACTAAATCACATTTTGGCCAATAGGATTGTAAGCAGGCCCACCATGGTAAGGTAGACTCTATTAGGGCGGGTTAGGTGATGGGAGTGAGAGAGGAATAGAGTATAGCGTTTTGGAGAGGGAAGAGGGGGATAGGTGGTCTTAAAGGGTTCCACTCTTACACCATCAAGTGCAAAGTCGGGGAACACAACGACCACCTGATAAATAATTGGGATCCAGCTGGTCCCCCTTAGGCCGGGTTCAATACTGGGATTGCAAAAGGCAAATCGCAATCACCTATGGAGTGTAATTGCATTTCTACCAAGCAATTGTGGCTCCATGTTACAGTGATTGCGTTTTTCTGTCTCATTCCAGAGAATGAGAATGGCTTCTAACTGCCAGCAAAATGTTGCACGCAGTGCACTTTTGCGATATACGCACATCACAGGCACTGCAAGGATTTACCGCAGTGCTTTGCTGAATACCGGCTATCAGCAAAGAGCAGAAAAACTACTTATAAAAGCACCCCAAGTGTAAACTGGCCCTTAAGAGAACTTTATTGGTGATTACAAATTGTTGCAACCTGCAGAGTAGAACTCAGGGGCATATTTAAAATGATTTAAATATACCCCCAAATTCTAATAATGGCCTCCTCCTCCCCATAGCCATACCAATCCTCACCAAAAAGGGTCAAAGCATAGAAACGCAAACAAAACAAAAAAAGATGCAGGCCAACAATTGTAATTCTGGAAAATACCAATTGCACTAGCAAAAACCCGGCAATGCAATTCACATGTTCATCGCCGTGCTGTTGCTATTGGCAAAATGGGAACGATACAATTTTTAAATCGAAACGTGCTTAATAAAAAAGGGCCCTAATTACTTAATCTCCATCTAAGATAGTTTATTATATTCTTTTTTTAACAGAGTCCTTTGGCTAATCCAGTTGGCTAAAACTAAATCACATTTTGGCCAATAGGATTGTAAGCCGGCACACCATGGTAAGGTAGACTCTATTAGGGCGAGTTAGGGAATAGGAGTGAGAGAGGAATAGGGGATAGCGTTTTGGAGAAGGAAGATGGGGATAGGTGGTCTTAAGGGGTACCACTCTTACACCATCAAGAGCAAAGTCGGGGAACACAGCGACCACCTGATAAATAATTGGGATCCGGCTGGTCCCCCTTAGGCCGGGTTCAACACTGGGATCGCAAAAGGCAAATTGCAATCGCCTATGGAGTGTAATTGCATATCTACCAAGCAATTGTGGCTCCATGTTACAGTGATTGCGTTTTTCAGTCTCATTCCAGAGAATGAGAATGGCTTCTAACTGCCAGCAAAATGTTGCACGCAGTGCACTTTTGCGATATACGCACATCACAGGCACTGCAAGGATTTACCGCAGTGCTTTGCTGAATACCGGCTATCAGCAAAGAGCAGAAAAACTACTTATTAAAGCACCCCATGTGTAAACTGGCCCTTAAGAAAACTTTATTGGTGATTACAAATTGTTGCAACCTGCAGAGTAAAACTCAGGGGCATATTTAAAATGATTTAAATATACCCCCAAATTCTAATAATGGCCTCCTCCTCCCCATAGCCATACCAATCCTCACCAAAAAGGGTCAAAGCATAGAAACGCAAACAAAACAAAAAAAGATGCAGGCCAACAATTGTAATTCTGGAAAATACCAATTGCACTAGCAAAAACCCGGCAATGCAATTCACATGTTCATCGCCGTGCTGTTGCTATTGGCAAAATGGGAACGATACAATTTTTAAATCGAAACGTGCTTAATAAAAAGGGCCCTAATTACTTAATCTCCATCTAAGATAGTTTATTATATTCTTTTTTTAACAGAGTCCTTTGGCTAATCCAGTTGGCTAAAACTAAATCACATTTTGGCCAATAGGATTGTAAGCCGGCCCACCATGGTAAGGTAGACTCTATTAGGGCGGGTTAGGGAATAGGAGTGAGAGAGGAATAGGGGATAGCGTTTTGGAGAGGGAAGAGGGGGATAGGTGGTCTTAAAGGGTTCCACTCTTACACCATCAAGTGCAAAGTCGGGGAACACAACCACCACCTGATAAATAATTGGGATCCAGCTGGTCCCCCTGAGGCCGGGTTCAATACTGGGATTGCAAAAGGCAAATCGCAATCACCTATGGAGTGTAATTGCATTTCTACCAAGCAATTGTGGCTCCATGTTACAGTGATTGCGTTTTTCTGTCTCATTCCAGAGAATGAGAATGGCTTCTAACTGCCAGCAAAATGTTGCACGCAGTGCACTTTTGCGATATACGCACATCACAGGCACTGCAAGGATTTACCGCAGTGCTTTGCTGAATACCGGCTATCAGCAAAGAGCAGAAAAACTACTTATAAAAGCACCCCAAGTGTGAACTGGCCCTTAAGAGAACTTTATTGGTGATTACAAATTGTTGCAACCTGCAATGTAGAACTCAGGGGCGTATTTAAAATGATTTAAATATACCCCCAAATTCTAATAATGGCCTCCTCCTCCCCATAGCCATACCAATCCTCACCAAAAAGGTACAAAGCATAGAACTGCAAACAAAACAAAAAAAGATGCAGGCCAACAATTGTAATTCTGGAAAATACCAATTGCACTAGCAAAAACCCGGCAATGCAATTCACATGTTCATCGCCGTGCTGTTGCTATTGGAAAAATGGGAACGATACAATTTTTAAATCGAAACATGCTTAATAAAAAAGGGCGCTAATTAGTTAATCTCCATCTAAGATAGTTTATTATATTCTTTTTTTAACAGAGTCCTTTGGCTAATCCAGTTGGCTAAAACTAAATCACATTTTGGCCAATAGGATTGTAAGCAGGCCCACCATGGTAAGGTAGACTCTATTAGGGCGGGTTAGGTGATGGGAGTGAGAGAGGAATAGAGTATAGCGTTTTGGAGAGGGAAGAGGGGGATAGGTGGTCTTAAAGGGTTCCACTCTTACACCATCAAGTGCAAAGTCGGGGAACACAACGAC
The DNA here is from genome assembly GCF_040937935.1 of Hyperolius riggenbachi. Lineage (NCBI taxonomy): Eukaryota > Metazoa > Chordata > Amphibia > Anura > Hyperoliidae > Hyperolius > Hyperolius riggenbachi. The sequence continues at coordinate 69,215,625 of NC_090654.1, read as the reverse complement.
CACCTGATAAATAATTGGGATCCAGCTGGTCCCCCTTAGGCCGGGTTCAATACTGGGATTGCAAAAGGCAAATCGCAATCACCTATGGAGTGTAATTGCATTTCTACCAAGCAATTGTGGCTCCATGTTACAGTGATTGCGTTTTTCTGTCTCATTCCAGAGAATGAGAATGGCTTCTAACTGCCAGCAAAATGTTGCACGCAGTGCACTTTTGCGATATACGCACATCACAGGCACTGCAAGGATTTACCGCAGTGCTTTGCTGAATACCGGCTATCAGCAAAGAGCAGAAAAACTACTTATTAAAGCACCCCATGTGTAAACTGGCCCTTAAGAGAACTTTATTGGTGATTACAAATTGTTGCAACCTGCAGAGTAGAACTCAGGGGCATATTTAAAATGATTTAAATATACCCCCAAATTCTAATAATGGCCTCCTCCTCCCCATAGCCATACCAATCCTCACCAAAAAGGGTCAAAGCATAGAAACGCAAACAAAACAAAAAAAGATGCAGGCCAACAATTGTAATTCTGGAAAATACCAATTGCACTAGCAAAAACCCGGCAATGCAATTCACATGTTCATCGCCGTGCTGTTGCTATTGGCAAAATGGGAACGATACAATTTTTAAATCGAAACGTGCTTAATAAAAAGGGCCCTAATTACTTAATCTCCATCTAAGATAGTTTATTATATTCTTTTTTTAACAGAGTCCTTTGGCTAATCCAGTTGGCTAAAACTAAATCACATTTTGGCCAATAGAATTGTAAGCCGGCCCACCATGGTAAGGTAGACTCTATTAGGGCGGGTTAGGGAATAGGAGTGAGAGAGGAATAGAGTATAGCGTTTTGGAGAGGGAAGAAGGGGATAGGTGGTCTTAAAGGGTTCCACTCTTACACCATCAAGTGCAAAGTCGGGGAACACAACCACCACCTGATAAATAATTGGGATCCAGCTGGTCCCCCTGAGGCCGGGTTCAATACTGGGATTGCAAAAGGCAAATCGCAATCACCTATGGAGTGTAATTGCATTTCTACCAAGCAATTGTGGCTCCATGTTACAGTGATTGCGTTTTTCTGTCTCATTCCAGAGAATGAGAATGGCTTCTAACTGCCAGCAAAATGTTGCACGCAGTGCACTTTTGCGATATACGCACATCACAGGCACTGCAAGGATTTACCGCAGTGCTTTGCTGAATACCGGCTATCAGCAAAGAGCAGAAAAACTACTTATAAAAGCACCCCAAGTGTGAACTGGCCCTTAAGAGAACTTTATTGGTGATTACAAATTGTTGCAACCTGCAATGTAGAACTCAGGGGCGTATTTAAAATGATTTAAATATACCCCCAAATTCTAATAATGGCCTCCTCCTCCCCATAGCCATACCAATCCTCACCAAAAAGGTACAAAGCATAGAACTGCAAACAAAACAAAAAAAGATGCAGGCCAACAATTGTAATTCTGGAAAATACCAATTGCACTAGCAAAAACCCGGCAATGCAATTCACATGTTCATCGCCGTGCTGTTGCTATTGGAAAAATGGGAACGATACAATTTTTAAATCGAAACATGCTTAATAAAAAAGGGCGCTGATTAGTTAATCTCCATCTAAGATAGTTTATTATATTCTTTTTTTAACAGAGTCCTTTGGCTAATCCAGTTGGCTAAAACTAAATCACATTTTGGCCAATAGGATTGCAAGCAGGCCCACCATGGTAAGGTAGACTCTATTAGGGCGGGTTAGGTGATGGGAGTGAGAGAGGAATAGAGTATAGCGTTTTGGAGAGGGAAGAGAGGGATAGGTGGTCTTAAAGGGTTCCACTCTTACACCATCAAGTGCACAGTCGGGGAACACAACGACCACCTGATAAATAATTGGGATCCAGCTGGTCCCCCTTAGGCCGGGTTCAATACTGGGATTGCAAAAGGCAAATCGCAATCACCTATGGAGTGTAATTGCATTTCTACCAAGCAATTGTGGCTCCATGTTACAGTGATTGCGTTTTTCTGTCTCATTCCAGAGAATGAGAATGGCTTCTAACTGCCAGCAAAATGTTGCACGCAGTGCACTTTTGCGATATACGCACATCACAGGCACTGCAAGGATTTACCGCAGTGCTTTGCTGAATACCGGCTATCAGCAAAGAGCAGAAAAACTACTTATTAAAGCACCCCAAGTGTAAACTGGCCCTCAAGAGAACTTTATTGGTGATAACAAATTGTTGCAACCTGCAGAGTAGAACTCTAGGGCATATTTAAAATGATTTAAATATACCCCCAAATTCTAATAATGGCCTCCTCCTCCCCATAGCCATACCAATCCTCACCAAAAAGGGTCAAAGCATAGAAACGCAAACAAAACAAAAAAAGATGCAGGCCAACAATTGTAATTCTGGAAAATACCAATTGCACTAGCAAAAACCCGGCAATGCAATTCACATGTTCATCGCCGTGCTGTTGCTATTGGCAAAATGGGAACGATACAATTTTTAAATCGAAACGTGCTTAATAAAAAAGGGCCCTAATTACTTAATCTCCATCTAAGATAGTTTATTATATTCTTTTTTTAACAGAGTCCTTTGGCTAATCCAGTTGGCTAAAACTAAATCACATTTTGGCCAATAGGATTGTAAGCCGGCCCACCATGGTAAGGTAGACTCTATTAGGGCGAGTTAGGGAATAGGAGTGAGAGAGGAATAGGGGATAGCGTTTTGTCGAAGGAAGATGGGGATAGGTGGTCTTAAGGGGTACCACTCTTACACCATCAAGAGCAAAGTCGGGGAACACAGCGACCACCTGATAAATAATTGGGATCCAGCTGGTCCCCCTGAGGCCGGGTTCAATACTGGGATTGCAAAAGGCAAATCGCAATCACCTATGGAGTGTAATTGCATTTCTACCAAGCAATTGTGGCTCCATGTTACAGTGATTGCGTTTTTCTGTCTCATTCCAGAGAATGAGAATGGCTTCTAACTGCCAGCAAAATGTTGCACGCAGTGCACTTTTGCGATATACGCACATCACAGGCACTGCAAGGATTTACCGCAGTGCTTTGCTGAATACCGGCTATCAGCAAAGAGCAGAAAAACTACTTATAAAAGCACCCCAAGTGTGAACTGGCCCTTAAGAGAACTTTATTGGTGATTACAAATTGTTGCAACCTGCAATGTAGAACTCAGGGGCGTATTTAAAATGATTTAAATATACCCCCAAATTCTAATAATGGCCTCCTCCTCCCCATAGCCATACCAATCCTCACCAAAAAGGGTCAAAGCATAGAAACGCAAACAAAACAAAAAAAGATGCAGGCCAACAATTGTAATTCTGGAAAATACCAATTGCACTAGCAAAAACCCGGCAATGCAATTCACATGTTCATCGCCGTGCTGTTGCTATTGGCAAAATGGGAACGATACAATTTTTAAATCGAAACGTGCTTAATAAAAAGGGCCCTAATTACTTAATCTCCATCTAAGATAGTTTATTATATTCTTTTTTTAACAGAGTCCTTTGGCTAATCCAGTTGGCTAAAACTAAATCACATTTTGGCCAATAGGATTGTAAGCCGGCCCACCATGGTAAGGTAGACTCTATTAGGGCGGGTTAGGGAATAGGAGTGAGAGAGGAATAGAGTATAGCGTTTTGGAGAGGGAAGAGGGGGATAGGTGGTCTTAAAGGGTTCCACTCTTACACCATCAAGTGCAAAGTCGGGGAACACAACCACCACCTGATAAATAATTGGGATCCAGCTGGTCCCCCTGAGGCCGGGTTCAATACTGGGATTGCAAAAGGCAAATCGCAATCACCTATGGAGTGTAATTGCATTTCTACCAAGCAATTGTGGCTCCATGTTACAGTGATTGCGTTTTTCTGTCTCATTCCAGAGAATGAGAATGGCTTCTAACTGCCAGCAAAATGTTGCACGCAGTGCACTTTTGCGATATACGCACATCACAGGCACTGCAAGGATTTACCGCAGTGCTTTGCTGAATACCGGCTATCAGCAAAGAGCAGAAAAACTACTTATAAAAGCACCCCAAGTGTGAACTGGCCCTTAAGAGAACTTTATTGGTGATTACAAATTGTTGCAACCTGCAATGTAGAACTCAGGGGCGTATTTAAAATGATTTAAATATACCCCCAAATTCTAATAATGGCCTCCTCCTCCCCATAGCCATACCAATCCTCACCAAAAAGGTACAAAGCATAGAACTGCAAACAAAACAAAAAAAGATGCAGGCCAACAATTGTAATTCTGGAAAATACCAATTGCACTAGCAAAAACCCGGCAATGCAATTCACATGTTCATCGCCGTGCTGTTGCTATTGGAAAAATGGGAACGATACAATTTTTAAATCGAAACATGCTTAATAAAAAAGGGCGCTAATTAGTTAATCTCCATCTAAGATAGTTTATTATATTCTTTTTTTAACAGAGTCCTTTGGCTAATCCAGTTGGCTAAAACTAAATCACATTTTGGCCAATAGGATTGTAAGCAGGCCCACCATGGTAAGGTAGACTCTATTAGGGCGGGTTAGGTGATGGGAGTGAGAGAGGAATAGAGTATAGCGTTTTGGAGAGGGAAGAGGGGGATAGGTGGTCTTAAAGGGTTCCACTCTTACACCATCAAGTGCAAAGTCGGGGAACACAACGACCACCTGATAAATAATTGGGATCCAGCTGGTCCCCCTTAGGCCGGGTTCAATACTGGGATTGCAAAAGGCAAATCGCAATCACCTATGGAGTGTAATTGCATTTCTACCAAGCAATTGTGGCTCCATGTTACAGTGATTGCGTTTTTCTGTCTCATTCCAGAGAATGAGAATGGCTTCTAACTGCCAGCAAAATGTTGCACGCAGTGCACTTTTGCGATATATGCACATCACAGGCACTGCAAGGATTTACCGCAGTGCTTTGCTGAATACCGGCTATCAGCAAAGAGCAGAAAAACTACTTATTAAAGCACCCCAAGTGTAAACTGGCCCTCAAGAGAACTTTATTGGTGATAACAAATTGTTGCAACCTGCAGAGTAGAACTCTAGGGCATATTTAAAATGATTTAAATATACCCCCAAATTCTAATAATGGCCTCCTCCTCCCCATAGCCATACCAATCCTCACCAAAAAGGGTCAAAGCATAGAAACGCAAACAAAACAAAAAAAGATGCAGGCCAACAATTGTAATTCTGGAAAATACCAATTGCACTAGCAAAAACCCGGCAATGCAATTCACATGTTCATCGCCGTGCTGTTGCTATTGGCAAAATGGGAACGATACAATTTTTAAATCGAAACGTGCTTAATAAAAAAGGGCCCTAATTACTTAATCTCCATCTAAGATAGTTTATTATATTCTTTTTTTAACAGAGTCCTTTGGCTAATCCAGTTGGCTAAAACTAAATCACATTTTGGCCAATAGGATTGTAAGCCGGCCCACCATGGTAAGGTAGACTCTATTAGGGCGAGTTAGGGAATAGGAGTGAGAGAGGAATAGGGGATAGCGTTTTGGAGAAGGAAGATGGGGATAGGTGGTCTTAAGGGGTACCACTCTTACACCATCAAGAGCAAAGTCGGGGAACACAGCGACCACCTGATAAATAATTGGGATCCAGCTGGTCCCCCTTAGGCCGGGTTCAACACTGGGATCGCAAAAGGCAAATTGCAATCGCCTATGGAGTGTAATTGCATATCTACCAAGCAATTGTGGCTCCATGTTACAGTGATTGCGTTTTTCAGTCTCATTCCAGAGAATGAGAATGGCTTCTAACTGCCAGCAAAATGTTGCACGCAGTGCACTTTTGCGATATACGCACATCACAGGCACTGCAAGGATTTACCGCAGTGCTTTGCTGAATACCGGCTATCAGCAAAGAGCAGAAAAACTACTTATTAAAGCACCCCATGTGTAAACTGGCCCTTAAGAGAACTTTATTGGTGATTACAAATTGTTGCAACCTGCAGAGTAGAACTCAGGGGCATATTTAAAATGATTTAAATATACCCCCAAATTCTAATAATGGCCTCCTCCTCCCCATAGCCATACCAATCCTCACCAAAAAGGGTCAAAGCATAGAAACGCAAACAAAACAAAAAAAGATGCAGGCCAACAATTGTAATTCTGGAAAATACCAATTGCACTAGCAAAAACCCGGCAATGCAATTCACATGTTCATCGCCGTGCTGTTGCTATTGGCAAAATGGGAACGATACAATTTTTAAATCGAAACGTGCTTAATAAAAAGGGCCCTAATTACTTAATCTCCATCTAAGATAGTTTATTATATTCTTTTTTTAACAGAGTCCTTTGGCTAATCCAGTTGGCTAAAACTAAATCACATTTTGGCCAATAGGATTGTAAGCCGGCCCACCATGGTAAGGTAGACTCTATTAGGGCGGGTTAGGGAATAGGAGTGAGAGAGGAATAGAGTATAGCGTTTTGGAGAGGGAAGAGGGGGATAGGTGGTCTTAAAGGGTTCCACTCTTACACCATCAAGTGCAAAGTCGGGGAACACAACCACCACCTGATAAATAATTGGGATCCAGCTGGTCCCCCTGAGGCCGGGTTCAATACTGGGATTGCAAAAGGCAAATCGCAATCACCTATGGAGTGTAATTGCATTTCTACCAAGCAATTGTGGCTCCATGTTACAGTGATTGCGTTTTTCTGTCTCATTCCAGAGAATGAGAATGGCTTCTAACTGCCAGCAAAATGTTGCACGCAGTGCACTTTTGCGATATACGCACATCACAGGCACTGCAAGGATTTACCGCAGTGCTTTGCTGAATACCGGCTATCAGCAAAGAGCAGAAAAACTACTTATAAAAGCACCCCAAGTGTGAACTGGCCCTTAAGAGAACTTTATTGGTGATTACAAATTGTTGCAACCTGCAATGTAGAACTCAGGGGCGTATTTTAAATGATTTAAATATACCCCCAAATTCTAATAATGGCCTCCTCCTTCCCATAGCCATACCAAGTCTCACCAAAAAGGTACAAAGCATAAAACTGCAAACAAAACAAAAAAAGATGCAGGCCAACAATTGTAATTCTGGAAAATACCAATTGCACTAGCAAAAACCCGGCAATGCAATTCACATGTTCATCGCCGTGCTGTTGCTATTGGAAAAATGTAAACGATACAATTTTTAAATCGAAACATGCTTAATAAAAAAGGGCGCTAATTAGTTAATCTCCATCTAAGATAGTTTATTATATTCTTTTTTTAACAGAGTCCTTTGGCTAATCCAGTTGGCTAAAACTAAATCACATTTTGGCCAATAGGATTGTAAGCAGGCCCACCATGGTAAGGTAGACTCTATTAGGGCGGGTTAGGTGATGGGAGTGAGAGAGGAATAGAGTATAGCGTTTTGGAGAGGGAAGAGGGGGATAGGTGGTCTTAAAGGGTTCCACTCTTACACCATCAAGTGCAAAGTCGGGGAACACAACGACCACCTGATAAATAATTGGGATCCAGCTGGTCCCCCTTAGGCCGGGTTCAATACTGGGATTGCAAAAGGCAAATCGCAATCACCTATGGAGTGTAATTGCATTTCTACCAAGCAATTGTGGCTCCATGTTACAGTGATTGCGTTTTTCTGTCTCATTCCAGAGAATGAGAATGGCTTCTAACTGCCAGCAAAATGTTGCACGCAGTGCACTTTTGCGATATACGCACATCACAGGCACTGCAAGGATTTACCGCAGTGCTTTGCTGAATACCGGCTATCAGCAAAGAGCAGAAAAACTACTTATAAAAGCACCCCAAGTGTAAACTGGCCCTTAAGAGAACTTTATTGGTGATTACAAATTGTTGCAACCTGCAGAGTAGAACTCAGGGGCATATTTAAAATGATTTAAATATACCCCCAAATTCTAATAATGGCCTCCTCCTCCCCATAGCCATACCAATCCTCACCAAAAAGGGTCAAAGCATAGAAACGCAAACAAAACAAAAAAAGATGCAGGCCAACAATTGTAATTCTGGAAAATACCAATTGCACTAGCAAAAACCCGGCAATGCAATTCACATGTTCATCGCCGTGCTGTTGCTATTGGCAAAATGGGAACGATACAATTTTTAAATCGAAACGTGCTTAATAAAAAGGGCCCTAATTACTTAATCTCCATCTAAGATAGTTTATTATATTCTTTTTTTAACAGAGTCCTTTGGCTAATCCAGTTGGCTAAAACTAAATCACATTTTGGCCAATAGGATTGTAAGCCGGCCCACCATGGTAAGGTAGACTCTATTAGGGCGGGTTAGGGAATAGGAGTGAGAGAGGAATAGGGGATAGCGTTTTGGAGAGGGAAGAGGGGGATAGGTGGTCTTAAAGGGTTCCACTCTTACACCATCAAGTGCAAAGTCGGGGAACACAACCACCACCTGATAAATAATTGGGATCCAGCTGGTCCCCCTGAGGCCGGGTTCAATACTGGGATTGCAAAAGGCAAATCGCAATCACCTATGGAGTGTAATTGCATTTCTACCAAGCAATTGTGGCTCCATGTTACAGTGATTGCGTTTTTCTGTCTCATTCCAGAGAATGAGAATGGCTTCTAACTGCCAGCAAAATGTTGCACGCAGTGCACTTTTGCGATATACGCACATCACAGGCACTGCAAGGATTTACCGCAGTGCTTTGCTGAATACCGGCTATCAGCAAAGAGCAGAAAAACTACTTATAAAAGCACCCCAAGTGTGAACTGGCCCTTAAGAGAACTTTATTGGTGATTACAAATTGTTGCAACCTGCAATGTAGAACTCAGGGGCGTATTTAAAATGATTTAAATATACCCCCAAATTCTAATAATGGCCTCCTCCTCCCCATAGCCATACCAATCCTCACCAAAAAGGTACAAAGCATAGAACTGCAAACAAAACAAAAAAAGATGCAGGCCAACAATTGTAATTCTGGAAAATACCAATTGCACTAGCAAAAACCCGGCAATGCAATTCACATGTTCATCGCCGTGCTGTTGCTATTGGAAAAATGGGAACGATACAATTTTTAAATCGAAACATGCTTAATAAAAAAGGGCGCTAATTAGTTAATCTCCATCTAAGATAGTTTATTATATTCTTTTTTTAACAGAGTCCTTTGGCTAATCCAGTTGGCTAAAACTAAATCACATTTTGGCCAATAGGATTGTAAGCAGGCCCACCATGGTAAGGTAGACTCTATTAGGGCGGGTTAGGTGATGGGAGTGAGAGAGGAATAGAGTATAGCGTTTTGGAGAGGGAAGAGGGGGATAGGTGGTCTTAAAGGGTTCCACTCTTACACCATCAAGTGCAAAGTCGGGGAACACAACGACCACCTGATAAATAATTGGGATCCAGCTGGTCCCCCTTAGGCCGGGTTCAATACTGGGATTGCAAAAGGCAAATCGCAATCACCTATGGAGTGTAATTGCATTTCTACCAAGCAATTGTGGCTCCATGTTACAGTGATTGCGTTTTTCTGTCTCATTCCAGAGAATGAGAATGGCTTCTAACTGCCAGCAAAATGTTGCACGCAGTGCACTTTTGCGATATACGCACATCACAGGCACTGCAAGGATTTACCGCAGTGCTTTGCTGAATACCGGCTATCAGCAAAGAGCAGAAAAACTACTTATTAAAGCACCCCATGTGTAAACTGGCCCTTAAGAGAACTTTATTGGTGATTACAAATTGTTGCAACCTGCAGAGTAGAACTCAGGGGCATATTTAAAATGATTTAAATATACCCCCAAATTCTAATAATGGCCTCCTCCTCCCCATAGCCATACCAATCCTCACCAAAAAGGGTCAAAGCATAGAAACGCAAACAAAACAAAAAAAGATGCAGGCCAACAATTGTAATTCTGGAAAATACCAATTGCACTAGCAAAAACCCGGCAATGCAATTCACATGTTCATCGCCGTGCTGTTGCTATTGGCAAAATGGGAACGATACAATTTTTAAATCGAAACGTGCTTAATAAAAAGGGCCCTAATTACTTAATCTCCATCTAAGATAGTTTATTATATTCTTTTTTTAACAGAGTCCTTTGGCTAATCCAGTTGGCTAAAACTAAATCACATTTTGGCCAATAGAATTGTAAGCCGGCCCACCATGGTAAGGTAGACTCTATTAGGGCGGGTTAGGGAATAGGAGTGAGAGAGGAATAGAGTATAGCGTTTTGGAGAGGGAAGAAGGGGATAGGTGGTCTTAAAGGGTTCCACTCTTACACCATCAAGTGCAAAGTCGGGGAACACAACCACCACCTGATAAATAATTGGGATCCAGCTGGTCCCCCTGAGGCCGGGTTCAATACTGGGATTGCAAAAGGCAAATCGCAATCACCTATGGAGTGTAATTGCATTTCTACCAAGCAATTGTGGCTCCATGTTACAGTGATTGCGTTTTTCTGTCTCATTCCAGAGAATGAGAATGGCTTCTAACTGCCAGCAAAATGTTGCACGCAGTGCACTTTTGCGATATACGCACATCACAGGCACTGCAAGGATTTACCGCAGTGCTTTGCTGAATACCGGCTATCAGCAAAGAGCAGAAAAACTACTTATAAAAGCACCCCAAGTGTGAACTGGCCCTTAAGAGAACTTTATTGGTGATTACAAATTGTTGCAACCTGCAATGTAGAACTCAGGGGCGTATTTAAAATGATTTAAATATACCCCCAAATTCTAATAATGGCCTCCTCCTCCCCATAGCCATACCAATCCTCACCAAAAAGGTACAAAGCATAGAACTGCAAACAAAACAAAAAAAGATGCAGGCCAACAATTGTAATTCTGGAAAATACCAATTGCACTAGCAAAAACCCGGCAATGCAATTCACATGTTCATCGCCGTGCTGTTGCTATTGGAAAAATGGGAACGATACAATTTTTAAATCGAAACATGCTTAATAAAAAAGGGCGCTGATTAGTTAATCTCCATCTAAGATAGTTTATTATATTCTTTTTTTAACAGAGTCCTTTGGCTAATCCAGTTGGCTAAAACTAAATCACATTTTGGCCAATAGGATTGCAAGCAGGCCCACCATGGTAAGGTAGACTCTATTAGGGCGGGTTAGGTGATGGGAGTGAGAGAGGAATAGAGTATAGCGTTTTGGAGAGGGAAGAGAGGGATAGGTGGTCTTAAAGGGTTCCACTCTTACACCATCAAGTGCACAGTCGGGGAACACAACGACCACCTGATAAATAATTGGGATCCAGCTGGTCCCCCTTAGGCCGGGTTCAATACTGGGATTGCAAAAGGCAAATCGCAATCACCTATGGAGTGTAATTGCATTTCTACCAAGCAATTGTGGCTCCATGTTACAGTGATTGCGTTTTTCTGTCTCATTCCAGAGAATGAGAATGGCTTCTAACTGCCAGCAAAATGTTGCACGCAGTGCACTTTTGCGATATACGCACATCACAGGCACTGCAAGGATTTACCGCAGTGCTTTGCTGAATACCGGCTATCAGCAAAGAGCAGAAAAACTACTTATTAAAGCACCCCAAGTGTAAACTGGCCCTCAAGAGAACTTTATTGGTGATAACAAATTGTTGCAACCTGCAGAGTAGAACTCTAGGGCATATTTAAAATGATTTAAATATACCCCCAAATTCTAATAATGGCCTCCTCCTCCCCATAGCCATACCAATCCTCACCAAAAAGGGTCAAAGCATAGAAACGCAAACAAAACAAAAAAAGATGCAGGCCAACAATTGTAATTCTGGAAAATACCAATTGCACTAGCAAAAACCCGGCAATGCAATTCACATGTTCATCGCCGTGCTGTTGCTATTGGCAAAATGGGAACGATACAATTTTTAAATCGAAACGTGCTTAATAAAAAAGGGCCCTAATTACTTAATCTCCATCTAAGATAGTTTATTATATTCTTTTTTTAACAGAGTCCTTTGGCTAATCCAGTTGGCTAAAACTAAATCACATTTTGGCCAATAGGATTGTAAGCCGGCCCACCATGGTAAGGTAGACTCTATTAGGGCGAGTTAGGGAATAGGAGTGAGAGAGGAATAGGGGATAGCGTTTTGGAGAAGGAAGATGGGGATAGGTGGTCTTAAGGGGTACCACTCTTACACCATCAAGAGCAAAGTCGGGGAACACAGCGACCACCTGATAAATAATTGGGATCCAGCTGGTCCCCCTGAGGCCGGGTTCAATACTGGGATTGCAAAAGGCAAATCGCAATCACCTATGGAGTGTAATTGCATTTCTACCAAGCAATTGTGGCTCCATGTTACAGTGATTGCGTTTTTCTGTCTCATTCCAGAGAATGAGAATGGCTTCTAACTGCCAGCAAAATGTTGCACGCAGTGCACTTTTGCGATATACGCACATCACAGGCACTGCAAGGATTTACCGCAGTGCTTTGCTGAATACCGGCTATCAGCAAAGAGCAGAAAAACTACTTATAAAAGCACCCCAAGTGTGAACTGGCCCTTAAGAGAACTTTATTGGTGATTACAAATTGTTGCAACCTGCAATGTAGAACTCAGGGGCGTATTTAAAATGATTTAAATATACCCCCAAATTCTAATAATGGCCTCCTCCTCCCCATAGCCATACCAATCCTCACCAAAAAGGGTCAAAGCATAGAAACGCAAACAAAACAAAAAAAGATGCAGGCCAACAATTGTAATTCTGGAAAATACCAATTGCACTAGCAAAAACCCGGCAATGCAATTCACATGTTCATCGCCGTGCTGTTGCTATTGGCAAAATGGGAACGATACAATTTTTAAATCGAAACGTGCTTAATAAAAAGGGCCCTAATTACTTAATCTCCATCTAAGATAGTTTATTATATTCTTTTTTTAACAGAGTCCTTTGGCTAATCCAGTTGGCTAAAACTAAATCACATTTTGGCCAATAGGATTGTAAGCCGGCCCACCATGGTAAGGTAGACTCTATTAGGGCGGGTTAGGGAATAGGAGTGAGAGAGGAATAGAGTATAGCGTTTTGGAGAGGGAAGAGGGGGATAGGTGGTCTTAAAGGGTTCCACTCTTACACCATCAAGTGCAAAGTCGGGGAACACAACCACCACCTGATAAATAATTGGGATCCAGCTGGTCCCCCTGAGGCCGGGTTCAATACTGGGATTGCAAAAGGCAAATCGCAATCACCTATGGAGTGTAATTGCATTTCTACCAAGCAATTGTGGCTCCATGTTACAGTGATTGCGTTTTTCTGTCTCATTCCAGAGAATGAGAATGGCTTCTAACTGCCAGCAAAATGTTGCACGCAGTGCACTTTTGCGATATACGCACATCACAGGCACTGCAAGGATTTACCGCAGTGCTTTGCTGAATACCGGCTATCAGCAAAGAGCAGAAAAACTACTTATAAAAGCACCCCAAGTGTGAACTGGCCCTTAAGAGAACTTTATTGGTGATTACAAATTGTTGCAACCTGCAATGTAGAACTCAGGGGCGTATTTAAAATGATTTAAATATACCCCCAAATTCTAATAATGGCCTCCTCCTCCCCATAGCCATACCAATCCTCACCAAAAAGGTACAAAGCATAGAACTGCAAACAAAACAAAAAAAGATGCAGGCCAACAATTGTAATTCTGGAAAATACCAATTGCACTAGCAAAAACCCGGCAATGCAATTCACATGTTCATCGCCGTGCTGTTGCTATTGGAAAAATGGGAACGATACAATTTTTAAATCGAAACATGCTTAATAAAAAAGGGCGCTAATTAGTTAATCTCCATCTAAGATAGTTTATTATATTCTTTTTTTAACAGAGTCCTTTGGCTAATCCAGTTGGCTAAAACTAAATCACATTTTGGCCAATAGGATTGTAAGCAGGCCCACCATGGTAAGGTAGACTCTATTAGGGCGGGTTAGGTGATGGGAGTGAGAGAGGAATAGAGTATAGCGTTTTGGAGAGGGAAGAGGGGGATAGGTGGTCTTAAAGGGTTCCACTCTTACACCATCAAGTGCAAAGTCGGGGAACACAACGACCACCTGATAAATAATTGGGATCCAGCTGGTCCCCCTTAGGCCGGGTTCAATACTGGGATTGCAAAAGGCAAATCGCAATCACCTATGGAGTGTAATTGCATTTCTACCAAGCAATTGTGGCTCCATGTTACAGTGATTGCGTTTTTCTGTCTCATTCCAGAGAATGAGAATGGCTTCTAACTGCCAGCAAAATGTTGCACGCAGTGCACTTTTGCGATATACGCACATCACAGGCACTGCAAGGATTTACCGCAGTGCTTTGCTGAATACCGGCTATCAGCAAAGAGCAGAAAAACTACTTATTAAAGCACCCCAAGTGTAAACTGGCCCTCAAGAGAACTTTATTGGTGATAACAAATTGTTGCAACCTGCAGAGTAGAACTCTAGGGCATATTTAAAATGATTTAAATATACCCCCAAATTCTAATAATGGCCTCCTCCTCCCCATAGCCATACCAATCCTCACCAAAAAGGGTCAAAGCATAGAAACGCAAACAAAACAAAAAAAGATGCAGGCCAACAATTGTAATTCTGGAAAATACCAATTGCACTAGCAAAAACCCGGCAATGCAATTCACATGTTCATCGCCGTGCTGTTGCTATTGGCAAAATGGGAACGATACAATTTTTAAATCGAAACGTGCTTAATAAAAAAGGGCCCTAATTACTTAATCTCCATCTAAGATAGTTTATTATATTCTTTTTTTAACAGAGTCCTTTGGCTAATCCAGTTGGCTAAAACTAAATCACATTTTGGCCAATAGGATTGTAAGCCGGCCCACCATGGTAAGGTAGACTCTATTAGGGCGAGTTAGGGAATAGGAGTGAGAGAGGAATAGGGGATAGCGTTTTGGAGAAGGAAGATGGGGATAGGTGGTCTTAAGGGGTACCACTCTTACACCATCAAGAGCAAAGTCGGGGAACACAGCGACCACCTGATAAATAATTGGGATCCAGCTGGTCCCCCTTAGGCCGGGTTCAACACTGGGATCGCAAAAGGCAAATTGCAATCGCCTATGGAGTGTAATTGCATATCTACCAAGCAATTGTGGCTCCATGTTACAGTGATTGCGTTTTTCAGTCTCATTCCAGAGAATGAGAATGGCTTCTAACTGCCAGCAAAATGTTGCACGCAGTGCACTTTTGCGATATACGCACATCACAGGCACTGCAAGGATTTACCGCAGTGCTTTGCTGAATACCGGCTATCAGCAAAGAGCAGAAAAACTACTTATTAAAGCACCCCATGTGTAAACTGGCCCTTAAGAGAACTTTATTGGTGATTACAAATTGTTGCAACCTGCAGAGTAGAACTCAGGGGCATATTTAAAATGATTTAAATATACCCCCAAATTCTAATAATGGCCTCCTCCTCCCCATAGCCATACCAATCCTCACCAAAAAGGGTCAAAGCATAGAAACGCAAACAAAACAAAAAAAGATGCAGGCCAACAATTGTAATTCTGGAAAATACCAATTGCACTAGCAAAAACCCGGCAATGCAATTCACATGTTCATCGCCGTGCTGTTGCTATTGGCAAAATGGGAACGATACAATTTTTAAATCGAAACGTGCTTAATAAAAAGGGCCCTAATTACTTAATCTCCATCTAAGATAGTTTATTATATTCTTTTTTTAACAGAGTCCTTTGGCTAATCCAGTTGGCTAAAACTAAATCACATTTTGGCCAATAGGATTGTAAGCCGGCCCACCATGGTAAGGTAGACTCTATTAGGGCGGGTTAGGGAATAGGAGTGAGAGAGGAATAGGGGATAGCGTTTTGGAGAGGGAAGAGGGGGATAGGTGGTCTTAAAGGGTTCCACTCTTACACCATCAAGTGCAAAGTCGGGGAACACAACCACCACCTGATAAATAATTGGGATCCAGCTGGTCCCCCTGAGGCCGGGTTCAATACTGGGATTGCAAAAGGCAAATCGCAATCACCTATGGAGTGTAATTGCATTTCTACCAAGCAATTGTGGCTCCATGTTACAGTGATTGCGTTTTTCTGTCTCATTCCAGAGAATGAGAATGGCTTCTAACTGCCAGCAAAATGTTGCACGCAGTGCACTTTTGCGATATACGCACATCACAGGCACTGCAAGGATTTACCGCAGTGCTTTGCTGAATACCGGCTATCAGCAAAGAGCAGAAAAACTACTTATAAAAGCACCCCAAGTGTGAACTGGCCCTTAAGAGAACTTTATTGGTGATTACAAATTGTTGCAACCTGCAATGTAGAACTCAGGGGCGTATTTAAAATGATTTAAATATACCCCCAAATTCTAATAATGGCCTCCTCCTCCCCATAGCCATACCAATCCTCACCAAAAAGGTACAAAGCATAGAACTGCAAACAAAACAAAAAAAGATGCAGGCCAACAATTGTAATTCTGGAAAATACCAATTGCACTAGCAAAAACCCGGCAATGCAATTCACATGTTCATCGCCGTGCTGTTGCTATTGGAAAAATGGGAACGATACAATTTTTAAATCGAAACATGCTTAATAAAAAAGGGCGCTAATTAGTTAATCTCCATCTAAGATAGTTTATTATATTCTTTTTTTAACAGAGTCCTTTGGCTAATCCAGTTGGCTAAAACTAAATCACATTTTGGCCAATAGGATTGCAAGCAGGCCCACCATGGTAAGGTAGACTCTATTAGGGCGGGTTAGGTGATGGGAGTGAGAGAGGAATAGAGTATAGCGTTTTGGAGAGGGAAGAGAGGGATAGGTGGTCTTAAAGGGTTCCACTCTTACACCATCAAGTGCACAGTCGGGGAACACAACGACCACCTGATAAATAATTGGGATCCAGCTGGTCCCCCTTAGGCCGGGTTCAATACTGGGATTGCAAAAGGCAAATCGCAATCACCTATGGAGTGTAATTGCATTTCTACCAAGCAATTGTGGCTCCATGTTACAGTGATTGCGTTTTTCTGTCTCATTCCAGAGAATGAGAATGGCTTCTAACTGCCAGCAAAATGTTGCACGCAGTGCACTTTTGCGATATACGCACATCACAGGCACTGCAAGGATTTACCGCAGTGCTTTGCTGAATACCGGCTATCAGCAAAGAGCAGAAAAACTACTTATTAAAGCACCCCAAGTGTAAACTGGCCCTCAAGAGAACTTTATTGGTGATAACAAATTGTTGCAACCTGCAGAGTAGAACTCTAGGGCATATTTAAAATGATTTAAATATACCCCCAAATTCTAATGATGGCCTCCTCCTCCCCATAGCCATACCAATCCTCACCAAAAAGGGTCAAAGCATAGAAACGCAAACAAAACAAAAAAAGATGCAGGCCAACAATTGTAATTCTGGAAAATACCAATTGCACTAGCAAAAACCCGGCAATGCAATTCACATGTTCATCGCCGTGCTGTTGCTATTGGCAAAATGGGAACGATACAATTTTTAAATCGAAACGTGCTTAATAAAAAGGGCCCTAATTACTTAATCTCCATCTAAGATAGTTTATTATATTCTTTTTTTAACAGAGTCCTTTGGCTAATCCAGTTGGCTAAAACTAAATCACATTTTGGCCAATAGGATTGTAAGCAGGCCCACCATGGTAAGGTAGACTCTATTAGGGCGGGTTAGGTGATGGGAGTGAGAGAGGAATAGAGTATAGCGTTTTGGAGAGGGAAGAGGGGGATAGGTGGTCTTAAAGGGTTCCACTCTTACACCATCAAGTGCAAAGTCGGGGAACACAACCACCACCTGATAAATAATTGGGATCCAGCTGGTCCCCCTGAGGCCGGGTTCAATACTGGGATTGCAAAAGGCAAATCGCAATCACCTATGGAGTGTAATTGCATTTCTACCAAGCAATTGTGGCTCCATGTTACAGTGATTGCGTTTTTCTGTCTCATTCCAGAGAATGAGAATGGCTTCTAACTGCCAGCAAAATGTTGCACGCAGTGCACTCTTGCGATATACGCACATCACAGGCACTGCAAGGATTTACCGCAGTGCTTTGCTGAATACCGGCTATCAGCAAAGAGCAGAAAAACTACTTATAAAAGCACCCCAAGTGTGAACTGGCCCTTAAGAGAACTTTATTGGTGATTACAAATTGTTGCAACCTGCAATGTAGAACTCAGGGGCGTATTTAAAATGATTTAAATATACCCCCAAATTCTAATAATGGCCTCCTCCTCCCCATAGCCATACCAATCCTCACCAAAAAGGTACAAAGCATAGAACTGCAAACAAAACAAAAAAAGATGCAGGCCAACAATTGTAATTCTGGAAAATACCAATTGCACTAGCAAAAACCCGGCAATGCAATTCACATGTTCATCGCCGTGCTGTTGCTATTGGAAAAATGGGAACGATACAATTTTTAAATCGAAACATGCTTAATAAAAAAGGGCGCTAATTAGTTAATCTCCATCTAAGATAGTTTATTATATTCTTTTTTTAACAGAGTCCTTTGGCTAATCCAGTTGGCTAAAACTAAATCACATTTTGGCCAATAGGATTGCAAGCAGGCCCACCATGGTAAGGTAGACTCTATTAGGGCGGGTTAGGTGATGGGAGTGAGAGAGGAATAGAGTATAGCGTTTTGGAGAGGGAAGAGAGGGATAGGTGGTCTTAAAGGGTTCCACTCTTACACCATCAAGTGCACAGTCGGGGAACACAACGACCACCTGATAAATAATTGGGATCCAGCTGGTCCCCCTTAGGCCGGGTTCAATACTGGGATTGCAAAAGGCAAATCGCAATCACCTAAGGAGTGTAATTGCATTTCTACCAAGCAATTGTGGCTCCATGTTACAGTGATTGCGTTTTTCTGTCTCATTCCAGAGAATGAGAATGGCTTCTAACTGCCAGCAAAATGTTGCACGCAGTGCACTTTTGCGATATACGCACATCACAGGCACTGCAAGGATTTACCGCAGTGCTTTGCTAAATACCGGCTATCAGCAAAGAGCAGAAAAACTACTTATTAAAGCACCCCAAGTGTAAACTGGCCCTCAAGAGAACTTTATTGGTGATAACAAATTGTTGCAACCTGCAGAGTAGAACTCTAGGGCATATTTAAAATGATTTAAATATACCCCCAAATTCTAATAATGGCCTCCTCCTCCCCATAGCCATACCAATCCTCACCAAAAAGGGTCAAAGCATAGAAACGCAAACAAAACAAAAAAAGATGCAGGCCAACAATTGTAATTCTGGAAAATACCAATTGCACTAGCAAAAACCCGGCAATGCAATTCACATGTTCATCGCCGTGCTGTTGCTATTGGAAAAATGGGAACGATACAATTTTTAAATCGAAACATGCTTAATAAAAAAGGGCGCTAATTAGTTAATCTCCATCTAAGATAGTTTATTATATTCTTTTTTTAACAGAGTCCTTTGGCTAATCCAGTAGGCTAAAACTAAATCACATTTTGGCCAATAGGATTGTAAGCAGGCCCACCATGGTAAGGTAGACTCTATTAGGGCGGGTTAGGTGATGGGAGTGAGAGAGGAATAGAGTATAGCGTTTTGGAGAGGGAAGAGGGGGATAGGTGGTCTTAAAGGGTTCCACTCTTACACCATCAAGTGCAAAGTCGGGGAACACAACGACCACCTGATAAATAATTGGGATCCAGCTGGTCCCCCTTAGGCCGGGTTCAATACTGGGATTGCAAAAGGCAAATCGCAATCACCTATGGAGTGTAATTGCATTTCTACCAAGCAATTGTGGCTCCATGTTACAGTGATTGCGTTTTTCTGTCTCATTCCAGAGAATGAGAATGGCTTCTAACTGCCAGCAAAATGTTGCACACAGTGCACTTTTGCGATATACGCACATCACAGGCACTGCAAGGATTTACCGCAGTGCTTTGCTGAATACCGGCTATCAGCAAAGAGCAGAAAAACTACTTATTAAAGCACCCCATGTGTAAACTGGCCCTTAAGAGAACTTTATTGGTGATTACAAATTGTTGCAACCTGCAGAGTAGAACTCAGTGGCATATTTAAAATGATTTAAATATACCCCCAAATTCTAATAATGGCCTCCTCCTCCCCATAGCCATACCAATCCTCACCAAAAAGGGTCAAAGCATAGAAACGCAAACAAAACAAAAAAAGATGCAGGCCAACAATTGTAATTCTGGAAAATACCAATTGCACTAGCAAAAACCCGGCAATGCAATTCACATGTTCATCGCCGTGCTGTTGCTATTGGCAAAATGGGAACGATACAATTTTTAAATCGAAACGTGCTTAATAAAAAGGGCCCTAATTACTTAATCTCCATCTAAGATAGTTTATTATATTCTTTTTTTAACAGAGTCCTTTGGCTAATCCAGTTGGCTAAAACTAAATCACATTTTGGCCAATAGGATTGTAAGCCGGCCCACCATGGTAAGGTAGACTCTATTAGGGCGGGTTAGGGAATAGGAGTGAGAGAGGAATAGAGTATAGCGTTTTGGAGAGGGAAGAGGGGGATAGGTGGTCTTAAAGGGTTCCACTCTTACACCATCAAGTGCAAAGTCGGGGAACACAACCACCACCTGATAAATAATTGGGATCCAGCTGGTCCCCCTGAGGCCGGGTTCAATACTGGGATTGCAAAAGGCAAATCGCAATCACCTATGGAGTGTAATTGCATTTCTACCAAGCAATTGTGGCTCCATGTTACAGTGATTGCGTTTTTCTGTCTCATTCCAGAGAATGATAATGGCTTCTAACTGCCAGCAAAATGTTGCACGCAGTGCACTTTTGCGATATACGCACATCACAGGCACTGCAAGGATTTACCGCAGTGCTTTGCTGAATACCGGCTATCAGCAAAGAGCAGAAAAACTACTTATAAAAGCACCCCAAGTGTGAACTGGCCCTTAAGAGAACTTTATTGGTGATTACAAATTGTTGCAACCTGCAATGTAGAACTCAGGGGCGTATTTAAAATGATTTAAATATACCCCCAAATTCTAATAATGGCCTCCTCCTCCCCATAGCCATACCAATCCTCACCAAAAAGGTACAAAGCATAGAACTGCAAACAAAACAAAAAAAGATGCAGGCCAACAATTGTAATTCTGGAAAATACCAATTGCACTAGCAAAAACCCGGCAATGCAATTCACATGTTCATCGCCGTGCTGTTGCTATTGGAAAAATGGGAACGATACAATTTTTAAATCGAAACATGCTTAATAAAAAAGGGCGCTAATTAGTTAATCTCCATCTAAGATAGTTTATTATATTCTTTTTTTAACAGAGTCCTTTGGCTAATCCAGTTGGCTAAAACTAAATCACATTTTGGCCAATAGGATTGCAAGCAGGCCCACCATGGTAAGGTAGACTCTATTAGGGCGGGTTAGGTGATGGGAGTGAGAGAGGAATAGAGTATAGCGTTTTGGAGAGGGAAGAGAGGGATAGGTGGTCTTAAAGGGTTCCACTCTTACACCATCAAGTGCACAGTCGGGGAACACAACGACCACCTGATAAATAATTGGGATCCAGCTGGTCCCCCTTAGGCCGGGTTCAATACTGGGATTGCAAAAGGCAAATCGCAATCACCTATGGAGTGTAATTGCATTTCTACCAAGCAATTGTGGCTCCATGTTACAGTGATTGCGTTTTTCTGTCTCATTCCAGAGAATGAGAATGGCTTCTAACTGCCAGCAAAATGTTGCACGCAGTGCACTTTTGCGATATACGCACATCACAGGCACTGCAAGGATTTACCGCAGTGCTTTGCTGAATACCGGCTATCAGCAAAGAGCAGAAAAACTACTTATTAAAGCACCCCAAGTGTAAACTGGCCCTCAAGAGAACTTTATTGGTGATAACAAATTGTTGCAACCTGCAGAGTAGAACTCTAGGGCATATTTAAAATGATTTAAATATACCCCCAAATTCTAATAATGGCCTCCTCCTCCCCATAGCCATACCAATCCTCACCAAAAAGGGTCAAAGCATAGAAACGCAAACAAAACAAAAAAAGATGCAGGCCAACAATTGTAATTCTGGAAAATACCAATTGCACTAGCAAAAACCCGGCAATGCAATTCACATGTTCATCGCCGTGCTGTTGCTATTGGCAAAATGGGAACGATACAATTTTTAAATCGAAACGTGCTTAATAAAAAAGGGCCCTAATTACTTAATCTCCATCTAAGATAGTTTATTATATTCTTTTTTTAACAGAGTCCTTTGGCTAATCCAGTTGGCTAAAACTAAATCACATTTTGGCCAATAGGATTGTAAGCCGGCCCACCATGGTAAGGTAGACTCTATTAGGGCGAGTTAGGGAATAGGAGTGAGAGAGGAATAGGGGATAGCGTTTTGGAGAAGGAAGATGGGGATAGGTGGTCTTAAGGGGTACCACTCTTACACCATCAAGAGCAAAGTCGGGGAACACAGCGACCACCTGATAAATAATTGGGATCCAGCTGGTCCCCCTTAGGCCGGGTTCAACACTGGGATCGCAAAAGGCAAATTGCAATCGCCTATGGAGTGTAATTGCATATCTACCAAGCAATTGTGGCTCCATGTTACAGTGATTGCGTTTTTCAGTCTCATTCCAGAGAATGAGAATGGCTTCTAACTGCCAGCAAAATGTTGCACGCAGTGCACTTTTGCGATATACGCACATCACAGGCACTGCAAGGATTTACCGCAGTGCTTTGCTGAATACCGGCTATCAGCAAAGAGCAGAAAAACTACTTATTAAAGCACCCCATGTGTAAACTGGCCCTTAAGAGAACTTTATTGGTGATTACAAATTGTTGCAACCTGCAGAGTAGAACTCAGGGGCATATTTAAAATGATTTAAATATACCCCCAAATTCTAATAATGGCCTCCTCCTCCCCATAGCCATACCAATCCTCACCAAAAAGGGTCAAAGCATAGAAACGCAAACAAAACAAAAAAAGATGCAGGCCAACAATTGTAATTCTGGAAAATACCAATTGCACTAGCAAAAACCCGGCAATGCAATTCACATGTTCATCGCTGTGCTGTTGCTATTGGCAAAATGGGAACGATACAATTTTTAAATCGAAACGTGCTTAATAAAAAGGGCCCTAATTACTTAATCTCCATCTAAGATAGTTTATTATATTCTTTTTTTAACAGAGTCCTTTGGCTAATCCAGTTGGCTAAAACTAAATCACATTTTGGCCAATAGGATTGTAAGCCGGCCCACCATGGTAAGGTAGACTCTATTAGGGCGGGTTAGGGAATAGGAGTGAGAGAGGAATAGGGGATAGCGTTTTGGAGAGGGAAGAGGGGGATAGGTGGTCTTAAAGGGTTCCACTCTTACACCATCAAGTGCAAAGTCGGGGAACACAACCACCACCTGATATATAATTGGGATCCAGCTGGTCCCCCTGAGGCCGGGTTCAATACTGGGATTGCAAAAGGCAAATCGCAATCACCTATGGAGTGTAATTGCATTTCTACCAAGCAATTGTGGCTCCATGTTACAGTGATTGCGTTTTTCTGTCTCATTCCAGAGAATGAGAATGGCTTCTAACTGCCAGCAAAATGTTGCACGCAGTGCACTTTTGCGATATACGCACATCACAGGCACTGCAAGGATTTACCGCAGTGCTTTGCTGAATACCGGCTATCAGCAAAGAGCAGAAAAACTACTTATAAAAGCACCCCAAGTGTGAACTGGCCCTTAAGAGAACTTTATTGGTGATTACAAATTGTTGCAACCTGCAATGTAGAACTCAGGGGCGTATTTAAAATGATTTAAATATACCCCCAAATTCTAATAATGGCCTCCTCCTCCCCATAGCCATACCAATCCTCACCAAAAAGGTACAAAGCATAGAACTGCAAACAAAACAAAAAAAGATGCAGGCCAACAATTGTAATTCTGGAAAATACCAATTGCACTAGCAAAAACCCGGCAATGCAATTCACATGTTCATCGCCGTGCTGTTGCTATTGGAAAAATGGGAACGATACAATTTTTAAATCGAAACATGCTTAATAAAAAAGGGCGCTAATTAGTTAATCTCCATCTAAGATAGTTTATTATATTCTTTTTTTAACAGAGTCCTTTGGCTAATCCAGTTGGCTAAAACTAAATCACATTTTGGCCAATAGGATTGCAAGCAGGCCCACCATGGTAAGGTAGACTCTATTAGGGCGGGTTAGGTGATGGGAGTGAGAGAGGAATAGAGTATAGCGTTTTGGAGAGGGAAGAGAGGGATAGGTGGTCTTAAAGGGTTCCACTCTTACACCATCAAGTGCACAGTCGGGGAACACAACGACCACCTGATAAATAATTGGGATCCAGCTGGTCCCCCTTAGGCCGGGTTCAATACTGGGATTGCAAAAGGCAAATCGCAATCACCTATGGAGTGTAATTGCATTTCTACCAAGCAATTGTGGCTCCATGTTACAGTGATTGCGTTTTTCTGTCTCATTCCAGAGAATGAGAATGGCTTCTAACTGCCAGCAAAATGTTGCACGCAGTGCACTTTTGCGATATACGCACATCACAGGCACTGCAAGGATTTACTGCAGTGCTTTGCTAAATACCGGCTATCAGCAAAGAGCAGAAAAACTACTTATTAAAGCACCCCAAGTGTAAACTGGCCCTCAAGAGAACTTTATTGGTGATAACAAATTGTTGCAACCTGCAGAGTAGAACTCTAGGGCATATTTAAAATGATTTAAATATACCCCCAAATTCTAATAATGGCCTCCTCCTCCCCATAGCCATACCAATCCTCACCAAAAAGGGTCAAAGCATAGAAACGCAAACAAAACAAAAAAAGATGCAGGCCAACAATTGTAATTCTGGAAAATACCAATTGCACTAGCAAAAACCCGGCAATGCAATTCACATGTTCATCGCCGTGCTGTTGCTATTGGCAAAATGGGAACGATACAATTTTTAAATCGAAACGTGCTTAATAAAAAGGGCCCTAATTACTTAATCTCCATCTAAGATAGTTTATTATATTCTTTTTTTAACAGAGTCCTTTGGCTAATCCAGTTGGCTAAAACTAAATCACATTTTGGCCAATAGGATTGTAAGCAGGCCCACCATGGTAAGGTAGACTCTATTAGGGCGGGTTAGGTGATGGGAGTGAGAGAGGAATAGAGTATAGCGTTTTGGAGAGGGAAGAGGGGGATAGGTGGTCTTAAAGGGTTCCACTCTTACACCATCAAGTGCAAAGTCGGGGAACACAACCACCACCTGATAAATAATTGGGATCCAGCTGGTCCCCCTGAGGCCGGGTTCAATACTGGGATTGCAAAAGGCAAATCGCAATCACCTATGGAGTGTAATTGCATTTCTACCAAGCAATTGTGGCTCCATGTTACAGTGATTGCGTTTTTCTGTCTCATTCCAGAGAATGAGAATGGCTTCTAACTGCCAGCAAAATGTTGCACGCAGTGCACTTTTGCGATATACGCACATCACAGGCACTGCAAGGATTTACCGCAGTGCTTTGCTGAATACCGGCTATCAGCAAAGAGCAGAAAAACTACTTATAAAAGCACCCCAAGTGTGAACTGGCCCTTAAGAGAACTTTATTGGTGATTACAAATTGTTGCAACCTGCAATGTAGAACTCAGGGGCGTATTTAAAATGATTTAAATATACCCCCAAATTCTAATAATGGCCTCCTCCTCCCCATAGCCATACCAATCCTCACCAAAAAGGTACAAAGCATAGAACTGCAAACAAAACAAAAAAAGATGCAGGCCAACAATTGTAATTCTGGAAAATACCAATTGCACTAGCAAAAACCCGGCAATGCAATTCACATGTTCATCGCCGTGCTGTTGCTATTGGAAAAATGGGAACGATACAATTTTTAAATCGAAACATGCTTAATAAAAAAGGGCGCTAATTAGTTAATCTCCATCTAAGATAGTTTATTATATTCTTTTTTTAACAGAGTCCTTTGGCTAATCCAGTTGGCTAAAACTAAATCACATTTTGGCCAATAGGATTGCAAGCAGGCCCACCATGGTAAGGTAGACTCTATTAGGGCGGGTTAGGTGATGGGAGTGAGAGAGGAATAGAGTATAGCGTTTTGGAGAGGGAAGAGAGGGATAGGTGGTCTTAAAGGGTTCCACTCTTACACCATCAAGTGCACAGTCGGGGAACACAACGACCACCTGATACTTAATTGGGATCCAGCTGGTCCCCCTTAGGCCGGGTTCAATACTGGGATTGCAAAAGGCAAATCGCAATCACCTATGGAGTGTAATTGCATTTCTACCAAGCAATTGTGGCTCCATGTTACAGTGATTGCGTTTTTCTGTCTCATTCCAGAGAATGAGAATGGCTTCTAACTGCCAGCAAAATGTTGCACGCAGTGCACTTTTGCGATATACGCACATCACAGGCACTGCAAGGATTTACCGCAGTGCTTTGCTGAATACCGGCTATCAGCAAAGAGCAGAAAAACTACTTATTAAAGCACCCCAAGTGTAAACTGGCCCTCAAGAGAACTTTATTGGTGATAACAAATTGTTGCAACCTGCAGAGTAGAACTCTAGGGCATATTTAAAATGATTTAAATATACCCCCAAATTCTAATAATGGCCTCCTCCTCCCCATAGCCATACCAATCCTCACCAAAAAGGGTCAAAGCATAGAAACGCAAACAAAACAAAAAAAGATGCAGGCCAACAATTGTAATTCTGGAAAATACCAATTGCACTAGCAAAAACCCGGCAATGCAATTCACATGTTCATCGCCGTGCTGTTGCTATTGGAAAAATGGGAACGATACAATTTTTAAATCGAAACATGCTTAATAAAAAAGGGCGCTAATTAGTTAATCTCCATCTAAGATAGTTTATTATATTCTTTTTTTAACAGAGTCCTTTGGCTAATCCAGTTGGCTAAAACTAAATCACATTTTGGCCAATAGGATTGCAAGCAGGCCCACCATGGTAAGGTAGACTCTATTAGGGCGGGTTAGGTGATGGGAGTGAGAGAGGAATAGAGTATAGCGTTTTGGAGAGGGAAGAGAGGGATAGGTGGTCTTAAAGGGTTTCACTCTTACACCATCAAGTGCACAGTCGGGGAACACAACGACCACCTGATAAATAATTGGGATCCAGCTGGTCCCCCTTAGGCCGGGTTCAATACT
Organism: Hyperolius riggenbachi; assembly: GCF_040937935.1. Classification (NCBI taxonomy): domain Eukaryota; kingdom Metazoa; phylum Chordata; class Amphibia; order Anura; family Hyperoliidae; genus Hyperolius; species Hyperolius riggenbachi. Next base: position 69,188,554 of record NC_090654.1, on the reverse strand, counting down.
GGGATTGCAAAAGGCAAATCGCAATCACCTATGGAGTGTAATTGCATTTCTACCAAGCAATTGTGGCTCCATGTTACAGTGATTGCGTTTTTCTGTCTCATTCCAGAGAATGAGAATGGCTTCTAACTGCCAGCAAAATGTTGCACGCAGTGCACTTTTGCGATATACGCACATCACAGGCACTGCAAGGATTTACCGCAGTGCTTTGCTGAATACCGGCTATCAGCAAAGAGCAGAAAAACTACTTATTAAAGCACCCCAAGTGTAAACTGGCCCTCAAGAGAACTTTATTGGTGATAACAAATTGTTGCAACCTGCAGAGTAGAACTCTAGGGCATATTTAAAATGATTTAAATATACCCCCAAATTCTAATAATGGCCTCCTCCTCCCCATAGCCATACCAATCCTCACCAAAAAGGGTCAAAGCATAGAAACGCAAACAAAACAAAAAAAGATGCAGGCCAACAATTGTAATTCTGGAAAATACCAATTGCACTAGCAAAAACCCGGCAATGCAATTCACATGTTCATCGCCGTGCTGTTGCTATTGGCAAAATGGGAACGATACAATTTTTAAATCGAAACGTGCTTAATAAAAAAGGGCCCTAATTACTTAATCTCCATCTAAGATAGTTTATTATATTCTTTTTTTAACAGAGTCCTTTGGCTAATCCAGTTGGCTAAAACTAAATCACATTTTGGCCAATAGGATTGTAAGCCGGCCCACCATGGTAAGGTAGACTCTATTAGGGCGAGTTAGGGAATAGGAGTGAGAGAGGAATAGGGGATAGCGTTTTGGAGAAGGAAGATGGGGATAGGTGGTCTTAAGGGGTACCACTCTTACACCATCAAGAGCAAAGTCGGGGAACACAGCGACCACCTGATAAATAATTGGGATCCAGCTGGTCCTCCTGAGGCCGGGTTCAATACTGGGATTGCAAAAGGCAAATCGCAATCACCTATGGAGTGTAATTGCATTTCTACCAAGCAATTGTGGCTCCATGTTACAGTGATTGCGTTTTTCTGTCTCATTCCAGAGAATGAGAATGGCTTCTAACTGCCAGCAAAATGTTGCACGCAGTGCACTTTTGCGATATACGCACATCACAGGCACTGCAAGGATTTACCGCAGTGCTTTGCTGAATACCGGCTATCAGCAAAGAGCAGAAAAACTACTTATAAAAGCACCCCAAGTGTGAACTGGCCCTTAAGAGAACTTTATTGGTGATTACAAATTGTTGCAACCTGCAATGTAGAACTCAGGGGCGTATTTAAAATGATTTAAATATACCCCCAAATTCTAATAATGGCCTCCTCCTCCCCATAGCCATACCAATCCTCACCAAAAAGGTACAAAGCATAGAACTGCAAACAAAACAAAAAAAGATGCAGGCCAACAATTGTAATTCTGGAAAATACCAATTGCACTAGCAAAAACCCGGCAATGCAATTCACATGTTCATCGCCGTGCTGTTGCTATTGGAAAAATGGGAACGATACAATTTTTAAATCGAAACATGCTTAATAAAAAAGGGCGCTAATTAGTTAATCTCCATCTAAGATAGTTTATTATATTCTTTTTTTAACAGAGTCCTTTGGCTAATCCAGTAGGCTAAAACTAAATCACATTTTGGCCAATAGGATTGTAAGCAGGCCCACCATGGTAAGGTAGACTCTATTAGGGCGGGTTAGGTGATGGGAGTGAGAGAGGAATAGAGTATAGCGTTTTGGAGAGGGAAGAGGGGGATAGGTGGTCTTAAAGGGTTCCACTCTTACACCATCAAGTGCAAAGTCGGGGAACACAACGACCACCTGATAAATAATTGGGATCCAGCTGGTCCCCCTTAGGCCGGGTTCAATACTGGGATTGCAAAAGGCAAATCGCAATCACCTATGGAGTGTAATTGCATTTCTACCAAGCAATTGTGGCTCCATGTTACAGTGATTGCGTTTTTCTGTCTCATTCCAGAGAATGAGAATGGCTTCTAACTGCCAGCAAAATGTTGCACGCAGTGCACTTTTGCGATATACGCACATCACAGGCACTGCAAGGATTTACCGCAGTGCTTTGCTGAATACCGGCTATCAGCAAAGAGCAGAAAAACTACTTATTAAAGCACCCCATGTGTAAACTGGCCCTTAAGAGAACTTTATTGGTGATTACAAATTGTTGCAACCTGCAGAGTAGAACTCAGGGGCATATTTAAAATGATTTAAATATACCCCCAAATTCTAATAATGGCCTCCTCCTCCCCATAGCCATACCAATCCTCACCAAAAAGGGTCAAAGCATAGAAACGCAAACAAAACAAAAAAAGATGCAGGCCAACAATTGTAATTCTGGAAAATACCAATTGCACTAGCAAAAACCCGGCAATGCAATTCACATGTTCATCGCCGTGCTGTTGCTATTGGCAAAATGGGAACGATACAATTTTTAAATCGAAACGTGCTTAATAAAAAGGGCCCTAATTACTTAATCTCCATCTAAGATAGTTTATTATATTCTTTTTTTAACAGAGTCCTTTGGCTAATCCAGTTGGCTAAAACTAAATCACATTTTGGCCAATAGGATTGTAAGCCGGCCCACCATGGTAAGGTAGACTCTATTAGGGCGGGTTAGGGAATAGGAGTGAGAGAGGAATAGAGTATAGCGTTTTGGAGAGGGAAGAGGGGGATAGGTGGTCTTAAAGGGTTCCACTCTTACACCATCAAGTGCAAAGTCGGGGAACACAACCACCACCTGATAAATAATTGGGATCCAGCTGGTCCCCCTGAGGCCGGGTTCAATACTGGGATTGCAAAAGGCAAATCGCAATCACCTATGGAGTGTAATTGCATTTCTACCAAGCAATTGTGGCTCCATGTTACAGTGATTGCGTTTTTCTGTCTCATTCCAGAGAATGAGAATGGCTTCTAACTGCCAGCAAAATGTTGCACGCAGTGCACTTTTGCGATATACGCACATCACAGGCACTGCAAGGATTTACCGCAGTGCTTTGCTGAATACCGGCTATCAGCAAAGAGCAGAAAAACTACTTATAAAAGCACCCCAAGTGTGAACTGGCCCTTAAGAGAACTTTATTGGTGATTACAAATTGTTGCAACCTGCAATGTAGAACTCAGGGGCGTATTTAAAATGATTTAAATATACCCCCAAATTCTAATAATGGCCTCCTCCTCCCCATAGCCATACCAATCCTCACCAAAAAGGTACAAAGCATAGAACTGCAAACAAAACAAAAAAAGATGCAGGCCAACAATTGTAATTCTGGAAAATACCAATTGCACTAGCAAAAACCCGGCAATGCAATTCACATGTTCATCGCCGTGCTGTTGCTATTGGAAAAATGGGAACGATACAATTTTTAAATCGAAACATGCTTAATAAAAAAGGGCGCTAATTAGTTAATCTCCATCTAAGATAGTTTATTATATTCTTTTTTTAACAGAGTCCTTTGGCTAATCCAGTTGGCTAAAACTAAATCACATTTTGGCCAATAGGATTGCAAGCAGGCCCACCATGGTAAGGTAGACTCTATTAGGGCGGGTTAGGTGATGGGAGTGAGAGAGGAATAGAGTATAGCGTTTTGGAGAGGGAAGAGAGGGATAGGTGGTCTTAAAGGGTTCCACTCTTACACCATCAAGTGCACAGTCGGGGAACACAACGACCACCTGATAAATAATTGGGATCCAGCTGGTCCCCCTTAGGCCGGGTTCAATACTGGGATTGCAAAAGGCAAATCGCAATCACCTATGGAGTGTAATTGCATTTCTACCAAGCAATTGTGGCTCCATGTTACAGTGATTGCGTTTTTCTGTCTCATTCCAGAGAATGAGAATGGCTTCTAACTGCCAGCAAAATGTTGCACGCAGTGCACTTTTGCGATATACGCACATCACAGGCACTGCAAGGATTTACCGCAGTGCTTTGCTGAATACCGACTATCAGCAAAGAGCAGAAAAACTACTTATTAAAGCACCCCAAGTGTAAACTGGCCCTCAAGAGAACTTTATTGGTGATAACAAATTGTTGCAACCTGCAGAGTAGAACTCTAGGGCATATTTAAAATGATTTAAATATACCCCCAAATTCTAATAATGGCCTCCTCCTCCCCATAGCCATACCAATCCTCACCAAAAAGGGTCAAAGCATAGAAACGCAAACAAAACAAAAAAAGATGCAGGCCAACAATTGTAATTCTGGAAAATACCAATTGCACTAGCAAAAACCCGGCAATGCAATTCACATGTTCATCGCCGTGCTGTTGCTATTGGCAAAATGGGAACGATACAATTTTTAAATCGAAACGTGCTTAATAAAAAAGGGCCCTAATTACTTAATCTCCATCTAAGATAGTTTATTATATTCTTTTTTTAACAGAGTCCTTTGGCTAATCCAGTTGGCTAAAACTAAATCACATTTTGGCCAATAGGATTGTAAGCCGGCCCACCATGGTAAGGTAGACTCTATTAGGGCGAGTTAGGGAATAGGAGTGAGAGAGGAATAGGGGATAGCGTTTTGGAGAAGGAAGATGGGGATAGGTGGTCTTAAGGGGTACCACTCTTACACCATCAAGAGCAAAGTCGGGGAACACAGCGACCACCTGATAAATAATTGGGATCCAGCTGGTCCCCCTTAGGCCGGGTTCAACACTGGGATCGCAAAAGGCAAATTGCAATCGCCTATGGAGTGTAATTGCATATCTACCAAGCAATTGTGGCTCCATGTTACAGTGATTGCGTTTTTCAGTCTCATTCCAGAGAATGAGAATGGCTTCTAACTGCCAGCAAAATGTTGCACGCAGTGCACTTTTGCGATATACGCACATCACAGGCACTGCAAGGATTTACCGCAGTGCTTTGCTGAATACCGGCTATCAGCAAAGAGCAGAAAAACTACTTATTAAAGCACCCCATGTGTAAACTGGCCCTTAAGAGAACTTTATTGGTGATTACAAATTGTTGCAACCTGCAGAGTAGAACTCAGGGGCATATTTAAAATGATTTAAATATACCCCCAAATTCTAATAATGGCCTCCTCCTCCCCATAGCCATACCAATCCTCACCAAAAAGGGTCAAAGCATAGAAACGCAAACAAAACAAAAAAAGATGCAGGCCAACAATTGTAATTCTGGAAAATACCAATTGCACTAGCAAAAACCCGGCAATGCAATTCACATGTTCATCGCCGTACTGTTGCTATTGGCAAAATGGGAACGATACAATTTTTAAATCGAAACATGCTTAATAAAAAAGGGCCCTAATTACTTAATCTCCATCTAAGATAGTTTATTATATTCTTTTTTTAACAGAGTCCTTTGGCTAATCCAGTTGGCTAAAACTAAATCACATTTTGGCCAATAGGATTGTAAGCCGGCCCACCATGGTAAGGTAGACTCTATTAGGGCGGGTTAGGGAATAGGAGTGAGAGAGGAATAGGGGATAGCGTTTTGGAGAAGGAAGATGGGGATAGGTGGTCTTAAGGGGTACCACTCTTACACCATCAAGTGCAAAGTCGGGGAACACAGCGACCACCTGATAAATAATTGGGATCCAGCTGGTCCCCCTTAGGCCGGGTTCAACACTGGGATCGCAAAAGGCAAATCGCAATCGCCTATGGAGTGTAATTGCATATCTACCAAGCAATTGTGGCTCCATGTTACAGTGATTGCGTTTTTCAGTCTCATTCCAGAGAATGAGAATGGCGTTCTAACTGCCAGCAAAATGTTACACGCAGTGCACTTTTGCGATATACGCACATCACAGGCACTGCAAGGATTTACCGCAGTGCTTTGCTGAATACCGGCTATCAGCAAAGAGCAGAAAAACTACTTATAAAAGCACCCCAAGTGTGAACTGGCCCTTAAGAGAACTTTATTGGTGATTACAAATTGTTGCAACCTGCAATGTAGAACTCAGGGGCGTATTTAAAATGATTTAAATATACCCCAAATTCTAATAATCGCCTCCTCATCCCCATAGCCATACCAATCCTCACCAAAAAGGTACAAAGCATAGAACTGCAAACAAAACAAAAAAAGATGCAGGCCAACAATTGTAATTCTGGAAAATACCAATTGCACTAGCAAAAACCCAGCAATGCAATTCACATGTTCATCGCCGTGCTGTTGCTATTGGAAAAATGTAAACGATACAATTTTTAAATCGAAACATGCTTAATAAAAAAGGGCGCTAATTAGTTAATCTCCATCTGAGATAGTTTATTATATTCTTTTTTTAACAGAGTCCTTTGGCTAATCCAGTTGGCTAAAACTAAATCACATTTTGGCCAATAGGATTGTAAGCCGGCCCACCATGGTAAGGTAGACTCTATTAGGGCGGGTTAGGTGATGGGAGTGAGAGAGGAATAGAGTATAGCGTTTTGGGGAGGGAAGAGGGGGATAGGTGGTCTTAAAGGGTTCCACTCTTACACCATCAAGTGCAAAGTCGGGGAACACAACGACCACCTGATAAATAATTGGGATCCAGCTGGTCCCCCTTAGGCCGGGTTCAATACTGGGATTGCAAAAGGCAAATCGCAATCACCTATGGAGTGTAATTGCATTTCTACCAAGCAATTGTGGCTCCATGTTACAGTGATTGCGTTTTTCTGTCTCATTCCAGAGAATGAGAATGGCTTCTAACTGCCAGCAAAATGTTGCACGCAGTGCACTTTTGCGATATACGCACATCACAGGCACTGCAAGGATTTACCGCAGTGCTTTGCTGAATACCGGCTATCAGCAAAGAGTAGAAAAACTACTTATTAAAGCACCCCAAGTGTAAACTGGCCCTTAAGAGAACTTTATTGGTGATTACAAATTGTTGCAACTTGCAGAGTAGAACTCAGGGGCATATTTAAAATGATTTAAATATACCCCCAAATTCTAATAATGGCCTCCTCCTCCCCATAGCCATACCAATCCTCACCAAAAAGGGTGAAAGCATAGAAACGCAAACAAAACAAAAAAAGATGCAGGCCAACAATTGTAATTCTGGAAAATACCAATTGCACTAGCAAAAACCCGGCAATGCAATTCACATGTTCATCGCCGTGCTGTTGCTATTGGCAAAATGGGAACGATACAATTTTTAAATCGAAACGTGCTTAATAAAAAAGGGCCCTAATTACTTAATCTCCATCTAAGATAGTTTATTATATTCTTTTTTTAACAGAGTCCTTTGGCTAATCCAGTTGGCTAAAACTAAATCACATTTTGGCCAATAGGATTGTAAGCCGGCCCACCATGGTAAGGTAGACTCTATTAGGGCGGGTTAGGGAATAGGAGTGAGAGAGGAATAGGGGATAGCGTTTTGGAGAAGGAAGATGGGGATAGGTGGTCTTAAAGGGTTCCACTCTTACACCATCAAGTGCAAAGTCGGGGAACACAACCACCACCTGATAAATAATTGGGATCCAGCTGGTCCCCCTGAGGCCGGGTTCAATACTGGGATTGCAAAAGGCAAATCGCAATCACCTATGGAGTGTAATTGCATTTCTACCAAGCAATTGTGGCTCCATGTTACAGTGATTGCGTTTTTCTGTCTCATTCCAGAGAATGAGAATGGCTTCTAACTGCCAGCAAAATGTTGCACGCAGTGCACTTTTGCGATATACGCACATCACAGGCACTGCAAGGATTTACCGCAGTGCTTTGCTGAATACCGGCTATCAGCAAAGAGCAGAAAAACTACTTATTAAAGCACCCCAAGTGTAAACTGGCCCTTAAGAGAACTTTATTGGTGATTACAAATTGTTGCAACCTGCAGAGTAGAACTCAGGGGCATATTTAAAATGATTTAAATATACCCCCAAATTCTAATAATGGCCTCCTCCTCCCCATAGCCATACCAATCCTCACCAAAAAGGGTCAAAGCATAGAAACGCAAACAAAACAAAAAAAGATGCAGGCCAACAATTGTAATTCTGGAAAATACCAATTGCACTAGCAAAAACCCGGCAATGCAATTCACATGTTCATCGCCGTGCTGTTGCTATTGGCAAAATGGGAACGATACAATTTTTAAATCGAAACGTGCTTAATAAAAAAGGGCCCTAATTACTTAATCTCCATCTAAGATAGTTTATTATATTCTTTTTTTAACAGAGTCCTTTGGCTAATCCAGTTGGCTAAAACTAAATCACATTTTGGCCAATAGGATTGTAAGCAGGCCCACCATGGTAAGGTAGACTCTATTAGGGCGGGTTAGGTGATGGGAGTGAGAGAGGAATAGAGTATAGCGTTTTGGAGAGGGAAGAGGGGGATAGGTGGTCTTAAAGGGTTCCACTCTTACACCATCAAGTGCAAAGTCGGGGAACACAACGACCACCTGATAAATAATTGGGATCCAGCTGGTCCCCCTTAGGCCGGGTTCAATACTGGGATTGCAAAAGGCAAATCGCAATCACCTATGGAGTGTAATTGCATTTCTACCAAGCAATTGTGGCTCCATGTTACAGTGATTGCGTTTTTCTGTCTCATTCCAGAGAATGAGAATGGCTTCTAACTGCCAGCAAAATGTTGCACGCAGTGCACTTTTGCGATATACGCACATCACAGGCACTGCAAGGATTTACCGCAGTGCTTTGCTGAATACCGGCTATCAGCAAAGAGCAGAAAAACTACTTATTAAAGCACCCCAAGTGTAAACTGGCCCTTAAGAGAACTTTATTGGTGATTACAAATTGTTGCAACCTGCAGAGTAGAACTCAGGGGCATATTTAAAATGATTTAAATATACCCCCAAATTCTAATAATGGCCTCCTCCTCCCCATAGCCATACCAATCCTCACCAAAAAGGGTCAAAGCATAGATACGCAAACAAAACAAAAAAAGATGCAGGCCAACAATTGTAATTCTGGATAATACCAATTGCACTAGCAAAAACCCGGCAATGCAATTCACATGTTCATCGCCGTGCTGTTGCTATTGGCAAAATGGGAACGATACAATTTTTAAATCGAAACGTGCTTAATAAAAAGGGCCCTAATTACTTAATCTCCATCTAAGATAGTTTATTATATTCTTTTTTTAACAGAGTCCTTTGGCTAATCCAGTTGGCTAAAACTAAATCACATTTTGGCCAATAGGATTGTAAGCCGGCCCACCAGGGTAAGGTAGACTCTATTAGGGCGGGTTAGGGAATAGGAGTGAGAGAGGAATAGGGGATAGCGTTTTGGAGAAGGAAGATGGGGATAGGTGGTCTTAAGGGGTACCACTCTTACACCATCAAGTGCAAAGTCGGGGAACACAGCGACCACCTGATAAATAATTGGGATCCAGCTGGTCCCCCTTAGGCCGGGTTCAACACTGGGATCGCAAAAGGCAAATCGCAATCGCCTATGGAGTGTAATTGCATAACTACCAAGCAATTGTGGCTCCATTTTACAGTGATTGCGTTTTTCAGTCTCATTCCAGAGAATGAGAATGGCGTTCTAACTGCCAGCAAAATGTTACACGCAGTGCACTTTTGCGATATACGCACATCACAGGCACTGCAAGGATTTACCGCAGTGCTTTGCTCAATACCGGCTATCAGCAAAGAGCAGAAAAACTACTTATAAAAGCACCCCAAGTGTGAACTGGCCCTTAAGAGAACTTTATTGGTGATTACAAATTGTTGCAACCTGCAATGTAGAACTCAGGGGCGTATTTAAAATGATTTAAATATACCCCCAAATTCTAATAATCGCCTCCTCCTCCCCATAGCCATACCAATCCTCACCAAAAAGGTACAAAGCATAGAACTGCAAACAAAACAAAAAAAGATGCAGGCCAACAATTGTAATTCTGGAAAATACCAATTGCACTAGCAAAAACCCGGCAATGCAATTCACATGTTCATCGCCGTGCTGTTGCTATTGGAAACATGTAAACGATACAATTTTTAAATCGAAACATGCTTAATAAAAAAGGGCGCTAATTAGTTAATCTCCATCTAAGATAGTTTATTATATTCTTTTTTTAACAGAGTCCTTTGGCTAATCCAGTTGGCTAAAACTAAATCACATTTTGGCCAATAGGATTGTAAGCAGGCCCACCATGGTAAGGTAGACTCTATTAGGGCGGGTTAGGTGATGGGAGTGAGAGAGGAATAGAGTATAGCGTTTTGGAGAGGGAAGAGGGGGATAGGTGGTCTTAAAGGGTTCCACTCTTACACCATCAAGTGCAAAGTCGGGGAACACAACGACCACCTGATAAATAATTGGGATCCAGCTGGTCCCCCTTAGGCCGGGTTCAATACTGGGATTGCAAAAGGCAAATCGCAATCACCTATGGAGTGTAATTGCATTTCTACCAAGCAATTGTGGCTCCATGTTACAGTGATTGCGTTTTTCTGTCTCATTCCAGAGAATGAGAATGGCTTCTAACTGCCAGCAAAATGTTGCACGCAGTGCACTTTTGCGATATACGCACATCACAGGCACTGCAAGGATTTACCGCAGTGCTTTGCTGAATACCGGCTATCAGCAAAGAGCAGAAAAACTACTTATTAAAGCACCCCAAGTGTAAACTGGCCCTTAAGAGAACTTTATTGGTGATTACAAATTGTTGCAACCTGCAGAGTAGAACTCAGGGGCATATTTAAAATGATTTAAATATACCCCCAAATTCTAATAATGGCCTCCTCCTCCCCATAGCCATACCAATCCTCACCAAAAAGGGTCAAAGCATAGATACGCAAACAAAACAAAAAAAGATGCAGGCCAACAATTGTAATTCTGGATAATACCAATTGCACTAGCAAAAACCCGGCAATGCAATTCACATGTTCATCGCCGTGCTGTTGCTATTGGCAAAATGGGAACGATACAATTTTTAAATCGAAACGTGCTTAATAAAAAGGGCCCTAATTACTTAATCTCCATCTAAGATAGTTTATTATATTCTTTTTTTAACAGAGTCCTTTGGCTAATCCAGTTGGCTAAAACTAAATCACATTTTGGCCAATAGGATTGTAAGCCGGCCCACCATGGTAAGGTAGACTCTATTAGGGTGGGTTAGGGAATAGGAGTGAGAGAGGAATAGGGGATAGCGTTTTGGAGAAGGAAGATGGGGATAGGTGGTCTTAAGGGGTACCACTCTTACACCATCAAGTGCAAAGTCGGGGAACACAGCGACCACCTGATAAATAATTGGGATCCAGCTGGTCCCCCTTAGGCCGGGTTCAACACTGGGATCGCAAAAGGCAAATCGCAATCGCCTATGGAGTGTAATTGCATATCTACCAAGCAATTGTGGCTCCATGTTACAGTGATTGCGTTTTTCAGTCTCATTCCAGAGAATGAGAATGGCGTTCTAACTGCCAGCAAAATGTTGCACGCAGTGCACTTTTGCGATATACGCACATCACAGGCACTGCAAGGACTTACCGCAGTGCTTTGCTCAATACCGGCTATCAGCAAAGAGCAGAAAAACTACTTATAAAAGCACCCCAAGTGTGAACTGGCCCTTAAGAGAACTTTATTGGTGATTACAAATTGTTGCAACCTGCAATGTAGAACTCAGGGGCGTATTTAAAATGATTTAAATATACCCCCAAATTCTAATAATCGCCTCCTCCTCCCCATAGCCATACCAATCCTCACCAAAAAGGTACAAAGCATAGAACTGCAAACAAAACAAAAAAAGATGCAGGCCAACAATTGTAATTCTGGAAAATACCAATTGCACTAGCAAAAACCCGGCAATGCAATTCACATGTTCATCGCCGTGCTGTTGCTATTGGCAAAATGGGAACGATACAATTTTTAAATCGAAACGTGCTTAATAAAAAAGGGCCCTAATTACTTAATCTCCATCTAAGATAGTTTATTATATTCTTTTTTTAACAGAGTCCTTTGGCTAATCCAGTTGGCTAAAACTAAATCACATTTTGGCCAATAGGATTGTAAGCAGGCCCACCATGGTAAGGTAGACTCTATTAGGGCGGGTTAGGTGATGGGAGTGAGAGAGGAATAGAGTATAGCGTTTTGGAGAGGGAAGAGGGGGATAGGTGGTCTTAAAGGGTTCCACTCTTACACCATCAAGTGCAAAGTCGGGGAACACAACGACCACCTGATAAATAATTGGGATCCAGCTGGTCCCCCTTAGGCCGGGTTCAATACTGGGATTGCAAAAGGCAAATCGCAATCACCTATGGAGTGTAATTGCATTTCTACCAAGCAATTGTGGCTCCATGTTACAGTGATTGCGTTTTTCTGTCTCATTCCAGAGAATGAGAATGGCTTCTAACTGCCAGCAAAATGTTGCACGCAGTGCACTTTTGCGATATACGCACATCACAGGCACTGCAAGGATTTACCGCAGTGCTTTGCTGAATACCGGCTATCAGCAAAGAGCAGAAAAACTACTTATTAAAGCACCCCAAGTGTAAACTGGCCCTTAAGAGAACTTTATTGGTGATTACAAATTGTTGCAACCTGCAGAGTAGAACTCAGGGGCATATTTAAAATGATTTAAATATACCCCCAAATTCTAATAATGGCCTCCTCCTCCCCATAGCCATACCAATCCTCACCAAAAAGGGTCAAAGCATAGATACGCAAACAAAACAAAAAAAGATGCAGGCCAACAATTGTAATTCTGGATAATACCAATTGCACTAGCAAAAACCCGGCAATGCAATTCACATGTTCATCGCCGTGCTGTTGCTATTGGCAAAATGGGAACGATACAATTTTTAAATCGAAACGTGCTTAATAAAAAGGGCCCTAATTACTTAATCTCCATCTAAGATAGTTTATTATATTCTTTTTTTAACAGAGTCCTTTGGCTAATCCAGTTGGCTAAAACTAAATCACATTTTGGCAAATAGGATTGTAAGCCGGCCCACCAGGGTAAGGTAGACTCTATTAGGGCGGGTTAGGGAATAGGAGTGAGAGAGGAATAGGGGATAGCGTTTTGGAGAAGGAAGATGGGGATAGGTGGTCTTAAGGGGTACCACTCTTACACCATCAAGTTCAAAGTCGGGGAACACAGCGACCACCTGATAAATAATTGGGATCCAGCTGGTCCCCCTTAGGCCGGGTTCAACACTGGGATCGCAAAAGGCAAATCGCAATCGCCTATGGAGTGTAATTGCATATCTACCAAGCAATTGTGGCTCCATTTTACAGTGATTGCGTTTTTCAGTCTCATTCCAGAGAATGAGAATGGCGTTCTAACTGCCAGCAAAATGTTACACGCAGTGCACTTTTGCGATATACGCACATCACAGGCACTGCAAGGATTTACCGCAGTGCTTTGCTCAATACCGGCTATCAGCAAAGAGCAGAAAAACTACTTATAAAAGCACCCCAAGTGTGAACTGGCCCTTAAGAGAACTTTATTGGTGATTACAAATTGTTGCAACCTGCAATGTAGAACTCAGGGGCGTATTTAAAATGATTTAAATATACCCCCAAATTCTAATAATCGCCTCCTCCTCCCCATAGCCATACCAATCCTCACCAAAAAGGTACAAAGCATAGAACTGCAAACAAAACAAAAAAAGATGCAGGCCAACAATTGTAATTCTGGAAAATACCAATTGCACTAGCAAAAACCCGGCAATGCAATTCACATGTTCATCGCCGTGCTGTTGCTATTGGAAACATGTAAACGATACAATTTTTAAATCGAAACATGCTTAATAAAAAAGGGCGCTAATTAGTTAATCTCCATCTAAGATAGTTTATTATATTCTTTTTTTAACAGAGTCCTTTGGCTAATCCAGTTGGCTAAAACTAAATCACATTTTGGCCAATAGGATTGTAAGCCGGCCCACCATGGTAAGGTAGACTCTATTAGGGCGGGTTAGGTGATGGGAGTGAGAGAGGAATAGAGTATAGCGTTTTGGAGAGGGAAGAGGGGGATAGGTGGTCTTAAAGGGTTCCACTCTTACACCATCAAGTGCAAAGTCGGGGAACACAACCACCACCTGATAAATAATTGGGATCCAGCTGGTCCCCCTGAGGCCGGGTTCAATACTGGGATTGCAAAAGGCAAATCGCAATCACCTATGGAGTGTAATTGCATTTCTACCAAGCAATTGTGGCTCCATGTTACAGTGATTGCGTTTTTCTGTCTCATTCCAGAGAATGAGAATGGCTTCTAACTGCCAGCAAAATGTTGCACGCAGTGCACTTTTGCGATATACGCACATCACAGGCACTGCAAGGATTTACCGCAGTGCTTTGCTGAATACCGGCTATCAGCAAAGAGCAGAAAAACTACTTATTAAAGCACCCCAAGTGTAAACTGGCCCTTAAGAGAACTTTATTGGTGATTACAAATTGTTGCAACCTGCAGAGTAGAACTCAGGGGCATATTTAAAATGATTTAAATATACCCCCAAATTCTAATAATGGCCTCCTCCTCCCCATAGCCATACCAATCCTCACCAAAAAGGGTCAAAGCATAGAAACGCAAACAAAACAAAAAAAGATGCAGGCCAACAATTGTAATTCTGGAAAATACCAATTGCACTAGCAAAAACCCGGCAATGCAATTCACATGTTCATCGCCGTGCTGTTGCTATTGGCAAAATGGGAACGATACAATTTTTAAATCGAAACGTGCTTAATAAAAAAGGGCCCTAATTACTTAATCTCCATCTAAGATAGTTTATTATATTCTTTTTTTAACAGAGTCCTTTGGCTAATCCAGTTGGCTAAAACTAAATCACATTTTGGCCAATAGGATTGTAAGCCGGCCCACCATGGTAAGGTAGACTCTATTAGGGCGGGTTAGGGAATAGGAGTGAGAGAGGAATAGGGGATAGCGTTTTGGAGAAGGAAGATGGGGATAGGTGGTCTTAAGGGGTACCACTCTTACACCATCAAGTGCAAAGTCGGGGAACACAGCGACCACCTGATAAATAATTGGGATCCAGCTGGTCCCCCTTAGGCCGGGTTCAACACTGGGATCGCAAAAGGCAAATCGCAATCGCCTATGGAGTGTAATTGCATATCTACCAAGCAATTGTGGCTCCATGTTACAGTGATTGCGTTTTTCAGTCTCATTCCAGAGAATGAGAATGGCGTTCTAACTGCCAGCAAAATGTTACACGCAGTGCACTTTTGCGATATACGCACATCACAGGCACTGCAAGGATTTACCGCAGTGCTTTGCTGAATACCGGCTATCAGCAAAGAGCAGAAAAACTACTTATAAAAGCACCCCAAGTGTGAACTGGCCCTTAAGAGAACTTTATTGGTGATTACAAATTGTTGCAACCTGCAATGTAGAACTCAGGGGCGTATTTAAAATGATTTAAATATACCCCAAATTCTAATAATCGCCTCCTCATCCCCATAGCCATACCAATCCTCACCAAAAAGGTACAAAGCATAGAACTGCAAACAAAACAAAAAAAGATGCAGGCCAACAATTGTAATTCTGGAAAATACCAATTGCACTAGCAAAAACCCAGCAATGCAATTCACATGTTCATCGCCGTGCTGTTGCTATTGGAAAAATGTAAACGATACAATTTTTAAATCGAAACATGCTTAATAAAAAAGGGCGCTAATTAGTTAATCTCCATCTGAGATAGTTTATTATATTCTTTTTTTAACAGAGTCCTTTGGCTAATCCAGTTGGCTAAAACTAAATCACATTTTGGCCAATAGGATTGTAAGCCGGCCCACCATGGTAAGGTAGACTCTATTAGGGCGGGTTAGGTGATGGGAGTGAGAGAGGAATAGAGTATAGCGTTTTGGGGAGGGAAGAGGGGGATAGGTGGTCTTAAAGGGTTCCACTCTTACACCATCAAGTGCAAAGTCGGGGAACACAACGACCACCTGATAAATAATTGGGATCCAGCTGGTCCCCCTTAGGCCGGGTTCAATACTGGGATTGCAAAAGGCAAATCGCAATCACCTATGGAGTGTAATTGCATTTCTACCAAGCAATTGTGGCTCCATGTTACAGTGATTGCGTTTTTCTGTCTCATTCCAGAGAATGAGAATGGCTTCTAACTGCCAGCAAAATGTTGCACGCAGTGCACTTTTGCGATATACGCACATCACAGGCACTGCAAGGATTTACCGCAGTGCTTTGCTGAATACCGGCTATCAGCAAAGAGTAGAAAAACTACTTATTAAAGCACCCCAAGTGTAAACTGGCCCTTAAGAGAACTTTATTGGTGATTACAAATTGTTGCAACTTGCAGAGTAGAACTCAGGGGCATATTTAAAATGATTTAAATATACCCCCAAATTCTAATAATGGCCTCCTCCTCCCCATAGCCATACCAATCCTCACCAAAAAGGGTGAAAGCATAGAAACGCAAACAAAACAAAAAAAGATGCAGGCCAACAATTGTAATTCTGGAAAATACCAATTGCACTAGCAAAAACCCGGCAATGCAATTCACATGTTCATCGCCGTGCTGTTGCTATTGGCAAAATGGGAACGATACAATTTTTAAATCGAAACGTGCTTAATAAAAAAGGGCCCTAATTACTTAATCTCCATCTAAGATAGTTTATTATATTCTTTTTTTAACAGAGTCCTTTGGCTAATCCAGTTGGCTAAAACTAAATCACATTTTGGCCAATAGGATTGTAAGCCGGCCCACCATGGTAAGGTAGACTCTATTAGGGTGGGTTAGGGAATAGGAGTGAGAGAGGAATAGGGGATAGCGTTTTGGAGAAGGAAGATGGGGATAGGTGGTCTTAAAGGGTTCCACTCTTACACCATCAAGTGCAAAGTCGGGGAACACAACCACCACCTGATAAATAATTGGGATCCAGCTGGTCCCCCTGAGGCCGGGTTCAATACTGGGATTGCAAAAGGCAAATCGCAATCACCTATGGAGTGTAATTGCATTTCTACCAAGCAATTGTGGCTCCATGTTACAGTGATTGCGTTTTTCTGTCTAATTCCAGAGAATGAGAATGGCTTCTAACTGCCAGCAAAATGTTGCACGCAGTGCACTTTTGCGATATACGCACATCACAGGCACTGCAAGGATTTACCGCAGTGCTTTGCTGAATACCGGCTATCAGCAAAGAGCAGAAAAACTACTTATTAAAGCACCCCAAGTGTAAACTGGCCCTTAAGAGAACTTTATTGGTGATTACAAATTGTTGCAACCTGCAGAGTAGAACTCAGGGGCATATTTAAAATGATTTAAATATACCCCCAAATTCTAATAATGGCCTCCTCCTCCCCATAGCCATACCAATCCTCACCAAAAAGGGTCAAAGCATAGAAACGCAAACAAAACAAAAAAAGATGCAGGCCAACAATTGTAATTCTGGAAAATACCAATTGCACTAGCAAAAACCCGGCAATGCAATTCACATGTTCATCGCCGTGCTGTTGCTATTGGCAAAATGGGAACGATACAATTTTTAAATCGAAACGTGCTTAATAAAAAAGGGCCCTAATTACTTAATCTCCATCTAAGATAGTTTATTATATTCTTTTTTTAACAGAGTCCTTTGGCTAATCCAGTTGGCTAAAACTAAATCACATTTTGGCCAATAGGATTGTAAGCAGGCCCACCATGGTAAGGTAGACTCTATTAGGGCGGGTTAGGTGATGGGAGTGAGAGAGGAATAGAGTATAGCGTTTTGGAGAGGGAAGAGGGGGATAGGTGGTCTTAAAGGGTTCCACTCTTACACCATCAAGTGCAAAGTCGGGGAACACAACGACCACCTGATAAATAATTGGGATCCAGCTGGTCCCCCTTAGGCCGGGTTCAATACTGGGATTGCAAAAGGCAAATCGCAATCACCTATGGAGTGTAATTGCATTTCTACCAAGCAATTGTGGCTCCATGTTACAGTGATTGCGTTTTTCTGTCTCATTCCAGAGAATGAGAATGGCTTCTAACTGCCAGCAAAATGTTGCACGCAGTGCACTTTTGCGATATACGCACATCACAGGCACTGCAAGGATTTACCGCAGTGCTTTGCTGAATACCGGCTATCAGCAAAGAGCAGAAAAACTACTTATTAAAGCACCCCAAGTGTAAACTGGCCCTTAAGAGAACTTTATTGGTGATTACAAATTGTTGCAACCTGCAGAGTAGAACTCAGGGGCATATTTAAAATGATTTAAATATACCCCCAAATTCTAATAATGGCCTCCTCCTCCCCATAGCCATACCAATCCTCACCAAAAAGGGTCAAAGCATAGATACGCAAACAAAACAAAAAAAGATGCAGGCCAACAATTGTAATTCTGGATAATACCAATTGCACTAGCAAAAACCCGGCAATGCAATTCACATGTTCATCGCCGTGCTGTTGCTATTGGCAAAATGGGAACGATACAATTTTTAAATCGAAACGTGCTTAATAAAAAGGGCCCTAATTACTTAATCTCCATCTAAGATAGTTTATTATATTCTTTTTTTAACAGAGTCCTTTGGCTAATCCAGTTGGCTAAAACTAAATCACATTTTGGCCAATAGGATTGTAAGCCGGCCCACCATGGTAAGGTAGACTCTATTAGGGTGGGTTAGGGAATAGGAGTGAGAGAGGAATAGGGGATAGCGTTTTGGAGAAGGAAGATGGGGATAGGTGGTCTTAAGGGGTACCACTCTTACACCATCAAGTGCAAAGTCGGGGAACACAGCGACCACCTGATAAATAATTGGGATCCAGCTGGTCCCCCTTAGGCCGGGTTCAACACTGGGATCGCAAAAGGCAAATCGCAATCGCCTATGGAGTGTAATTGCATATCTACCAAGCAATTGTGGCTCCATGTTACAGTGATTGCGTTTTTCAGTCTCATTCCAGAGAATGAGAATGGCGTTCTAACTGCCAGCAAAATGTTGCACGCAGTGCACTTTTGCGATATACGCACATCACAGGCACTGCAAGGACTTACTGCAGTGCTTTGCTCAATACCGGCTATCAGCAAAGAGCAGAAAAACTACTTATAAAAGCACCCCAAGTGTGAACTGGCCCTTAAGAGAACTTTATTGGTGATTACAAATTGTTGCAACCTGCAATGTAGAACTCAGGGGCGTATTTAAAATGATTTAAATATACCCCCAAATTCTAATAATCGCCTCCTCCTCCCCATAGCCATACCAATCCTCACCAAAAAGGTACAAAGCATAGAACTGCAAACAAAACAAAAAAAGATGCAGGCCAACAATTGTAATTCTGGAAAATACCAATTGCACTAGCAAAAACCCGGCAATGCAATTCACATGTTCATCGCCGTGCTGTTGCTATTGGAAACATGTAAACGATACAATTTTTAAATCGAAACATGCTTAATAAAAAAGGGCGCTAATTAGTTAATCTCCATCTAAGATAGTTTATTATATTCTTTTTTTAACAGAGTCCTTTGGCTAATCCAGTTGGCTAAAACTAAATCACATTTTGGCCAATAGGATTGTAAGCCGGTCCACCATGGTAAGGTAGACTCTATTAGGGCGGGTTAGGTGATGGGAGTGAGAGAGGAATAGAGTATAGCGTTTTGGAGAGGGAAGAGGGGGATAGGTGGTCTTAAAGGGTTCCACTCTTACACCATCAAGTGCAAAGTCGGGGAACACAACCACCACCTGATAAATAATTGGGATCCAGCTGGTCCCCCTGAGGCCGGGTTCAATACTGGGATTGCAAAAGGCAAATCGCAATCACCTATGGAGTGTAATTGCATTTCTACCAAGCAATTGTGGCTCCATGTTACAGTGATTGCGTTTTTCTGTCTCATTCCAGAGAATGAGAATGGCTTCTAACTGCCAGCAAAATGTTGCACGCAGTGCACTTTTGCGATATACGCACATCACAGGCACTGCAAGGATTTACCGCAGTGCTTTGCTGAATACCGGCTATCAGCAAAGAGCAGAAAAACTACTTATTAAAGCACCCCAAGTGTAAACTGGCCCTTAAGAGAACTTAATTGGTGATTACAAATTGTTGCAACCTGCAGAGTAGAACTCAGGGGCATATTTAAAATGATTTAAATATACCCCCAAATTCTAATAATGGCCTCCTCCTCCCCATAGCCATACCAATCCTCACCAAAAAGGGTGAAAGCATAGAAACGCAAACAAAACAAAAAAAGATGCAGGCCAACAATTGTAATTCTGGAAAATACCAATTGCACTAGCAAAAACCCGGCAATGCAATTCACATGTTCATCGCCGTGCTGTTGCTATTGGCAAAATGGGAACGATACAATTTTTAAATCGAAACGTGCTTAATAAAAAAGGGCCCTAATTACTTAATCTCCATCTAAGATAGTTTATTATATTCTTTTTTTAACAGAGTCCTTTGGCTAATCCAGTTGGCTAAAACTAAATCACATTTTGGCCAATAGGATTGTAAGCAGGCCCACCATGGTAAGGTAGACTCTATTAGGGCGGGTTAGGTGATGGGAGTGAGAGAGGAATAGAGTATAGCGTTTTGGAGAGGGAAGAGGGGGATAGGTGGTCTTAAAGGGTTCCACTCTTACACCATCAAGTGCAAAGTCGGGGAACACAACGACCACCTGATAAATAATTGGGATCCAGCTGGTCCCCCTTAGGCCGGGTTCAATACTGGGATTGCAAAAGGCAAATCGCAATCACCTATGGAGTGTAATTGCATTTCTACCAAGCAATTGTGGCTCCATGTTACAGTGATTGCGTTTTTCTGTCTCATTCCAGAGAATGAGAATGGCTTCTAACTGCCAGCAAAATGTTGCACGCAGTGCACTTTTGCGATATACGCACATCACAGGCACTGCAAGGATTTACCGCAGTGCTTTGCTGAATACCGGCTATCAGCAAAGAGCAGAAAAACTACTTATTAAAGCACCCCAAGTGTAAACTGGCCCTTAAGAGAACTTTATTGGTGATTACAAATTGTTGCAACCTGCAGAGTAGAACTCAGGGGCATATTTAAAATGATTTAAATATACCCCCAAATTCTAATAATGGCCTCCTCCTCCCCATAGCCATACCAATCCTCACCAAAAAGGGTCAAAGCATAGATACGCAAACAAAACAAAAAAAGATGCAGGCCAACAATTGTAATTCTGGATAATACCAATTGCACTAGCAAAAACCCGGCAATGCAATTCACATGTTCATCGCCGTGCTGTTGCTATTGGCAAAATGGGAACGATACAATTTTTAAATCGAAACGTGCTTAATAAAAAGGGCCCTAATTACTTAATCTCCATCTAAGATAGTTTATTATATTCTTTTTTTAACAGAGTCCTTTGGCTAATCCAGTTGGCTAAAACTAAATCACATTTTGGCAAATAGGATTGTAAGCCGGCCCACCAGGGTAAGGTAGACTCTATTAGGGCGGGTTAGGGAATAGGAGTGAGAGAGGAATAGGGGATAGCGTTTTGGAGAAGGAAGATGGGGATAGGTGGTCTTAAGGGGTACCACTCTTACACCATCAAGTTCAAAGTCGGGGAACACAGCGACCACCTGATAAATAATTGGGATCCAGCTGGTCCCCCTTAGGCCGGGTTCAACACTGGGATCGCAAAAGGCAAATCGCAATCGCCTATGGAGTGTAATTGCATATCTACCAAGCAATTGTGGCTCCATTTTACAGTGATTGCGTTTTTCAGTCTCATTCCAGAGAATGAGAATGGCGTTCTAACTGCCAGCAAAATGTTACACGCAGTGCACTTTTGCGATATACGCACATCACAGGCACTGCAAGGATTTACCGCAGTGCTTTGCTCAATACCGGCTATCAGCAAAGAGCAGAAAAACTACTTATAAAAGCACCCCAAGTGTGAACTGGCCCTTAAGAGAACTTTATTGGTGATTACAAATTGTTGCAACCTGCAATGTAGAACTCAGGGGCGTATTTAAAATGATTTAAATATACCCCCAAATTCTAATAATCGCCTCCTCCTCCCCATAGCCATACCAATCCTCACCAAAAAGGTACAAAGCATAGAACTGCAAACAAAACAAAAAAAGATGCAGGCCAACAATTGTAATTCTGGAAAATACCAATTGCACTAGCAAAAACCCGGCAATGCAATTCACATGTTCATCGCCGTGCTGTTGCTATTGGAAACATGTAAACGATACAATTTTTAAATCGAAACATGCTTAATAAAAAAGGGCGCTAATTAGTTAATCTCCATCTAAGATAGTTTATTATATTCTTTTTTTAACAGAGTCCTTTGGCTAATCCAGTTGGCTAAAACTAAATCACATTTTGGCCAATAGGATTGTAAGCCGGCCCACCATGGTAAGGTAGACTCTATTAGGGCGGGTTAGGTGATGGGAGTGAGAGAGGAATAGAGTATAGCGTTTTGGAGAGGGAAGAGGGGGATAGGTGGTCTTAAAGGGTTCCACTCTTACACCATCAAGTGCAAAGTCGGGGAACACAACCACCACCTGATAAATAATTGGGATCCAGCTGGTCCCCCTGAGGCCGGGTTCAATACTGGGATTGCAAAAGGCAAATCGCAATCACCTATGGAGTGTAATTGCATTTCTACCAAGCAATTGTGGCTCCATGTTACAGTGATTGCGTTTTTCTGTCTCATTCCAGAGAATGAGAATGGCTTCTAACTGCCAGCAAAATGTTGCACGCAGTGCACTTTTGCGATATACGCACATCACAGGCACTGCAAGGATTTACCGCAGTGCTTTGCTGAATACCGGCTATCAGCAAAGAGCAGAAAAACTACTTATTAAAGCACCCCAAGTGTAAACTGGCCCTTAAGAGAACTTTATTGGTGATTACAAATTGTTGCAACCTGCAGAGTAGAACTCAGGGGCATATTTAAAATGATTTAAATATACCCCCAAATTCTAATAATGGCCTCCTCCTCCCCATAGCCATACCAATCCTCACCAAAAAGGGTCAAAGCATAGAAACGCAAACAAAACAAAAAAAGATGCAGGCCAACAATTGTAATTCTGGAAAATACCAATTGCACTAGCAAAAACCCGGCAATGCAATTCACATGTTCATCGCCGTGCTGTTGCTATTGGCAAAATGGGAACGATACAATTTTTAAATCGAAACGTGCTTAATAAAAAAGGGCCCTAATTACTTAATCTCCATCTAAGATAGTTTATTATATTCTTTTTTTAACAGAGTCCTTTGGCTAATCCAGTTGGCTAAAAGTAAATCACATTTTGGCCAATAGGATTGTAAGCAGGCCCACCATGGTAAGGTAGACTCTATTAGGGCGGGTTAGGTGATGGGAGTGAGAGAGGAATAGAGTATAGCGTTTTGGAGAGGGAAGAGGGGGATAGGTGGTCTTAAAGGGTTCCACTCTTACACCATCAAGTGCAAAGTCGGGGAACACAACGACCACCTGATAAATAATTGGGATCCAGCTGGTCCCCCTTAGGCTGGGTTCAATACTGGGATTGCAAAAGGCAAATCGCAATCACCTATGGAGTGTAATTGCATTTCTACCAAGCAATTGTGGCTCCATGTTACAGTGATTGCGTTTTTCTGTCTCATTCCAGAGAATGAGAATGGCTTCTAACTGCCAGCAAAATGTTGCACGCAGTGCACTTTTGCGATATACGCACATCACAGGCACTGCAAGGATTTACCGCAGTGCTTTGCTGAATACCGGCTATCAGCAAAGAGCAGAAAAACTACTTATTAAAGCACCCCAAGTGTAAACTGGCCCTTAAGAGAACTTTATTGGTGATTACAAATTGTTGCAACCTGCAGAGTAGAACTCAGGGGCATATTTAAAATGATTTAAATATACCCCCAAATTCTAATAATGGCCTCCTCCTCCCCATAGCCATACCAATCCTCACCAAAAAGGGTCAAAGCATAGAAACGCAAACAAAACAAAAAAAGATGCAGGCCAACAATTGTAATTCTGGATAATACCAATTGCACTAGCAAAAACCCGGCAATGCAATTCACATGTTCATCGCCGTGCTGTTGCTATTGGCAAAATGGGAACGATACAATTTTTAAATCGAAACGTGCTTAATAAAAAGGGCCCTAATTACTTAATCTCCATCTAAGATAGTTTATTATATTCTTTTTTTAACAGAGTCCTTTGGCTAATCCAGTTGGCTAAAACTAAATCACATTTTGGCCAATAGGATTGTAAGCCGGCCCACCATGGTAAGGTAGACTCTATTAGGGCGGGTTAGGGAATAGGAGTGAGAGAGGAATAGGGGATAGCGTTTTGGAGAAGGAAGATGGGGATAGGTGGTCTTAAGGGGTACCACTCTTACACCATCAAGTGCAAAGTCGGGGAACACAGCGACCACCTGATAAATAATTGGGATCCAGCTGGTCCCCCTTAGGCCGGGTTCAACACTGGGATCGCAAAAGGCAAATCGCAATCGCCTATGGAGTGTAATTGCATATCTACCAAGCAATTGTGGCTCCATGTTACAGTGATTGCGTTTTTCAGTCTCATTCCAGAGAATGAGAATGGCGTTCTAACTGCCAGCAAAATGTTACACGCAGTGCATTTTTGCGATATACGCACATCACAGGCACTGCAAGGATTTACCGCAGTGCTTTGCTCAATACCGGCTATCAGCAAAGAGCAGAAAAACTACTTATAAAAGCACCCCAAGTGTGAACTGGCCCTTAAGAGGACTTTATTGGTGATTACAAATTGTTGCAACCTGCAATGTAGAACTCAGGGGCGTATTTAAAATGATTTAAATATACCCCCAAATTCTAATAATCGCCTCCTCCTCCCCATAGCCATACCAATCCTCACCAAAAAGGTACAAAGCATAGAACTGCAAACAAAACAAAAAAAGATGCAGGCCAACAATTGTAATTCTGGAAAATACCAATTGCACTAGCAAAAACCCGGCAATGCAATTCACATGTTCATCGCCGTGCTGTTGCTATTGGAAACATGTAAACGATACAATTTTTAAATCGAAACATGCTTAATAAAAAAGGGCGCTAATTAGTTAATCTCCATCTAAGATAGTTTATTATATTCTTTTTTTAACAGAGTCCTTTGGCTAATCCAGTTGGCTAAAACTAAATCACATTTTGGCCAATAGGATTGTAAGCCGGCCCACCATGGTAAGGTAGACTCTATTAGGGCGGGTTAGGTGATGGGAGTGAGAGAGGAATAGAGTATAGCGTTTTGGAGAGGGAAGAGGGGGATAGGTGGTCTTAAAGGGTTCCACTCTTACACCATCAAGTGCAAAGTCGGGGAACACAACCACCACCTGATAAATAATTGGGATCCAGCTGGTCCCCCTGAGGCCGGGTTCAATACTGGGATTGCAAAAGGCAAATCGCAATCACCTATGGAGTGTAATTGCATTTCTACCAAGCAATTGTGGCTCCATGTTACAGTGATTGCGTTTTTCTGTCTCATTCCAGAGAATGAGAATGGCTTCTAACTGCCAGCAAAATGTTGCACGCAGTGCACTTTTGCGATATACGCACATCACAGGCACTGCAAGGATTTACCGCAGTGCTTTGCTGAATACCGGCTATCAGCAAAGAGCAGAAAAACTACTTATTAAAGCACCCCAAGTGTAAACTGGCCCTTAAGAGAACTTTATTGGTGATTACAAATTGTTGCAACCTGCAGAGTAGAACTCAGGGGCATATTTAAAATGATTTAAATATACCCCCAAATTCTAATAATGGCCTCCTCCTCCCCATAGCCATACCAATCCTCACCAAAAAGGGTCAAAGCATAGATACGCAAACAAAACAAAAAAAGATGCAGGCCAACAATTGTAATTCTGGATAATACCAATTGCACTAGCAAAAACCCGGCAATGCAATTCACATGTTCATCGCCGTGCTGTTGCTATTGGCAAAATGGGAACGATACAATTTTTAAATCGAAACGTGCTTAATAAAAAGGGCCCTAATTACTTAATCTCCATCTAAGATAGTTTATTATATTCTTTTTTTAACAGAGTCCTTTGGCTAATCCAGTTGGCTAAAACTAAATCACATTTTGGCAAATAGGATTGTAAGCCGGCCCACCAGGGTAAGGTAGACTCTATTAGGGCGGGTTAGGGAATAGGAGTGAGAGAGGAATAGGGGATAGCGTTTTGGAGAAGGAAGATGGGGATAGGTGGTCTTAAGGGGTACCACTCTTACACCATCAAGTTCAAAGTCGGGGAACACAGCGACCACCTGATAAATAATTGGGATCCAGCTGGTCCCCCTTAGGCCGGGTTCAACACTGGGATCGCAAAAGGCAAATCGCAATCGCCTATGGAGTGTAATTGCATATCTACCAAGCAATTGTGGCTCCATTTTACAGTGATTGCGTTTTTCAGTCTCATTCCAGAGAATGAGAATGGCGTTCTAACTGCCAGCAAAATGTTACACGCAGTGCACTTTTGCGATATACGCACATCACAGGCACTGCAAGGATTTACCGCAGTGCTTTGCTCAATACCGGCTATCAGCAAAGAGCAGAAAAACTACTTATAAAAGCACCCCAAGTGTGAACTGGCCCTTAAGAGAACTTTATTGGTGATTACAAATTGTTGCAACCTGCAATGTAGAACTCAGGGGCGTATTTAAAATGATTTAAATATACCCCCAAATTCTAATAATCGCCTCCTCCTCCCCATAGCCATACCAATCCTCACCAAAAAGGTACAAAGCATAGAACTGCAAACAAAACAAAAAAAGATGCAGGCCAACAATTGTAATTCTGGAAAATACCAATTGCACTAGCAAAAACCCGGCAATGCAATTCACATGTTCATCGCCGTGCTGTTGCTATTGGAAACATGTAAACGATACAATTTTTAAATCGAAACATGCTTAATAAAAAAGGGCGCTAATTAGTTAATCTCCATCTAAGATAGTTTATTATATTCTTTTTTTAACAGAGTCCTTTGGCTAATCCAGTTGGCTAAAACTAAATCACATTTTGGCCAATAGGATTGTAAGCCGGCCCACCATGGTAAGGTAGACTCTATTAGGGCGGGTTAGGTGATGGGAGTGAGAGAGGAATAGAGTATAGCGTTTTGGAGAGGGAAGAGGGGGATAGGTGGTCTTAAAGGGTTCCACTCTTACACCATCAAGTGCAAAGTCGGGGAACACAACCACCACCTGATAAATAATTGGGATCCAGCTGGTCCCCCTGAGGCCGGGTTCAATACTGGGATTGCAAAAGGCAAATCGCAATCACCTATGGAGTGTAATTGCATTTCTACCAAGCAATTGTGGCTCCATGTTACAGTGATTGCGTTTTTCTGTCTCATTCCAGAGAATGAGAATGGCTTCTAACTGCCAGCAAAATGTTGCACGCAGTGCACTTTTGCGATATACGCACATCACAGGCACTGCAAGGATTTACCGCAGTGCTTTGCTGAATACCGGCTATCAGCAAAGAGCAGAAAAACTACTTATTAAAGCACCCCAAGTGTAAACTGGCCCTTAAGAGAACTTTATTGGTGATTACAAATTGTTGCAACCTGCAGAGTAGAACTCAGGGGCATATTTAAAATGATTTAAATATACCCCCAAATTCTAATAATGGCCTCCTCCTCCCCATAGCCATACCAATCCTCACCAAAAAGGGTCAAAGCATAGAAACGCAAACAAAACAAAAAAAGATGCAGGCCAACAATTGTAATTCTGGAAAATACCAATTGCACTAGCAAAAACCCGGCAATGCAATTCACATGTTCATCGCCGTGCTGTTGCTATTGGCAAAATGGGAACGATACAATTTTTAAATCGAAACGTGCTTAATAAAAAAGGGCCCTAATTACTTAATCTCCATCTAAGATAGTTTATTATATTCTTTTTTTAACAGAGTCCTTTGGCTAATCCAGTTGGCTAAAAGTAAATCACATTTTGGCCAATAGGATTGTAAGCAGGCCCACCATGGTAAGGTAGACTCTATTAGGGCGGGTTAGGTGATGGGAGTGAGAGAGGAATAGAGTATAGCGTTTTGGAGAGGGAAGAGGGGGATAGGTGGTCTTAAAGGGTTCCACTCTTACACCATCAAGTGCAAAGTCGGGGAACACAACGACCACCTGATAAATAATTGGGATCCAGCTGGTCCCCCTTAGGCTGGGTTCAATACTGGGATTGCAAAAGGCAAATCGCAATCACCTATGGAGTGTAATTGCATTTCTACCAAGCAATTGTGGCTCCATGTTACAGTGATTGCGTTTTTCTGTCTCATTCCAGAGAATGAGAATGGCTTCTAACTGCCAGCAAAATGTTGCACGCAGTGCACTTTTGCGATATACGCACATCACAGGCACTGCAAGGATTTACCGCAGTGCTTTGCTGAATACCGGCTATCAGCAAAGAGCAGAAAAACTACTTATTAAAGCACCCCAAGTGTAAACTGGCCCTTAAGAGAACTTTATTGGTGATTACAAATTGTTGCAACCTGCAGAGTAGAACTCAGGGGCATATTTAAAATGATTTAAATATACCCCCAAATTCTAATAATGGCCTCCTCCTCCCCATAGCCATACCAATCCTCACCAAAAAGGGTCAAAGCATAGAAACGCAAACAAAACAAAAAAAGATGCAGGCCAACAATTGTAATTCTGGATAATACCAATTGCACTAGCAAAAACCCGGCAATGCAATTCACATGTTCATCGCCGTGCTGTTGCTATTGGCAAAATGGGAACGATACAATTTTTAAATCGAAACGTGCTTAATAAAAAGGGCCCTAATTACTTAATCTCCATCTAAGATAGTTTATTATATTCTTTTTTTAACAGAGTCCTTTGGCTAATCCAGTTGGCTAAAACTAAATCACATTTTGGCCAATAGGATTGTAAGCCGGCCCACCATGGTAAGGTAGACTCTATTAGGGCGGGTTAGGGAATAGGAGTGAGAGAGGAATAGGGGATAGCGTTTTGGAGAAGGAAGATGGGGATAGGTGGTCTTAAGGGGTACCACTCTTACACCATCAAGTGCAAAGTCGGGGAACACAGCGACCACCTGATAAATAATTGGGATCCAGCTGGTCCCCCTTAGGCCGGGTTCAACACTGGGATCGCAAAAGGCAAATCGCAATCGCCTATGGAGTGTAATTGCATATCTACCAAGCAATTGTGGCTCCATGTTACAGTGATTGCGTTTTTCAGTCTCATTCCAGAGAATGAGAATGGCGTTCTAACTGCCAGCAAAATGTTACACGCAGTGCATTTTTGCGATATACGCACATCACAGGCACTGCAAGGATTTACCGCAGTGCTTTGCTCAATACCGGCTATCAGCAAAGAGCAGAAAAACTACTTATAAAAGCACCCCAAGTGTGAACTGGCCCTTAAGAGGACTTTATTGGTGATTACAAATTGTTGCAACCTGCAATGTAGAACTCAGGGGCGTATTTAAAATGATTTAAATATACCCCCAAATTCTAATAATCGCCTCCTCCTCCCCATAGCCATACCAATCCTCACCAAAAAGGTACAAAGCATAGAACTGCAAACAAAACAAAAAAAGATGCAGGCCAACAATTGTAATTCTGGAAAATACCAATTGCACTAGCAAAAACCCGGCAATGCAATTCACATGTTCATCGCCGTGCTGTTGCTATTGGAAACATGTAAACGATACAATTTTTAAATCGAAACATGCTTAATAAAAAAGGGCGCTAATTAGTTAATCTCCATCTAAGATAGTTTATTATATTCTTTTTTTAACAGAGTCCTTTGGCTAATCCAGTTGGCTAAAACTAAATCACATTTTGGCCAATAGGATTGTAAGCCGGCCCACCATGGTAAGGTAGACTCTATTAGGGCGGGTTAGGTGATGGGAGTGAGAGAGGAATAGAGTATAGCGTTTTGGAGAGGGAAGAGGGGGATAGGTGGTCTTAAAGGGTTCCACTCTTACACCATCAAGTGCAAAGTCGGGGAACACAACCACCACCTGATAAATAATTGGGATCCAGCTGGTCCCCCTGAGGCCGGGTTCAATACTGGGATTGCAAAAGGCAAATCGCAATCACCTATGGAGTGTAATTGCATTTCTACCAAGCAATTGTGGCTCCATGTTACAGTGATTGCGTTTTTCTGTCTCATTCCAGAGAATGAGAATGGCTTCTAACTGCCAGCAAAATGTTGCACGCAGTGCACTTTTGCGATATACGCACATCACAGGCACTGCAAGGATTTACCGCAGTGCTTTGCTGAATACCGGCTATCAGCAAAGAGCAGAAAAACTACTTATTAAAGCACCCCAAGTGTAAACTGGCCCTTAAGAGAACTTTATTGGTGATTACAAATTGTTGCAACCTGCAGAGTAGAACTCAGGGGCATATTTAAAATGATTTAAATATACCCCCAAATTCTAATAATGGCCTCCTCCTCCCCATAGCCATACCAATCCTCACCAAAAAGGGTCAAAGCATAGAAACGCAAAAAAAACAAAAAAAGATGCAGGCCAACAATTGTAATTCTGGAAAATACCAATTGCACTAGCAAAAAC
Organism: Hyperolius riggenbachi; assembly: GCF_040937935.1. NCBI lineage: Eukaryota > Metazoa > Chordata > Amphibia > Anura > Hyperoliidae > Hyperolius > Hyperolius riggenbachi. The sequence goes on along the minus strand of NC_090654.1, from coordinate 69,158,224 downwards.
CCGGCAATGCAATTCACATGTTCATCGCCGTGCTGTTGCTATTGGCAAAATGGGAACGATACAATTTTTAAATCGAAACGTGCTTAATAAAAAAGGGCCCTAATTACTTAATCTCCATCTAAGATAGTTTATTATATTCTTTTTTTAACAGAGTCCTTTGGCTAATCCAGTTGGCTAAAACTAAATCACATTTTGGCCAATAGGATTGTAAGCAGGCCCACCATGGTAAGGTAGACTCTATTAGGGCGGGTTAGGTGATGGGAGTGAGAGAGGAATAGAGTATAGCGTTTTGGAGAGGGAAGAGGGGGATAGGTGGTCTTAAAGGGTTCCACTCTTACACCATCAAGTGCAAAGTCGGGGAACACAACGACCACCTGATAAATAATTGGGATCCAGCTGGTCCCCCTTAGGCCGGGTTCAATACTGGGATTGCAAAAGGCAAATCGCAATCACCTATGGAGTGTAATTGCATTTCTACCAAGCAATTGTGGCTCCATGTTACAGTGATTGCGTTTTTCTGTCTCATTCCAGAGAATGAGAATGGCTTCTAACTGCCAGCAAAATGTTGCACGCAGTGCACTTTTGCGATATACGCACATCACAGGCACTGCAAGGATTTACCGCAGTGCTTTGCTGAATACCGGCTATCAGCAAAGAGCAGAAAAACTACTTATTAAAGCACCCCAAGTGTAAACTGGCCCTTAAGAGAACTTTATTGGTGATTACAAATTGTTGCAACCTGCAGAGTAGAACTCAGGGGCATATTTAAAATGATTTAAATATACCCCCAAATTCTAATAATGGCCTCCTCCTCCCCATAGCCATACCAATCCTCACCAAAAAGGGTCAAAGCATAGAAACGCAAACAAAACAAAAAAAGATGCAGGCCAACAATTGTAATTCTGGATAATACCAATTGCACTAGCAAAAACCCGGCAATGCAATTCACATGTTCATCGCCGTGCTGTTGCTATTGGCAAAATGGGAACGATACAATTTTTAAATCGAAACGTGCTTAATAAAAAGGGCCCTAATTACTTAATCTCCATCTAAGATAGTTTATTATATTCTTTTTTTAACAGAGTCCTTTGGCTAATCCAGTTGGCTAAAACTAAATCACATTTTGGCCAATAGGATTGTAAGCCGGCCCACCATGGTAAGGTAGACTCTAATAGGGCGGGTTAGGGAATAGGAGTGAGAGAGGAATAGGGGATAGCGTTTTGGAGAAGGAAGATGGGGATAGGTGGTCTTAAGGGGTACCACTCTTACACCATCAAGTGCAAAGTCGGGGAACACAGCGACCACCTGATAAATAATTGGGATCCAGCTGGTCCCCCTTAGGCCGGGTTCAACACTGGGATCGCAAAAGGCAAATCGCAATCGCCTATGGAGTGTAATTGCATATCTACCAAGCAATTGTGGCTCCATGTTACAGTGATTGCGTTTTTCAGTCTCATTCCAGAGAATGAGAATGGCGTTCTAACTGCCAGCAAAATGTTACACGCAGTGCACTTTTGCGATATACGCACATCACAGGCACTGCAAGGATTTACCGCAGTGCTTTGCTCAATACCGGCTATCAGCAAAGAGCAGAAAAACTACTTATAAAAGCACCCCAAGTGTGAACTGGCCCTTAAGAGAACTTTATTGGTGATTACAAATTGTTGCAACCTGCAATGTAGAACTCAGGGGCGTATTTAAAATGATTTAAATATACCCCAAATTCTAATAATCGCCTCCTCCTCCCCATAGCCATACCAATCCTCACCAAAAAGGTACAAAGCATAGAACTGCAAACAAAACAAAAAAAGATGCAGGCCAACAATTGTAATTCTGGAAAATACCAATTGCACTAGCAAAAACCCAGCAATGCAATTCACATGTTCATCGCCGTGCTGTTGCTATTGGAAAAATGTAAACGATACAATTTTTAAATTGAAACATGCTTAATAAAAAAGGGCGCTAATTAGTTAATCTCCATCTAAGATAGTTTATTATATTCTTTTTTTAACAGAGTCCTTTGGCTAATCCAGTTGGCTAAAACTAAATCACATTTTGGCCAATAGGATTGTAAGCCGGCCCACCATGGTAAGGTAGACTCTATTAGGGCGGGTTAGGTGATGGGAGTGAGAGAGGAATAGAGTATAGCGTTTTGGAGAGGGAAGAGGGGGATAGGTGGTCTTAAAGGGTTCCACTCTTACACCATCAAGTGCAAAGTCGGGGAACACAACGACCACCTGATAAATAATTGGGATCCAGCTGGTCCCCCTTAGGCCGGGTTCAATACTGGGATTGCAAAAGGCAAATCGCAATCACCTATGGAGTGTAATTGCATTTCTACCAAGCAATTGTGGCTCCATGTTACAGTGATTGCGTTTTTCTGTCTCATTCCAGAGAATGAGAATGGCTTCTAACTACCAGCAAAATGTTGCACGCAGTGCACTTTTGCGATATACGCACATCACAGGCACTGCAAGGATTTACCGCAGTGCTTTGCTGAATACCGGCTATCAGCAAAGAGCAGGAAAACTACTTATTAAAGCACCCCAAGTGTAAACTGGCCCTTAAGAGAACTTTATTGGTGATTACAAATTGTTGCAACCTGCAGAGTAGAACTCAGGGGCATATTTAAAATGATTTAAATATACCCCCAAATTCTAATAATGGCCTCCTCCTCCCCATAGCCATACCAATCCTCACCAAAAAGGGTCAAAGCATAGAAACGCAAACAAAACAAAAAAAGATGCAGGCCAACAATTGTAATTCTGGAAAATACCAATTGCACTAGCAAAAACCCGGCAATGCAATTCACATGTTCATCGCCGTGCTGTTGCTATTGGCAAAATGGGAACGATACAATTTTTAAATCGAAACGTGCTTAATAAAAAAGGGCCCTAATTACTTAATCTCCATCTAAGATAGTTTATTATATTCTTTTTTTAACAGAGTCCTTTGGCTAATCCAGTTGGCTAAAACTAAATCACATTTTGGCCAATAGGATTGTAAGCAGGCCCACCATGGTAAGGTAGACTCTATTAGGGCGGGTTAGGTGATGGGAGTGAGAGAGGAATAGAGTATAGCGTTTTGGAGAGGGAAGAGGGGGATAGGTGGTCTTAAAGGGTTCCACTCTTACACCATCAAGTGCAAAGTCGGGGAGCACAACGACCACCTGATAAATAATTGGGATCCAGCTGGTCCCCCTTAGGCCGGGTTCAATACTGGGATTGCAAAAGGCAAATCGCAATCACCTATGGAGTGTAATTGCATTTCTACCAAGCAATTGTGGCTCCATGTTACAGTGATTGCGTTTTTCTGTCTCATTCCAGAGAATGAGAATGGCTTCTAACTGCCAGCAAAATGTTGCACGCAGTGCACTTTTGCGATATACGCACATCACAGGCACTGCAAGGATTTACCGCAGTGCTTTGCTGAATACCGGCTATCAGCAAAGAGCAGAAAAACTACTTATTAAAGCACCCCAAGTGTAAACTGGCCCTTAAGAGAACTTTATTGGTGATTACAAATTGTTGCAACCTGCAGAGTAGAACTCAGGGGCATATTTAAAATGATTTAAATATACCCCCAAATTCTAATAATGGCCTCCTCCTCCCCATAGCCATACCAATCCTCACCAAAAAGGGTCAAAGCATAGAAACGCAAACAAAACAAAAAAAGATGCAGGCCAACAATTGTAATTCTGGATAATACCAATTGCACTAGCAAAAACCCGGCAATGCAATTCACATGTTCATCGCCGTGCTGTTGCTATTGGCAAAATGGGAACGATACAATTTTTAAATCGAAACGTGCTTAATAAAAAGGGCCCTAATTACTTAATCTCCATCTAAGATAGTTTATTATATTCTTTTTTTAACAGAGTCCTTTGGCTAATCCAGTTGGCTAAAACTAAATCACATTTTGGCCAATAGGATTGTAAGCCGGCCCACCATGGTAAGGTAGACTCTATTAGGGCGGGTTAGGGAATAGGAGTGAGAGAGGAATAGGGGATAGCGTTTTGGAGAAGGAAGATGGGGATAGGTGGTCTTAAGGGGTACCACTCTTACACCATCAAGTGCAAAGTCGGGGAACACAGCGACCACCTGATAAATAATTGGGATCCAGCTGGTCCCCCTTAGGCCGGGTTCAACACTGGGATCGCAAAAGGCAAATCGCAATCGCCTATGGAGTGTAATTGCATATCTACCAAGCAATTGTGGCTCCATGTTACAGTGATTGCGTTTTTCAGTCTCATTCCAGAGAATGAGAATGGCGTTCTAACTGCCAGCAAAATGTTACACGCAGTGCACTTTTGCGATATACGCACATCACAGGCACTGCAAGGATTTACCGCAGTGCTTTGCTCAATACCGGCTATCAGCAAAGAGCAGAAAAACTACTTATAAAAGCACCCCAAGTGTGAACTGGCCCTTAAGAGAACTTTATTGGTGATTACAAATTGTTGCAACCTGCAATGTAGAACTCAGGGGCGTATTTAAAATGATTTAAATATACCCCAAATTCTAATAATCGCCTCCTCCTCCCCATAGCCATACCAATCCTCACCAAAAAGGTACAAAGCATAGAACTGCAAACAAAACAAAAAAAGATGCAGGCCAACAATTGTAATTCTGGAAAATACCAATTGCACTAGCAAAAACCCAGCAATGCAATTCACATGTTCATCGCCGTGCTGTTGCTATTGGAAAAATGTAAACGATACAATTTTTAAATCGAAACATGCTTAATAAAAAAGGGCGCTAATTAGTTAATCTCCATCTAAGATAGTTTATTATATTCTTTTTTTAACAGAGTCCTTTGGCTAATCCAGTTGGCTAAAACTAAATCACATTTTGGCCAATAGGATTGTAAGCCGGCCCACCATGGTAAGGTAGACTCTATTAGGGCGGGTTAGGTGATGGGAGTGAGAGAGGAATAGAGTATAGCGTTTTGGAGAGGGAAGAGGGGGATAGGTGGTCTTAAAGGGTTCCACTCTTACACCATCAAGTGCAAAGTCGGGGAACACAACGACCACCTGATAAATAATTGGGATCCAGCTGGTCCCCCTTAGGCCGGGTTCAATACTGGGATTGCAAAAGGCAAATCGCAATCACCTATGGAGTGTAATTGCATTTCTACCAAGCAATTGTGGCTCCATGTTACAGTGATTGCGTTTTTCTGTCTCATTCCAGAGAATGAGAATGGCTTCTAACTGCCAGCAAAATGTTGCACGCAGTGCACTTTTGCGATATACGCACATCACAGGCACTGCAAGGATTTACCGCAGTGCTTTGCTGAATACCGGCTATCAGCAAAGAGTAGAAAAACTACTTATTAAAGCACCCCAAGTGTAAACTGGCCCTTAAGAGAACTTTATTGGTGATTACAAATTGTTGCAACTTGCAGAGTAGAACTCAGGGGCATATTTAAAATGATTTAAATATACCCCCAAATTCTAATAATGGCCTCCTCCTCCCCATAGCCATACCAATCCTCACCAAAAAGGGTGAAAGCATAGAGACGCAAACAAAACAAAAAAAGATGCAGGCCAACAATTGTAATTCTGGAAAATACCAATTGCACTAGCAAAAACCCGGCAATGCAATTCACATGTTCATCGCCGTGCTGTTGCTATTGGCAAAATGGGAACGATACAATTTTTAAATCGAAACGTGCTTAATAAAAAAGGGCCCTAATTACTTCATCTCCATCTAAGATAGTTTATTATATTCTTTTTTTAACAGAGTCCTTTGGCTAATCCAGTTGGCTAAAACTAAATCACATTTTGGCCAATAGGATTGTAAGCCGGCCCACCATGGTAAGGTAGACTCTATTAGGGCGGGTTAGGGAATAGGAGTGAGAGAGGAATAGGGGATAGCGTTTTGGAGAAGGAAGATGGGGATAGGTGGTCTTAAGGGGTACCACTCTTACACCATCAAGTGCAAAGTCGGGGAACACAGCGACCACCTGATAAATAATTGGGATCCAGCTGGTCCCCCTTAGGCCGGGTTCAACACTGGAATCGCAAAAGGCAAATCGCAATCGCCTATGGAGTGTAATTGCATATCTACCAAGCAATTGTGGCTCCATGTTACAGTGATTGCGTTTTTCAGTCTCATTCCAGAGAATGAGAATGGCGTTCTAACTGCCAGCAAAATGTTACACGCAGTGCACTTTTGCGATATATACGCACATCACAGGCACTGCAAGGATTTACCGCAGTGCTTTGCTCAATACCGGCTATCAGCAAAGAGCAGAAAAACTACTTATAAAAGCACCCCAAGTGTGAACTGGCCCTTAAGAGAACTTTATTGATGATTACAAATTGTTGCAACCTGCAATGTAGAACTCAGGGGCGTATTTAAAATGATTTAAATATACCCCCAAATTCTAATAATCGCCTCCTCCTCCCCATAGCCATACCAATCCTCACCAAAAAGGTACAAAGCATAGAACTGCAAACAAAACAAAAAAAGATGCAGGCCAACAATTGTAATTCTGGAAAATACCAATTGCACTAGCAAAAACCCGGCAATGCAATTCACATGTTCATCGCCGTGCTGTTGCTATTGGAAACATGTAAACGATACAATTTTTAAATCGAAACATGCTTAATAAAAAAGGGCGCTAATTAGTTAATCTCCATCTAAGATAGTTTATTATATTCTTTTTTTAACAGAGTCCTTTGGCTAATCCAGTTGGCTAAAACTAAATCACATTTTGGCCAATAGGATTGTAAGCCGGCCCACCATGGTAAGGTAGACTCTATTAGGGCGGGTTAGGTGATGGGAGTGAGAGAGGAATAGAGTATAGCGTTTTGGAGAGGGAAGAGGGGGATAGGTGGTCTTAAAGGGTTCCACTCTTACACCATCAAGTGCAAAGTCGGGGAACACAACCACCACCTGATAAATAATTGGGATCCAGCTGGTCCCCCTGAGGCCGGGTTCAATACTGGGATTGCAAAAGGCAAATCGCAATCACCTATGGAGTGTAATTGCATTTCTACCAAGCAATTGTGGCTCCATGTTACAGTGATTGCGTTTTTCTGTCTCATTCCAGAGAATGAGAATGGCTTCTAACTGCCAGCAAAATGTTGCACGCAGTGCACTTTTGCGATATACGCACATCACAGGCACTGCAAGGATTTACCGCAGTGCTTTGCTGAATACCGGCTATCAGCAAAGAGCAGAAAAACTACTTATTAAAGCACCCCAAGTGTAAACTGGCCCTTAAGAGAACTTTATTGGTGATTACAAATTGTTGCAACCTGCAGAGTAGAACTCAGGGGCATATTTAAAATGATTTAAATATACCCCCAAATTCTAATAATGGCCTCCTCCTCCCCATAGCCATACCAATCCTCACCAAAAAGGGTCAAAGCATAGAAACGCAAACAAAACAAAAAAAGATGCAGGCCAACAATTGTAATTCTGGATAATACCAATTGCACTAGCAAAAACCCGGCAATGCAATTCACATGTTCATCGCCGTGCTGTTGCTATTGGCAAAATGGGAACGATACAATTTTTAAATCGAAACGTGCTTAATAAAAAGGGCCCTAATTACTTAATCTCCATCTAAGATAGTTTATTATATTCTTTTTTTAACAGAGTCCTTTGGCTAATCCAGTTGGCTAAAACTAAATCACATTTTGGCCAATAGGATTGTAAGCCGGCCCACCATGGTAAGGTAGACTCTAATAGGGCGGGTTAGGGAATAGGAGTGAGAGAGGAATAGGGGATAGCGTTTTGGAGAAGGAAGATGGGGATAGGTGGTCTTAAGGGGTACCACTCTTACACCATCAAGTGCAAAGTCGGGGAACACAGCGACCACCTGATAAATAATTGGGATCCAGCTGGTCCCCCTTAGGCCGGGTTCAACACTGGGATCGCAAAAGGCAAATCGCAATCGCCTATGGAGTGTAATTGCATATCTACCAAGCAATTGTGGCTCCATGTTACAGTGATTGCGTTTTTCAGTCTCATTCCAGAGAATGAGAATGGCGTTCTAACTGCCAGCAAAATGTTACACGCAGTGCACTTTTGCGATATACGCACATCACAGGCACTGCAAGGATTTACCGCAGTGCTTTGCTCAATACCGGCTATCAGCAAAGAGCAGAAAAACTACTTATAAAAGCACCCCAAGTGTGAACTGGCCCTTAAGAGAACTTTATTGGTGATTACAAATTGTTGCAACCTGCAATGTAGAACTCAGGGGCGTATTTAAAATGATTTAAATATACCCCAAATTCTAATAATCGCCTCCTCCTCCCCATAGCCATACCAATCCTCACCAAAAAGGTACAAAGCATAGAACTGCAAACAAAACAAAAAAAGATGCAGGCCAACAATTGTAATTCTGGAAAATACCAATTGCACTAGCAAAAACCCAGCAATGCAATTCACATGTTCATCGCCGTGCTGTTGCTATTGGAAAAATGTAAACGATACAATTTTTAAATTGAAACATGCTTAATAAAAAAGGGCGCTAATTAGTTAATCTCCATCTAAGATAGTTTATTATATTCTTTTTTTAACAGAGTCCTTTGGCTAATCCAGTTGGCTAAAACTAAATCACATTTTGGCCAATAGGATTGTAAGCCGGCCCACCATGGTAAGGTAGACTCTATTAGGGCGGGTTAGGTGATGGGAGTGAGAGAGGAATAGAGTATAGCGTTTTGGAGAGGGAAGAGGGGGATAGGTGGTCTTAAAGGGTTCCACTCTTACACCATCAAGTGCAAAGTCGGGGAACACAACGACCACCTGATAAATAATTGGGATCCAGCTGGTCCCCCTTAGGCCGGGTTCAATACTGGGATTGCAAAAGGCAAATCGCAATCACCTATGGAGTGTAATTGCATTTCTACCAAGCAATTGTGGCTCCATGTTACAGTGATTGCGTTTTTCTGTCTCATTCCAGAGAATGAGAATGGCTTCTAACTACCAGCAAAATGTTGCACGCAGTGCACTTTTGCGATATACGCACATCACAGGCACTGCAAGGATTTACCGCAGTGCTTTGCTGAATACCGGCTATCAGCAAAGAGCAGGAAAACTACTTATTAAAGCACCCCAAGTGTAAACTGGCCCTTAAGAGAACTTTATTGGTGATTACAAATTGTTGCAACCTGCAGAGTAGAACTCAGGGGCATATTTAAAATGATTTAAATATACCCCCAAATTCTAATAATGGCCTCCTCCTCCCCATAGCCATACCAATCCTCACCAAAAAGGGTCAAAGCATAGAAACGCAAACAAAACAAAAAAAGATGCAGGCCAACAATTGTAATTCTGGAAAATACCAATTGCACTAGCAAAAACCCGGCAATGCAATTCACATGTTCATCGCCGTGCTGTTGCTATTGGCAAAATGGGAACGATACAATTTTTAAATCGAAACGTGCTTAATAAAAAAGGGCCCTAATTACTTAATCTCCATCTAAGATAGTTTATTATATTCTTTTTTTAACAGAGTCCTTTGGCTAATCCAGTTGGCTAAAACTAAATCACATTTTGGCCAATAGGATTGTAAGCAGGCCCACCATGGTAAGGTAGACTCTATTAGGGCGGGTTAGGTGATGGGAGTGAGAGAGGAATAGAGTATAGCGTTTTGGAGAGGGAAGAGGGGGATAGGTGGTCTTAAAGGGTTCCACTCTTACACCATCAAGTGCAAAGTCGGGGAGCACAACGACCACCTGATAAATAATTGGGATCCAGCTGGTCCCCCTTAGGCCGGGTTCAATACTGGGATTGCAAAAGGCAAATCGCAATCACCTATGGAGTGTAATTGCATTTCTACCAAGCAATTGTGGCTCCATGTTACAGTGATTGCGTTTTTCTGTCTCATTCCAGAGAATGAGAATGGCTTCTAACTGCCAGCAAAATGTTGCACGCAGTGCACTTTTGCGATATACGCACATCACAGGCACTGCAAGGATTTACCGCAGTGCTTTGCTGAATACCGGCTATCAGCAAAGAGCAGAAAAACTACTTATTAAAGCACCCCAAGTGTAAACTGGCCCTTAAGAGAACTTTATTGGTGATTACAAATTGTTGCAACCTGCAGAGTAGAACTCAGGGGCATATTTAAAATGATTTAAATATACCCCCAAATTCTAATAATGGCCTCCTCCTCCCCATAGCCATACCAATCCTCACCAAAAAGGGTCAAAGCATAGAAACGCAAACAAAACAAAAAAAGATGCAGGCCAACAATTGTAATTCTGGATAATACCAATTGCACTAGCAAAAACCCGGCAATGCAATTCACATGTTCATCGCCGTGCTGTTGCTATTGGCAAAATGGGAACGATACAATTTTTAAATCGAAACGTGCTTAATAAAAAGGGCCCTAATTACTTAATCTCCATCTAAGATAGTTTATTATATTCTTTTTTTAACAGAGTCCTTTGGCTAATCCAGTTGGCTAAAACTAAATCACATTTTGGCCAATAGGATTGTAAGCCGGCCCACCATGGTAAGGTAGACTCTATTAGGGCGGGTTAGGGAATAGGAGTGAGAGAGGAATAGGGGATAGCGTTTTGGAGAAGGAAGATGGGGATAGGTGGTCTTAAGGGGTACCACTCTTACACCATCAAGTGCAAAGTCGGGGAACACAGCGACCACCTGATAAATAATTGGGATCCAGCTGGTCCCCCTTAGGCCGGGTTCAACACTGGGATCGCAAAAGGCAAATCGCAATCGCCTATGGAGTGTAATTGCATATCTACCAAGCAATTGTGGCTCCATGTTACAGTGATTGCGTTTTTCAGTCTCATTCCAGAGAATGAGAATGGCGTTCTAACTGCCAGCAAAATGTTACACGCAGTGCACTTTTGCGATATACGCACATCACAGGCACTGCAAGGATTTACCGCAGTGCTTTGCTCAATACCGGCTATCAGCAAAGAGCAGAAAAACTACTTATAAAAGCACCCCAAGTGTGAACTGGCCCTTAAGAGAACTTTATTGGTGATTACAAATTGTTGCAACCTGCAATGTAGAACTCAGGGGCGTATTTAAAATGATTTAAATATACCCCAAATTCTAATAATCGCCTCCTCCTCCCCATAGCCATACCAATCCTCACCAAAAAGGTACAAAGCATAGAACTGCAAACAAAACAAAAAAAGATGCAGGCCAACAATTGTAATTCTGGAAAATACCAATTGCACTAGCAAAAACCCAGCAATGCAATTCACATGTTCATCGCCGTGCTGTTGCTATTGGAAAAATGTAAACGATACAATTTTTAAATCGAAACATGCTTAATAAAAAAGGGCGCTAATTAGTTAATCTCCATCTAAGATAGTTTATTATATTCTTTTTTTAACAGAGTCCTTTGGCTAATCCAGTTGGCTAAAACTAAATCACATTTTGGCCAATAGGATTGTAAGCCGGCCCACCATGGTAAGGTAGACTCTATTAGGGCGGGTTAGGTGATGGGAGTGAGAGAGGAATAGAGTATAGCGTTTTGGAGAGGGAAGAGGGGGATAGGTGGTCTTAAAGGGTTCCACTCTTACACCATCAAGTGCAAAGTCGGGGAACACAACGACCACCTGATAAATAATTGGGATCCAGCTGGTCCCCCTTAGGCCGGGTTCAATACTGGGATTGCAAAAGGCAAATCGCAATCACCTATGGAGTGTAATTGCATTTCTACCAAGCAATTGTGGCTCCATGTTACAGTGATTGCGTTTTTCTGTCTCATTCCAGAGAATGAGAATGGCTTCTAACTGCCAGCAAAATGTTGCACGCAGTGCACTTTTGCGATATACGCACATCACAGGCACTGCAAGGATTTACCGCAGTGCTTTGCTGAATACCGGCTATCAGCAAAGAGTAGAAAAACTACTTATTAAAGCACCCCAAGTGTAAACTGGCCCTTAAGAGAACTTTATTGGTGATTACAAATTGTTGCAACTTGCAGAGTAGAACTCAGGGGCATATTTAAAATGATTTAAATATACCCCCAAATTCTAATAATGGCCTCCTCCTCCCCATAGCCATACCAATCCTCACCAAAAAGGGTGAAAGCATAGAGACGCAAACAAAACAAAAAAAGATGCAGGCCAACAATTGTAATTCTGGAAAATACCAATTGCACTAGCAAAAACCCGGCAATGCAATTCACATGTTCATCGCCGTGCTGTTGCTATTGGCAAAATGGGAACGATACAATTTTTAAATCGAAACGTGCTTAATAAAAAAGGGCCCTAATTACTTCATCTCCATCTAAGATAGTTTATTATATTCTTTTTTTAACAGAGTCCTTTGGCTAATCCAGTTGGCTAAAACTAAATCACATTTTGGCCAATAGGATTGTAAGCCGGCCCACCATGGTAAGGTAGACTCTATTAGGGCGGGTTAGGGAATAGGAGTGAGAGAGGAATAGGGGATAGCGTTTTGGAGAAGGAAGATGGGGATAGGTGGTCTTAAGGGGTACCACTCTTACACCATCAAGTGCAAAGTCGGGGAACACAGCGACCACCTGATAAATAATTGGGATCCAGCTGGTCCCCCTTAGGCCGGGTTCAACACTGGAATCGCAAAAGGCAAATCGCAATCGCCTATGGAGTGTAATTGCATATCTACCAAGCAATTGTGGCTCCATGTTACAGTGATTGCGTTTTTCAGTCTCATTCCAGAGAATGAGAATGGCGTTCTAACTGCCAGCAAAATGTTACACGCAGTGCACTTTTGCGATATATACGCACATCACAGGCACTGCAAGGATTTACCGCAGTGCTTTGCTCAATACCGGCTATCAGCAAAGAGCAGAAAAACTACTTATAAAAGCACCCCAAGTGTGAACTGGCCCTTAAGAGAACTTTATTGATGATTACAAATTGTTGCAACCTGCAATGTAGAACTCAGGGGCGTATTTAAAATGATTTAAATATACCCCCAAATTCTAATAATCGCCTCCTCCTCCCCATAGCCATACCAATCCTCACCAAAAAGGTACAAAGCATAGAACTGCAAACAAAACAAAAAAAGATGCAGGCCAACAATTGTAATTCTGGAAAATACCAATTGCACTAGCAAAAACCCGGCAATGCAATTCACATGTTCATCGCCGTGCTGTTGCTATTGGAAACATGTAAACGATACAATTTTTAAATCGAAACATGCTTAATAAAAAAGGGCGCTAATTAGTTAATCTCCATCTAAGATAGTTTATTATATTCTTTTTTTAACAGAGTCCTTTGGCTAATCCAGTTGGCTAAAACTAAATCACATTTTGGCCAATAGGATTGTAAGCCGGCCCACCATGGTAAGGTAGACTCTATTAGGGCGGGTTAGGTGATGGGAGTGAGAGAGGAATAGAGTATAGCGTTTTGGAGAGGGAAGAGGGGGATAGGTGGTCTTAAAGGGTTCCACTCTTACACCATCAAGTGCAAAGTCGGGGAACACAACCACCACCTGATAAATAATTGGGATCCAGCTGGTCCCCCTGAGGCCGGGTTCAATACTGGGATTGCAAAAGGCAAATCGCAATCACCTATGGAGTGTAATTGCATTTCTACCAAGCAATTGTGGCTCCATGTTACAGTGATTGCGTTTTTCTGTCTCATTCCAGAGAATGAGAATGGCTTCTAACTGCCAGCAAAATGTTGCACGCAGTGCACTTTTGCGATATACGCACATCACAGGCACTGCAAGGATTTACCGCAGTGCTTTGCTGAATACCGGCTATCAGCAAAGAGCAGAAAAACTACTTATTAAAGCACCCCAAGTGTAAACTGGCCCTTAAGAGAACTTTATTGGTGATTACAAATTGTTGCAACCTGCAGAGTAGAACTCAGGGGCATATTTAAAATGATTTAAATATACCCCCAAATTCTAATAATGGCCTCCTCCTCCCCATAGCCATACCAATCCTCACCAAAAAGGGTCAAAGCATAGAATCGCAAACAAAACAAAAAAAGATGCAGGCCAACAATTGTAATTCTGGAAAATACCAATTGCACTAGCAAAAACCCGGCAATGCAATTCACATGTTCATCGCCGTGCTGTTGCTATTGGCAAAATGGGAACGATACAATTTTTAAATCGAAACGTGCTTAATAAAAAAGGGCCCTAATTACTTAATCTCCATCTAAGATAGTTTATTATATTCTTTTTTTAACAGAGTCCTTTGGCTAATCCAGTTGGCTAAAACTAAATCACATTTTGGCCAATAGGATTGTAAGCAGGCCCACCATGGTAAGGTAGACTCTATTAGGGCGGGTTAGGTGATGGGAGTGAGAGAGGAATAGAGTATAGCGTTTTGGAGAGGGAAGAGGGGGATAGGTGGTCTTAAAGGGTTCCACTCTTACACCATCAAGTGCAAAGTCGGGGAACACAACGACCACCTGATAAATAATTGGGATCCAGCTGGTCCCCCTGAGGCCGGGTTCAATACTGGGATTGCAAAAGGCAAATCGCAATCACCTATGGAGTGTAATTGCATTTCTACCAAGCAATTGTGGCTCCATGTTACAGTGATTGCGTTTTTCTGTCTCATTCCAGAGAATGAGAATGGCTTCTAACTGCCAGCAAAATGTTGCACGCAGTGCACTTTTGCGATATACGCACATCACAGGCACTGCAAGGATTTACCGCAGTGCTTTGCTGAATACCGGCTATCAGCAAAGAGCAGAAAAACTACTTATTAAAGCACCCCAAGTGTAAACTGGCCCTTAAGAGAACTTTATTGGTGATTACAAATTGTTGCAACCTGCAGAGTAGAACTCAGGGGCATATTTAAAATGATTTAAATATACCCCCAAATTCTAATAATGGCCTCCTCCTCCCCATAGCCATACCAATCCTCACCAAAAAGGGTCAAAGCATAGAAACGCAAACAAAACAAAAAAAGATGCAGGCCAACAATTGTAATTCTGGAAAATACCAATTGCACTAGCAAAAACCCGGCAATGCAATTCACATGTTCATCGCCGTGCTGTTGCTATTGGCAAAATGGGAACGATACAATTTTTAAATCGAAACGTGCTTAATAAAAAAGGGCCCTAATTACTTAATTTCCATCTAAGATAGTTTATTATATTCTTTTTTTAACAGAGTCCTTTGGCTAATCCAGTTGGCTAAAACTAAATCACATTTTGGCCAATAGGATTGTAAGCAGGCCCACCATGGTAAGGTAGACTCTATTAGGGCGGGTTAGGTGATGGGAGTGAGAGAGGAATAGAGTATAGCGTTTTAAAGAGGGAAGAGGGGGATAGGTGGTCTTAAAGGGTTCCACTCTTACACCATCAAGTGCAAAGTCGGGGAACACAACGACCACCTGATAAATAATTGGGATCCAGCTGGTCCCCCTTAGGCCGGGTTCAATACTGGGATTGCAAAAGGCAAATCGCAATCACCTATGGAGTGTAATTGCATTTCTACCAAGCAATTGTGGCTCCATGTTACAGTGATTGCGTTTTTCTGTCTCATTCCAGAGAATGAGAATGGCTTCTAACTGCCAGCAAAATGTTGCACGCAGTGCACTTTTGCGATATACGCACATCACAGGCACTGCAAGGATTTACCGCAGTGCTTTGCTGAATACCGGCTATCAGCAAAGAGCAGAAAAACTACTTATTAAAGCACCCCAAGTGTAAACTGGCCCTTAAGAGAACTTTATTGGTGATTACAAATTGTTGCAACCTGCAGAGTAGAACTCAGGGGCATATTTAAAATGATTTAAATATACCCCCAAATTCTAATAATGGCCTCCTCCTCCCCATAGCCATACCAATCCTCACCAAAAAGGGTCAAAGCATAGAAACGCAAACAAAACAAAAAAAGATGCAGGCCAACAATTGTAATTCTGGATAATACCAATTGCACTAGCAAAAACCCGGCAATGCAATTCACATGTTCATCGCCGTGCTGTTGCTTTTGGCAAAATGGGAACGATACAATTTTTAAATCGAAACGTGCTTAATAAAAAGGGCCCTAATTACTTAATCTCCATCTAAGATAGTTTATTATATTCTTTTTTTAACAGAGTCCTTTGGCTAATCCAGTTGGCTAAAACTAAATCACATTTTGGCCAATAGGATTGTAAGCCGGCCCACCATGGTAAGGTAGACTCTATTAGGGCGGGTTAGGGAATAGGAGTGAGAGAGGAATAGGGGATAGCGTTTTGGAGAAGGAAGATGGGGATAGGTGGTCTTAAGGGGTACCACTCTTACACCATCAAGTGCAAAGTCGGGGAACACAGCGACCACCTGATAAATAATTGGGATCCAGCTGGTCCCCCTTAGGCCGGGTTCAACACTGGGATCGCAAAAGGCAAATCGCAATCGCCTATGGAGTGTAATTGCATATCTACCAAGCAATTGTGGCTCCATGTTACAGTGATTGCGTTTTTCAGTCTCATTCCAGAGAATGAGAATGGCGTTCTAACTGCCAGCAAAATGTTACACGCAGTGCACTTTTGCGATATACGCACATCACAGGCACTGCAAGAATTTACCGCAGTGCTTTGCTCAATACCGGCTATCAGCAAAGAGCAGAAAAACTACTTATAAAAGCACCCCAAGTGTGAACTGGCCCTTAAGAGAACTTTATTGGTGATTACAAATTGTTGCAACCTGCAATGTAGAACTCAGGGGCGTATTTAAAATGATTTAAATATACCCCAAATTCTAATAATCGCCTCCTCCTCCCCATAGCCATACCAATCCTCACCAAAAAGGTACAAAGCATAGAACTGCAAACAAAACAAAAAAAGTTGCAGGCCAACAATTGTAATTCTGGAAAATACCAATTGCACTAGCAAAAACCCAGCAATGCAATTCACATGTTCATCGCCGTGCTGTTGCTATTGGAAAAATGTAAACGATACAATTTTTAAATCGAAACATGCTTAATAAAAAAGGGCGCTAATTAGTTAATCTCCATCTAAGATAGTTTATTATATTCTTTTTTTAACAGAGTCCTTTGGCTAATCCAGTTGGCTAAAACTAAATCACATTTTGGCCAATAGGATTGTAAGCCGGCCCACCATGGTAAGGTAGACTCTATTAGGGCGGGTTAGGTGATGGGAGTGAGAGAGGAATAGAGTATAGCGTTTTGGAGAGGGAAGAGGGGGATAGGTGGTCTTAAAGGGTTCCACTCTTACACCATCAAGTGCAAAGTCGGGGAACACAACCACCACCTGATAAATAATTGGGATCCAGCTGGTCCCCCTTAGGCCGGGTTCAATACTGGGATTGCAAAAGGCAAATCGCAATCACCTATGGAGTGTAATTGCATTTCTACCAAGCAATTGTGGCTCCATGTTACAGTGATTGCGTTTTTCTGTCTCATTCCAGAGAATGAGAATGGCTTCTAACTGCCAGCAAAATGTTGCACGCAGTGCACTTTTGCGATATACGCACATCACAGGCACTGCAAGGATTTACCGCAGTGCTTTGCTGAATACCGGCTATCAGCAAAGAGCAGAAAAACTACTTATTAAAGCACCCCAAGTGTAAACTGGCCCTTAAGAGAACTTTATTGGTGATTACAAATTGTTGCAACCTGCAGAGTAGAACTCAGGGGCATATTTAAAATGATTTAAATATACCCCCAAATTCTAATAATGGCCTCCTCCTCCCCATAGCCATACCAATCCTCACCAAAAAGGGTCAAAGCATAGAAACGCAAACAAAACAAAAAAAGATGCAGGCCAACAATTGTAATTCTGGAAAATACCAATTGCACTAGCAAAAACCCGGCAATGCAATTCACATGTTCATCGCCGTGCTGTTGCTATTGGCAAAATGGGAACGATACAATTTTTAAATCGAAACGTGCTTAATAAAAAAGGGCCCTAATTACTTAATCTCCATCTAAGATAGTTTATTATATTCTTTTTTTAACAGAGTCCTTTGGCTAATCCAGTTGGCTAAAACTAAATCACATTTTGGCCAATAGGATTGTAAGCAGGCCCACCATGGTAAGGTAGACTCTATTAGGGCGGGTTAGGTGATGGGAGTGAGAGAGGAATAGAGTATAGCGTTTTGGAGAGGGAAAAGGGGGATAGGTGGTCTTAAAGGGTTCCACTCTTACACCATCAAGTGCAAAGTCGGGGAACACAACGACCACCTGATAAATAATTGGGATCCAGCTGGTCCCCCTTAGGCCGGGTTCAATACTGGGATTGCAAAAGGCAAATCGCAATCACCTATGGAGTGTAATTGCATTTCTACCAAGCAATTGTGGCTCCATGTTACAGTGATTGCGTTTTTCTGTCTCATTCCAGAGAATGAGAATGGCTTCTAACTGCCAGCAAAATGTTGCACGCAGTGCACTTTTGCGATATACGCACATCACAGGCACTGCAAGGATTTACCGCAGTGCTTTGCTGAATACCGGCTATCAGCAAAGAGCAGAAAAACTACTTATTAAAGCACCCCAAGTGTAAACTGGCCCTTAAGAGAACTTTATTGGTGATTACAAATTGTTGCAACCTGCAGAGTAGAACTCAGGGGCATATTTAAAATGATTTAAATATACCCCCAAATTCTAATAATGGCCTCCTCCTCCCCATAGCCATACCAATCCTCACCAAAAAGGGTCAAAGCATAGAAACGCAAACAAAACAAAAAAAGATGCAGGCCAACAATTGTAATTCTGGATAATACTAATTGCACTAGCAAAAACCCGGCAATGCAATTCACATGTTCATCGCCGTGCTGTTGCTATTGGCAAAATGGGAACGATACAATTTTTAAATCGAAACGTGCTTAATAAAAAGGGCCCTAATTACTTAATCTCCATCTAAGATAGTTTATTATATTCTTTTTTTAACAGAGTCCTTTGGCTAATCCAGTTGGCTAAAACTAAATCACATTTTGGCCAATAGGATTGTAAGCCGGCCCACCATGGTAAGGTAGACTCTATTAGGGCGGGTTAGGGAATAGGAGTGAGAGAGGAATAGGGGATAGCGTTTTGGAGAAGGAAGATGGGGATAGGTGGTCTTAAGGGGTACCACTCTTACACCATCAAGTGCAAAGTCGGGGAACACAGCGACCACCTGATAAATAATTGGGATCCAGCTGGTCCCCCTTAGGCCGGGTTCAACACTGGGATCGCAAAAGGCAAATCGCAATCGCCTATGGAGTGTAATTGCATATCTACCAAGCAATTGTGGCTCCATGTTACAGTGATTGCGTTTTTCAGTCTCATTCCAGAGAATGAGAATGGCGTTCTAACTGCCAGCAAAATTTTACACGCAGTGCACTTTTGCGATATACGCACATCACAGGCACTGCAAGGATTTACCGCAGTGCTTTGCTCAATACCGGCTATCAGCAAAGAGCAGAAAAACTACTTATAAAAGCACCCCAAGTGTGAACTGGCCCTTAAGAGAACTTTATTGGTGATTACAAATTGTTGCAACCTGCAATGTAGAACTCAGGGGCGTATTTAAAATGATTTAAATATACCCCAAATTCTAATAATCGCCTCCTCCTCCCCATAGCCATACCAATCCTCACCAAAAAGGTACAAAGCATAGAACTGCAAACAAAACAAAAAAAGATGCAGGCCAACAATTGTAATTCTGGAAAATACCAATTGCACTAGCAAAAACCCAGCAATGCAATTCACATGTTCATCGCCGTGCTGTTGCTATTGGAAAAATGTAAACGATACAATTTTTAAATCGAAACATGCTTAATAAAAAAGGGCGCTAATTAGTTAATCTCCATCTAAGATAGTTTATTATATTCTTTTTTTAACAGAGTCCTTTGGCTAATCCAGTTGGCTAAAACTAAATCACATTTTGGCCAATAGGATTGTAAGCCGGCCCACCATGGTAAGGTAGACTCTATTAGGGCGGGTTAGGTGATGGGAGTGAGAGAGGAATAGAGTATAGCGTTTTGGAGAGGGAAGAGGGGGATAGGTGGTCTTAAAGGGTTCCACTCTTACACCATCAAGTGCAAAGTCGGGGAACACAACGACCACCTGATAAATAATTGGGATCCAGCTGGTCCCCCTTAGGCCGGGTTCAATACTGGGATTGCAAAAGGCAAATCGCAATCACCTATGGAGTGTAATTGCATTTCTACCAAGCAATTGTGGCTCCATGTTACAGTGATTGCGTTTTTCTGTCTCATTCCAGAGAATGAGAATGGCTTCTAACTGCCAGCAAAATGTTGCACGCAGTGCACTTTTGCGATATACGCACATCACAGGCACTGCAAGGATTTACCGCAGTGCTTTGCTGAATACCGGCTATCAGCAAAGAGTAGAAAAACTACTTATTAAAGCACCCCAAGTGTAAACTGGCCCTTAAGAGAACTTTATTGGTGATTACAAATTGTTGCAACTTGCAGAGTAGAACTCAGGGGCATATTTAAAATGATTTAAATATACCCCCAAATTCTAATAATGGCCTCCTCCTCCCCATAGCCATACCAATCCTCACCAAAAAGGGTCAAAGCATAGAACTGCAAACAAAACAAAAAAAGATGCAGGCCAACAATTGTAATTCTGGAAAATACCAATTGCTTTGCTGAATACCGGCTATCAGCAAAGAGCAGAAAAACTACTTATTAAAGCACCCCAAGTGTAAACTGGCCCTCAAGAGAACTTTATTGGTGATAACAAATTGTTGCAACCTGCAGAGTAGAACTCAGGGGCATATTTAAAATGATTTAAATATACCCCCAAATTCTAATAATGGCCACCTCCTCCCCATAGCCATACCAATCCTCACCAAAAAGGGTCAAAGCATAGAAACGCAAACAAAACAAAAAAAGATGCAGGCCAACAATTGTAATTCTGGAAAATACCAATTGCACTAGCAAAAACCCGGCAATGCAATTCACATGTTCATCGCCGTGCTGTTGCTATTGGCAAAATGGGAACGATACAATTTTTAAATCGAAACGTGCTTAATAAAAAGGGCCCTAATTACTTAATCTCCATCTAAGATAGTTTATTATATTCTTTTTTTAACAGAGTCCTTTGGCTAATCCAGTTGGCTAAAACTAAATCACATTTTGGCCAATAGGATTGTAAGCCGGCCCACCATGGTAAGGTAGACTCTATTAGGGCGGGTTAGGGAATAGGAGTGAGAGAGGAATAGGAGATAGCGTTTTGGAGAAGGAAGATGGGGATAGGTGGTCTTAAGGGGTACCACTCTTACACCATCAAGTGCAAAGTCGGGGAACACAGCGACCACCTGATAATTGGGATCCAGCTGGTCCCCCTTAGGCCGGGTTCAACACTGGGATCGCAAAAGGCAAATTGCAATCGCCTATGGAGTGTAATTGCATATCTACCAAGCAATTGTGGCTCCATGTTACAGTGATTGCGTTTTTCAGTCTCATTCCAGAGAATGAGAATGGCGTTCTAACTGCCAGCAAAATGTTACACGCAGTGCACTTTTGCGATATACGCACATCACAGGCACTGCAAGGATTTACCGCAGTGCTTTGCTGAATACCGGCTATCAGCAAAGAGCAGAAAAACTACTTATAAAAGCACCCCAAGTGTGAACTGGCCCTTAAGAGAACTTTATTGGTGATTACAAATTGTTGCAACCTGCAGAGTAGAACTCAGGGGCATATTTAAAATGATTTAAATATACCCCCAAATTCTAATAATGGCCTCCTCCTCCCCATAGCCATACCAATCCTCACCAAAAAGGGTCAAAGCATAGAACTGCAAACAAAACAAAAAAAGATGCAGGCCAACAATTGTAATTCTGGAAAATACCAATTGCACTAGCAAAAACCCGGCAATGCAATTCACATGTTCATCGCCGTGCTGTTGCTATTGGAAAAATGTAAACGATACAATTTTTAAATCGAAACATGCTTAATAAAAAAGGGCGCTAATTAGTTAATCTCCATCTAAGATAGTTTATTATATTCTTTTTTTAACAGAGTCCTTTGGCTAATCCAGTTGGCTAAAACTAAATCACATTTTGGCCAATAGGATTGTAAGCCGGCCCACCATGGTAAGGTAGACTCTATTAGGGCGGGTTAGGTGATGGGAGTGAGAGAGGAATAGAGTATAGCGTTTTGGAGAGGGAAGAGGGGGATAGGTGGTCTTAAAGGGTTCCACTCTTACACCATCAAGTGCAAAGTCGGGGAACACAACGACCACCTGATAAATAATTAGGATCCAGCTGGTCCCCCTTAGGCCGGGTTCAATACTGGGATTGCAAAAGGCAAATCGCAATCACCTATGGAGTGTAATTGCATTTCTACCAAGCAATTGTGGCTCCATGTTACAGTGATTGCGTTTTTCTGTCTCATTCCAGAGAATGAGAATGGCTTCTAACTGCCAGCAAAATGTTGCACGCAGTGCACTTTTGCGATATACGCACATCACAGGCACTGCAAGGATTTACCGCAGTGCTTTGCTGAATACCGGCTATCAGCAAAGAGCAGAAAAACTACTTATTAAAGCACCCCAAGTGTAAACTGGCCCTTAAGAGAACTTTATTGGTGATTACAAATTGTTGCAACCTGCAGAGTAGAACTCAGGGGCATATTTAAAATGATTTAAATATACCCCCAAATTCTAATAATGACCTCCTCCTCCCCATAGCCATACCAATCCTCACCAAAAAGGGTCAAAGCATAGAAACGCAAACAAAACAAAAAAAGATGCAGGCCAACAATTGTAATTCTGGAAAATACCAATTGCACTAGCAAAAACCCGGCAATGCAATTCACATGTTCATCGCCGTGCTGTTGCTATTGGCAAAATGGGAACGATACAATTTTTAAATCGAAACGTGCTTAATAAAAAAGGGCCCTAATTACTTAATTTCCATCTAAGATAGTTTATTATATTCTTTTTTTTAACAGAGTCCTTTGGCTAATCCAGTTGGCTAAAACTAAATCACATTTTGGCCAATAGGATTGTAAGCCGGCCCACCATGGTAAGGTAGACTCTATTAGGGCGGGTTCGGGAATAGGAGTGAGAGAGGAATAGGGGATAGCGTTTTGGAGAAGGAAGATGGGGATAGGTGGTCTTAAGGGGTACCACTCTTACACCATCAAGTGCAAAGTCGGGGAACACAGCGACCACCTGATAAATAATTGGGATCCAGCTGGTCCCCCTTAGGCCGGGATCAACACTGGGATTGCAAAAGGCAAATCGCAATCACCTATGGAGTGTAATTGCATTTCTACCAAGCAATTGTGGCTCCATGTTACAGTGATTGCGTTTTTCTGTCTCATTCCAGAGAATGAGAATGGCTTCTAACTGCCAGCAAAATGTTGCACGCAGTGCACTTTTGCGATATACGCACATCACAGGCACTGCAAGGATTTACCGCAGTGCTTTGCTGAATACCGGCTATCAGCAAAGAGCAGAAAAACTACTTATAAAAGCACCCCAAGTGTGAACTGGCCCTTAAGAGAACTTTATTGGTGATTACAAATTGTTGCAACTTGCAATGTAGAACTCAGGGGCGTATTTAAAATGATTTAAATATACCCCCAAATTCTAATAATGGCCTCCTCCTCCCCATAGCCATACCAATCCTCACCAAAAAGGTACAAAGCATAGAACTGCAAACAAAACAAAAAAAGATGCAGGCCAACAATTGTAATTCTGGAAAATACCAATTGCACTAGCAAAAACCCGGCAATGCAATTCACATGTTCATCGCCGTGCTGTTGCTATTGGAAAAATGGGAACGATACAATTTTTAAATCGAAACATGCTTAATAAAAAAGGGCGCTAATTAGTTAATCTCCATCTAAGATAGTTTATTATATTCTTTTTTTAACAGAGTCCTTTGGCTAATCCAGTTGGCTAAAACTAAATCACATTTTGGCCAATAGGATTGCAAGCAGGCCCACCATGGTAAGGTAGACTCTATTAGGGCGGGTTAGGTGATGGGAGTGAGAGAGGAATAGAGTATAGCGTTTTGGAGAGGGAAGAGAGGGATAGGTGGTCTTAAAGGGTTCCACTCTTACACCATCAAGTGCACAGTCGGGGAACACAACGACCACCTGATAAATAATTGGGATCCAGCTGGTCCCCCTTAGGCCGGGTTCAATACTGGGATTGCAAAAGGCAAATCGCAATCACCTATGGAGTGTAATTGCATTTCTACCAAGCAATTGTGGCTCCATGTTACAGTGATTGCATTTTTCTGTCTCATTCCAGAGAATGAGAATGGCTTCTAACTGCCAGCAAAATGTTGCACGCAGTGCACTTTTGCGATATACGCACATCACAGGCACTGCAAGGATTTACCGCAGTGCTTTGCTGAATACCGGCTATCAGCAAAGAGCAGAAAAACTACTTATTAAAGCACCCCAAGTGTAAACTGGCCCTCAAGAGAACTTTATTGGTGATTACAAATTGTTGCAACCTGCAGAGTAGAACTCAGGGGCATATTTAAAATGATTTAAATATACCCCCAAATTCTAATAATGGCCTCCTCCTCCCCATAGCCATACCAATCCTCACCAAAAAGGGTCAAAGCATAGAAACGCAAACAAAACAAAAAAAGATGCAGGCCAACAATTGTAATTCTGGAAAATACCAATTGCACTAGCAAAAACCCGGCAATGCAATTCACATGTTCATCGCCGTGCTGTTGCTATTGGCAAAATGGGAACGATACAATTTTTAAATCGAAACGTGCTTAATAAAAAGGGCCCTAATTACTTAATCTCCATCTAAGATAGTTTATTATATTCTTTTTTTAACAAAGTCCTTTGGCTAATCCAGTTGGCTAAAACTAAATCACATTTTGGCCAATAGGATTGTAAGCCGGCCCACCATGGTAAGGTAGACTCTATTAGGGCGGGTTAGGGAATAGGAGTGAGAGAGGAATAGGGGATAGCGTTTTGGAGAAGGAAGATGGGGATAGGTGGTCTTAAGGGGTACCACTCTTACACCATCAAGTGCAAAGTCGGGGAACACAGCGACCACCTGATAAATAATTGGGATCCAGCTGGTCCCCCTTAGGCCGGGTTCAATACTGGGATTGCAAAAGGCAAATCGCAATCACCTATGGAGTGTAATTGCATTTCTACCAAGCAATTGTGGCTCCATGTTACAGTGATTGCGTTTTTCTGTCTCATTCCAGAGAATGAGAATGGCTTCTAACTGCCAGCAAAATGTTGCACGCAGTGCACTTTTGCGATATACGCACATCACAGGCACTGCAAGGATTTACCGCAGTGCTTTGCTGAATACCGGCTATCAGCAAAGAGTAGAAAAACTACTTATTAAAGCACCCCAAGTGTAAACTGGCCCTTAAGAGAACTTTATTGGTGATTACAAATTGTTGCAACCTGCAGAGTAGAACTCAGGGGCATATTTAAAATGATTTAAATATACCCCCAAATTCTAATAATGGCCTCCTCCTCCCCATAGCCATACCAATCCTCACCAAAAAGGGTCAAAGCATAGAAACGCAAACAAAACAAAAAAAGATGCAGGCCAACAATTGTAATTCTGGAAAATACCAATTGCACTAGCAAAAACCCGGCAATGCAATTCACATGTTCATCGCCGTGCTGTTGCTATTGGAAAAATGTAAACGGTACTATTTTTGAATCGAAACATGCTTAATAAAAAAGGGCGCTAATTAGTTAATATCCATCTAAGATAGTTTATTATATTCTTTTTTTAACAGAGTCCTTTGGCTAATCCAGTTGGCTAAAACGAAATCACATTTTGGCCAATAGAATTGTAAGCCGGCCCACCATAGTAAGGTAGACTCTATTAGGTCAGGTAATGGAATGGGAGTGAGAGAGGAATAGGGGATAGCGTTTTGGAGAGGGAAGAGGGGGATAGGTGGTCCTAAAGGGTACCACTCTTACACCCTCAAGTGCAAAGTCGGGGAAAACAACGACCACCTGATAAATAATTGGGATCCAGCTGGTCCGCCTTAGGCCGGGTTCAACACTGGGATCGCAAAAGGCAAATCGCAATCGCCTATGGAGTGTGATTGCTTTTCTACCAAGCAATTGTGGCTCCATGTGGCAGTGATTGAGTTTTTCAGTCACATTCCAGAGAATGAGAATGGTGTTCTAACTGCCAGTAAAATGTTGCACGCAGTGCACTTTTGCGATATACGCACATCACAGGCACTGCAAGGATTTACCGCAGTGCTTTGCTGAATACCGGCTATCAGCAAAGAGCAGAAAAACTACTTATAAAAGCACCCCAAGTGTGAACTGGCCCTTAAGAGAACTTTATTGGTGATTACAAATTGTTGCAACCTGCAATGTAGAACTCAGGGGCGTATTTTAAATGATTTAAATATACCCCCAAATTCTAATAATGGCCTCCTCCTCCCCATAGCCATACCAATCCTCACCAAAAAGGGTCAAAGCATAGAAACGCAAACAAAACAAAAAAAGATGCAGGCCAACAATTGTAATTCTGGAAAATACCAATTGCACTAGCAAAAACCCGGCAATGCAATTCACATGTTCATCGCCGTGCTGTTGCTATTGGCAAAATGGGAACGATACAATTTTTAAATCGAAACGTGCTTAATAAAAAAGGGCCCTAATTACTTAATCTCCATCTAAGATAGTTTATTATATTCTTTTTTTCACAGAGTCCTTTGGCTAATCCAGTTGGCTAAAACTAAATCACATTTTGGCCAATAGGATTGTAAGCCGGCCCACCATGGTAAGGTAGACTCTATTAGGGCGAGTTAGGGAATAGGAGTGAGAGAGGAATAGGGGATAGCGTTTTGGAGAAGGAAGATGGGGATAGGTGGTCTTAAGGGGTACCACTCTTACACCATCAAGAGCAAAGTCGGGGAACACAGCGACCACCTGATAAATAATTTGGATCCAGCTGGTCCCCCTTACGCCGGGTTCAACACTGGGATCGCAAAAGGCAAATTGCAATCGCCTATGGAGTGTAATTGCATATCTACCAAGCAATTGTGGCTCCATGTTACAGTGATTGCGTTTTTCAGTCTCATTCCAGAGAATGAGAATGGCGTTCTAACTGCCAGCAAAATGTTACACGCAGTGCACTTTTGCGATATACGCACATCACAGGCACTGCAAGGATTTACCGCAGTGCTTTGCTGAATACCGGCTATCAGCAAAGAGCAGAAAAACTACTTATAAAAGCACCCCAAGTGTGAACTGGCCCTTAAGAGAACTTTATTGGTGATTACAAATTGTTGCAACCTGCAATGTAGAACTCAGGGGCGTATTTAAAATGATTTAAATATACCCCCGAATTCTAATAATGGCCTCCTCCTCCCCATAGCCATACCATTCCTCACCAAAAAGGTACAAAGCATAGAACTGCAAACAAAACAAAAAAAGATGCAGGCCAACAATTGTAATTCTGGAAAATACCAATTGCACTGGCAAAAACCCGGCAATGCAATTCACATGTTCATCGCCGTGCTGTTGCTATTGGAAAAATGTGAACGATACAATTTTTAAATCGAAACATGCTTAATAAAAAAGGGCGCTAATTAGTTAATCTCCATCTAAGATAGTTTATTATATTCTTTTTTTAACAGAGTCCTTTGGCTAATCCAGTTGGCTAAAACTAAATCACATTTTGGCCAATAGGATTGTAAGCAGGCCCACCATGGTAAGGTAGACTCTATTAGGGCGGGTTAGGTGATGGGAGTGAGAGAGGAATAGAGTATAGCGTTTTGGAGAGGGAAGAGGGGGATAGGTGGTCTTAAAGGGTTCCACTCTTACACCATCAAGTGCAAAGTCGGGGAACACAACGACCACCTGATAAATAATTGGGATCCAGCTGGTCCCCCTTAGGCCGGGTTCAATACTGGGGTTGCAAAAGGCAAATCGCAATCACCTATGGAGTGTAATTGCATTTCTACCAAGCAATTGTGGCTCCATGTTACAGTGATTGCGTTTCTCTGTCTCATTCCAGAGAATGAGAATGGCTTCTAACTGCCAGCAAAATGTTGCACGCAGTGCACTTTTGCGATATACGCACATCACAGGCACTGCAAGGATTTACCGCAGTGCTTTGCTGAATACCGGCTATCAGCAAAGAGCAGAAAAACTACTTATTAAAGCACCCCATGTGTAAACTGGCCCTTAAGAGAACTTTATTGGTGATTACAAATTGTTGCAACCTGCAGAGTAGAACTCAGGGGCATATTTAAAATGATTTAAATATACCCCCAAATTCTAATAATGGCCTCCTCCTCCCCATAGCCATACCAATCCTCACCAAAAAGGGTCAAAGCATAGAAACGCAAACAAAACAAAAAAAGATGCAGGCCAACAATTGTAATTCTGGAAAATACCAATTGCACTAGCAAAAACCCGGCAATGCAATTCACATGTTCATCGCCGTGCTGTTGCTATTGGCAAAATGGGAACGATACAATTTTTAAATCGAAACGTGCTTAATAAAAAAGGGCCCTAATTACTTAATTTCCATCTAAGATAGTTTATTATATTCTTTTTTTTAACAGAGTCCTTTGGCTAATCCAGTTGGCTAAAACTAAATCACATTTTGGCCAATAGGATTGTAAGCCGGCCCACCATGGTAAGGTAGACTCTATTAGGGCGGGTTCGGGAATAGGAGTGAGAGAGGAATAGGGGATAGCGTTTTGGAGAAGGAAGATGGGGATAGGTGGTCTTAAGGGGTACCACTCTTACACCATCAAGTGCAAAGTCGGGGAACACAGCGACCACCTGATAAATAATTGGGATCCAGCTGGTCCCCCTTAGGCCGGGATCAACACTGGGATCGCAAAAGGCAAATCGCAATCGCCTATGGAGTGTAATTGCATATCTACCAAGCAATTGTGGCTCCATGTTACAGTGATTGCGTTTTTCAGTCTCATTCCAGAGAATGAGAATGGCGTTCTAACTGCCAGCAAAATGTTACACGCAGTGCACTTTTGCGATATACGCACATCACAGGCACTGCAAGGATTTACCGCAGTGCTTTGCTGAATACCGGCTATCAGCAAAGAGCAGAAAAACTACTTATAAAAGCACCCCAAGTGTGAACTGGCCCTTAAGAGAACTTTATTGGTGATTACAAATTGTTGCAACCTGCAATGTAGAACTCAGGGGCGTATTTAAAATGATTTAAATATACCCCCAAATTCTAATAATGGCCTCCTCCTCCCCATAGCCATACCAATCCTCACCAAAAAGGTACAAAGCATAGAACTGCAAACAAAACAAAAAAAGATGCAGGCCAACAATTGTAATTCTGGAAAATACCAATTGCACTAGCAAAAACCCGGCAATGCAATTCACATGTTCATCGCCTTGCTGTTGCTATTGGAAAAATGTGAACGATACAATTTTTAAATCGAAACATGCTTAATAAAAAAGGGCGCTAATTAGTTAATCTCCATCTAAGATAGTTTATTATATTCTTTTTTTAACAGAGTCCTTTGGCTAATCCAGTTGGCTAAAACTAAATCACATTTTGGCCAATAGGATTGTAAGCAGGCCCACCATGGTAAGGTAGACTCTATTAGGGCGGGTTAGGTGATGGGAGTGAGAGAGGAATAGAGTATAGCGTTTTGGAGAGGGAAGAGGGGGATAGGTGGTCTTAAAGGGTTCCACTCTTACACCATCAAGTGCAAAGTCGGGGAACACAACGACCACCTGATAAATAATTGGGATCCAGCTGGTCCCCCTTAGGCCGGGTTCAATACTGGGGTTGCAAAAGGCAAATCGCAATCACCTATGGAGTGTAATTGCATTTCTACCAAGCAATTGTGGCTCCATGTTACAGTGATTGCGTTTTTCTGTCTCATTCCAGAGAATGAGAATGGCTTCTAACTGCCAGCAAAATGTTGCACGCAGTGCACTTTTGCGATATACGCACATCACAGGCACTGCAAGGATTTACCGCAGTGCTTTGCTGAATACCGGCTATCAGCAAAGAGCAGAAAAACTACTTATTAAAGCACCCCAAGTGTAAACTGGCCCTTAAGAGAACTTTATTGGTGATTACAAATTGTTGCAACCTGCAGAGTAGAACTCAGGGGCATATTTAAAATGATTTAAATATACCCCCAAATTCTAATAATGGCCTCCTCCTCCCCATAGCCATACCAATCCTCACCAAAAAGGGTCAAAGCATAGAAACGCAAACAAAACAAAAAAAGATGCAGGCCAACAATTGTAATTCTGGAAAATACCAATTGCACTAGCAAAAACCCGGCAATGCAATTCACATGTTCATCGCCGTGCTGTTGCTATTGGCAAAATGGGAACGATACAATTTTTAAATCGAAACGTGCTTAATAAAAAAGGGCCCTAATTACTTAATTTCCATCTAAGATAGTTTATTATATTCTTTTTTTTAACAGAGTCCTTTGGCTAATCCAGTTGGCTAAAACTAAATCACATTTTGGCCAATAGGATTGTAAGCCGGCCCACCATGGTAAGGTAGACTCTATTAGGGCGGGTTCGGGAATAGGAGTGAGAGAGGAATAGGGGATAGCGTTTTGGAGAAGGAAGATGGGGATAGGTGGTCTTAAGGGGTACCACTCTTACACCATCAAGTGCAAAGTCGGGGAACACAGCGACCACCTGATAAATAATTGGGATCCAGCTGGTCCCCCTTAGGCCGGGATCAACACTGGGATTGCAAAAGGCAAATCGCAATCACCTATGGAGTGTAATTGCATTTCTACCAAGCAATTGTGGCTCCATGTTACAGTGATTGCGTTTTTCTGTCTCATTCCAGAGAATGAGAATGGCTTCTAACTGCCAGCAAAATGTTGCACGCAGTGCACTTTTGCGATATACGCACATCACAGGCACTGCAAGGATTTACCGCAGTGCTTTGCTGAATACCGGCTATCAGCAAAGAGCAGAAAAACTACTTATAAAAGCACCCCAAGTGTGAACTGGCCCTTAAGAGAACTTTATTGGTGATTACAAATTGTTGCAACTTGCAATGTAGAACTCAGGGGCGTATTTAAAATGATTTAAATATACCCCCAAATTCTAATAATGGCCTCCTCCTCCCCATAGCCATACCAATCCTCACCAAAAAGGTACAAAGCATAGAACTGCAAACAAAACAAAAAAAGATGCAGGCCAACAATTGTAATTCTGGAAAATACCAATTGCACTAGCAAAAACCCGGCAATGCAATTCACATGTTCATCGCCGTGCTGTTGCTATTGGAAAAATGGGAACGATACAATTTTTAAATCGAAACATGCTTAATAAAAAAGGGCGCTAATTAGTTAATCTCCATCTAAGATAGTTTATTATATTCTTTTTTTAACAGAGTCCTTTGGCTAATCCAGTTGGCTAAAACTAAATCACATTTTGGCCAATAGGATTGCAAGCAGGCCCACCATGGTAAGGTAGACTCTATTAGGGCGGGTTAGGTGATGGGAGTGAGAGAGGAATAGAGTATAGCGTTTTGGAGAGGGAAGAGAGGGATAGGTGGTCTTAAAGGGTTCCACTCTTACACCATCAAGTGCACAGTCGGGGAACACAACGACCACCTGATAAAATAATTGGGATCCAGCTGGTCCCCCTTAGGCCGGGTTCAATACTGGGATTGCAAAAGGCAAATCGCAATCACCTATGGAGTGTAATTGCATTTCTACCAAGCAATTGTGGCTCCATGTTACAGTGATTGCGTTTTTCTGTCTCATTCCAGAGAATGAGAATGGCTTCTAACTGCCAGCAAAATGTTGCACGCAGTGCACTTTTGCGATATACGCACATCACAGGCACTGCAAGGATTTACCGCAGTGCTTTGCTGAATACCGGCTATCAGCAAAGAGCAGAAAAACTACTTATTAAAGCACCCCAAGTGTAAACTGGCCCTCAAGAGAACTTTATTGGTGATTACAAATTGTTGCAACCTGCAGAGTAGAACTCAGGGGCATATTTAAAATGATTTAAATATACCCCCAAATTCTAATAATGGCCTCCTCCTCCCCATAGCCATACCAATCCTCACCAAAAAGGGTCAAAGCATAGAAACGCAAACAAAACAAAAAAAGATGCAGGCCAACAATTGTAATTCTGGAAAATACCAATTGCACTAGCAAAAACCCGGCAATGCAATTCACATGTTCATCGCCGTGCTGTTGCTATTGGCAAAATGGGAACGATACAATTTTTAAATCGAAACGTGCTTAATAAAAAGGGCCCTAATTACTTAATCTCCATCTAAGATAGTTTATTATATTCTTTTTTTAACAAAGTCCTTTGGCTAATCCAGTTGGCTAAAACTAAATCACATTTTGGCCAATAGGATTGTAAGCCGGCCCACCATGGTAAGGTAGACTCTATTAGGGCGGGTTAGGGAATAGGAGTGAGAGAGAAATAGGGGATAGCGTTTTGGAGAAGGAAGATGGGGATAGGTGGTCTTAAGGGGTACCACTCTTACACCATCAAGTGCAAAGTCAGGGAACACAGCGACCACCTGATAAATAATTGGGATCCAGCTGGTCCCCCTTAGGCCTGGTTCAACACTGGGATCGCAAAAGGCAAATCGCAATCGCCTATGGAGTGTAATTGCATATCTACCAAGCAATTGTGGCTCCATGTTACAGTGATTGCGTTTTTCAGTCTCATTCCAGAGAATGAGAATGGCGTTCTAACTGCCAGCAAAATGTTACACGCAGTGCACTTTTGCGATATACGCACATCACAGGCACTGCAAGGATTTACCGCAGTGCTTTGCTGAATACCGGCTATCAGCAAAGAGCAGAAAAACTACTTATAAAAGCACCCCAAGTGTGAACTGGCCCTTAAGAGAACTTTATTGTTGATTACAAATTGTTGCAACCTGCAATGTAGAACTCAGGGGCGTATTTAAAATGATTTAAATATACCCCAAATTCTAATAATCGCCTCCTCCTCCCCATAGCCATACCAATCCTCACCAAAAAGGTACAAAGCATAGAATTGCAAACAAAACAAAAAAAGATGCAGGCCAACAATTGTAATTCTGGAAAATACCAATTGCACTAGCAAAAACCCGGCAATGCAATTCACATGTTCATCGCCGTGCTGTTGCTATTGGAAAAATGTAAACGATACAATTTTTAAATCGAAACATGCTTAATAAAAAAGGGCGCTAATTAATCTCCATCTAAGATAGTTTATTATATTCTATTTTTAACAGAGTCCTTTGGCTAATCCAGTTGGCTAAAACTAAATCACATTTTGGCCAATAGGATTGTAAGCCGGCCCACCATGGTAAGGTAGACTCTATTAGGGCGGGTTAGGTGATGGGAGTGAGAGAGGAATAGAGTATAGCGTTTTGGAGAGGGAAGAGGGGGATAGGTGGTCTTAAAGGGTTCCACCCTTACACCATCAAGTGCAAAGTCGGGGAACACAACGACCACGTGATAAATAATTGGGATCCAGCTGGTCCCCCTTAGGCCGGGTTCAATACTGGGATTGCAAAAGGCAAATCGCAATCACCTATGGAGTGTAATTGCATTTCTACCAAGCAATTGTGGCTCCATGTTACAGTGATTGCGTTTTTCTGTCTCATTCCAGAGAATGAGAATGGCTTCTAACTGCCAGCAAAATGTTGCACGCAGTGCACTTTTGCGATATACGCACATCACAGGCACTGCAAGGATTTACCGCAGTGCTTTGCTGAATACCGGCTATCAGCAAAGAGCAGAAAAACTACTTATTAAAGCACCCCATGTGTAAACTGGCCCTTAAGAGAACTTTATTGGTGATTACAAATTGTTGCAACTTGCAGAGTAGAACTCAGGGGCATATTTAAAATGATTTAAATATACCCCCAAATTCTAATAATGGCCTCCTCCTCCCCATAGCCATACCAATCCTCACCAAAAAGGGTCAAAGCATAGAAACGCAAACAAAACAAAAAAAGATGCAGGCCAACAATTGTAATTCTGGAAAATACCAATTGCACTAGCAAAAACCCGGCAATGCAATTCACATGTTCATCGCCGTGCTGTTGCTATTGGCAAAATGGGAACGATAAAATTTTTAAATCGAAACGTGCTTAATAAAAAAGGGCCCTAATTACTTAATCTCCATCTAAGATAGTTTATTATATTCTTTTTTTAACAGAGTCCTTTGGCTAATCCAGTTGGCTAAAACGAAATCACATTTTGGCCAATAGGATTGTAAGCCGGCCCACCATGGTAAGGTAGACTCCATTAGGGCGGGTTAGGGAATAGGAGTGAGAGAGGAATAGGGGATAGCGTTTTGGAGAAGGAAGATGGGGATAGGTGGTCTTAAGGGGTACCACTCTTACACCATCAAGTGCAAAGTCGGGGAACACAGCGACCACCTGATAAATAATTGGGATCCAGCTGGTCCCCCTTAGGCCGGGTTCAACACTGGGATCGCAAAAGGCAAATCCCAATCGCCTATGGAGTGTAATTGCATATCTACCAAGCAATTGTGGCTCCATGTTACAGTGATTGCGTTTTTCAGTCTCATTCCAGAGAATGAGAATGGAGTTCTAACTGCCAGCAAAATGTTACACGCAGTGCACTTTTTGCGATATACGCACATCACAGGCACTGCAAGGATTTACCGCAGTGCTTTGCTGAATACCGGCTATCAGCAAAGAGCAGAAAAACTACTTATAAAAGCACCCCAAGTGTGAACTGGCCCTTAAGAGAACTTTATTGTTGATTACAAATTGTTGCAACCTGCAATGTAGAACTCAGGGGCGTATTTAAAATGATTTAAATATACCCCAAATTCTAATAATCGCCTCCTCCTCCCCATAGCCATACCAATCCTCACCAAAAAGGTACAAAGCATAGAACTGCAAACAAAACAAAAAATGATGCAGGCCAACAATTGTAATTCTGGAAAATACCAATTGCACTAGCAAAAACCCGGCAATGCAATTCACATGTTCATCGCCGTGCTGTTGCTATTGGAAAAATGTAAACGATACAATTTTTAAATCGAAACATGCTTAATAAAAAAGGGCGCTAATTAGTTAATCTCCATCTAAGATAGTTTATTATATTATTTTTTTAACAGAGTCCTTTGGCTAATCCAGTTGGCTAAAACTAAATCACATTTTGGCCAATAGGATTGTAAGCAGGCCCACCATGGTAAGGTAGACTCTATTAGGGCGGGTTAGGTGATGGGAGTGAGAGAGGAATAGAGTATAGCGTTTTGGAGAGGGAAGAGGAGGATAGGTGGTCTTAAAGGGTTCCACTCTTACACCATCAAGTGCAAAGTCGGGGAACACAACGACCACCTGATAAATAATTGGGATCCAGCTGGTCCCCCTTAGGCCGGGTTCAACACTGGGATTGCAAAAGGCAAATTGCAATCACCTATGGAGTGTAATTGCATTTCTACCAAGCAATTGTGGCTCCATGTTACAGTGATTGCGTTTTTCTGTCTCATTCCAGAGAATGAGAATGGCTTCTAACTGCCAGCAAAATGTTGCACGCAGTGCACTTTTGCGATATACGCACATCACAGGCACTGCAAGGATTTACCGCAGTGCTTTGCTGAATACCGGCTATCAGCAAAGAGCAGAAAAACTACTTATTAAAGCACCCCAAGTGTGAACTGGCCCTTAAGAGAACTTTATTGGTGATTACAAATTGTTGCAACCTGCAGAGTAGAACTAAGGGGCATATTTAAAATGATTTAAATATACCATCAAATTCTAATAATGGCCTCCTCCTCCCCATAGCCATACCAATCCTCACCAAAAAGGTACAAAGCATAGAAACGCAAACAAAACAAAAAAAGATGCAGGCCAACAATTGTAATTCTGGAAAATATCAATTGCACTAGCAAAAACTCGGCAATGCAATTTACATGTTCACTGCCGTGCTGTTGCTATTGGAAAAATGTAAACGATACAATTTTTAAATCGAAACATGCTTAATAAAAAAGGGCGCTAATTAGTTAATCTCCATCTAAGATAGTTTATTATATTCTTTTTTTAACAGAGTCCTTTGGCTAATCCAGTTGGCTAAAACTAAATCACATTTTGGCCAATAGGATTGTAAGCAGGCCCACCATAGTAAGGTAGACTCTATTAGGTCGGGTAATGGAATGGGAGTGAGAGAGGAATAGGGGATAGCGTTTTGGAGAGGGAAGATGGGGATAGGTGGTCTTAAGGGGTACCACTCTTACACCATCAAGTGCAAAGTTGGGGAACACAACGACCACTTTATAGATAATTGGGATCCAGCTGGTCCCCCTTAGGCCGGGTTCAACACTGGGATTGCAAAAGGCAAATCGCAATCACCTATGGAGTGTAATTGCATTTCTACCAAGCAATTGTGGCTCCATGTTACAGTGATTGCGTTTTTCTGTCTCATTCCAGAGAATGAGAATGGCTTCTAACTGCCAGCAAAATGTTGCACGCAGTGCACTTTTGCGATATACGCACATCACAGGCACTGCAAGGATTTACCGCAGTGCTTTGCTGAATACCGGCTATCAGCAAAGAGCAGAAAAACTACTTATTAAAGCAACCCAAGTGTAAACTGGCCCTTAAGAGAACTTTATTGGTGATTACAAATTGTTGCAACCTGCAGAGTAGAACTCAGGGGCATATTTAAAATGATTTAAATATACCCCCAAATTCTAATAATGGCCTCCTCCTCCCCATAGCCATACCAATCCTCACCAAAAAGGTACAAAGCATAGAAATGTAAACAAAACAAAAAAAGATGCAGGCCAACAATTGTAATTCTGGAAAATACCAATTGCACTAGCAAAAACCCGGCAATGCAATTCGCATGTTCATCACCGTGCTGTTGCTATTGGAAAAATGTAAACGGTACTATTTTTGAATCGAAACATGCTTAATAAAAAAGGGCGCTAATTAGTTAATATCCATCTAAGATAGTTTATTATATTCTTTTTTTAACAGAGTCCTTTGGCTAATCCAGTTGGCTAAAACGAAATCACATTTTGGCCAATAGGATTGTAAGCCGGCCCACCATAGTAAGGTAGACTCTATTAGGTCAGGTAATGGAATGGGAGTGAGAGAGGAATAGGGGATAGCGTTTTGGAGAGGGAAGAGGGGGATAGGTGGTCTTAAAGGGTACCACTCTTACACCCTCAAGTGCAAAGTCGGGGAAAACAACGACCACCTGATAAATAATTGGGATCCAGCTGGTCCGCCTTAGGCCGGGTTCAACACTGGGATCGCAAAAGGCAAATCGCAATCGCCTATGGAGTGTGATTGCTTTTCTACCAAGCAATTGTGGCTCCATGTGGCAGTGATTGAGTTTTTCAGTCACATTCCAGAGAATGAGAATGGTGTTATAACTGCCAGCAAAATGTTGCACGCAGTGCACTTTTGCGATATACGCACATCACAGGCACTGCAAGGATTTACCGCAGTGCTTTGCTGAATACCGACTATCAGCAAAGAGCAGAAAAACCCCTTATTAAAGCACCCCAGGTGTGAACTGGCCCTTAAGAGAACTTTATTGGTGATTACAAATTGTTGCAACCTGCAGAGTAGAACTCAGGGGCAGATTTAAAATGAGTTAAATATACCCCCAAATTCTAATAATGGCCTCCTCCTCCCCATAGCCATACCAATCCTCACCAAAAAGGTACAAAGCATAGAAACGCAAACAAAACAAAAAAAGATGCAGGCCAACAATTGTAATTCTGGAAAATACCAATGGCACTAGCAAACACCCGGCAATGCAATTCACATGTTCATCGCCGTGCTGTTGCTATTGGCAAAATGGGAACAATACAATTTTTAAATCGAAACGTGCTTAATAAAAAAGGGCCCTAATTACTTAATCTCCATCTAAGATAGTTTATTATATTCTTTTTTTAACAGAGTCCTTTGGCTAATCCAGTTGGCTAAAACTAAATCACATTTTGGCCAATAGGATTGTAAGCAGGCCCACCATGGTAAGGTAGACTCTATTAGGGCGGGATAGGGAATGGGAGTGAGAGAAGAATAGGGGATAGCGTTTTGGAGAAGGAAGATGGGGATAGGTGGTCTTAAGGGGTACCACTCTTACACCATAAAGTGCAAAGTTGGGGAACACAACGACCACCTGATAAATAATTGGGATCCAGCTGGTCCCCCTTAGGCCGGGTTCAACACTGGGATCGCAAAAGGCAAATCGCAATCGCCTATGGAGTGTAATTGCATTTCTCCCAAGCAATATTGGCTCCATGTTACAGTGATTGCGTTTTTCGGTCTCATTCCAGAGAATGAGAATGACGTTCTAACTGCCAGCAAAATGTTGCACGCAGTGCACTTTTGCGATATACGCACATCACAGGCACTGCAAGGATTTACCACAGTGCTTTGCTGAATACCGGCTATCAGCAAAGAGCAGAAAAAATACTTATTAAAGCACCCCAAGTGTGAACTGGCCCTTAAGAGAACTTTATTGGTGATTACAAATTGTTGCAACCTGCAGAGTAGAACTCAGGGGCATATTTAAAATGATTTAAATATACCCCCAAATTCTAATAATGGCCTCCTCCTCCCCATAGCCATACCAATCCTCACCAAAAAGATGCAGGTCAACAATTGTAATTCTGGAAAACACCAATTGCACTAGCAAAAACCCGGCAATGCAATTCACATGTTCATCGCCGTGCTGTTGCTATTGGAAAAATGTAAATGATACAATTTTTAAATCGAAACATGCTTAATAAAAAAGGGTGCTAATTAGTTAATCTCCATCTAAGATAGTTTATTATATTATTTTTTTAACAGAGTCCTTTGGCTAATCCAGTTGGCTCAAACGAAATCACATTTTGGCCAATAGAATTGAAAGCCGGCCCACCATGGTAAGGTAGACTCTATTAGGGCGGGTTAGGGGATGGGAGTGAGAGAGGAATAGGGAATGGCGTTTTGGAGAGGGAAGATAGGGATAAGTGGTCTTAAGGGTACCACTCTTACACCCTCAAATGCAAAGTAGGGGAACACAACGACCACCTGATAAATAATTGGGATCCAGCTGGTCCCCCTTAGGCCGGGTTCAACACTGGGATCGCAAAAGGCAAATTTGCAATCGCCTATGGAGTGTGATTGCATTATTACCAAGCAATTTTGGCTCCATGTTGCAGTGATTGCGTTTTTCGGTCTCATTCCAGAGAATGAGAATGGCTTCTAACTGCCAGCAAAATGTTGCACGCAGTGCACTTTTGCGATATACGCACATCACAGGCACTGCAAGGATTTACCGCAGTGCTTTGCTGAATACCGGCTATCAGCAAAGAGCAGAAAAACTACTTATTAAAGCACCCCAAGTGTAAACTGGCCCTTAAGAGAACTTTATTGGTGATTACAAATTGTTGCAGCCTGCAGAGTAGAACTCAGGGGCATATTTAAAATGATTTAAATATACCCCCAAATTCTAATAATGGCCTCCTCCTCCCCATAGCCATACCAATCCTCACCAAAAAGGGTCAAAGCATAGAAACGCAAACAAAACAAAAAAAGATGCAGGCCAACAATTGTAATTCTGGAAAATACCAATTGCACTAGCAAAAACCCGGCAATGCAATTTACATGTTCATCGCCGTGCTGTTGCTATTGGAAGAATGGGAACGATACAATTTTTAAATCGAAACGTGCTTAATAAAAAAGGGCCCTAATTACTTAATTTCCATCTAAGATAGTTTATTATATTCTTTTTTTTAACAGAGTCCTTTGGCTAATCCAGTTGGCTAAAACTAAATCACATTTTGGCCAATAGGATTGTAAGCCGGCCCACCATGGTAAGGTAGACTCTATTAGGGCGGGTTCGGGAATAGGAGTGAGAGAGGAATAGGGGATAGCGTTTTGGAGAAGGAAGATGGGGATAGGTGGTCGTAAGGGGTACCACTCTTACACCATCAAGTGCAAAGTCGGGGAACACAGCGACCACCTGATAAATAATTGGGATCCAGCTGGTCCCCCTTAGGCCGGGATCAACACTGGGATCGCAAAAGGCAAATCGCAATCGCCTATGGAGTGTAATTGCATATCTACCAAGCAATTGTGGCTCCATGTTACAGTGATTGCGTTTTTCTGTCTCATTCCAGAGAATGAGAATGGCTTCTAACTGCCAGCAAAGTGTTGCACGCAGTGCACTTTTGCGATATACGCACATCACAGGCACTGCAAGGATTTACCGCAGTGCTTTGCTGAATACCGGCTATCAGCAAAGA
Organism: Hyperolius riggenbachi; assembly: GCF_040937935.1. Lineage (NCBI taxonomy): Eukaryota > Metazoa > Chordata > Amphibia > Anura > Hyperoliidae > Hyperolius > Hyperolius riggenbachi. Next base: position 69,118,167 of record NC_090654.1, on the reverse strand, counting down.
GCAGAAAAACTACTTATTAAAGCACCCCAAGTGTAAACTGGCCCTTAACCACCCTGGCGTTCTGATTAAATCGCCAGGGTGGCTGCGGGAGGGTTTTTTTTAAATAAAAAAAAAACTATTTCATGCAGCCAACTGAAAGTTGGCTGCATGAAAGCCCACTAGAGGGCGCTCCGGAGGCGATCTTCCGATCGCCTCCGGCGCCCAGAATAAACAAGGAAGGCCGCAATGAGCAGCCTTCCTTGTTTTGCTTATATCGTCGCCATAGCGACGAGCGGAGTGACGTCATCGACGTCAGCCGACGTCGTGACGTCAGCCGCCTCCGATCCAGCCCTTAGCGCTGGCCGGAACTTTTTGTTCCGGCTGCGCAGGGCTCAGGCGGCTAGGGGGGCCCTCTTTCGCCGCTGCTCGCGGCGAATCGCCGCAGAGCGGCGGCGATCAGGCAGCACACGCGGCTGGCAAAGTGCCGGCTGCGTGTGCTGCTTTTTATTTCATCAAAATCGGCCCAGCAGGGCCTGAGCGGCAGCCGCTGGCGGTGTTGGACGAGCTGAGCTCGTCCAGACCGCTCAGCTGGTTAAGAGAACTTTATTGGTGATTACAAATTGTTGCAACCTGCAGAGTAGAACTCAGGGGCATATTTAAAATGATTTAAATATACCCCCAAATTCTAATAATGGCCTCCTCCTCCCCATAGCCATACCAATCCTCACCAAAAAGGGTCAAAGCATAGAAACGCAAACAAAACAAAAAAAGATGCAGGCCAACAATTGTAATTCTGGAAAATACCAATTGCACTAGCAAAAACCCGGCAATGCAATTCACATGTTCATCGCCGTGCTGTTGCTATTGGCAAAATGGGAACGATACAATTTTTAAATCGAAACGTGCTTAATAAAAAAGTGCCCTAATTACTTAATTTCCATCTAAGATAGTTTATTATATTCTTTTTTTTAACAGAGTCCTTTGGCTAATCCAGTTGGCTAAAACTAAATCACATTTTGGCCAATAGGATTGTAAGCCGGCCCACCATGGTAAGGTAGACTCTATTAGGGTGGGTTCGGGAATAGGAGTGAGAGAGGAATAGGGGATAGCGTTTTGGAGAAGGAAGATGGGGATAGGTGGTCTTAAGGGGTACCACTCTTACACCATCAAGTGCAAAGTCGGGGAACACAGCGACCACCTGATAAATAATTGGGATCCAGCTGGTCCCCCTTAGGCCGGGTTCAACACTGGGATCGCAAAAGGCAAATCGCAATCGCCTATGGAGTGTAATTGCATATCTATCAAGCAATTGTGGCTCCATGTTACAGTGATTGCGTTTTTCAGTCTCATTCCAGAGAATGAGAATGGCGTTCTAACTGCCAGCAAAATGTTACACGAAGTGCACTTTTGCGATATACGCACATCACAGGCACTGCAAGGATTTACCGCAGTGCTTTGCTGAATACCGGCTATCAGCAAAGAGCAGAAAAACTACTTATAAAAGCACCCCAAGTGTGAACTGGCCCTTAAGAGAACTTTATTGGTGATTAAAAATTGTTGGAACCTGCAATGTAGAACTCAGGGGCGTATTTAAAATGATTTAAATATACCCCCAAATTCTAATAATCGCCTCCTCATCCCCATAGCCATACCAATCCTCACCAAAAAGGTACAAAGCATAGAACTGCAAACAAAACAAAAAAAGATGCAGGCCAACAATTGTAATTCTGGAAAATACCAATTGCACTAGCAAAAACCCGGCAATGCAATTCACATGTTCATCGCCGTGCTGTAGCTATTGGAAAAATGTAAACGATACAATTTTTAAATCGAAACATGCTTAATAAAAAAGGGCGCTAATTAGTTAATCTCCATCTAAGATAGTTTATTATATTCTTTTTTTAACAGAGTCCTTTGGCTAATCCAGTTGGCTAAAACTAAATCACATTTTGGCCAATAGGATTGTAAGCCGGCCCACCATGGTAAGGTAGACTCTATTAGGGCGGGTTAGGTGATGGGAGTGAGAGAGGAATAGAGTATAGCGTTTTGGAGAGGGAAGAGGGGGATAGGTGGTCTTAAAGGGTTCCACTCTTACACCATCAAGTGCAAAGTCGGGGAACACAACGACCACCTGATAAATAATTGGGATCCAGCTGGTCCCCCTTAGGCCGGGTTCAATACTGGGATTGCAAAAGGCAAATCGCAATCACCTATGGAGTGTAATTGCATTTCTACCAAGCAATTGTGGCTCCATGTTACAGTGATTGCGTTTTTCTGTCTCATTCCAGAGAATGAGAATGGCTTCTAACTGCCAGCAAAATGTTGCACGCAGTGCACTTTTGCGATATACGCACATCACAGGCACTGCAAGGATTTACCGCAGTGCTTTGCTGAATACCGGCTATCAGCAAAGAGTAGAAAAACTACTTATTAAAGCACCCCAAGTGTAAACTGGCCCTTAAGAGAACTTTATTGGTGATTACAAATTGTTGCAACCTGCAGAGTAGAACTCAGGGGCATATTTAAAATGATTTAAATATACCCCCAAATTCTAATAATGGCCTCCTCCTCCCCATAGCCATACCAATCCTCACCAAAAAGGGTCAAAGCATAGAAACGCAAACAAAACAAAAAAAGATGCAGGCCAACAATTGTAATTCTGGAAAATACCAATTGCACTAGCAAAAACCCGGCAATGCAATTCACATGTTCATCGCCGTGCTGTTGCTATTGGCAAAATGGGAACGATACAATTTTTAAATCGAAACGTGCTTAATAAAAAAGGGCCCTAATTACTTAATCTCCATCTAAGATAGTTTATTATATTCTTTTTTTAACAGAGTCCTTTGGCTAATCCAGTTGGCTAAAACTAAATCACATTTTGGCCAATAGTATTGTAAGCCGGCCCACCATGGTAAGGTAGACTCTATTAGGGCGGGTTAGGGAATAGGAGTGAGAGAGGAATAGGGGATAGCGTTTTGGAGAAGGAAGATGGGGATAGGTGGTCTTAAGGGGTACCACTCTTACACCATCAAGTGCAAAGTCGGGGAACACAGCGACCACCTGATAAATAATTGGGATCCAGCTGGTCCCCCTTAGGCCGGGTTCAACACTGGGATCGCAAAAGGCAAATCGCAATCGCCTATGGAGTGTAATTGCATATCTACAAAGCAATTGTGGCTCCATGTTACAGTGATTGCGTTTTTCAGTCTCATTCCAGAGAATGAGAATGGCGTTCTAACTGCCAGCAAAATGTTACACGCAGTGCACTTTTGCGATATACGCACATCACAGGCACTGCAAGGATTTACCGCAGTGCTTTGCTGAATACCGGCTATCAGCAAAGAGCAGAAAAACTACTTATAAAAGCACCCCAAGTGTGAACTGGCCCTTAAGAGAACTTTATTGGTGATTACAAATTGTTGCAACCTGCAATGTAGAACTCAGGGGCGTATTTAAAATGATTTAAATATACCCCAAATTCTAATAATCGCCTCCTCATCCCCATAGCCATACCAATCCTCACCAAAAAGGTACAAAGCATAGAACTGCAAACAAAACAAAAAAAGATGCAGGCCAACAATTGTAATTCTGGAAAATACCAATTGCACTAGCAAAAACCCGGCAATGCAATTCACATGTTCATCGCCGTGCTGTTGCTATTGGAAAAATGTAAACGATACAATTTTTAAATCGAAACATGCTTAATAAAAAAGGGCGCTAATTAGTTAATCTCCATCTAAGATAGTTTATTATATTCTTTTTTTAACAGAGTCCTTTGGCTAATCCAGTTGGCTAAAACTAAATCACATTTTGGCCAATAGGATTGTAAGCCGGCCCACCATGGTAAGGTAGACTCTATGAGGGCGGGTTAGGGAATAGGAGTGAGAGAGAAATAGGGGATAGCGTTTTGGAGAAGGAAGATGGGGATAGGTGGTCTTAAGGGGTACCACTCTTACACCATCAAGTGCAAAGTCAGGGAACACAGCGACCACCTGATAAATAATTGGGATCCAGCTGGTCCCCCTTAGGCCTGGTTCAACACTGGGATCGCAAAAGGCAAATCGCAATCGCCTATGGAGTGTAATTGCATATCTACCAAGCAATTGTGGCTCCATGTTACAGTGATTGCGTTTTTCAGTCTCATTCCAGAGAATGAGAATGGCGTTCTAACTGCCAGCAAAATGTTACACGCAGTGCACTTTTGCGATATACGCACATCACAGGCACTGCAAGGATTTACCGCAGTGCTTTGCTGAATACCGGCTATCAGCAAAGAGCAGAAAAACTACTTATAAAAGCACCCCAAGTGTGAACTGGCCCTTAAGAGAACTTTATTGTTGATTACAAATTGTTGCAACCTGCAATGTAGAACTCAGGGGCGTATTTAAAATGATTTAAATATACCCCAAATTCTAATAATCGCCTCCTCCTCCCCATAGCCATACCAATCCTCACCAAAAAGGTACAAAGCATAGAACTGCAAACAAAACAAAAAAAGATGCAGGCCAACAATTGTAATTCTGGAAAATACCAATTGCACTAGCAAAAACCCGGCAATGCAATTCACATGTTCATCGCCGTGCTGTTGCTATTGGAAAAATGTAAACGATACAATTTTTAAATCGAAACATGCTTAATAAAAAAGGGCGCTAATTAATCTCCATCTAAGATAGTTTATTATATTCTATTTTTAACAGAGTCCTTTGGCTAATCCAGTTGGCTAAAACTAAATCACATTTTGGCCAATAGGATTGTAAGCCGGCCCACCATGGTAAGGTAGACTCTATTAGGGCGGGTTAGGTGATGGGAGTGAGAGAGGAATAGAGTATAGCGTTTTGGAGAGGGAAGAGGGGGATAGGTGGTCTTAAAGGGTTCCACTCTTACACCATCAAGTGCAAAGTCGGGGAACACAACGACCACGTGATAAATAATTGGGATCCAGCTGGTCCCCCTTAGGCCGGGTTCAATACTGGGATTGCAAAAGGCAAATCGCAATCACCTATGGAGTGTAATTGCATTTCTACCAAGCAATTGTGGCTCCATGTTACAGTGATTGCGTTTTTCTGTCTCATTCCACAGAATGAGAATGGCTTCTAACTGCCAGCAAAATGTTGCACGCAGTGCACTTTTGCGATATACGCACATCACAGGCACTGCAAGGATTTACCGCAGTGCTTTGCTGAATACCGGCTATCAGCAAAGAGCAGAAAAACTACTTATTAAAGCACCCCAAGTGTAAACTGGCCCTTAAGAGAACTTTATTGGTGATTACAAATTGTTGCAACTTGCAGAGTAGAACTCAGGGGCATATTTAAAATGATTTAAATATACCCCCAAATTCTAATAATGGCCTCCTCCTCCCCATAGCCATACCAATCCTCACCAAAAAGGGTGAAAGCATAGAAACGCAAACAAAACAAAAAAAGATGCAGGCCAACAATTGTAATTCTGGAAAATACCAATTGCACTAGCAAAAACCCGGCAATGCAATTCACATGTTCATCGCCGTGCTGTTGCTATTGGCAAAATGGGAACGATAAAATTTTTAAATCGAAACGTGCTTAATAAAAAAAGGGCCCTAATTACTTAATCTCCATCTAAGATAGTTTATTATATTCTTTTTTTAACAGAGTCCTTTGGCTAATCCAGTTGGCTAAAACTAAATCACATTTTGGCCAATAGGATTGTAAGCCGGCCCACCATGGTAAGGTAGACTCTATTAGGGCGGGTTAGGGAATAGGAGTGAGAGAGGAATGGGGGATAGCGTTTTGGAGAAGGAAGATGGGGATAGGTGGTCTTAAGGGGTACCACTCTTACACCATCAAGTGCAAAGTCGGGGAACACAGCGACCACCTGATAAATAATTGGGATCCAGCTGGTCCCCCTTAGGCCGGGTTCAACACTGGGATCGCAAAAGGCAAATCGCAATCGCCTATGGAGTGTAATTGCATATCTACCAAGCAATTATGGCTCCATGTTACAGTGATTGCGTTTTTCAGTCTCATTCCAGAGAATGAGAATGGCGTTCTAACTGCCAGCAAAATGTTACACGCAGTGCACTTTTGCGATATACGCACATCACAGGCACTGCAAGGATTTACCGCAGTGCTTTGCTGAATACCGGCTATCAGCAAAGAGCAGAAAAACTACTTATAAAAGCACCCCAAGTGTGAACTGGCCCTTAAGAGAACTTTATTGGTGATTACAAATTGTTGCAACCTGCAATGTAGAACTCAGGGGCGTATTTAAAATGATTTAAATATACCCCCAAATTCTAATAATGGCCTCCTCCTCCCCATAGCCATACCAATCCTCACCAAAAAGGTACAAAGCATAGAACTGCAAACAAAACAAAAAAAGATGCAGGCCAACAATTGTAATTCTGGAAAATACCAATTACACTAGCAAAAACCCGGCAATGCAATTCACATGTTCATCGCCGTGCTGTTGCTATTGGAAAAATGTGAACGATACAATTTTTAAATCGAAACATGCTTAATAAAAAAGGGCGCTAATTAGTTAATCTCCATCTAAGATAGTTTATTATATTATTTTTTTAACAGAGTCCTTTGGCTAATCCAGTTGGCTAAAACTAAATCACATTTTGGCCAATAGGATTGTAAGCAGGCCCACCATGGTAAGGTAGACTCTATTAGGGCGGGTTAGGTGATGGGAGTGAGAGAGGAATAGAGTATAGCGTTTTGGAGAGGGAAGAGGAGGATAGGTGGTCTTAAAGGGTTCCACTCTTACACCATCAAGTGCAAAGTCGGGGAACACAACGACCACCTGATAAATAATTGGGATCCAGCTGGTCCCCCTTAGGCCGGGTTCAACACTGGGATTGCAAAAGGCAAATTGCAATCACCTATGGAGTGTAATTGCATTTCTACCAAGCAATTGTGGCTCCATGTTACAGTGATTGCGTTTTTCTGTCTCATTCCAGAGAATGAGAATGGCTTCTAACTGCCAGCAAAATGTTGCACGCAGTGCACTTTTGCGATATACGCACATCACAGGCACTGCAAGGATTTACCGCAGTGCTTTGCTGAATACCGGCTATCAGCAAAGAGCAGAAAAACTACTTATTAAAGCACCCCAAGTGTGAACTGGCCCTTAAGAGAACTTTATTGGTGATTACAAATTGTTGCAACCTGCAGAGTAGAACTAAGGGGCATATTTAAAATGATTTAAATATACCATCAAATTCTAATAATGGCCTCCTCCTCCCCATAGCCATACCAATCCTCACCAAAAAGCTACAAAGCATAGAAACGCAAACAAAACAAAAAAAGATGCAGGCCAACAATTGTAATTCTGGAAAATACCAATTGCACTAGCAAAAACTCGGCAATGCAATTTACATGTTCACTGCCGTGCTGTTGCTATTGGAAAAATGTAAACGATACAATTTTTAAATCGAAACATGCTTAATAAAAAAGGGCGCTAATTAGTTAATCTCCATCTAAGATAGTTTATTATATTCTTTTTTTAACAGAGTCCTTTGGCTAATCCAGTTGGCTAAAACTAAATCACATTTTGGCCAATAGGATTGTAAGCAGGCCCACCATAGTAAGGTAGACTCTATTAGGTCGGGTAATGGAATGGGAGTGAGAGAGGAATAGGGGATAGCGTTTTGGAGAGGGAAGATGGGGATAGGTGGTCTTAAGGGGTACCACTCTTACACCATCAAGTGCAAAGTTGGGGAACACAACGACCACTTTATAGATAATTGGGATCCAGCTGGTCCCCCTTAGGCCGGGTTCAACACTGGGATTGCAAAAGGCAAATCGCAATCACCTATGGAGTGTAATTGCATTTCTACCAAGCAATTGTGGCTCCATGTTACAGTGATTGCGTTTTTCTGTCTCATTCCAGAGAATGAGAATGGCTTCTAACTGCCAGCAAAATGTTGCACGCAGTGCACTTTTGCGATATACGCACATCACAGGCACTGCAAGGATTTACCGCAGTGCTTTGCTGAATACCGGCTATCAGCAAAGAGCAGAAAAACTACTTATTAAAGCAACCCAAGTGTAAACTGGCCCTTAAGAGAACTTTATTGGTGATTACAAATTGTTGCAACCTGCAGAGTAGAACTCAGGGGCATATTTAAAATGATTTAAATATACCCCCAAATTCTAATAATGGCCTCCTCCTCCCCATAGCCATACCAATCCTCACCAAAAAGGTACAAAGCATAGAAATGTAAACAAAACAAAAAAAGATGCAGGCCAACAATTGTAATTCTGGAAAATACCAATTGCACTAGCAAAAACCCGGCAATGCAATTCGCATGTTCATCACCGTGCTGTTGCTATTGGAAAAATGTAAACGGTACTATTTTTGAATCGAAACATGCTTAATAAAAAAGGGCGCTAATTAGTTAATATCCATCTAAGATAGTTTATTATATTCTTTTTTTAACAGAGTCCTTTGGCTAATCCAGTTGGCTAAAACGAAATCACATTTTGGCCAATAGGATTGTAAGCCGGCCCACCATAGTAAGGTAGACTCTATTAGGTCAGGTAATGGAATGGGAGTGAGAGAGGAATAGGGGATAGCGTTTTGGAGAGGGAAGAGGGGGATAGGTGGTCTTAAAGGGTACCACTCTTACACCCTCAAGTGCAAAGTCGGGGAAAACAACGACCACCTGATAAATAATTGGGATCCAGCTGGTCCGCCTTAGGCCGGGTTCAACACTGGGATCGCAAAAGGCAAATCGCAATCGCCTATGGAGTGTGATTGCTTTTCTACCAAGCAATTGTGGCTCCATGTGGCAGTGATTGAGTTTTTCAGTCACATTCCAGAGAATGAGAATGGTGTTATAACTGCCAGCAAAATGTTGCACGCAGTGCACTTTTGCGATATACGCACATCACAGGCACTGCAAGGATTTACCGCAGTGCTTTGCTGAATACCGACTATCAGCAAAGAGCAGAAAAACCCCTTATTAAAGCACCCCAGGTGTGAACTGGCCCTTAAGAGAACTTTATTGGTGATTACAAATTGTTGCAACCTGCAGAGTAGAACTCAGGGGCAGATTTAAAATGAGTTAAATATACCCCCAAATTCTAATAATGGCCTCCTCCTCCCCATAGCCATACCAATCCTCACCAAAAAGGTACAAAGCATAGAAACGCAAACAAAACAAAAAAAGATGCAGGCCAACAATTGTAATTCTGGAAAATACCAATGGCACTAGCAAACACCCGGCAATGCAATTCACATGTTCATCGCCGTGCTGTTGCTATTGGCAAAATGGGAACAATACAATTTTTAAATCGAAACGTGCTTAATAAAAAAGGGCCCTAATTACTTAATCTCCATCTAAGATAGTTTATTATATTCTTTTTTTAACAGAGTCCTTTGGCTAATCCAGTTGGCTAAAACTAAATCACATTTTGGCCAATAGGATTGTAAGCAGGCCCACCATGGTAAGGTAGACTCTATTAGGGCGGGTTAGGGAATGGGAGTGAGAGAAGAATAGGGGATAGCGTTTTGGAGAAGGAAGATGGGGATAGGTGGTCTTAAGGGGTACCACTCTTACACCATAAAGTGCAAAGTTGGGGAACACAACGACCACCTGATAAATAATTGGGATCCAGCTGGTCCCCCTTAGGCCGGGTTCAACACTGGGATCGCAAAAGGCAAATCCCAATCGCCTATGGAGTGTAATTGCATTTCTCCCAAGCAATATTGGCTCCATGTTACAGTGATTGCGTTTTTCGGTCTCATTCCAGAGAATGAGAATGACGTTCTAACTGCCAGCAAAATGTTGCACGCAGTGCACTTTTGCGATATACGCACATCACAGGCACTGCAAGGATTTACCACAGTGCTTTGCTGAATACCGGCTATCAGCAAAGAGCAGAAAAAATACTTATTAAAGCACCCCAAGTGTGAACTGGCCCTTAAGAGAACTTTATTGGTGATTACAAATTGTTGCAACCTGCAGAGTAGAACTCAGGGGCGTATTTAAAATGATTTAAATATACCCCCAAATTCTAATAATGGCCTCCTCCTCCCCATAGCCATACCAATCCTCACCAAAAAGATGCAGGTCAACAATTGTAATTCTGGAAAACACCAATTGCACTAGCAAAAACCCGGCAATGCAATTCACATGTTCATCGCCGTGCTGTTGCTATTGGAAAAATGTAAATGATACAATTTTTAAATCGAAACATGCTTAATAAAAAAGGGTGCTAATTAGTTAATCTCCATCTAAGATAGTTTATTATATTATTTTTTTAACAGAGTCCTTTGGCTAATCCAGTTGGCTCAAACGAAATCACATTTTGGCCAATAGAATTGAAAGCCGGCCCACCATGGTAAGGTAGACTCTATTAGGGCGGGTTAGGGGATGGGAGTGAGAGAGGAATAGGGAATGGCGTTTTGGAGAGGGAAGATAGGGATAAGTGGTCTTAAGGGTACCACTCTTACACCCTCAAATGCAAAGTAGGGGAACACAACGACCACCTGATAAATAATTGGGATCCAGCTGGTCCCCCTTAGGCCGGGTTCAACACTGGGATCGCAAAAGGCAAATCGCAATCGCCTATGGAGTGTGATTGCATTATTACCAAGCAATTTTGGCTCCATGTTGCAGTGATTGCGTTTTTCGGTCTCATTCCAGAGAATGAGAATGGCTTCTAACTGCCAGCAAAATGTTGCACGCAGTGCACTTTTGCGATATACGCACATCACAGGCACTGCAAGGATTTACCGCAGTGCTTTGCTGAATACCGGCTATCAGCAAAGAGCAGAAAAACTACTTATTAAAGCACCCCAAGTGTAAACTGGCCCTTAAGAGAACTTTATTGGTGATTACAAATTGTTGCAGCCTGCAGAGTAGAACTCAGGGGCATATTTAAAATGATTTAAATATACCCCCAAATTCTAATAATGGCCTCCTCCTCCCCATAGCCATACCAATCCTCACCAAAAAGGGTCAAAGCATAGAAACGCAAACAAAACAAAAAAAGATGCAGGCCAACAATTGTAATTCTGGAAAATACCAATTGCACTAGCAAAAACCCGGCAATGCAATTTACATGTTCATCGCCGTGCTGTTGCTATTGGAAGAATGGGAACGATACAATTTTTAAATCGAAACGTGCTTAATAAAAAAGGGCCCTAATTACTTAATTTCCATCTAAGATAGTTTATTATATTCTTTTTTTTAACAGAGTCCTTTGGCTAATCCAGTTGGCTAAAACTAAATCACATTTTGGCCAATAGGATTGTAAGCCGGCCCACCATGGTAAGGTAGACTCTATTAGGGCGGGTTCGGGAATAGGAGTGAGAGAGGAATAGGGGATAGCGTTTTGGAGAAGGAAGATGGGGATAGGTGGTCGTAAGGGGTACCACTCTTACACCATCAAGTGCAAAGTCGGGGAACACAGCGACCACCTGATAAATAATTGGGATCCAGCTGGTCCCCCTTAGGCCGGGATCAACACTGGGATCGCAAAAGGCAAATCGCAATCGCCTATGGAGTGTAATTGCATATCTACCAAGCAATTGTGGCTCCATGTTACAGTGATTGCGTTTTTCTGTCTCATTCCAGAGAATGAGAATGGCTTCTAACTGCCAGCAAAGTGTTGCACGCAGTGCACTTTTGCGATATACGCACATCACAGGCACTGCAAGGATTTACCGCAGTGCTTTGCTGAATACCGGCTATCAGCAAAGAGCAGAAAAACTACTTATTAAAGCACCCCAAGTGTAAACTGGCCCTTAAGAGAACTTTATTGGTGATTACAAATTGTTGCAACCTGCAGAGTAGAACTCAGGGGCATATTTAAAATGATTTAAATATACCCCCAAATTCTAATAATGGCCTCCTCCTCCCCATAGCCATACCAATCCTCACCAAAAAGGGTCAAAGCATAGAAACGCAAACAAAACAAAAAAAGATGCAGGCCAACAATTGTAATTCTGGAAAATACCAATTGCACTAGCAAAAACCCGGCAATGCAATTCACATGTTCATCGCCGTGCTGTTGCTATTGGCAAAATGGGAACGATACAATTTTTAAATCGAAACGTGCTTAATAAAAAAGGGCCCTAATTACTTAATCTCCATCTAAGATAGTTTATTATATTCTTTTTTTAACAGAGTCCTTTGGCTAATCCAGTTGGCTAAAACTAAATCACATTTTGGCCAATAGTATTGTAAGCCGGCCCACCATGGTAAGGTAGACTCTATTAGGGCGGGTTAGGGAATAGGAGTGAGAGAGGAATAGGGGATAGCGTTTTGGAGAAGGAAGATGGGGATAGGTGGTCTTAAGGGGTACCACTCTTACACCATCAAGTGCAAAGTCGGGGAACACAGCGACCACCTGATAAATAATTGGGATCCAGCTGGTCCCCCTTAGGCCGGGTTCAACACTGGGATCGCAAAAGGCAAATCGCAATCGCCTATGGAGTGTAATTGCATATCTACCAAGCAATTGTGGCTCCATGTTACAGTGATTGCGTTTTTCAGTCTCATTCCAGAGAATGAGAATGGCGTTCTAACTGCCAGCAAAATGTTACACGCAGTGCACTTTTGCGATATACGCACATCACAGGCACTGCAAGGATTTACCGCAGTGCTTTGCTGAATACCGGCTATCAGCAAAGAGCAGAAAAACTACTTATAAAAGCACCCCAAGTGTGAACTGGCCCTTAAGAGAACTTTATTGGTGATTACAAATTGTTGCAACCTGCAATGTAGAACTCAGGGGCGTATTTAAAATGATTTAAATATACCCCAAATTCTAATAATCGCCTCCTCATCCCCATAGCCATACCAATCCTCACCAAAAAGGTACAAAGCATAGAACTGCAAACAAAACAAAAAAAGATGCAGGCCAACAATTGTAATTCTGGAAAATACCAATTGCACTAGCAAAAACCCGGCAATGCAATTCACATGTTCATCGCCGTGCTGTTGCTATTGGAAAAATGTAAACGATACAATTTTTAAATCGAAACATGCTTAATAAAAAAGGGCGCTAATTAGTTAATCTCCATCTAAGATAGTTTATTATATTCTTTTTTTAACAGAGTCCTTTGGCTAATCCAGTTGGCTAAAACTAAATCACATTTTGGCCAATAGGATTTTAAGCCGGCCCACCATGGTAAGGTAGACTCTATGAGGGCGGGTTAGGTGATGGGAGTGAGAGAGGAATAGAGTATAGCGTTTTGGAGAGGGAAGAGGAGGATAGGTGGTCTTAAAGGGTTCCACTCTTACACCATCAAGTGCAAAGTCGGGGAACACAACGACCACCTGATAAATAATTGGGATCCAGCTGGTCCCCCTTAGGCCGGGTTCAACACTGGGATTGCAAAAGGCAAATTGCAATCACCTATGGAGTGTAATTGCATTTCTACCAAGCAATTGTGGCTCCATGTTACAGTGATTGCGTTTTTCTGTCTCATTCCAGAGAATGAGAATGGCTTCTAACTGCCAGCAAAATGTTGCACGCAGTGCACTTTTGCGATATACGCACATCACAGGCACTGCAAGGATTTACCGCAGTGCTTTGCTGAATACCGGCTATCAGCAAAGAGCAGAAAAACTACTTATTAAAGCACCCCAAGTGTGAACTGGCCCTTAAGAGAACTTTATTGGTGATTACAAATTGTTGCAACCTGCAGAGTAGAACTAAGGGGCATATTTAAAATGATTTAAATATACCATCAAATTCTAATAATGGCCTCCTCCTCCCCATAGCCATACCAATCCTCACCAAAAAGCTACAAAGCATAGAAACGCAAACAAAACAAAAAAAGATGCAGGCCAACAATTGTAATTCTGGAAAATACCAATTGCACTAGCAAAAACTCGGCAATGCAATTTACATGTTCACTGCCGTGCTGTTGCTATTGGAAAAATGTAAACGATACAATTTTTAAATCGAAACATGCTTAATAAAAAAGGGCGCTAATTAGTTAATCTCCATCTAAGATAGTTTATTATATTCTTTTTTTAACAGAGTCCTTTGGCTAATCCAGTTGGCTAAAACTAAATCACATTTTGGCCAATAGGATTGTAAGCAGGCCCACCATAGTAAGGTAGACTCTATTAGGTCGGGTAATGGAATGGGAGTGAGAGAGGAATAGGGGATAGCGTTTTGGAGAGGGAAGATGGGGATAGGTGGTCTTAAGGGGTACCACTCTTACACCATCAAGTGCAAAGTTGGGGAACACAACGACCACTTTATAGATAATTGGGATCCAGCTGGTCCCCCTTAGGCCGGGTTCAACACTGGGATTGCAAAAGGCAAATCGCAATCACCTATGGAGTGTAATTGCATTTCTACCAAGCAATTGTGGCTCCATGTTACAGTGATTGCGTTTTTCTGTCTCATTCCAGAGAATGAGAATGGCTTCTAACTGCCAGCAAAATGTTGCACGCAGTGCACTTTTGCGATATACGCACATCACAGGCACTGCAAGGATTTACCGCAGTGCTTTGCTGAATACCGGCTATCAGCAAAGAGCAGAAAAACTACTTATTAAAGCAACCCAAGTGTAAACTGGCCCTTAAGAGAACTTTATTGGTGATTACAAATTGTTGCAACCTGCAGAGTAGAACTCAGGGGCATATTTAAAATGATTTAAATATACCCCCAAATTCTAATAATGGCCTCCTCCTCCCCATAGCCATACCAATCCTCACCAAAAAGGTACAAAGCATAGAAATGTAAACAAAACAAAAAAAGATGCAGGCCAACAATTGTAATTCTGGAAAATACCAATTGCACTAGCAAAAACCCGGCAATGCAATTCGCATGTTCATCACCGTGCAGTTGCTATTGGAAAAATGTAAACGGTACTATTTTTGAATCGAAACATGCTTAATAAAAAAGGGCGCTAATTAGTTAATATCCATCTAAGATAGTTTATTATATTCTTTTTTTAACAGAGTCCTTTGGCTAATCCAGTTGGCTAAAACGAAATCACATTTTGGCCAATAGGATTGTAAGCCGGCCCACCATAGTAAGGTAGACTCTATTAGGTCAGGTAATGGAATGGGAGTGAGAGAGGAATAGGGGATAGCGTTTTGGAGAGGGAAGAGGGGGATAGGTGGTCTTAAAGGGTACCACTCTTACACCCTCAAGTGCAAAGTCGGGGAAAACAACGACCACCTGATAAATAATTGGGATCCAGCTGGTCCGCCTTAGGCCGGGTTCAACACTGGGATCGCAAAAGGCAAATCGCAATCGCCTATGGAGTGTGATTGCTTTTCTACCAAGCAATTGTGGCTCCATGTGGCAGTGATTGAGTTTTTCAGTCACATTCCAGAGAATGAGAATGGTGTTATAACTGCCAGCAAAATGTTGCACGCAGTGCACTTTTGCGATATACGCACATCACAGGCACTGCAAGGATTTACCGCAGTGCTTTGCTGAATACCGACTATCAGCAAAGAGCAGAAAAACCCCTTATTAAAGCACCCCAGGTGTGAACTGGCCCTTAAGAGAACTTTATTGGTGATTACAAATTGTTGCAACCTGCAGAGTAGAACTCAGGGGCAGATTTAAAATGAGTTAAATATACCCCCAAATTCTAATAATGGCCTCCTCCTCCCCATAGCCATACCAATCCTCACCAAAAAGGTACAAAGCATAGAAACGCAAACAAAACAAAAAAAGATGCAGGCCAACAATTGTAATTCTGGAAAATACCAATGGCACTAGCAAACACCCGGCAATGCAATTCACATGTTCATCGCCGTGCTGTTGCTATTGGCAAAATGGGAACAATACAATTTTTAAATCGAAACGTGCTTAATAAAAAAGGGCCCTAATTACTTAATCTCCATCTAAGATAGTTTATTATATTCTTTTTTTAACAGAGTCCTTTGGCTAATCCAGTTGGCTAAAACTAAATCACATTTTGGCCAATAGGATTGTAAGCAGGCCCACCATGGTAAGGTAGACTCTATTAGGGCGGGTTAGGGAATGGGAGTGAGAGAAGAATAGGGGATAGCGTTTTGGAGAAGGAAGATGGGGATAGGTGGTCTTAAGGGGTACCACTCTTACACCATAAAGTGCAAAGTTGGGGAACACAACGACCACCTGATAAATAATTGGGATCCAGCTGGTCCCCCTTAGGCCGGGTTCAACACTGGGATCGCAAAAGGCAAATCGCAATCGCCTATGGAGTGTGATTGCATTATTACCAAGCAATTTTGGCTCCATGTTACAGTGATTGCGTTTTTCGGTCTCATTCCAGAGAATGAGAATGGTGCATGCCAGCAAAATGTTGCATGCAGTGCACTTTTGCGATATACGCACATCACAGGCACTGCAAGGATTTACTGCAGTGCTTTGCTGAATACCGGCTATCAGCAAAGAAGAGAAACACTACCCACCAAAGCACCCCAAGTGTGAACTGGCCCTTAAGAGAACTTTATTGGTGATTAGAAATTGTTGCAACCTGCAGAGTAGAACTCAGGGGCATATTTAAAATGATTTAAATATACCCCCAAATTCTAATAATGGCCTCCTCCTCCCCATAGCCATACCAATCCTCACCAAAAGGTACAAAGCATAGAAACGCAAACAAAACAAAAAGAGATGCAGGCCAACAATTGTAATTCTGGAAAATACCAATTGCACTAGCAAAAACCCGGCAATGCAATTTACATGTTCATCGCCGTGCTGTTGCTATTGGAAGAATGTGAATGATACAATTTTTAAATCGAAATGTGTTTAATAAAAAAAGGCCCTAATTAGTTAATCTCCATCTAAGATAGTTCAATATATTCTTTTTTTTAACAGAGTCCTTTGGCTAATCCAGTTGGCTAAAGCTAAATCACATTTTGGCCAATAGGATTGTAAGCCGGCACACTATGGTAAGGTAGACTCTATTAGGGCGGGTTAGGGAATAGGAGTGAGAGAGGAATAGGGGATGGCGTTTTGGAGAGGAAAGAGGGGGATAGTTGGTCTTAAGGGGTACCACTCTTACACCCTCAAGTGCAAAGTCGGGGAACACAACGACCACCTGATAAATAATTGGGATCCAGCTTTTCCCCCTAAGGCCTGGTTTAACACTGGGATCGCAAAAGGCAAATCGCAATCGCCTGTGGAGTGTGATTTTTTTTTTGCACGATTGTGGCTCCATGTTTTCGATTACTATTCCAAAGAATGGGAATTGCATTCCAACTGCCAGCAAAATGTTGTATGGAGTGCGTCTTTGCTATATATGCACATCGCAAGCACTGCAGGGATTTACCAAAGTGCTTTGCTGAATACCGGCTATCAGCAAAGAGCAAAAACGTTCCCCACCAAAAGCACCCCAAATGCCAACAAATTTCTGTGTGCGATACAAAGTAAGGAAAAACATAGAGTGCATTGTAATACAGAAATTGGTAAACATCATAAATAAACACTGGCTCAAAATACAGAATTGGTTGACAAAGTAAGTACAGTGACAAATGTTACATGATGAATAAAATGTAGAACACATTACACACAAAATGGTGAGAGAGCCGTGTCCTTGTGAGCTTCCTATCTACGGGAATGGGAGGATGGGGTAGTAAACAATATGTATACCAAGAGGTGATGTGTTTTTAGGTTACCTAATGAGGAGCAAAACTTGGCCAAAGACTGATGAGGGAATGGCCTAAGTTGGAGTTTGTTTCTCTGTTGTATGAAAGAACTGGAAAATTATCGCCACCTTGTCATCCTTTAAGTTGTGACATCAGACTACTCTATTGAGTGTGACCATTATTTTAGGGCCATATACAGTTGTCAATCATTTGTGAATGGTGGTGATAAATGACTTTGGGTACCTCTTCCATTTGTAGTGCTGCAGGACTGTCTTACAGGATGTATTCTCTGCAGAATCCTGCACCTGGCCTCCAGTACTACAGAGTGACCAGGAGCTGCTTTCCATTCCTCCCTCTTCCCCAATGTGTATCCAGACTAGAAAAGCAGTGAAAAGCACCACCTGAGAGGGCGTGTGCCAGAGACTCCCAGCATCCTCTATCTATACCCAGCTTAGTATTGTGAGGCCATAAAGAAATCCCAGCATCCTCTATCTATACCCTGCTTAGTATTGTGAGGCCATAAAGAAATCCCAGCATCCTCCTAGCTGAGTATTGTGAGGCCATCAAGTAATCCCAGCATCCTCTATCTATACCCAGCTGAGTATTGTGAGGCCATCAGGTAATCCCAGCATCCTCTATCTATACCCAGCTTAGTATTGTGAGGCCATAAAGAAATCCCAGCATCCTCCTAGCTGAGTATTGTGAGGCCATCAAGTAATCCCTGCATCCTCTATCTATACCCAGCTGAGTATTGTGAGGCCATCAGGTAATCCCAGCATCCTCTATTTTTATCCAGCTGAGTATTGTGAGGTTATAAGGTAATCCCAGCATCCTCTTTTTATACCCAAGTTGAGTATTGTGAGGTCATCAGGTAATACATAAAACAGCTGTATCTGGTTGGTGATTTTTTTTTTAATCTGGAAACACATCAGGATTGCAGCACATCAGGATTGTTTGAATTTCATTGATAGTCTGTTCTGTATTGGAGATGGGCAATTTGATGCAAATAAAGCCAAGTTGGTGCAAAATTATGCAACTCTAATGCAAATATATGGCTTGACCAAATAAAGGAAGGCTAGGTGGGATTTGATTGCTTACTAAAGTTTGCATAATTCTGCATCAACTCAGAACTATTTGCATCTCATTGATCATCCTCATTCTGACCCAGATCATCCCATAACCAGACAGGAAGAAACAAGTGGGATAATACCTGACGTAATACCTATCACTTGAGGAGGTGGGAAATAATTCTGAATTGATGCAGAATTATGCATCTTAAAAATTGGCCTATTACATTCCCCCAAGGTGGAATACTATTGGTCCATTTTTAAAATGCATACATTCACATAATTCTACATCATCTTAGAATTATTTTTTTTAGAACTAGGTTAAGGTCAATGAGATGCAAAGAATTCCAACCTGATGCAAACTTTGTATGCTGCTAAAAAAAATTACCACTGGAATTCCAGCTTGTCAGGATTCTATTGGTCCATTTTCAAACTGCATAAATGTGCATACAAAACCTGCATCAACTCATAATTATTTGCATCTCAATTGCCACGCCCAATTTCTAACCTGACACTGTAGGAAAATATGATCTTCCTACCTTTCACAGGTTAAAAATGAAAAGCACCACCTAAGATTTCTGGTCTCTCACACTGTGTGGATCTGTGAGCAGAGACAGGGTGAAGTCCCCCTCAGGATAAAGACACCGATCATGTATATTTGCTATCAAAAGGAATTCAAGGCAGTTTGTTATGTTTTTCTTAAGTAATCGATCAGCTCAGGATAGCTGCCATAAACCCATTTCTGTTATTAGAAATCTAATGCTATCGCCTCTATCCTATCTCACTGTGTAATTCCTGCTACCGGCCGCTAGGAGGAGCTCCGGGATAACTGCTTGTTCCTTCCTGGAGCGTCTGCCAGAGAATTTCGGGGCTGAGAGCTCCTGGCTATCGGGGATACAGAGAGAGACGCAGCACGTCTGTCTCTAATGCTGCCGCAGCTCTGTCTGCGAGGAGGATGAGTGCCTGGGTGACGTCATAGAAGCTATTGTGACGCATGTGTGCAGGTGGGCCTCACGTGTACCGCTGAGGATGGCACCTGCAGTGACACGTGACCACGCCCCTCTGCTATTGCTGTGACAATGCTAGTGGATGGAGGTGAGGCATTATGTGCAATAGGGAAAGGTGAGGGAGCGTGTGCTGCGCTGTATATTCTGCTGTACATGCATCATGCAGCTATGTACTCAGTGAAGTGCATATGCCTATCCACACTCAAGCTTGGTACACACATCCAATTTTGATTGGCCAATTTTATCACAGCCATGTCGTATGAGAGGCTTACTTGCACAAGCTGGTCTTAGTATTTAAAGTCTCTCACTCTACATTGAGGTGGTAAAAGTGGCTAGCAATTGGCCAATCAATTTTGGATGTGTGTATGCACCCAAAGTTACTTTCCCTCTATCTGCAATGCTGGGGTTATGTTTTATACACAGGGCTCGGCTGTCTAGAGTACTCTGACCCGCCCCTTAGAATGTGGCTGCTCCTCCCCTTCTTAGGCCTCTATTCATAAAACTTTTTCCGCCAGTTTAACGCTCAAAACAGCTGACTTTCCCGTCCATTTAGCAAAATGGGCATTCATAAAAGCTGTTTCCGCATGATAAGCTACAATTCCCCAGCAGAGCGAGAAATTTCCGCCTTGTGCTGTGTTTTTCTAGATTTATCTAGAAAAAGTTACAAAACGTCAGTTCATAAACATTAGAGGAAGTGGTATGCGGACGGGAAATGCTGCTTCCTATGATGTAGCGAGCAGAGTTCGGATTACATGAAAGTGAATGGGACAGACCTCCCAGAGAGAGCAGCGCACGGAGGGACTGCCGGCTTCAGTGTTTCCGCATGCCTTCCGACAGCTTACCGTCAGCCTTCAGTGGGAGATCTCCGCACTTGTATCACAGCTGGCAAGATTTTTATGAATGACCACCCAGAAGTCTAAAATACCGCTGGGGTATTTTACCTCCACGAGTTTTTTCTCCACTTTTGTTTTATGAATAGAGGCCTTAGTGCTGTCAGACTGGGCAGCTCCACCCCCTGATCTCCAAACAATACAGCAGAAGCTGTCACCTTGTTAGCCACAGCTTGGCACTGACACACTGGCCTGCCCTTCAGTATGTCGCTGCTCCTCCCCTCCTCAATGCTGCTGGTGCACCCAGAGAAGCATATAGTAAAATATCTGTAGATTTAAGGCCTGTATACACTGAAAATCACCAAACGCAGTGTGGTGCATTTTGCTGAGGCTATCTGTTGCTGGTTTTGTGATTGTTACGTTATAAAATGCAATGAAAAGTACCAGTATGAGCTGCTGGGCGGCAGGGAGAGCACTCCTGTCTGCTCAGTGAGAGGCACCCTACAGCCATACTACAGAGGCAGTATCAGGAAGCTTGGGAGGCCCCATTCACCTGTAGTGTCGGGGGTTGGGGTGAGCAGCACAGGCAGCCTGCTGTGGACAGTACTTCTTCCCTGCAGTGACCTGCGCCACCAACACAGGCCTACCCTGCAGTCACTGATGTACCCAGCAGTCACCTTGCTTTGATGATTAAACCCCCATTGCACTGTGTTTACCTAAGCAGCCTGCCATGTGCAGCATCAGCGCCCCTGATCACGTGCAGCTCAGTCTGCAGCCACTTGCATCCATATACAGCCGCCCTGTCCCTTCCAGCAGCCTAACTACTGTATTCCCCAGACTCACACCATACACAGGTTCTCAGAGGGCTCCCATAGAACTGGCTCCTAACAGCATCTATTTACATCAATAAGACATTCTATAGCGGCCACACGGGGGAGCTCCGCACACAAGTTCCATGGACATTTTTACAGTCCGGCCACAAGAGGGAGCTCCACACACAATGCTGCCAGCTTACATACGCGATCCTGGTTCCTGGCTGCTCCGTTTGATGCCTCCAGAAGGTAGGCGGATTCTCGTCCTCGGCTGTGCAGAGCGGAGACTCGTCCACCTCCTCCGGCTGTCAGTCTCTTGAGCATGCTGTGTCCACGGAGGGCGTGTTTCTGGTCACCTCACCTGTTGCAGATGCCTCGCGCTTCCAGCTCACCCAGCCAGTGCTATATGTAATGTATGCAATAGCATTGCTGACTATACTGTAATATATATGCTGTATATTGATAGAAGATTAATACTAGGCACAGCATATATTGTCAGGCTGTATAATGGTAAAGCACAGCTTTTATGCAATGATTTAACACTTGTTTCTGCAACTGGGTTAACAATCATTGCCTTTGTGCTGTTACTGTGGACTTATCATTCTGGTGGACTATATTTACATTGATAACACAGTCCACTTCAGCTTATAGGAGGGCTATCTAACTCTGGGCTCACCTCCATCTCTTTCCCTGAACTCTAGCAATCATTAGGGCTCTTTCACATCACAGAACGTGTGCAGGAACCAATTTCGTGCACGCATTATTACCTGCGGCATGAAAGTCGGGAAGTTGCGGTGCAACGCTCATTAGTGGCGGTAGTTCTAATTCACCCGACGGGAGAACGCCGAGGCTGGACGTTACGAAGCTCCCACATGTGTTACAGCGTATTTGCTCTGGAATGCTTTGTCTAATGTGAAAGTTAACATGAAAGTCAAATAGGCTTTCATGTTACCTTCCTAAACACAGTCTAGGAGGGATCCGTCAAAACGCACAGTGCAGCTCCTAGTGTGAAAGAGCCCTTACTGGTTCAGCTGTATCACACTGCAGATCAAGTTGCACAGCTGCTGAGTCATAAAACATCACCTGCAATTCTTCTTAGGGCTCATTCACACTAAGTGCTGCGCTGTCAGTTTTGACGCATTGCACATAGTGTGCCATCCACATGGTTACATGAAAGCCCATAGACTTTCATGTTACTATTCACCGTACAGCTGTGCGTTCCCTGGCATTGCGATATAACGCGCCTGGGAACATCTTATCACACAACGAATGCGTTTTCCCAATGGGTTGTACTGTGTTGCTGCTGCCAATGTCTGCGCTTTGAGACCCCTCGATGTGCATTCCGTGCGATGGAGACGCATGCACAAAATCGCTTTCATGCATGTGTTCTGTAGTGTGACTGAGCCCTTAGCAATGGTGCTGGGGATATCATGTTTAATAGAGGACTCCTGACCTGAATCTCGGGCCTGTCACCTGGCATACTGTGATCTTCTGGGCTGTGTCTATAACCTGAGGTCTGTGTATGGGGCGATATTGAGCGATATTATACCTGAGGTCTGTGTATGGGGCGATATTGAGCGATATTATACCTGAGGTCTGTGTATGGGGCGATACTGAGCGATATTATACCTGAGGTCTGTGTATGGGGTGATGCTGAGCGATATTATACCTGAGGTCTGTGTATGGGGCGATGCTGAGCGATATCATACCTGAGGTCCGTGTATGGGGCAATACTGAGCGATATTATACCTGAGGTCTTTGTATGGGGTGATGCTGAGCGATATTATACCTGAGGTCTGTGTATAGGGCGATGCTGAGCGATATTATACCTGAGGTCTGTGTATGGGGTGATGCTGAGCGATATTATACCTGAGTTCTGTGTATGGGGCGATGCTGAGCGATATTATACATGAGGTCTGTGTATGGGGCGATGCTGAGCGATATTATACCTGAGGTCTGTGTATGGGGTGATGCTGAGCGATATTATACCTGAGGTCTGTGTATGGGGCGATGCTGAGCGATATTATACCTGAGGTCTGTGTATGGGGTGATGCTGAGCGATATTATACATGAGGTCCGTGTATGGGGCGATGCTGAGCGATATTATACATGAGGTCTATGTATGGGGCGATGCTGAGCGATATTATACCTGAGGTCTGTGTATGGGGCCATGCTGAGCGATATTATACCTGAGGTCTGTGTATGAAGCCATGCTGAGCGATATTATACCTGAGGTCTGTGTATGGGGCGATGCTGAGCGATATTATACCTGAGGTCTGTGTATGGGGTGATGCTGAGTAATATTATACCTGAGGTCTGTGTATAGGGCGATACTGAGCGATATTATACCCGAGGTCTGTGTATGGGGTGATGCTGAGCGATATTATACCTGAGGTCTGTGTATGGGGTGATGCTGAGCGACATTATACCTGAGGTCTGTGTATGGGGCCATGCTGAGCGATATTATACCTGAGGTCTGTGTATGGGGTGATGCTGAGCGATATTATACCTGAGGTCTGTGTATGGGGCGATGCTGAGCGATATTATACCTGAGGTCCGTGTATGGGGCGATGCTGAGCGATATACCTGAGGTCTGTGTATGGGGCGATGCTGAGCCATATTATGGTGCAGTTTGGGAAGGGGAGGTGGGGAGTTTAGCTGGCAGTGTGTAGGGCTGGATCATATTCCACAAGGTGGCTGCTATGGTTTCAATACGCTGAAGCTACGTACACACATGCGAGAAATGTCACCCATAAGAGATCGAGAAACGATCCCTCGGACAATAATTCGGGGAATGATGTTGTACAGACACGTCCCTAGCCTTGAGGCCAGCAATGTGCTCTGTTGCTATGTAGGAGGGCAGAGGGACAACAATCAGCGTATGACGGAGGTGCTTTAATTAATGGGCGGGGCTAGTAAAAAGCATTGTGAATAGTTGTGCTCAGGCATCGGGGATCGTTAAACATCCTACAGGACGGATCTTCAATGTTGCCCGAGCAATAGCGATCTGCAGCCTCTGTACACACATAATGATCGTCAGTTGAAACTGAAACAGCGGATAACGACAGACGCATGTGTGTGCGTAGCTTTAGGGTGCATATACACATGCAGTTTTTATTGGACAATAATTGACACATTTTTCCACCTCTATGTAGTGTGAGGGCCAATAGACTGCATAATATGAGCAGACTGTGTAGGTAAAACCTCATACTGCACGGAAGTAGTAAAATTGGTCGATCAGAAGTGAAGCAGGCACGTACAGGGAGCAGTTCTCATGCTCACTGTCCCCCCCCCCACCCCCATTCACCTCTATCCCCCTCTGTTCTCTCCTAAATGCCAGCAGAAGCTGCTTCAGGGTTCGTAGGCACTAGGCCCGGCGTGTGCGCGTCATTGACTTGTGCACAATGATGTGTGCTGCCGGGCCTAACGCTTGCGCACTGCTGCTGACCCGGAAGCAGCTTTTGCTGGCTTCTAGGAGAGAGCAGAGGGGGATAGAAGTGAATGTGGAGGGGGCGGGGGGGGGGGGACAGTGGGCATGAGGACTACTCCCTGTACCTGCCTGCTTCAATTCTGATTGGCCAATTTTACTACTTCCATGCAGTATGAGGTTTGAGGCCAGGGCCGGGCCGAGGCATAGGCTGGAGAGGCTCCAGCCTCAGGGCGCAGTGTAGGAGGGGGCGCAGAATTCATTCAGCTGTCATTCCTAATTGTATTTGAAGCAGAAATAAATAAGAAAAGGGGATACATAGCAGTGACTGCAAGCCAGATAACTAGATATTAAGGTGTTGGGGAGGTTGGGGGCCCTGTGGCGCCTCTTAGTCTAATAGCAATCAGTGTGTGATGGCTGGGGTGGGAGGGATGGAGGGGCGCACTTTGGTGTCTCAGCCTTGGGTGCTGGAGGACCTTGTCCCGGCTCTGTTTGAGGCTTAAGTGCCTCTTGAAAGCGGATCAGAGATGAAAAACTAACTATAACAAGAAACTTGTTTATATATCTTATCTAAAGTTTAGATAGTTCACACAGCATATCTAGCTGCAAACAGCTTCAAAAGTTTATGATTATTTATTCCTATGATACAATGAGGGCAGCCATGTTCTGTTTGTCACATTGTCACTGGCTGAGGGCTGGAGATGCTATCAGTCTATAGCGGCGCTCAGTGAGTAACGTCGGCTCCGTCAGAAGACGGAGCCGAAGTTGCTTAAAAAACACAATAATTCGGCCTCCAGCAATCGCTGGAAGCCAAATTATTTCATTCCCCCACTATCCATGGCGGCCTGGAGGGGGAATAGTAATTAAAATGGCCCGGACTTGTGCAGCAGCAGGATCAGCCATATACCGCTGTATCCTGCGCCCAAGTCTACCGGCGCCGATTTGAAATGTACTGTATTGAGGAGCCGCATGTGCGCAGTGGCCAGTCAGTCTGGAAGAGGATCGCTGAGGGGGACTGGAGGGCAGCTTAGTGATAGCGTGGGCACAGGGCAGCTGCAAGGGGCTGGTAGAAGCCCCAGGTAAATTAAACCTGGTTTAATTTCTTTTTTTTTTTTTTTTTTTTACTTAATACGATTCCCTTTAACTCACCTCTCCAAGTTTGCATCCAGCTGCACACAAGCATATGACTGTAGGCGGAGCATAACAGACATTGGAAGTGGGGCTTATTGTGGACTAGCGGGGGACGAGGCTGTGGTTCGATTTAGAGGCAGAGATTTGCAAGGGGACATTGGGCTCTATTCTCAAAGACTTCCCGCATGCGGTAAAGTGCATGCGGGAAGTTACCGACCAAAACACCGCCACATTGAAATTCTGAAAAGGTTCCGCATGTTTTTCCGCATGCGGAAAAAGTGTGGTAAAAGTGCGGGATTCATGCGGAAAAATTTCCGCAAAAGTCGGTATTTTCCGCAATAAAAGATCAATTCTCAAAAATGTTCAGGTGCATCATTTCGTCGTTAATTACCGATTTTTCATCACCTACAAGTAGTAGGTGATATATTCCGCATCCCATTGACTTTAATGAAGTGTGGAGGCTTAAGGGCTGTGCTTGCTGGACTTTAACTTTTTTTTTTTAAACACATGAATAATGGCTGTTTCCGCATCTTTTTTTCCCGCATGCGTAAAACATGCGGAAAATATTAGTGAAATGTGGAAAAAATGCGGAGTTTACCGCTGGCGGGAATATAGCGGTAAAATTTTGCGGAAAATTTGGCTCTTTGAGAATAGAGCCCATTGTGGTCAATGACCGCTGCTCAGGGTAAAGTCCCCCTCAGGATAAAGACCCTGACCATGTATATTTGCTACCAAAACGAATTCAAGGCAGTTTTTTTTTTAAGTAATTGGCCAGCCCAGGATGGGTGCCATAAACCTATTTCTGTTACTAGACATCTGATTGTATCGTATCCATCCTACCTCACTGTGTAATTCCTGCTACCGGCCGCTAGGGGGAGCTCCGGTATTACTGCTTGTTCCTTCCTGGAGCTTCTGCCTGAGAATGTCGGGGCTGAGAGCTCCTGGCTATCGGGGATACAGAGAGAGACGCCGCACGTCTGCCTCCGATGTTGCTGCTGCTCCGTCTGCGAGCCGAGGAGGCTGAGTACCGGGTGACGTCATAGAAGCTATTGTGACGCGTGTGCAGGTGGACCGCTCGAGACCGCTGAGGATGGCACCTGCAGTGACACGTGACCACGCCCCTCTGCTATTGCTGTGTCATGCTAGTGGATGGAGGTGACGTCATAGCAGCTATTGTGACGCGCGTGTGCAGGTGGGCAGCTGGAGCACCGCTGAGGATGGCACCTGCAGTGACACGTGACCACGCCCCTCTGCTATTGCTGAGTCATGCTAGTGGATTGGTGAGGCATTATGTACAGTAGGGAAAGGTAAGGGAGCGCGTGTGCTGCGCTGTATATACTGCTGTACATGCATCATGCAGTTATGTACTCAGTGAGGTGCATATGCCTATCCACACTCAAGCTTGGGACACACATCCAATTTTGATTGGCCAATCATTGGCCAATTTTATCACAGCCATGTCACGAGAGGCTTACTTGCACAAGCTGGTCTCAGTATTTATAGTCTCTCACTCTACATTGAGGTGGTAAAAGTGGCTAGCAATTGGCCAATCAATGTTGGATGTGTGTATGCACCTTAAGTTACTTTCCCTCTATCTGCAATGATGGGGTTATGTGATATACACAGGGCTCGGCTGTCTAGAGTATTCTGGCCCGCTCCTTAGAATGTGGCTGCTCCTCCCCTCAGTGCTGTCATACTGGGTAGCTCCGCCCCCTGATCTCCCAGCAATACAGCAGAAGCTGTCACCTTGTTAGCCACAGCTTGGCACTGACACACTGGCCTGCCCTTCAATATGTCGCTGCTGGTCCCCTCCTCAATGCTGCCGGTGCACCCAGAGCAGCATATAGTAACATGTCTGTAGATGTAAGGCCTGTATACAGTGAACATCACTAAACGCTAGGCCTGAACGATTTTAGGAAAAGATTGAATTGAACGATTTCTGCCAGAAATTGCGATTTCGATTCAATACACGATTTTCTACTCACAACGATGGATCAGATCGCTCTGACCATCCATGACACAAAACCTCAACGTGTGTGAACCCAGGCTTAACCCAGGTGTAGAATTTAGTAATAGGTGCCCCTTTTATGCAGCTTATTACTACTGGAAGAAAAAAATATATATAAGGCAGCACAGTGGTGTAGTGGTTAGTGCTCTTGCCTTGCAGCACTGGGTCCCTGGTTCAAATTCTAGCCTGGTCCTAGCCCTGCGAGGAGTTTGTATGTTCTCTCCATGTCTGTTTGGGTTTCCTCTGGACACTTCGGTTTCCCCCCACATCCAAAAAAACCTACAGTTAAGTTAATTGGCTACTGAAAATTGGCCCTATACTATGGTACATATATTGACATATGACTATGGTAGGAATTAGATTGTGAGCTCCTCTGAGGGACAGTTAAGTGACAAGACAATATACTCTGTACAGCGCTGCGTAAGAGATAGAGAGATAGAGATATATCTATATATTTATAATCTATATTACTATACATTTCTCAGTACTATGTGACATCACATGACAACAATGACTCCCCATGTAGCCTATCAGGGTGACATTTTCAGTGTCAGTCACTGTCACCCAGGCACGCAGCAGCACACACCACAGGGCATGCAGAGAGGGGACCACAGTAATAGTAGTTTGCTGACTGTCCCCTGCCAGGTAGAGAGCAGACAGAAGTGTTAATTAATTACTGCGTGAACGGTAGTGATGGGTCGTTCGCGAACGAGCCGGCTCTAAGAGCCAGCTCTTTGAAGTGAATCACAGGAGCCGATGCTCACTCTGAGAAGAGCCGATGCCTCAGCCGCCCCTTTTAGCTCTGCTTTGCTCCGTAATAAAGGGCGCTGAGGCATTCTGGGAGATGTAGTCCTCCTCTTGCAGCTTGTAGAAGTGTTTGGGGCGGAGCAGAGCAGTAGCAGGAGGGATTGCCTCAGTCAGAAAAGTGGTCTGGAGTTGGCATGGAGATGGGGGCGGGGCTTTTAACCCAATTCTGAGTTGTGTCTAGTGATATTTAATGAAGAGCCGATTCAGAGCCGTAAGAGCCGGCTCTTTAATAGGAGCCGATTCAGAAGTGCCGATTCTCTGAGAAGAGCCGGAATTCCCATCACTAATGAACGGCTCGGCTCCCCGGGCAGTGCGTGCGTCTCTCAGGCTCTTCTCATTTTCCGGGCGACGGGGGGCGGGACAAGCCCATCCTTCCTGTGTATGCCTGTCTGCCCCATTAACCAGCCTGGCTGTCACCCGGAGAGGGAGCGGGAATGATCCGACTCATTAACCCCTCACTGGCCTCCTCTCCAGCACCTACAGGGAGCATTTCTGCTTTTGCTATACGCGACTGAGGAGGAGGGAGCCGGAAGCAGAGCAGGAATCAGCAGCTGCAAAAATCGCAGCTCTAACGATCTCAAGATCGTCACACTGCTGATCGCGATTTTCGGTTTAAAAAATCGAAAATCGTTCAGCCCTACTAAACGCAGTGTGATGCAATGTTGCTGAGGCTATCTGTTGCTGGTTTCATAATTGTTAGGGCGCGTTCAGATCACAAATGCGGATGGCCAGCGTGCGGACCGCAACGCGTACGAACGCATGGCCATCCGCGTTTGTGTGCGTTGCGTGGCTGATCCCATCACTGAAAAGTGAATGGGACAGCCACGCGTTTTGTCAAAATCTGCGTGCAGCATGCGTTCCCGGACCGTACAGGTCCGGAACGCATGCAGTGTGAACATCAGACATTGCACTCTATGCAATGTCTGATGTCGTGCGTGTCGGCCTCCTGCACGCGTTTCCAAAACGCGGCTGAAAACGCGTGCAGTGTGAACGGATTATAAAACACAATGCAAAGTACCAGTATGGGCTGCTGGCCGGGGGAGAGCACTCCTGTCTGCTTAGCCTGCCATGTGCAGCAGCAGCGCCCCTGACCACGTGCAGCTCAGTCTGCAGCCACCTGCATCCATATACAGCAGCTCTGTCCCTTCCAGCAGCCTCACTCACTACTGTATTCCCCAGACTCACAATATATACACAGCCCTCCCATAGAACTGGCTCCTAACAGTGTCTGTGTACATCAATAAGACTTCTATAGCGGCCACACGGGGAAGCTCCGCACACAAGTTCCATGAACATTTTACAGTCCGGCCACAAGAGGGAGCTCCGCACACAATGTCGCCAGCTTACATACGCGATCCTGGTTCCTGGCTGCTCCGTGTGATGCCTCCAAGGGCGTAGGTGGGACTCTCCTCCTCGGCTGTGCAGAGCGGTGACTCGTCCACCTCCTCCGGCTGTCAGTGTCTCGAGCGTGCTGTGTCTGCGGAGGGCATGTTTCCGGTCACCTCACCTGCTGCAGATGCCTCGCGCTTCCAGCTCATCCGGCCAGTGCTATATGTAATGTATGCAATAGCATTGCTGACTATACTGTAATATATATGCTATATATTAATAGAAGATTAATACTAGGCACAGCATATATTGTCAGGCTGTATAATGGTAAAGCACAGCTTTTATGCAATGATGTAACACTTGTTTCTGCAACTAGGTTTACAATCATTACCTTTGTGCTGTTACTGTGGACTTATCATTCTGGTGGACTATATTTACATTGATAACACAGTCCACTTCAGCTTATAGGAGGGCTATCTAATTCTGGGCTCACCTCCATCTCTATACCTGAACTCTAGCAATCATTAGGGCTCTTTCACATCACAGAACGTGTGCAGGAACCAATTTCGTGCACGCATTATTACCTACAGGCGTGAACGTCGGGAAGTTGCGGTGCAACGCTCATTAGTGGCGGTAGTTCTAATTCACCCGACGGGAGAACGCCGAGGCTGGACGTTACAAAGCTCCCACATGTGTTACAGCGTATTTGCTCTGGAATGCTTTGTCTAATGTGAAAGTTAGCTTAAAAGTCAAATAGGCTTTCATGTTACCTCTCTAAACACAGCCAGGGAGCGATCCGTCAAAACGCACGGTGCAGCTCCTAGTGTGAAAGAGCCCTTACTGGTTCAGCTGTATCACACTGCAGATCAAGTTGCACAGCTGCTGAGCTATAAAACATCACCTGCAATTCTTCTTAGGGCTCATTCACACTAAGTGCTGCGCTGTCAGTTTTGACAGATTGAACATAGTGTGCCATCGACATGGTCTATGGACTTTCATGTTACTTTTCACCGTACACATTTTCCCAATGGGTTCTATTGTGTTGCTGCTGGCAATGTCTGCGCTTTGAGACACCTCGATGTGCATTCCATGCAATTGAAACGCATGCACAAAATTGCATTCATGCATGTGTTCTGTAGTGTGAATGAGCCCTTAGCAATGATGCTGGGGATATCATGTTTAACAGAGGCCTCCTGACCTGAATCTCGGGCTTGTCATCTGGCATACTGTGATCTTCTGGGCTGTGTCTGTAACCTGAGGTCTGTGTATGGGGCGATGCTGAGCGATATTATACCTGAGGTCTCTGTATGGGGCGATGCTGAGCGATATTATACCTGAGGTCTGTGTATGGGGCCATGCTGAGCGATATTATACCTGAGGTCTGTGTATGGGGCCATGCTGAGCGATATTATGCATGAGGTCCGTGTATGGGGCGATGCTGAGCGATATTATACCTGAGGTCTGTGTATGGGGCGATGCTGAGCGATATTATACCTGAGGTCTGTGTATGGGGCCATGCTGAGCGATATTATACCTGAGGACTGTGTATGGGGCGATGCTGAGCGATATTATACCTGAGGTCTGTGTATGGGGCCATGCTGAGCGATATTATACCTGAGGTCTGTGTATGGGGCGATGCTGAGCGATATTATACCTGAGGTCTGTGTATGGGGCCATGCTGAGCGATATTATACCTGAGGTCTGTGTATGGGGCCATGCTGAGCGATATTATACCTGAGGTCTGTGTATGGGGCGATGCTGAGCGATATTATACCTGAGGTCTGTGTATGGGGCCATGCTGAGCGATATTTTACCTGAGGTCTGTGTATGGGGTGATGCTGAGCGATATTATACCTGAGGTCTCTGTATGGGGCGATGCTGAGCGATATTATACCTGAGGTCTGTGTATGGGGCGATGCTGAGCGATATTATACCTGAGGTCTGTGTATGGGGCCATGCTGAGCGATATTATACCTGAGGTCTGTGTATGGGGTGATGCTGAGCGATATTATACCTGAGGTCTGTGTATGGGGCAATACTGAGCGATATTATACCTGAGGTCTGTGTATGGGGCGATGCTGAGCGATATTATACCTGAGGTCTGTGTATGGGGCAATGCTGAACGATATTATACCTGAGGTCTGTGTATGGGGCAATGCTGAACGATATTATACCTGAGGTCTGTGTATGGGGCAATACTGAGCGATATTATACCTGAGGTCTCTGTATGGGGCGATGCTGAGCGATATTATACCTGAGGTCTGTGTATGGGGCAATGCTGAACGATATTATACCTGAGGTCTGTGTATGGGGCAATGCTGAACGATATTATACCCGAGGTCTGTGTATGGGGCAATACTGAGCGATATTATACCTGAGGTCTGTGTATGGGGCAATGCTGAGCGATATTATACCCGAGGTCTGTGTATGGGGCAATACTGAGCGATATTATACCTGAGGTCTGTGTATGGGGCAATGCTGAGCGATATTATACCTGAGGTCTGTGTATGGGGCAATACTGAGCGATATTATACCTGAGGTCTGTGTATAGGGCCATGCTGAGCGATATTATACCTGAGGTCTGTGTATGGGGCGATGCTGAGCGATATTATACCTGAGGTCTGTGTATGGGGCGATGCTCAGCGATATTATACCTGAGGTCTGTGTATGGGGCAATACTGAGCGATATTATACCTGAGGTCTGTGTATAGGGCCATGCTGAGCGATATTATACCTGAGGTCTGTGTATGGGGCGATGCTGAGCGATATTATACCTGAGGTCTGTGTATGGGGCAATGCTGAGCGATATTATACCTGAGGTCTGTGTATGGGGCAATACTGAGCGATATTATAACTGAGGTCTGTGTATAGGGCCATGCTGAGCGATATTATACCTGAGGTCTGTGTATGGGGCGATGCTGAGCGATATTATACCTGAGGTCTGTGTATGGGGCGATGCTGAGCGATATTATACCTGAGGTCTGTGTATGGGGCGATGCTGAGCGATATTATACCTGAGGTCTGTGTATAGGGCGATACTGAGCGATATTATACCTGAGGTCTGTGTATGGGGCGATGCTGAGCGATATTATTCCTGAGGTCTGTGTATGGGGCAATGCTGAGCGATATTATACCTGAGGTCTGTGTATGGGGCAATGCTGAGCGATATTATACCTGAGGTCTGTGTATGGGGCGATGCTGAGCGATAATATACCTGAGGTCTGTGTATAGGGCGATACTGAGCGATATATTATACCTGAGGTCTGTGTATGGGGCGATGCTGAGCGATATTATACCTGAGGTCTGTGTATGGGGCGATGCTGAGCGATATTATACCTGAGGTCTGTGTATGGGGCGATGCTGAGCGATATTATACCTGAGGTCTGTGTATGGGGCCATGCTGAGCGATATTATACCTGAGGTCTGTGTATGGGGTGATGCTGAGCGATATTATACCTGAGGTCTCTGTATGGGGCGATGCTGAGCGATATTATACCTGAGGTCTGTGTATGGGGCGATACTGAGCGATATTATACCTGAGGTCTGTGTATGGGGCGATGCTGAGCGATATTATACCTGAGGTCTCTGTATGGGGCAATACTGAGCGATATTATACCTGAGGTCTGTGTATGGGGCAATGCTGAGCGATATTATACCTGAGGTCTGTGTATGGGGCAATACTGAGCGATATTATACCTGAGGTCTGTGTATGGGGCAATACTGAGCGATATTATACCTGAGGTCTGTGTATGGGGCAATACTGAGCGATATTATACCTGAGGTCTGTGTATGGGGCAATGCTGAGCGATATTATACCTGAGGTCTGTGTATGGGGCAATACTGAGCGATATTATACCTGAGGTCTGTGTATGGGGCGATGCTGAGCGATATTATACCTGAGGTCTGTGTATGGGGCGATGCTGAGCGATATTATACCTGAGGTCTGTGTATGGGGCGATGCTGAGCGATATTATACCTGAGGTCTGTGTATGGGGCAATGCTGAGCGATATTATACCTGAGGTCTGTGTATGGGGCAATACTGAGCGATATTATACCTGAGGTCTGTGTATAGGGCCATGCTGAGCGATATTATACCTGAGGTCTGTGTATGGGGCGATGCTGAGCGATATTATACCTGAGGTCTGTGTATAGGGCCATGCTCAGCGATATTATACCTGAGGTCTGTGTATGGGGCAATACTGAGCGATATTATACCTGAGGTCTGTGTATAGGGCCATGCTGAGCGATATTATACCTGAGGTCTGTGTATGGGGCGATGCTGAGCGATATTATACCTGAGGTCTGTGTATGGGGGAATGCTGAGCGATATTATACCTGAGGTCTGTGTATGGGGCAATACTGAGCGATATTATACCTGAGGTCTGTGTATAGGGCCATGCTGAGCGATATTATACCTGAGGTCTGTGTATGGGGCGATGCTGAGCGATATTATACCTGAGGTCTGTGTATGGGGCGATGCTGAGCGATATTATACCTGAGGTCTGTGTATGGGGCGATGCTGAAAGAGCTGCACGGCAAATAGATGGGCAGCGAACATGGGCATGCTAAAAACTATTAAACAAGGGCATATATGTATAAATGTCTGTAGTTAAGATTTGGTACTGGCAGTCTTTTCTATGTTTCAGGTGCTGTGAGGTAATTTTACCTCAGAAGAGATGCTGTTGTTAAGCAAAGTTTAAGCTGTATGATTAGCAGGTACAGCTTGAAGCGGATTGGACGGTGCATCATTCCCTCCAAAGCCCTCAGCCAATCAGGGGGTTGGCTGAGGTGAAATAAAACCAGTGGTCAAAGCAGTCAGTGTCACTGTGAGGAGAACTCTCGGACAGACCTGAGCTGCTGTGTTAGCTGCTTTTGTGGCTCTCTCCTCTAATTTTTTCCCTTGGATTACTCTTTATATTCTTTGCTTAATTTATTTATTTACTTAATTTATTTCTTATTTATCTACTGATAATGGAACACCCTTTGAGAGAACTGTTATTGAGGGCTCAGGCACCGGACGGAGAACAAATTATTAGGGCATTGCTAGCTGCCTTACCTCCTCTGCCAGGAACTTCAGCTGGAACTCCAGCACAGATTAATTCTGCTCCATCAGCTGTACCTGTCTCTCAGCCTTTGAGTGTTTCTGGGATGGCTGCTCAACCTGGAGCTCCGCTGTCTTTGCCCCCTGCTGTGGGAACTGCTCAGCACCGGGCACCGGAGGGATCTGTCTCGAGCGGCTTCAGCTCCTGGCCGCTTGTCTTTCAGCCTCCTCTCATGTCATCGCTGAGCGGACCCCTGGATGTCGCCATGGAGAGCGGCTCTCAGCGCCAGGCTGCGGGGATTGTTCAGGATGGAGGCGGCTTGGCGCCCATCTCGGCCCAGCTTCAAGTTTCTGCAGGAGGCAGCGGTGGACCGGGCGCAGTATCTCGGCTAGGGCCCGCTGAACCGGAAGTGCGTCATCTGCCAGCACTATGCACTTCCGGTTCTAATCTGCCAGTACCTGCCGCTGAGGGAAGTAGAGGGAGGTCTCTTCGGCAGGCCAAAAGGAAGTCCAGGCCATATACTCCTCCCCCGGAACGCTCCCTCAGGCCTGCCCAACAAGCCAGGAAGAAAGGACAGCCTTCTAAGGGACCTGGAGCGCAGTCGGCGCAGAAGAAGGGATCTATGTCGGCAGGTCCTAGCCCACAGCTGCCTGCTGGGTGCTTCCCAGCGCAACCTGCTCTGAATGTGAGGTCAGTCGAGATGCAGCAAGAGGATGGAGCTGCGCAAAGAGAACCACTGCTGGTGAACCAACAGGCCCAGCAAGTGCCTGAGAGGGGAGATCAAATGCCGGGTGAGTACCTGGGTGTTCCCCAGCACTCCCAGTCTAATAGGCTGGATGAAATGTTTTACATGATGCAATCCATGTTGTATTTGTTTCAGAGAGGGGGAGGGGGGATTGCCTCTGGGTCACAGCAGAATATTATGCATACAGTATTGTCACCCCCCTTGCCTCTAGACTCATCAGGGATTAATCCATCTGTTTCTAGTTCTGCTGTACCTGTTAATGTTTGGTCACCTCCTTCTACCTTTGTTCGGTCTAATGTTAATGTTACTGCTTCTCAGCTTCCTTCTGTTGTTACACCTGTTGCTTCTACACCTGACCTTTCTTCTCAGCCTCAGTTTTCTTCTATGGCTGCTCCTCAGGTTAACGAGGTTAGGTCACCTGGTGTTGCAGAAACATGTTACAAGGAGGCATTAGCATGCGAGGTATCGCCTCTCGGTTTTCATTTACCGTTGTCTGTAAAAGAGAAGATTTGGCGATTAGAATATGTTGATTTGCTATCCCTTTTGCCTAATAACAAAGAATTTACTAAAGGGGATAAAAAAGATTTGGAAAGTGATAGGAGAAGGCCCATCGCACGAACATTCTCGAATTGGCTTAGGGCCTTCTTCATTTATTCCAGTATTTTATGTGAAAAGTTTCCGGCCTTGAGTGTGGGCTTATTACGCCATGCTGATATTGTTTTGGAAGCATATCAGAAATTTGGTTCTTTGAGCTGGTTTCTGTATGATGAGACGTATCGGCAGAAAATGACTGTTCATGCTAATTTGAAGTGGGGTCAGAAAGATGTGGACCTCTGGTTGTCTTTGATGCTGCCGCAAAGATCTCAATCTCCTAGGCCGGCCTCCTCCGCTGGAGGGGTTACTTTGAGGAAAGGCGTTTGTTTTTCATTTAATGAAGGTCAATGCAAGTTTATTAATTGCAGATTCAGACACGAATGTTCTTTTTGTGCTGGTTCGCATTCATTAAGCAAATGTGTGAAGAAGTCTTCGGCTCCTCAGAACGCATATCCGGGTAGGGAGCCATTTCTTAAAGGGTCCGAGTCCAATTCGGCTACAAAGGTTAATTCCATGGCTAGAGAGGTATCCAGACCAGAACATAGCTAGCTTTTTATTTTATGGTTTTAGGGATGGTTTTTACATTCCTGCTTTTGAAGGTTCAGGTTGTGAATGGGTTAATAACCTTAAGTCTGTTTGTCAATTTCCAGAGGTTGTCGGTGCTAAAATTAGCAAGGAATTAGAGGCTGGCAGAATTGCTGGTCCGTTCGCTGAGCCCCCGTTTGTTAATTTTAGATTATCCCCTCTTGGCGTTGTTCCAAAAAAAGAGCCAGGTGAGTTTAGGATTATCCATCACCTATCATTTCCGAAAGGGGGCTCTTTGAATGACACCATTCCGGCGGATTGGTCGTCCGTGCGGTATGCTACTTTCGATCAGGCCATGGAATTGGTTAGAGGTTTTGGAGTTGGGGCCCTTATGGCCAAGACCGATATTAAATCGGCTTTCAGATTGCTTCCGATTGCTCCAATCGGATTTTCCTCGTTAGGTTTTCAGTTTGGGGGTAATTATTACTTTGACCGTTGTCTCCCTATGGGGTGCTCTTTGTCATGCATGTATTTCGAGCGTTTCTCTTCGTTTTTAGAGTGGGCGGTTGATTTTGAGCATGATATGGGAGGGGGAATAACTCATTATCTTGACGATTTCCTTTTTGTTGGAGGGAATGATAGTGATTTATGCATGTCTTTGTTATATTGTTTCACATGCTTAATGGACTTTTTTGGTGTTCCTCTTGCACCGGAAAAAACGGTTTTACCATGCACGGAGTTATGCTTCTTGGGCATCTGTATTGATACTGTGAAACAAGAATACAGGTTACCTACAGAAAAGGTAGTTGAAATGAGGGCCAAGATTAGTGTTTTGATTAAAAAGAAAAAGACGGTGGTTAAGGAAGTGCAGTCAGTATTGGGTTTATTGGCTTTCGCTACGCGAATTATGCCAATGGGTCGGGTTTTCTCACGGCGCTTAGCACTTTCGATCTCAGGTTTGAAGTCTCCTTCTCTTCATGTTAGATTGGGTGCGGAGGTGAAGCATGATCTGTTGGTCTGGGATAGGTTTTTGTGTGAATACAATGGTAGGACGTTTTGGCAGGATGAGTTTCAATCTGCACCGGAACTTCAGCTGTTTACGGACGCCGCTGGCTCCATAGGATTTGGAGCTTTCTGGGCTGGAAAATGGTGTGCGGATATTTGGCCTGTTTGTTGGTTAGAGGCGGGTGTCACCAAGTCCATAGTTTTATTGGAGCTATTTCCGGTCTTAGTATCTCTTGTTTTATGGGGTGAGAGTTTTCAGAACAAACGCATATTGTTACACACGGATAACAAAGGTGTGCTATTTGCAGTGAATTGTTTAACATCTAAATCAATTTTTGTGTTGCGGGTGTTGCGTCAGATTGTATTTTATTCTTTGAAGTATAACATCTGGTTGAAAGCTGTTTATTTGCCTGGAAAACAGAATGTAATAGCTGATTTTTTGTCACGACAAAAATTTCAGGAGTTTCGCCAGCTTGTGCCGGACGCAGAGAAGGATGGAGCTATATGTCCAGATCACTTATGGACGGTGATCTGGGATTGATCTCATCTATGGTTTCTAACTCCTTGTCGGGAAAGACTTGGAAAGATTACGTATCAGCATGGAATAAGTGGTGTATGTATTGTCAGGAGACCGCTGTCTCTGCTTTACAGGACGATTGTGACATAGTTTTGCGTTTTTTATGTTATGGAATGCAGTTGGGCTGGTCATATGGGTATATGTGTAAAACTCTGGCAGGTGTGTCATATTTTCGCAAACTCATGAACGCGCCTGCGATTAACAGCTACTTTATAGTGAAACAGTTTTTAAAAGGATACAAATCGGGTTGTAAGACAGTGGATGAGAGACGACCAATTAGCTTTAATTTGCTGGTGGGGATATTAGTGGTTTTAAAGGACATTTGCATGTCTGAGTATGAGTTTTTGCTTTTCCAGGCGGCTTTTTGTCTTGCCTTTTTTGCCGCGTTACGGATATCCGAACTGGTCGCTCATTCAAAGTCTTCACAGTCGCAATTTGAGGAGTCCCACATTCGGGTTTTTGAAGACAAAGTGGAAGTATTCGTGTGTCGTTCAAAAACGGATCAATCATCACGTGGCGTGTGGTTATCGCTGTTTTCTTTACCGGGCTCCTTTTTATGTCCAGTGTTGGTTCTTCGCTCATTTTTAGCGGTTCGTTTTTCGGCGATTTCTTTTTTGTGTCATGCGGATGGGACTCCTCTTACGAAATACCAATTTTCTGCCATCTTGAAGCGATGTTTGGTTAAATTGGGTCTGGGCAATGAGCGTTTTTCGACTCATTCGTTCCGGATAGGTGCTGCCACTGAAGCAGCTAGGATGGGGCTTAGTTCGGAGGTCATCAAGAGGTTGGGTAGATGGGAGTCCAGTCGTTTTATGTTATATGTTCGTCCACGTTTGTGTGTCTTCTGATATTCTTGTTTTTAAATTACAGGTAGGCAGAGGGTGACGGTGTGGCTATGCGGTCACTCCTTTGTTTATTGGGCGGGGAGGAGAGCATTAATTAGACCATACGGTGAGCACTTGGACTTATCGGGGTTTTCTATTCAAGTTATGTGGAAAGGGGTGCGTGGCCTCCAATGGAAAGGTTTGGTACCTATGATTAAAGAAGCTCTCTGTGTTGAGCCCCCTCCAGAAGTTTTAATAGTTCACTTGGGAGGTAATGATGTCGGTAAAATACGCACCTTACAGTTAATATTTGACATAAAGTCGGATTTCTCTACACTTCGGGAATTGTTGCCAGGGACAGTACTGGTATTTTCCGAAATCATTTCTAGACTGTGTTGGCTTCGGTCTCCGGAGCTTTCATATTTAGAGAAAATAAGAAAGAAAATAAACCGGCGTGTAAGTAAATTCATGGTCACGATACAAGGGTTTGCGTACAGACATCACGAGCTGGAAGGTGGAATTGTTGGGCTGTATCGTACGGATGGGGTACACCTGTCTGAAATTGGTTCAGATATACTTAACATGAACTTACAAGAGATGATTGAACAGGCCGTGGGGTTGGGGGGTGCCAGGCTTTAGGCCTGCCTTGTGGGGTATGGTGAAAGAAAAGAACTGGTGGTAGCGATCGAGTCGGGTCCACAGACCATCGATCGAGCTTGGTGTTGGTTAATTTATGTGTTTTCACTTGGAAATAAAGTTAGTTGGTTATTGAATTATTCAATAAAGTTGGTTTGTCTGTTACACCCCCTTTTTTCCCCCCCAATAAACAATGGCCGCGGCCTGTTAAACGCCTCTGGTGGTGTGTGTCTCATTTATTTAATAAGTGGTATAGTAAGTTTTATGCTTAATAATGTTGAATGCATTCCCATGAAAGAGCTGCACGGCAAATAGATGGGCAGCGAACATGGGCATGCTGAAAACTATTAAGCAAGGGCATATATGTATAAATGTCTGTAGTTAAGATTTGGTACTGGCAGTCTTTTCTATGTTTCAGGTGCTGTGAGGTAATTTTACCTCAGAAGAGATGCTGTTGTTAAGCAAAGTTTAAGCTGTATGATTAGCAGGTACAGCTTGAAGCGGATTGGACGGTGCATCATTCCCTCCAAAGCCCTCAGCCAATCAGGGGGTTGGCTGAGGTGAAATAAAACCAGTGGTCAAAGCAGTCAGTGTCACTGTGAGGAGAACTCTCGGACAGACCTGAGCTGCTGCCCACCCACCCGTCCCTTAATTTCTGATTTGTCGCGGGCTTCCTTATTGGGGGGTATGGTGAAAGAAAAGAACTGGTGGTAGCGATCGAGTCGGGTCCACAGACCATCGATCGAGCTTGGTGTTGGTTAATTTATGTGTTTTCACTTGGAAATAAAGTTAGTTGGTTATTGAATTATTCAATAAAGTTGGTTTGTCTGTTACACCCCCTTTTTTCCCCCCCAATAAACAATGGCCGCGGCCTGTTAAACGCCTCTGGTGGTGTGTGTCTCATTTATTTAATAAGTGGTATAGTAAGTTTTATGCTTAATAATGTTGAATGCATTCCCATGAGCGATATTATACCTGAGGTCTGTGTATGGGGCGATACTGAGCGATATTATACCTGAGGTCTGTGTATGGGGCGATGTTGAGCGATATTATACCTGAGGTCTGTGTATGGGGCGATGCTGAGCGATATTATACCTGAGGTCTGTGTATGGGGCGATGCTGAGCGATATTATACCTGAGGTCTGTGTATGGGGCAATGCTGAACGATATTATACCTGAGGTCTGTGTATGGGGCAATACTGAGCGATATTATACCTGAGGTCTGTGTATGGGGCAATACTGAGCGATATTATACCTGAGGTCTGTGTATGGGGCGATGCTGAGCGATATTATACCTGAGGTCCGTGTATGGGGCAATGCTGAGCGATATTATACCTGAGGTCTGTGTATGGGGCCATGCTGAGCGATATTATACCTGAGGTCTGTGTATGGGGCGATGCTGAGCGATATTATACCTGAGGTCTGTGTATGGGGCAATACTGAGCGATATTATACCTGAGGTCTGTGTATGGGGCGATGCTGAGCGATATTATACCTGAGGTCTATGTATGCGGCAATGCTGATCGATATTATACCTGAGGTCTGTGTATGGGGCAATGCTGAACGATATTATACCTGAGGTCTGTGTATGGGGCAATACTGAGCGATATTATACCTGAGGTCTGTGTATGGGGCAATACTGAGCGATATTATACCTGAGGTCTGTGTATAGGGCCATGCTGAGCGATATTATACCTGAGGTCTGTGTATGGGGCCATGCTGAGCGATATTATACCTGAGGTCTGTGTATGGGGCGATGCTGAGCGATATTATACCTGAGGTCTGTGTATGGGGCGATGCTGAGCGATATTATACCTGAGGTCTGTGTATGGGGCGGTGCTGAGCGATATTATACCTGAGGTCTGTGTATGGGGCGATGCTGAGCGATATTATACCTGAGGTCTGTGTACGGGGCAATGCTGAGCGATATTATACCTGAGGTCTGTGTACGGGGCAATACTGAGCGATATTATATCTGAGGTCTGTGTATGGGGCAATGCTGAGCGATATTATACCTGAGGTCTGTGTATGGGGCGATGCTGAGCGATAATATACCTGAGGTCTGTGTATAGGGCGATACTGAGCGATATATTATACCTGAGGTCTGTGTATGGGGCGATGCTGAGCGATATTATACCTGAGGTCTGTGTATGGGGCGATGCTGAGCGATATTATACCTGAGGTCTGTGTATGGGGCGATGCTGAGCGATATTATACCTGAGGTCTGTGTATGGGGCCATGCTGAGCGATATTATACCTGAGGTCTGTGTATGGGGTGATGCTGAGCGATATTATACCTGAGGTCTCTGTATGGGGCGATGCTGAGCGATATTATACCTGAGGTCTGTGTATAGGGCGATACTGAGCGATATTATACCTGAGGTCTGTGTATGGGGCGATGCTGAGCGATATTATACCTGAGGTCTCTGTATGGGGCAATACTGAGCGATATTATACCTGAGGTCTGTGTATGGGGCAATACTGAGCGATATTATACCTGAGGTCTGTGTATGGGGCGATGCTGAGCGATATTATACCTGAGGTCTATGTATGCGGCAATGCTGATCGATATTATACCTGAGGTCTGTGTATGGGGCAATGCTGAACGATATTATACCTGAGGTCTGTGTATGGGGCAATACTGAGCGATATTATACCTGAGGTCTGTGTATGGGGCAATA
Source organism: Hyperolius riggenbachi (assembly GCF_040937935.1). Taxonomy (NCBI): domain Eukaryota; kingdom Metazoa; phylum Chordata; class Amphibia; order Anura; family Hyperoliidae; genus Hyperolius; species Hyperolius riggenbachi. The sequence continues at coordinate 69,075,589 of NC_090654.1, read as the reverse complement.
CTGAGCGATATTATACCTGAGGTCTGTGTATAGGGCCATGCTGAGCGATATTATACCTGAGGTCTGTGTATGGGGCCATGCTGAGCGATATTATACCTGAGGTCTGTGTATGGGGCGATGCTGAGCGATATTATACCTGAGGTCTGTGTATGGGGCGATGCTGAGCGATATTATACCTGAGGTCTGTGTATGGGGCGGTGCTGAGCGATATTATACCTGAGGTCTGTGTATGGGGCGATGCTGAGCGATATTATACCTGAGGTCTGTGTACGGGGCAATGCTGAGCGATATTATACCTGAGGTCTGTGTACGGGGCAATACTGAGCGATATTATATCTGAGGTCTGTGTATGGGGCAATGCTGAGCGATATTATACCTGAGGTCTGTGTATGGGGCGATGCTGAGCGATAATATACCTGAGGTCTGTGTATAGGGCGATACTGAGCGATATATTATACCTGAGGTCTGTGTATGGGGCGATGCTGAGCGATATTATACCTGAGGTCTGTGTATGGGGCGATGCTGAGCGATATTATACCTGAGGTCTGTGTATGGGGCGATGCTGAGCGATATTATACCTGAGGTCTGTGTATGGGGCCATGCTGAGCGATATTATACCTGAGGTCTGTGTATGGGGTGATGCTGAGCGATATTATACCTGAGGTCTCTGTATGGGGCGATGCTGAGCGATATTATACCTGAGGTCTGTGTATAGGGCGATACTGAGCGATATTATACCTGAGGTCTGTGTATGGGGCGATGCTGAGCGATATTATACCTGAGGTCTGTGTATGGGGCAATGCTGAGCGATATTATACCTGAGGTCTGTGTATGGGGCAATACTGAGCGATATTATACCTGAGGTCTGTGTATGGGGCAATACTGAGCGATATTATACCTGAGGTCTGTGTATGGGGCAATGCTGAGCGATATTATACCTGAGGTCTGTGTATGGGGCAATGCTGAGCGATATTATACCTGAGGTCTGTGTATAGGGCGATACTGAGCGATATTATACCTGAGGTCTGTGTATGGGGCGATGCTGAGCGATATTATACCTGAGGTCTGTGTATGGGGCGATGCTGAGCGATATTATACCTGAGGTCTGTGTATGGGGCGATGCTGAGCGATATTATACCTGAGGTCTGCGTATGGGGCGATGCTGAGCGATATTATACCTGAGGTCTGTGTATGGGGCGATGCTGAGCGATATTATACCTGAGGTCTGTGTATGGGGCGATGCTGAGCGATATTATACCTGAGGTCTGTGTATGGGGCAATGCTGAGAGATATTATACCTGAGGTCTGTGTATGGGGCAATGCTGAGCGATATTATACCTGAGGTCTGTGTATGGGGCAATGCTGAGCGATATTATACCTGAGGTCTGTGTATGGGGCGATGCTGAGCGATAATATACCTGAGGTCTGTGTATAGGGCGATACTGAGCGATATATTATACCTGAGGTCTGTGTATGGGGCAATGCTGAGCGATATTATACCTGAGGTCTGTGTATGGGGCAATACTGAGCGATATTATACCTTAGGTCTGTGTATGGGGCGATGCTGAGCGATATTATACCTGAGGTCCGTGTATGGGGCGATGCTGAGCGATATTATACCTGAGGTCTGTGTATGGGGCCATGCTGAGCGATACTATACCTGAGGTCTGTGTATGGGGCGATGCTGAGCGATATTATACCTGAGGTCTGTGTATGGGGCAATACTGAGCGATATTATACCTGAGGTCTGTGTATGGGGCGATGCTGAGCGATATTATACCTGAGGTCTATGTATGCGGCAATGCTGAACGATATTATACCTGAGGTCTGTGTATGGGGCAATGCTGAACGATATTATACCTGAGGTCTGTGTATGGGGCAATACTGAGCGATATTATACCTGAGGTCTGTGTATGGGGCAATACTGAGCGATATTATACCTGAGGTCTGTGTATGGGGCGATGCTGAGCGATATTATACCTGAGGTCTGTGTACGGGGCAATGCTGAGCGATATTATACCTGAGGTCTGTGTACGGGGCAATGCTGAGCGATATTATATCTGAGGTCTGTGTATGGGGCAATGCTGAGCGATATTATAACTGAGGTCTGTGTATGGGGCGATGCTGAGCGATAATATACCTGAGGTCTGAGTATAGGGCGATACTGAGCGATATATTATACCTGAGGTCTGTGTATGGGGCGATGCTGAGCGATATTATACCTGAGGTCTGTGTATGGGGCGATGCTGAGCGATATTATACCTGAGGTCTGTGTATAGGGCCATGCTGAGCGATATTATACCTGAGGTCTCTGTATGGGGCAATACTGAGCGATATTATACCTGAGGTCTGTGTATGGGGCAATGCTGAGCGATATTATACCTGAGGTCTCTGTATGGGGCAATACTGAGCGATATTATACCTGAGGTCTGTGTATGGGGCAATGCTGAGCGATATTATACCTGAGGTCTGTGTATGGGGCAATACTGAGCGATATTATACCTGAGGTCTGTGTATGGGGCAATACTGAGCGATATTATACCTGAGGTCTGTGTATGGGGCAATACTGAGCGATATTATACCTGAGGTCTGTGTATGGGGCAATGCTGAGCGATATTATACCTGAGGTCTGTGTATGGGGCAATCCTGAGTGATATTATACCTGAGGTCTGTGTATGGGGCAATACTGAGCGATATTATACCTGAGGTCTGTGTATAGGGCCATGCTGAGCGATATTATACCTGAGGTCTGTGTATGGGGCGATGCTGAGCGATATTATACCTGAGGTCTGTGTTTGGGGCGATGCTCAGCGATATTATACCTGAGGTCTGTGTATGGGGCGATGCTGAGCGATATTATACCTGAGGTCTGTGTATAGGGCGATACTGAGCGATATTATACCTGAGGTCTGTGTATGGGGCGATGCTGAGCGATATTATACCTGAGGTCTGTGTATGGGGCGATGCTGAGCGATATTATACCTGAGGTCTGTGTATGGGGCGATGCTGAGCGATATTATACCTGAGGTCTGTGTATGGGGCGATGCTGAGCGATATTATACCTGAGGTCTGTGTATGGGGCGATGCTGAGCGATATTATACCTGAGGTCTGTGTATGGGGCGATGCTGAGCGATATTATACCTGAGGTCTGTGTATGGGGCAATGCTGAGCGATATTATACCTGAGGTCTGTGTATGGGGCAATGCTGAGCGATATTATACCTGAGGTCTGTGTATGGGGCAATGCTGAGCGATATTATACCTGAGGTCTGTGTATGGGGCGATGCTGAGCGATAATATACCTGAGGTCTGTGTATAGGGCGATACTGAGCGATATATTATACCTGAGGTCTGTGTATGGGGCAATGCTGAGCGATATTATACCTGAGGTCTGTGTATGGGGCGATGCTGAGCGATATTATACCTGAGGTCTGTGTATGGGGCGATGCTGAGCGATATTATACCTGAGGTCTGTGTATGGGGCCATGCTGAGCGATATTATACCTGAGGTCTGTGTATGGGGTGATGCTGAGCGATATTATACCTGAGGTCTCTGTATGGGGCGATGCTGAGCGATATTATACCTGAGGTCTGTGTATAGGGCGATACTGAGCGATATTATACCTGAGGTCTGTGTATGGGGCGATGCTGAGCGATATTATACCTGAGGTCTCTGTATGGGGCAATACTGAGCGATATTATACCTGAGGTCTGTGTATGGGGCAATGCTGAGCGATATTATACCTGAGGTCTGTGTATGGGGCGATGCTGAGCGATATTATACCTGAGGTCTGTGTATGGGGCAATGCTGAGAGATATTATACCTGAGGTCTGTGTATGGGGCAATGCTGAGCGATATTATACCTGAGGTCTGTGTATGGGGTGATGCTGAGCGATATTATACCTGAGGTCTCTGTATGGGGCGATGCTGAGCGATATTATACCTGAGGTCTGTGTATAGGGCGATACTGAGCGATATTATACCTGAGGTCTGTGTATGGGGCGATGCTGAGCGATATTATACCTGAGGTCTCTGTATGGGGCAATACTGAGCGATATTATACCTGAGGTCTGTGTATGGGGCGATGCTGAGCGATATTATACCTGAGGTCTGTGTATGGGGCGATGCTCAGCGATATTATACCTGAGGTCTGTGTATGGGGCAATGCTGAGAGATATTATACCTGAGGTCTGTGTATGGGGCAATGCTGAGCGATATTATACCTGAGGTCTGTGTATGGGGCAATGCTGAGCGATATTATACCTGAGGTCTGTGTATGGGGCGATGCTGAGCGATAATATACCTGAGGTCTGTGTATAGGGCGATACTGAGCGATATATTATACCTGAGGTCTGTGTATGGGGCAATGCTGAGCGATATTATACCTGAGGTCTGTGTATGGGGCAATACTGAGCGATATTATACCTTAGGTCTGTGTATGGGGCGATGCTGAGCGATATTATACCTGAGGTCCGTGTATGGGGCGATGCTGAGCGATATTATACCTGAGGTCTGTGTATGGGGCCATGCTGAGCGATACTATACCTGAGGTCTGTGTATGGGGCGATGCTGAGCGATATTATACCTGAGGTCTGTGTATGGGGCAATACTGAGCGATATTATACCTGAGGTCTGTGTATGGGGCGATGCTGAGCGATATTATACCTGAGGTCTATGTATGCGGCAATGCTGAACGATATTATACCTGAGGTCTGTGTATGGGGCAATGCTGAACGATATTATACCTGAGGTCTGTGTATGGGGCAATGCTGAGCGATATTATACCTGAGGTCTGTGTATGGGGCAATGCTGAGCGATATTATACCTGAGGTCTGTGTATGGGGCGATGCTCAGCGATATTATACCTGAGGTCTGTGTATGGGGCGATGCTGAGCGATATTATACCTGAGGTCTGTGTATAGGGCGATACTGAGCGATATTATACCTGAGGTCTGTGTATGGGGCGATGCTGAGCGATATTATACCTGAGGTCTGTGTATGGGGCGATGCTGAGCGATATTATACCTGAGGTCTGTGTATGGGGCGATGCTGAGCGATATTATACCTGAGGTCTGTGTATGGGGCGATGCTGAGCGATATTATACCTGAGGTCTGTGTATGGGGCGATGCTGAGCGATATTATACCTGAGGTCTGTGTATGGGGCGATGCTGAGCGATATTATACCTGAGGTCTGTGTATGGGGCAATGCTGAGCGATATTATACCTGAGGTCTGTGTATGGGGCAATGCTGAGCGATATTATACCTGAGGTCTGTGTATGGGGCAATGCTGAGCGATATTATACCTGAGGTCTGTGTATGGGGCGATGCTGAGCGATAATATACCTGAGGTCTGTGTATAGGGCGATACTGAGCGATATATTATACCTGAGGTCTGTGTATGGGGCAATGCTGAGCGATATTATACCTGAGGTCTGTGTATGGGGCGATGCTGAGCGATATTATACCTGAGGTCTGTGTATGGGGCGATGCTGAGCGATATTATACCTGAGGTCTGTGTATGGGGCCATGCTGAGCGATATTATACCTGAGGTCTGTGTATGGGGTGATGCTGAGCGATATTATACCTGAGGTCTCTGTATGGGGCGATGCTGAGCGATATTATACCTGAGGTCTGTGTATAGGGCGATACTGAGCGATATTATACCTGAGGTCTGTGTATGGGGCGATGCTGAGCGATATTATACCTGAGGTCTCTGTATGGGGCAATACTGAGCGATATTATACCTGAGGTCTGTGTATGGGGCAATGCTGAGCGATATTATACCTGAGGTCTGTGTATGGGGCGATGCTGAGCGATATTATACCTGAGGTCTGTGTATGGGGCAATGCTGAGAGATATTATACCTGAGGTCTGTGTATGGGGCAATGCTGAGCGATATTATACCTGAGGTCTGTGTATGGGGTGATGCTGAGCGATATTATACCTGAGGTCTCTGTATGGGGCGATGCTGAGCGATATTATACCTGAGGTCTGTGTATAGGGCGATACTGAGCGATATTATACCTGAGGTCTGTGTATGGGGCGATGCTGAGCGATATTATACCTGAGGTCTCTGTATGGGGCAATACTGAGCGATATTATACCTGAGGTCTGTGTATGGGGCGATGCTGAGCGATATTATACCTGAGGTCTGTGTATGGGGCGATGCTGAGCGATATTATACCTGAGGTCTGTGTATGGGGCAATGCTGAGAGATATTATACCTGAGGTCTGTGTATGGGGCAATGCTGAGCGATATTATACCTGAGGTCTGTGTATGGGGCAATGCTGAGCGATATTATACCTGAGGTCTGTGTATGGGGCGATGCTGAGCGATAATATACCTGAGGTCTGTGTATAGGGCGATACTGAGCGATATATTATACCTGAGGTCTGTGTATGGGGCAATGCTGAGCGATATTATACCTGAGGTCTGTGTATGGGGCAATACTGAGCGATATTATACCTTAGGTCTGTGTATGGGGCGATGCTGAGCGATATTATACCTGAGGTCCGTGTATGGGGCGATGCTGAGCGATATTATACCTGAGGTCTGTGTATGGGGCCATGCTGAGCGATACTATACCTGAGGTCTGTGTATGGGGCGATGCTGAGCGATATTATACCTGAGGTCTGTGTATGGGGCAATACTGAGCGATATTATACCTGAGGTCTGTGTATGGGGCGATGCTGAGCGATATTATACCTGAGGTCTATGTATGCGGCAATGCTGAACGATATTATACCTGAGGTCTGTGTATGGGGCAATGCTGAACGATATTATACCTGAGGTCTGTGTATGGGGCAATACTGAGCGATATTATACCTGAGGTCTGTGTATGGGGCAATACTGAGCGATATTATACCTGAGGTCTGTGTATGGGGCGATGCTGAGCGATATTATACCTGAGGTCTGTGTACGGGGCAATGCTGAGCGATATTATACCTGAGGTCTGTGTACGGGGCAATGCTGAGCGATATTATATCTGAGGTCTGTGTATGGGGCAATGCTGAGCGATATTATAACTGAGGTCTGTGTATGGGGCGATGCTGAGCGATAATATACCTGAGGTCTGAGTATAGGGCGATACTGAGCGATATATTATACCTGAGGTCTGTGTATGGGGCGATGCTGAGCGATATTATACCTGAGGTCTGTGTATGGGGCGATGCTGAGCGATATTATACCTGAGGTCTGTGTATAGGGCCATGCTGAGCGATATTATACCTGAGGTCTCTGTATGGGGCAATACTGAGCGATATTATACCTGAGGTCTGTGTATGGGGCAATGCTGAGCGATATTATACCTGAGGTCTCTGTATGGGGCAATACTGAGCGATATTATACCTGAGGTCTGTGTATGGGGCAATGCTGAGCGATATTATACCTGAGGTCTGTGTATGGGGCAATACTGAGCGATATTATACCTGAGGTCTGTGTATGGGGCAATACTGAGCGATATTATACCTGAGGTCTGTGTATGGGGCAATACTGAGCGATATTATACCTGAGGTCTGTGTATGGGGCGATGCTGAGCGATATTATACCTGAGGTCTGTGTATGGGGCAATGCTGAGCGATATTATACCTGAGGTCTGTGTATGGGGCAATACTGAGCGATATTATACCTGAGGTCTGTGTATGGGGCAATACTGAGCGATATTATACCTGAGGTCTGTGTATGGGGCAATGCTGAGCGATATTATACCTGAGGTCTGTGTATGGGGCAATGCTGAGCGATATTATACCTGAGGTCTGTGTATAGGGCGATACTGAGCGATATTATACCTGAGGTCTGTGTATGGGGCGATGCTGAGCGATATTATACCTGAGGTCTGTGTATGGGGCGATGCTGAGCGATATTATACCTGAGGTCTGTGTATGGGGCGATGCTGAGCGATATTATACCTGAGGTCTGCGTATGGGGCGATGCTGAGCGATATTATACCTGAGGTCTGTGTATGGGGCGATGCTGAGCGATATTATACCTGAGGTCTGTGTATGGGGCGATGCTGAGCGATATTATACCTGAGGTCTGTGTATGGGGCGATGCTGAGCGATATTATACCTGAGGTCTCTGTATGGGGCAATACTGAGCGATATTATACCTGAGGTCTGTGTATGGGGCAATACTGAGCGATATTATACCTTAGGTCTGTGTATGGGGCGATGCTGAGCGATATTATACCTGAGGTCCGTGTATGGGGCGATGCTGAGCGATATTATACCTGAGGTCTGTGTATGGGGCAATGCTGAGCGATATTATACCTGAGGTCTGTGTATGGGGCGATGCTGAGCGATATTATACCTGAGGTCTGTGTATGGGGCAATGCTGAGAGATATTATACCTGAGGTCTGTGTATGGGGCAATGCTGAGCGATATTATACCTGAGGTCTGTGTATGGGGTGATGCTGAGCGATATTATACCTGAGGTCTCTGTATGGGGCGATGCTGAGCGATATTATACCTGAGGTCTGTGTATAGGGCGATACTGAGCGATATTATACCTGAGGTCTGTGTATGGGGCGATGCTGAGCGATATTATACCTGAGGTCTCTGTATGGGGCAATACTGAGCGATATTATACCTGAGGTCTGTGTATGGGGCGATGCTGAGCGATATTATACCTGAGGTCTGTGTATGGGGCGATGCTGAGCGATATTATACCTGAGGTCTGTGTATGGGGCAATGCTGAGAGATATTATACCTGAGGTCTGTGTATGGGGCAATGCTGAGCGATATTATACCTGAGGTCTGTGTATGGGGCAATGCTGAGCGATATTATACCTGAGGTCTGTGTATGGGGCGATGCTGAGCGATAATATACCTGAGGTCTGTGTATAGGGCGATACTGAGCGATATATTATACCTGAGGTCTGTGTATGGGGCAATGCTGAGCGATATTATACCTGAGGTCTGTGTATGGGGCAATACTGAGCGATATTATACCTTAGGTCTGTGTATGGGGCAATGCTGAGCGATATTATACCTGAGGTCTGTGTACGGGGCAATGCTGAGCGATAATATACCTGAGGTCTGAGTATAGGGCGATACTGAGCGATATATTATACCTGAGGTCTGTGTATGGGGCGATGCTGAGCGATATTATACCTGAGGTCTGTGTATGGGGCGATGCTGAGCGATATTATACCTGAGGTCTGTGTATAGGGCCATGCTGAGCGATATTATACCTGAGGTCTCTGTATGGGGCAATACTGAGCGATATTATACCTGAGGTCTGTGTATGGGGCAATGCTGAGCGATATTATACCTGAGGTCTCTGTATGGGGCAATACTGAGCGATATTATACCTGAGGTCTGTGTATGGGGCAATGCTGAGCGATATTATACCTGAGGTCTCTGTATGGGGCAATACTGAGCGATATTATACCTGAGGTCTGTGTATGGGGCAATGCTGAGCGATATTATACCTGAGGTCTGTGTATGGGGCAATACTGAGCGATATTATACCTGAGGTCTGTGTATGGGGCAATACTGAGCGATATTATACCTGAGGTCTGTGTATGGGGCAATACTGAGCGATATTATACCTGAGGTCTGTGTATGGGGCGATGCTGAGCGATATTATACCTGAGGTCTGTGTATGGGGCAATGCTGAGCGATATTATACCTGAGGTCTGTGTATGGGGCAATACTGAGCGATATTATACCTGAGGTCTGTGTATGGGGCAATACTGAGCGATATTATACCTGAGGTCTGTGTATGGGGCAATGCTGAGCGATATTATACCTGAGGTCTGTGTATGGGGCAATGCTGAGCGATATTATACCTGAGGTCTGTGTATAGGGCGATACTGAGCGATATTATACCTGAGGTCTGTGTATGGGGCGATGCTGAGCGATATTATACCTGAGGTCTGTGTATGGGGCGATGCTGAGCGATATTATACCTGAGGTCTGTGTATGGGGCGATGCTGAGCGATATTATACCTGAGGTCTGCGTATGGGGCGATGCTGAGCGATATTATACCTGAGGTCTGTGTATGGGGCGATGCTGAGCGATATTATACCTGAGGTCTGTGTATGGGGCGATGCTGAGCGATATTATACCTGAGGTCTGTGTATGGGGCAATGCTGAGAGATATTATACCTGAGGTCTGTGTATGGGGCAATGCTGAGCGATATTATACCTGAGGTCTGTGTATGGGGCAATGCTGAGCGATATTATACCTGAGGTCTGTGTATGGGGCGATGCTGAGCGATAATATACCTGAGGTCTGTGTATAGGGCGATACTGAGCGATATATTATACCTGAGGTCTGTGTATGGGGCAATGCTGAGCGATATTATACCTGAGGTCTGTGTATGGGGCAATACTGAGCGATATTATACCTTAGGTCTGTGTATGGGGCGATGCTGAGCGATATTATACCTGAGGTCCGTGTATGGGGCGATGCTGAGCGATATTATACCTGAGGTCTGTGTATGGGGCCATGCTGAGCGATACTATACCTGAGGTCTGTGTATGGGGCGATGCTGAGCGATATTATACCTGAGGTCTGTGTATGGGGCAATACTGAGCGATATTATACCTGAGGTCTGTGTATGGGGCGATGCTGAGCGATATTATACCTGAGGTCTATGTATGCGGCAATGCTGAACGATATTATACCTGAGGTCTGTGTATGGGGCAATGCTGAACGATATTATACCTGAGGTCTGTGTATGGGGCAATACTGAGCGATATTATACCTGAGGTCTGTGTATGGGGCAATACTGAGCGATATTATACCTGAGGTCTGTGTATGGGGCGATGCTGAGCGATATTATACCTGAGGTCTGTGTACGGGGCAATGCTGAGCGATATTATACCTGAGGTCTGTGTACGGGGCAATGCTGAGCGATATTATATCTGAGGTCTGTGTATGGGGCAATGCTGAGCGATATTATAACTGAGGTCTGTGTATGGGGCGATGCTGAGCGATAATATACCTGAGGTCTGAGTATAGGGCGATACTGAGCGATATATTATACCTGAGGTCTGTGTATGGGGCGATGCTGAGCGATATTATACCTGAGGTCTGTGTATGGGGCGATGCTGAGCGATATTATACCTGAGGTCTGTGTATAGGGCCATGCTGAGCGATATTATACCTGAGGTCTCTGTATGGGGCAATACTGAGCGATATTATACCTGAGGTCTGTGTATGGGGCAATGCTGAGCGATATTATACCTGAGGTCTCTGTATGGGGCAATACTGAGCGATATTATACCTGAGGTCTGTGTATGGGGCAATGCTGAGCGATATTATACCTGAGGTCTGTGTATGGGGCAATACTGAGCGATATTATACCTGAGGTCTGTGTATGGGGCAATACTGAGCGATATTATACCTGAGGTCTGTGTATGGGGCAATACTGAGCGATATTATACCTGAGGTCTGTGTATGGGGCAATGCTGAGCGATATTATACCTGAGGTCTGTGTATGGGGCAATCCTGAGTGATATTATACCTGAGGTCTGTGTATGGGGCAATACTGAGCGATATTATACCTGAGGTCTGTGTATAGGGCCATGCTGAGCGATATTATACCTGAGGTCTGTGTATGGGGCGATGCTGAGCGATATTATACCTGAGGTCTGTGTTTGGGGCGATGCTCAGCGATATTATACCTGAGGTCTGTGTATGGGGCGATGCTGAGCGATATTATACCTGAGGTCTGTGTATAGGGCGATACTGAGCGATATTATACCTGAGGTCTGTGTATGGGGCGATGCTGAGCGATATTATACCTGAGGTCTGTGTATGGGGCGATGCTGAGCGATATTATACCTGAGGTCTGTGTATGGGGCGATGCTGAGCGATATTATACCTGAGGTCTGTGTATGGGGCGATGCTGAGCGATATTATACCTGAGGTCTGTGTATGGGGCGATGCTGAGCGATATTATACCTGAGGTCTGTGTATGGGGCGATGCTGAGCGATATTATACCTGAGGTCTGTGTATGGGGCAATGCTGAGCGATATTATACCTGAGGTCTGTGTATGGGGCAATGCTGAGCGATATTATACCTGAGGTCTGTGTATGGGGCAATGCTGAGCGATATTATACCTGAGGTCTGTGTATGGGGCGATGCTGAGCGATAATATACCTGAGGTCTGTGTATAGGGCGATACTGAGCGATATATTATACCTGAGGTCTGTGTATGGGGCAATGCTGAGCGATATTATACCTGAGGTCTGTGTATGGGGCGATGCTGAGCGATATTATACCTGAGGTCTGTGTATGGGGCGATGCTGAGCGATATTATACCTGAGGTCTGTGTATGGGGCCATGCTGAGCGATATTATACCTGAGGTCTGTGTATGGGGTGATGCTGAGCGATATTATACCTGAGGTCTCTGTATGGGGCGATGCTGAGCGATATTATACCTGAGGTCTGTGTATAGGGCGATACTGAGCGATATTATACCTGAGGTCTGTGTATGGGGCGATGCTGAGCGATATTATACCTGAGGTCTCTGTATGGGGCAATACTGAGCGATATTATACCTGAGGTCTGTGTATGGGGCAATGCTGAGCGATATTATACCTGAGGTCTGTGTATGGGGCGATACTGAGCGATATTATACCTGAGGTCTGTGTATGGGGCGATGCTGAGCGATATTATACCTGAGGTCTCTGTATGGGGCAATACTGAGCGATATTATACCTGAGGTCTGTGTATGGGGCAATGCTGAGCGATATTATACCTGAGGTCTGTGTATGGGGCAATACTGAGCGATATTATACCTGAGGTCTGTGTATGGGGCAATACTGAGCGATATTATACCTGAGGTCTGTGTATGGGGCAATACTGAGCGATATTATACCTGAGGTCTGTGTATGGGGCAATGCTGAGCGATATTATACCTGAGGTCTGTGTATGGGGCGATACTGAGCGATATTATACCTGAGGTCTGTGTATGGGGCAATGCTGAGCGATATTATACCTGAGGTCTGTGTATGGGGCAATCCTGAGTGATATTATACCTGAGGTCTGTGTATGGGGCAATACTGAGCGATATTATACCTGAGGTCTGTGTATAGGGCCATGCTGAGCGATATTATACCTGAGGTCTGTGTATGGGGCGATGCTGAGCGATATTATACCTGAGGTCTGTGTTTGGGGCGATGCTCAGCGATATTATACCTGAGGTCTGTGTATGGGGCGATGCTGAGCGATATTATACCTGAGGTCTGTGTATAGGGCGATACTGAGCGATATTATACCTGAGGTCTGTGTATGGGGCGATGCTGAGCGATATTATACCTGAGGTCTGTGTATGGGGCGATGCTGAGCGATATTATACCTGAGGTCTGTGTATGGGGCGATGCTGAGCGATATTATACCTGAGGTCTGTGTATGGGGCGATGCTGAGCGATATTATACCTGAGGTCTGTGTATGGGGCGATGCTGAGCGATATTATACCTGAGGTCTGTGTATGGGGCGATGCTGAGCGATATTATACCTGAGGTCTGTGTATGGGGCAATGCTGAGCGATATTATACCTGAGGTCTGTGTATGGGGCAATGCTGAGCGATATTATACCTGAGGTCTGTGTATGGGGCAATGCTGAGCGATATTATACCTGAGGTCTGTGTATGGGGCGATGCTGAGCGATAATATACCTGAGGTCTGTGTATAGGGCGATACTGAGCGATATATTATACCTGAGGTCTGTGTATGGGGCAATGCTGAGCGATATTATACCTGAGGTCTGTGTATGGGGCGATGCTGAGCGATATTATACCTGAGGTCTGTGTATGGGGCGATGCTGAGCGATATTATACCTGAGGTCTGTGTATGGGGCCATGCTGAGCGATATTATACCTGAGGTCTGTGTATGGGGTGATGCTGAGCGATATTATACCTGAGGTCTCTGTATGGGGCGATGCTGAGCGATATTATACCTGAGGTCTGTGTATAGGGCGATACTGAGCGATATTATACCTGAGGTCTGTGTATGGGGCGATGCTGAGCGATATTATACCTGAGGTCTCTGTATGGGGCAATACTGAGCGATATTATACCTGAGGTCTGTGTATGGGGCAATGCTGAGCGATATTATACCTGAGGTCTGTGTATGGGGCGATACTGAGCGATATTATACCTGAGGTCTGTGTATGGGGCGATGCTGAGCGATATTATACCTGAGGTCTCTGTATGGGGCAATACTGAGCGATATTATACCTGAGGTCTGTGTATGGGGCAATGCTGAGCGATATTATACCTGAGGTCTGTGTATGGGGCAATACTGAGCGATATTATACCTGAGGTCTGTGTATGGGGCAATACTGAGCGATATTATACCTGAGGTCTGTGTATGGGGCAATACTGAGCGATATTATACCTGAGGTCTGTGTATGGGGCAATGCTGAGCGATATTATACCTGAGGTCTGTGTATGGGGCAATGCTGAGCGATATTATACCTGAGGTCTGTGTATGGGGCGATGCTGAGCGATAATATACCTGAGGTCTGTGTATAGGGCGATACTGAGCGATATATTATACCTGAGGTCTGTGTATGGGGCAATGCTGAGCGATATTATACCTGAGGTCTGTGTATGGGGCGATGCTGAGCGATATTATACCTGAGGTCTGTGTATGGGGCGATGCTGAGCGATATTATACCTGAGGTCTGTGTATGGGGCCATGCTGAGCGATATTATACCTGAGGTCTGTGTATGGGGTGATGCTGAGCGATATTATACCTGAGGTCTCTGTATGGGGCGATGCTGAGCGATATTATACCTGAGGTCTGTGTATAGGGCGATACTGAGCGATATTATACCTGAGGTCTGTGTATGGGGCGATGCTGAGCGATATTATACCTGAGGTCTCTGTATGGGGCAATACTGAGCGATATTATACCTGAGGTCTGTGTATAGGGCGATACTGAGCGATATTATACCTGAGGTCTGTGTATGGGGCGATGCTGAGCGATATTATACCTGAGGTCTGTGTATGGGGCAATACTGAGCGATATTATACCTGAGGTCTGTGTATGGGGCAATACTGAGCGATATTATACCTGAGGTCTGTGTATGGGGCAATACTGAGCGATATTATACCTGAGGTCTGTGTATGGGGCAATGCTGAGCGATATTATACCTGAGGTCTGTGTATGGGGCAATCCTGAGCGATATTATACCTGAGGTCTGTGTATGGGGCAATACTGAGCGATATTATACCTGAGGTCTGTGTATAGGGCCATGCTGAGCGATATTATACCTGAGGTCTGTGTATGGGGCGATGCTGAGCGATATTATACCTGAGGTCTGTGTATGGGGCGATGCTGAGCGATATTATACCTGAGGTCTGTGTATGGGGCGATGCTGAGCGATATTATACCTGAGGTCTGTGTATGGGGCGGTGCTGAGCGATATTATACCTGAGGTCTGTGTATGGGGTGATGCTGAGCGATATTATACCTGAGGTCTGTGTACGGGGCAATGCTGAGCGATATTATACCTGAGGTCTGTGTACGGGGCAATGCTGAGCGATATTATATCTGAGGTCTGTGTATGGGGCAATGCTGAGCGATATTATACCTGAGGTCTGTGTATGGGGCGATGCTGAGCGATAATATACCTGAGGTCTGTGTATAGGGCAATACTGAGCGATATATTATACCTGAGGTCTGTGTATGGGGCGATGCTGAGCGATATTATACCTGAGGTCTGTGTATGGGGCGATGCTGAGCGATATTATACCTGAGGTCTGTGTATGGGGCGATGCTGAGCGATATTATACCTGAGGTCTGTGTATGGGGCAATACTGAGCGATATTATACCTGAGGTCTGTGTATAGGGCCATGCTGAGCGATATTATACCTGAGGTCTGTGTATGGGGCGATGCTGAGCGATATTATACCTGAGGTCTGTGTTTGGGGCGATGCTCAGCGATATTATACCTGAGGTCTGTGTATGGGGCGATGCTGAGCGATATTATACCTGAGGTCTGTGTATAGGGCGATACTGAGCGATATTATACCTGAGGTCTGTGTATGGGGCGATGCTGAGCGATATTATACCTGAGGTCTGTGTATGGGGCGATGCTGAGCGATATTATACCTGAGGTCTGTGTATGGGGCGATGCTGAGCGATATTATACCTGAGGTCTGTGTATGGGGCGATGCTGAGCGATATTATACCTGAGGTCTGTGTATGGGGCGATGCTGAGCGATATTATACCTGAGGTCTGTGTATGGGGCAATGCTGAGCGATATTATACCTGAGGTCTGTGTATGGGGCAATGCTGAGCGATATTATACCTGAGGTCTGTGTATGGGGCAATGCTGAGCGATATTATACCTGAGGTCTGTGTATGGGGCGATGCTGAGCGATAATATACACTTTTGCGATATACGCACATCACAGGCACTGCAAGGATTTACCGCAGTGCTTTGCTGAATACCGGCTATCAGCAAAGAGCAGAAAAACTACTTATTAAAGCACCCCAAGTGTAAACTGGCCCTTAAGAGAACTTTATTGGTGATTACAAATTGTTGCAACCTGCAGAGTAGAACTCAGGGGCATATTTAAAATGATTTAAATATACCCCCAAATTCTAATAATGGCCTCCTCCTCCCCATAGCCATACCAATCCTCACCAAAAAGGGTCAAAGCATAGAAACGCAAACAAAACAAAAAAAGATGCAGGCCAACAATTGTAATTCTGGAAAATACCAATTGCACTAGCAAAAATCCGGCAATGCAATTCACATGTTCATCGCCGTGCTGTTGCTATTGGCAAAATGGGAACGATACAATTTTTAAATCGAAACGTGCTTAATAAAAAAGGGCCCTAATTACTTAATCTCCATCTAAGATAGTTTATTATATTCTTTTTTTAACAGAGTCCTTTGGCTAATCCAGTTGGCTAAAACTAAATCACATTTTGGCCAATAGGATTGTAAGCAGGCCCACCATGGTAAGGTAGACTCTATTAGGGCGGGTTAGGTGATGGGAGTGAGAGAGGAATAGAGTATAGCGTTTTGGAGAGGGAAGAGGGGGATAGGTGGTCTTAAAGGGTTCCACTCTTACACCATCAAGTGCAAAGTCGGGGAACACAACGACCACCTGATAAATAATTGGGATCCAGCTGGTCCCCCTTAGGCCGGGTTCAATACTGGGATTGCAAAAGGCAAATCGCAATCACCTATGGAGTGTAATTGCATTTCTACCAAGCAATTGTGGCTCCATGTTACAGTGATTGCGTTTTTCTGTCTCATTCCAGAGAATGAGAATGGCTTCTAACTGCCAGCAAAATGTTGCACGCAGTGCACTTTTGCGATATACGCACATCACAGGCACTGCAAGGATTTACCGCAGTGCTTTGCTGAATACCGGCTATCAGCAAAGAGCAGAAAAACTACTTATTAAAGCACCCCAAGTGTAAACTGGCCCTTAAGAGATCTTTATTGGTGATTACAAATTGTTGCAACCTGCAGAGTAGAACTCAGGGGCATATTTAAAATGATTTAAATATACCCCCAAATTCTAATAATGGCCTCCTCCTCCCCATAGCCATACCAATCCTCACCAAAAAGGGTCAAAGCATAGAAACGCAAACAAAACAAAAAAAGATGCAGGCCAACAATTGTAATTCTGGATAATACCAATTGCACTAGCAAAAACCCGGCAATGCAATTCACATGTTCATCGCCGTGCTGTTGCTATTGGCAAAATGGGAACGATACAATTTTTAAATCGAAACGTGCTTAATAAAAAGGGCCCTAATTACTTAATCTCCATCTAAGATAGTTTATTATATTCTTTTTTTAACAGAGTCCTTTGGCTAATCCAGTTGGCTAAAACTAAATCACATTTTGGCCAATAGGATTGTAAGCCGGCCCACCATGGTAAGGTAGACTCTATTAGGGCGGGTTAGGTGATGGGAGTGAGAGAGGAATAGGGGATAGCGTTTTGGAGAGGGAAGAGGGGGATAGGTGGTCTTAAGGGGTACCACTCTTACACCATCAAGTGCAAAGTCGGGGAACACAGCGACCACCTGATAAATAATTGGGATCCAGCTGGTCCCCCTTAGGCCGGGTTCAACACTGGGATCGCAAAAGGCAAATCGCAATCGCCTATGGAGTGTAATTGCATATCTACAAAGCAATTGTGGCTCCATGTTACAGTGATTGCGTTTTTCAGTCTCATTCCAGAGAATGAGAATGGCGTTCTAACTGCCAGCAAAATGTTACACGCAGTGCACTTTTGCGATATACGCACATCACAGGCACTGCAAGGATTTACCGCAGTGCTTTGCTCAATACCGGCTATCAGCAAAGAGCAGAAAAACTACTTATAAAAGCACCCCAAGTGTGAACTGGCCCTTAAGAGAACTTTATTGGTGATTACAAATTGTTGCAACCTGCAATGTAGAACTCAGGGGCGTATTTAAAATGATTTAAATATACCCCCAAATTCTAATAATCGCCTCCTCCTCCCCATAGCCATACCAATCCTCACCAAAAAGGTACAAAGCATAGAACTGCAAACAAAACAGAAAAAGATGCAGGCCAACAATTGTAATTCTGGAAAATACCAATTGCACTAGCAAAAACCCGGCAATGCAATTCACATGTTCATCGCCGTGCTGTTGCTATTGGAAACATGTAAACGATACAATTTTTAAATCGAAACATGCTTAATAAAAAAGGGCGCTAATTAGTTAATCTCCATCTAAGATAGTTTATTATATTCTTTTTTTAACAGAGTCCTTTGGCTAATCCAGTTGGCTAAAACTAAATCACATTTTGGCCAATAGGATTGTAAGCCGGCCCACCATGGTAAGGTAGACTCTATTAGGGCGGGTTAGGTGATGGGAGTGAGAGAGGAATAGAGTATAGCGTTTTGGAGAGGGAAGAGGGGGATAGGTGGTCTTAAAGGGTTCCACTCTTACACCATCAAGTGCAAAGTCGGGGAACACAACGACCACCTGATAAATAATTGGGATCCAGCTGGTCCCCCTTAGGCCGGGTTCAATACTGGGATTGCAAAAGGCAAATCGCAATCACCTATGGAGTGTAATTGCATTTCTACCAAGCAATTGTGGCTCCATGTTACAGTGATTGCGTTTTTCTGTCTCATTCCAGAGAATGAGAATGGCTTCTAACTGCCAGCAAAATGTTGCACGCAGTGCACTTTTGCGATATACGCACATCACAGGCACTGCAAGGATTTACCGCAGTGCTTTGCTGAATACCGGCTATCAGCAAAGAGCAGAAAAACTACTTATTAAAGCACCCCAAGTGTAAACTGGCCCTTAAGAGAACTTTATTGGTGATTACAAATTGTTGCAACCTGCAGAGTAGAACTCAGGGGCATATTTAAAATGATTTAAATATACCCCCAAATTCTAATAATGGCCTCCTCCTCCCCATAGCCATACCAATCCTCACCAAAAAGGGTCAAAGCATAGAAACGCAAACAAAACAAAAAAAGATGCAGGCCAACAATTGTAATTCTGGATAATACCAATTGCACTAGCAAAAACCCGGCAATGCAATTCACATGTTCATCGCCGTGCTGTTGCTATTGGCAAAATGGGAACGATACAATTTTTAAATCGAAACGTGCTTAATAAAAAGGGCCCTAATTACTTAATCTCCATCTAAGATAGTTTATTATATTCTTTTTTTAACAGAGTCCTTTGGCTAATCCAGTTGGCTAAAACTAAATCACATTTTGGCCAATAGGATTGTAAGCCGGCCCACCATGGTAAGGTAGACTCTATTAGGGCGGGTTAGGGAATAGGAGTGAGAGAGGAATAGGGGATAGCTATTTGGAGAAGGAAGATGGGGATAGGTGGTCTTAAGGGGTACCACTCTTACACCATCAAGTGCAAAGTCGGGGAACACAGCGACCACCTGATAAATAATTGGGATCCAGCTGGTCCCCCTTAGGCCGGGTTCAACACTGGGATCGCAAAAGGCAAATCGCAATCGCCTATGAAGTGTAATTGCATATCTACCAAGCAATTGTGGCTCCATGTTACAGTGATTGCGTTTTTCAGTCTCATTCCAGAGAATGAGAATGGCGTTCTAACTGCCAGCAAAATGTTACACGCAGTGCACTTTTGCGATATACGCACATCACAGGCACTGCAAGGATTTACCGCAGTGCTTTGCTCAATACCGGCTATCAGCAAAGAGCAGAAAAACTACTTATAAAAGCACCCCAAGTGTGAACTGGCCCTTAAGAGAACTTTATTGGTGATTACAAATTGTTGCAACCTGCAATGTAGAACTCAGGGGCGTATTTAAAATGATTTAAATATACCCCCAAATTCTAATAATCGCCTCCTCCTCCCCATAGCCATACCAA
This sequence comes from Hyperolius riggenbachi, assembly GCF_040937935.1. Classification (NCBI taxonomy): domain Eukaryota; kingdom Metazoa; phylum Chordata; class Amphibia; order Anura; family Hyperoliidae; genus Hyperolius; species Hyperolius riggenbachi. The sequence continues at coordinate 69,055,241 of NC_090654.1, read as the reverse complement.
TCCTCACCAAAAAGGTACAAAGCATAGAACTGCAAACAAAACAAAAAAAGATGCAGGCCAACAATTGTAATTCTGGATAATACCAATTGCACTAGCAAAAACCCGGCAATGCAATTCACATGTTCATCGCCGTGCTGTTGCTATTGGCAAAATGGGAACGATACAATTTTTAAATCGAAACGTGCTTAATAAAAAGGGCCCTAATTACTTAATCTCCATCTAAGATAGTTTATTATATTCTTTTTTTAACAGAGTCCTTTGGCTAAACCAGTTGGCTAAAACTAAATCACATTTTGGCCAATAGGATTGTAAGCCGGCCCACCATGGTAAGGTAGACTCTATTAGGGCGGGTTAGGTGATGGGAGTGAGAGAGGAATAGGGGATAGCGTTTTGGAGAGGGAAGAGGGGGATAGGTGGTCTTAAGGGGTACCACTCTTACACCATCAAGTGCAAAGTCGGGGAACACAGCGACCACCTGATAAATAATTGGGATCCAGCTGGTCCCCCTTAGGCCGGGTTCAACACTGGGATCGCAAAAGGCAAATCGCAATCGCCTATGGAGTGTAATTGCATATCTACAAAGCAATTGTGGCTCCATGTTACAGTGATTGCGTTTTTCAGTCTCATTCCAGAGAATGAGAATGGCGTTCTAACTGCCAGCAAAATGTTACACGCAGTGCACTTTTGCGATATACGCACATCACAGGCACTGCAAGGATTTACCGCAGTGCTTTGCTCAATACCGGCTATCAGCAAAGAGCAGAAAAACTACTTATAAAAGCACCCCAAGTGTGAACTGGCCCTTAAGAGAACTTTATTGGTGATTACAAATTGTTGCAACCTGCAATGTAGAACTCAGGGGCGTATTTAAAATGATTTAAATATACCCCCAAATTCTAATAATCGCCTCCTCCTCCCCATAGCCATACCAATCCTCACCAAAAAGGTACAAAGCATAGAACTGCAAACAAAACAAAAAAAGATGCAGGCCAACAATTGTAATTCTGGAAAATACCAATTGCACTAGCAAAAACCCGGCAATGCAATTCACATGTTCATCGCCGTGCTGTTGCTATTGGAAACATGTAAACGATACAATTTTTAAATCGAAACATGCTTAATAAAAAAGGGCGCTAATTAGTTAATCTCCATCTAAGATAGTTTATTATATTCTTTTTTTAACAGAGTCCTTTGGCTAATCCAGTTGGCTAAAACTAAATCACATTTTGGCCAATAGGATTGTAAGCCGGCCCACCATGGTAAGGTAGACTCTATTAGGGCGGGTTAGGTGATGGGAGTGAGAGAGGAATAGAGTATAGCGTTTTGGAGAGGGAAGAGGGGGATAGGTGGTCTTAAAGGGTTCCACTCTTACACCATCAAGTGCAAAGTCGGGGAACACAACGACCACCTGATAAATAATTGGGATCCAGCTGGTCCCCCTTAGGCCGGGTTCAATACTGGGATTGCAAAAGGCAAATCGCAATCACCTATGGAGTGTAATTGCATTTCTACCAAGCAATTGTGGCTCCATGTTACAGTGATTGCGTTTTTCTGTCTCATTCCAGAGAATGAGAATGGCTTCTAACTGCCAGCAAAATGTTGCACGCAGTGCACTTTTGCGATATACGCACATCACAGGCACTGCAAGGATTTACCGCAGTGCTTTGCTGAATACCGGCTATCAGCAAAGAGCAGAAAAACTACTTATTAAAGCACCCCAAGTGTAAACTGGCCCTTAAGAGAACTTTATTGGTGATTACAAATTGTTGCAACCTGCAGAGTAGAACTCAGGGGCATATTTAAAATGATTTAAATATACCCCCAAATTCTAATAATGGCCTCCTCCTCCCCATAGCCATACCAATCCTCACCAAAAAGGGTCAAAGCATAGAAACGCAAACAAAACAAAAAAAGATGCAGGCCAACAATTGTAATTCTGGATAATACCAATTGCACTAGCAAAAACCCGGCAATGCAATTCACATGTTCATCGCCGTGCTGTTGCAATTGGCAAAATGGGAACGATACAATTTTTAAATCGAAACGTGCTTAATAAAAAGGGCCCTAATTACTTAATCTCCATCTAAGATAGTTTATTATATTCTTTTTTTAACAGAGTCCTTTGGCTAATCCAGTTGGCTAAAACTAAATCACATTTTGGCCAATAGGATTGTAAGCCGGCCCACCATGGTAAGGTAGACTCTATTAGGGCGGGTTAGGGAATAGGAGTGAGAGAGGAATAGGGGATAGCGTTTTGGAGAAGGAAGATGGGGATAGGTGGTCTTAAGGGGTACCACTCTTACACCATCAAGTGCAAAGTCGGGGAACACAGCGACCACCTGATAAATAATTGGGATCCAGCTGGTCCCCCTTAGGCCGGGTTCAACACTGGGATCGCAAAAGGCAAATCGCAATCGCCTATGAAGTGTAATTGCATATCTACCAAGCAATTGTGGCTCCATGTTACAGTGATTGCGTTTTTCAGTCTCATTCCAGAGAATGAGAATGGCGTTCTAACTGCCAGCAAAATGTTACACGCAGTGCACTTTTGCGATATACGCACATCACAGGCACTGCAAGGATTTACCGCAGTGCTTTGCTCAATACCGGCTATCAGCAAAGAGCAGAAAAACTACTTATAAAAGCACCCCAAGTGTGAACTGGCCCTTAAGAGAACTTTATTGGTGATTACAAATTGTTGCAACCTGCAATGTAGAACTCAGGGGCGTATTTAAAATGATTTAAATATACCCCCAAATTCTAATAATCGCCTCCTCCTCCCCATAGCCATACCAATCCTCACCAAAAAGGTACAAAGCATGGAACTGCAAACAAAACAAAAAAAAGATGCAGGCCAACAATTGTAATTCTGGAAAATACCAATTGCACTAGCAAAAACCCGGCAATGCAATTCACATGTTCATCGCCGTGCTGTTGCTATTGGAAAAATGTAAACGATACAATTTTTAAATCGAAACATGCTTAATAAAAAAGGGCGCTAATTAGTTAATCTCCATCTAAGATAGTTTATTATATTCTATTTTTAACAGAGTCCTTTGGCTAATCCAGTTGGCTAAAACTAAATCACATTTTGGCCAATAGGATTGTAAGCCGGCCCACCATGGTAAGGTAGACTCTATTAGGGCGGGTTAGGTGATGGGAGTGAGAGAGGAATAGAGTATAGCGTTTTGGAGAGGGAAGAGGGGGATAGGTGGTCTTAAAGGGTTCCACTCTTACACCATCAAGTGCAAAGTCGGGGAACACAACGACCAGCTGATAAATAATTGGGATCCAGCTGGTCCCCCTGAGGCCGGGTTCAATACTGGGATTGCAAAAGGCAAATCGCAATCACCTATGGAGTGTAATTGCATTTCTACCAAGCAATTGTGGCTCCATGTTACAGTGATTGCGTTTTTCTGTCTCATTCCAGAGAATGAGAATGGCTTCTAACTGCCAGCAAAATGTTGCACGCAGTGCACTTTTGCGATATACGCACATCACAGGCACTGCAAGGATTTACCGCAGTGCTTTGCTGAATACCGGCTATCAGCAAAGAGCAGAAAAACTACTTATTAAAGCACCCCAAGTGTAAACTGGCCCTTAAGAGAACTTTATTGGTGATTACAAATTGTTGCAACCTGCAGAGTAGAACTCAGGGGCATATTTAAAATGATTTAAATATACCCCCAAATTCTAATAATGGCCTCCTCCTCCCCATAGCCATACCAATCCTCACCAAAAAGGGTCAAAGCATAGAAACGCAAACAAAACAAAAAAAGATGCAGGCCAACAATTGTAATTCTGGAAAATACCAATTGCACTAGCAAAAACCCGGCAATGCAATTCACATGTTCATCGCCGTGCTGTTGCTATTGGCAAAATGGGAACGATACAATTTTTAAATCGAAACGTGCTTAAAGAGACTCTGTAACAAAAATTGCATCCTGTTTTTTATCATCCTACAAGTTCCAAAAGCTATTCTAATGTGTTCTAGCTTACTGCAACACTTTGTACTATCACAGTCTATGTAATAAATCAATGTATCTTTCCCCTGTCAGACTTGTCAGCCTGTGTCTGGAAGGATGCCAAGTTCTTCAGTGTTGTGGTTCTGCTATGAACTCCCCCCTCAGGGGGGAAAGAAACACACAAATGATCTCTTGAGATTCAAAAGGAAGGGTGTATACAGCCTGCTTGTGTATGGATGTATTTTCTATGTGTGGACATGCTGTACATCAACCTACTTCCTGTTTTGGTGGCCATTTTGTTTGTTTATAAACAAACTTTTTAAAGCTGTTTTTAACCACTTTTAATGCGGCGGAGAGCGGCGAAATTGTGACAGAGGGTAATAGGAGATGTCCCCTAACGCACTGGTATGTTTACTTTTGTGCGATTTTAACAATACAGATTCTCTTTAATAAAAAAGGGCCCTAATTACTTAATCTCCATCTAAGATAGTTTATTATATTCTTTTTTTAACAGAGTCCTTTGGCTAATCCAGTTGGCTAAAACTAAATCACATTTTGGCCAATAGGATTGTAAGCAGGCCCACCATGGTAAGGTAGACTCTATTAGGGCGGGTTAGGTGATGGGAGTGAGAGAGGAATAGAGTATAGCGTTTTGGAGAGGGAAGAGGGGGATAGGTGGTCTTAAAGGGTTCCACTCTTACACCATCAAGTGCAAAGTCGGGGAACACAACGACCACCTGATAAATAATTGGGATCCAGCTGGTCCCCCTTAGGCCGGGTTCAATACTGGGATTGCAAAAGGCAAATCGCAATCACCTATGGAGTGTAATTGCATTTCTACCAAGCAATTGTGGCTCCATGTTACAGTGATTGCGTTTTTCTGTCTCATTCCAGAGAATGAGAATGGCTTCTAACTGCCAGCAAAATGTTGCACGCAGTGCACTTTTGCGATATACGCACATCACAGGCACTGCAAGGATTTACCGCAGTGCTTTGCTGAATACCGGCTATCAGCAAAGAGCAGAAAAACTACTTATTAAAGCACCCCAAGTGTAAACTGGCCCTTAAGAGAACTTTATTGGTGATTACAAATTGTTGCAACCTGCAGAGTAGAACTCAGGGGCATATTTCAAATGATTTAAATATACCCCCAAATTCTAATAATGGCCTCCTCCTCCCCATAGCCATACCAATCCTCACCAAAAAGGGTCAAAGCATAGAAACGCAAACAAAACAAAAAAAGATGCAGGCCAACAATTGTAATTCTGGATAATACCAATTGCACTAGCAAAAACCCGGCAATGCAATTCACATGTTCATCGCCGTGCTGTTGCAATTGGCAAAATGGGAACGATACAATTTTTAAATCGAAACGTGCTTAATAAAAAGGGCCCTAATTACTTAATCTCCATCTAAGATAGTTTATTATATTCTTTTTTTAACAGAGTCCTTTGGCTAATCCAGTTGGCTAAAACTAAATCACATTTTGGCCAATAGGATTGTAAGCCGGCCCACCATGGTAAGGTAGACTCTATTAGGGCGGGTTAGGGAATAGGAGTGAGAGAGGAATAGGGGATAGCTATTTGGAGAAGGAAGATGGGGATAGGTGGTCTTAAGGGGTACCACTCTTACACCATCAAGTGCAAAGTCGGGGAACACAGCGACCACCTGATAAATAATTGGGATCCAGCTGGTCCCCCTTAGGCCGGGTTCAACACTGGGATCGCAAAAGGCAAATCGCAATCGCCTATGAAGTGTAATTGCATATCTACCAAGCAATTGTGGCTCCATGTTACAGTGATTGCGTTTTTCAGTCTCATTCCAGAGAATGAGAATGGCGTTCTAACTGCCAGCAAAATGTTACACGCAGTGCACTTTTGCGATATACGCACATCACAGGCACTGCAAGGATTTACCGCAGTGCTTTGCTCAATACCGGCTATCAGCAAAGAGCAGAAAAACTACTTATAAAAGCACCCCAAGTGTGAACTGGCCCTTAAGAGAACTTTATTGGTGATTACAAATTGTTGCAACCTGCAATGTAGAACTCAGGGGCGTATTTAAAATGATTTAAATATACCCCCAAATTCTAATAATCGCCTCCTCCTCCCCATAGCCATACCAATCCTCACCAAAAAGGTACAAAGCATAGAACTGCAAACAAAACAAAAAAAGATGCAGGCCAACAATTGTAATTCTGGATAATACCAATTGCACTAGCAAAAACCCGGCAATGCAATTCACATGTTCATCGCCGTGCTGTTGCAATTGGCAAAATGGGAACGATACAATTTTTAAATCGAAACGTGCTTAATAAAAAGGGCCCTAATTACTTAATCTCCATCTAAGATAGTTTATTATATTCTTTTTTTAACAGAGTCCTTTGGCTAATCCAGTTGGCTAAAACTAAATCACATTTTGGCCAATAGGATTGTAAGCCGGCCCACCATGGTAAGGTAGACTCTATTAGGGCGGGTTAGGGAATAGGAGTGAGAGAGGAATAGGGGATAGCGTTTTGGAGAAGGAAGATGGGGATAGGTGGTCTTAAGGGGTACCACTCTTACACCATCAAGTGCAAAGTCGGGGAACACAGCGACCACCTGATAAATAATTGGGATCCAGCTGGTCCCCCTTAGGCCGGGTTCAACACTGGGATCGCAAAAGGCAAATCGCAATCGCCTATGAAGTGTAATTGCATATCTACCAAGCAATTGTGGCTCCATGTTACAGTGATTGCGTTTTTCAGTCTCATTCCAGAGAATGAGAATGGCGTTCTAACTGCCAGCAAAATGTTACACGCAGTGCACTTTTGCGATATACGCACATCACAGGCACTGCAAGGATTTACCGCAGTGCTTTGCTCAATACCGGCTATCAGCAAAGAGCAGAAAAACTACTTATAAAAGCACCCCAAGTGTGAACTGGCCCTTAAGAGAACTTTATTGGTGATTACAAATTGTTGCAACCTGCAATGTAGAACTCAGGGGCGTATTTAAAATGATTTAAATATACCCCCAAATTCTAATAATCGCCTCCTCCTCCCCATAGCCATACCAATCCTCACCAAAAAGGTACAAAGCATAGAACTGCAAACAAAACAAAAAAAAGATGCAGGCCAACAATTGTAATTCTGGAAAATACCAATTGCACTAGCAAAAACCCGGCAATGCAATTCACATGTTCATCGCCGTGCTGTTGCTATTGGAAAAATGTAAACGATACAATTTTTAAATCGAAACATGCTTAATAAAAAAGGGCACTAATTAGTTAATCTCCATCTAAGATAGTTTATTATATTCTATTTTTAACAGAGTCCTTTGGCTAATCCAGTTGGCTAAAACTAAATCACATTTTGGCCAATAGGATTGTAAGCCGGCCCACCATGGTAAGGTAGACTCTATTAGGGCGGGTTAGGTGATGGGAGTGAGAGAGGAATAGAGTATAGCGTTTTGGAGAGGGAAGAGGGGGATAGGTGGTCTTAAAGGGTTCCACTCTTACACCATCAAGTGCAAAGTCGGGGAACACAACGACCACCTGATAAATAATTGGGATCCAGCTGGTCCCCCTTAGGCCGGGTTCAATACTGGGATTGCAAAAGGCAAATCGCAATCACCTATGGAGTGTAATTGCATTTCTACCAAGCAATTGTGGCTCCATGTTACAGTGATTGCGTTTTTCTGTCTCATTCCAGAGAATGAGAATGGCTTCTAACTGCCAGCAAAATGTTGCACGCAGTGCACTTTTGCGATATACGCACATCACAGGCACTGCAAGGATTTACCGCAGTGCTTTGCTGAATACCGGCTATCAGCAAAGAGCAGAAAAACTACTTATTAAAGCACCCCAAGTGTAAACTGGCCCTTAAGAGAACTTTATTGGTGATTACAAATTGTTGCAACCTGCAGAGTAGAACTCGGGCATATTTAAAATGATTTAAATATACCCCCAAATTCTAATAATGGCCTCCTCCTCCCCATAGCCATACCAATCCTCACCAAAAAGGGTCAAAGCATAGAAACGCAAACAAAACAAAAAAAGATGCAGGCCAACAATTGTAATTCTGGAAAATACCAATTGCACTAGCAAAAATCCGGCAATGCAATTCACATGTTCATCGCCGTGCTGTTGCTATTGGCAAAATGGGAACGATACAATTTTTAAATCGAAACGTGCTTAATAAAAAAGGGCCCTAATTACTTAATCTCCATCTAAGATAGTTTATTATATTCTTTTTTTAACAGAGTCCTTTGGCTAATCCAGTTGGCTAAAACTAAATCACATTTTGGCCAATAGGATTGTAAGCAGGCCCACCATGGTAAGGTAGACTCTATTAGGGCGGGTTAGGTGATGGGAGTGAGAGAGGAATAGAGTATAGCGTTTTGGAGAGGGAAGAGGGGGATAGGTGGTCTTAAAGGGTTCCACTCTTACACCATCAAGTGCAAAGTCGGGGAACACAACGACCACCTGATAAATAATTGGGATCCAGCTGGTCCCCCTTAGGCCGGGTTCAATACTGGGATTGCAAAAGGCAAATCGCAATCACCTATGGAGTGTAATTGCATTTCTACCAAGCAATTGTGGCTCCATGTTACAGTGATTGCGTTTTTCTGTCTCATTCCAGAGAATGAGAATGGCTTCTAACTGCCAGCAAAATGTTGCACGCAGTGCACTTTTGCGATATACGCACATCACAGGCACTGCAAGGATTTACCGCAGTGCTTTGCTGAATACCGGCTATCAGCAAAGAGCAGAAAAACTACTTATTAAAGCACCCCAAGTGTAAACTGGCCCTTAAGAGAACTTTATTGGTGATTACAAATTGTTGCAACCTGCAGAGTAGAACTCAGGGGCATATTTCAAATGATTTAAATATACCCCCAAATTCTAATAATGGCCTCCTCCTCCCCATAGCCATACCAATCCTCACCAAAAAGGGTCAAAGCATAGAAACGCAAACAAAACAAAAAAAGATGCAGGCCAACAATTGTAATTCTGGATAATACCAATTGCACTAGCAAAAACCCGGCAATGCAATTCACATGTTCATCGCCGTGCTGTTGCTATTGGCAAAATGGGAACGATACAATTTTTAAATCGAAACGTGCTTAATAAAAAGGGCCCTAATTACTTAATCTCCATCTAAGATAGTTTATTATATTCTTTTTTTAACAGAGTCCTTTGGCTAATCCAGTTGGCTAAAACTAAATCACATTTTGGCCAATAGGATTGTAAGCCGGCCCACCATGGTAAGGTAGACTCTATTAGGGCGGGTTAGGGAATAGGAGTGAGAGAGGAATAGGGGATAGCGTTTTGGAGAAGGAAGATGGGGATAGGTGGTCTTAAGGGGTACCACTCTTACACCATCAAGTGCAAAGTCGGGGAACACAACGACCACCTGATAAATAATTGGGATCCAGCTGGTCCCCCTTAGGCCGGGTTCAACACTGGGATCGCAAAAGGCAAATCGCAATCGCCTATGAAGTGTAATTGCATATCTACCAAGCAATTGTGGCTCCATGTTACAGTGATTGCGTTTTTCAGTCTCATTCCAGAGAATGAGAATGGCGTTCTAACTGCCAGCAAAATGTTACACGCAGTGCACTTTTGCGATATACGCACATCACAGGCACTGCAAGGATTTACCGCAGTGCTTTGCTCAATACCGGCTATCAGCAAAGAGCAGAAAAACTACTTATAAAAGCACCCCAAGTGTGAACTGGCCCTTAAGAGAACTTTATTGGTGATTACAAATTGTTGCAACCTGCAATGTAGAACTCAGGGGCGTATTTAAAATGATTTAAATATACCCCCAAATTCTAATAATCGCCTCCTCCTCCCCATAGCCATACCAATCCTCACCAAAAAGGTACAAAGCATAGAACTGCAAACAAAACAAAAAAAAGATGCAGGCCAACAATTGTAATTCTGGAAAATACCAATTGCACTAGCAAAAACCCGGCAATGCAATTCACATGTTCATCGCCGTGCTGTTGCTATTGGAAAAATGTAAACGATACAATTTTTAAATCGAAACATGCTTAATAAAAAAGGGCGCTAATTAGTTAATCTCCATCTAAGATAGTTTATTATATTCTATTTTTAACAGAGTCCTTTGGCTAATCCAGTTGGCTAAAACTAAATCACATTTTGGCCAATAGGATTGTAAGCCGGCCCACCATGGTAAGGTAGACTCTATTAGGGCGGGTTAGGTGATGGGAGTGAGAGAGGAATAGAGTATAGCGTTTTGGAGAGGGAAGAGGGGGATAGGTGGTCTTAAAGGGTTCCACTCTTACACCATCAAGTGCAAAGTCGATGAACACAACGACCACCTGATAAATAATTGGGATCCAGCTGGTCCCCCTGAGGCCGGGTTCAATACTGGGATTGCAAAAGGCAAATCGCAATCACCTATGGAGTGTAATTGCATTTCTACCAAGCAATTGTGGCTCCATGTTACAGTGATTGCGTTTTTCTGTCTCATTCCAGAGAATGAGAATGGCTTCTAACTGCCAGCAAAATGTTGCACGCAGTGCACTTTTGCGATATACGCACATCACAGGCACTGCAAGGATTTACCGCAGTGCTTTGCTGAATACCGGCTATCAGCAAAGAGCAGAAAAACTACTTATTAAAGCACCCCAAGTGTAAACTGGCCCTTAAGAGAACTTTATTGGTGATTACAAATTGTTGCAACCTGCAGAGTAGAACTCAGGGGCATATTTAAAATGATTTAAATATACCCCCAAATTCTAATAATGGCCTCCTCCTCCCCATAGCCATACCAATCCTCACCAAAAAGGGTCAAAGCATAGAAACGCAAACAAAACAAAAAAAGATGCAGGCCAACAATTGTAATTCTGGAAAATACCAATTGCACTAGCAAAAACCCGGCAATGCAATTCACATGTTCATCGCCGTGCTGTTGCTATTGGCAAAATGGGAACGATACAATTTTTAAATCGAAACGTGCTTAATAAAAAAGGGCCCTAATTACTTAATCTCCATCTAAGATAGTTTATTATATTCTTTTTTTAACAGAGTCCTTTGGCTAATCCAGTTGGCTAAAACTAAATCACATTTTGGCCAATAGGATTGTAAGCAGGCCCACCATGGTAAGGTAGACTCTATTAGGGCGGGTTAGGTAATGGGAGTGAGAGAGGAATAGAGTATAGCGTTTTGGAGAGGGAAGAGGGGGATAGGTGGTCTTAAAGGGTTCCACTCTTACACCATCAAGTGCAAAGTCGGGGAACACAACCACCACCTGATAAATAATTGGGATCCAGCTGGTCCCCCTGAGGCCGGGTTCAATACTGGGATTGCAAAAGGCAAATCGCAATCACCTATGGAGTGTAATTGCATTTCTACCAAGCAATTGTGGCTCCATGTTACAGTGATTGCGTTTTTCTGTCTCATTCCAGAGAATGAGAATGGCTTCTAACTGCCAGCAAAATGTTGCACGCAGTGCACTTTTGCGATATACGCACATCACAGGCACTGCAAGGATTTACCGCAGTGCTTTGCTGAATACCGGCTATCAGCAAAGAGCAGAAAAACTACTTATTAAAGCACCCCAAGTGTAAACTGGCCCTTAAGAGAACTTTATTGGTGATTACAAATTGTTGCAACCTGCAGAGTAGAACTCAGGGGCATATTTAAAATGATTTAAATATACCCCCAAATTCTAATAATGGCCTCCTCCTCCCCATAGCCATACCAATCCTCACCAAAAAGGTACAAAGCATAGAACTGCAAACAAAACAAAAAAAGATGCAGGCCAACAATTGTAATTCTGGAAAATACCAATTGCACTAGCAAAAACCCGGCAATGCAATTCACATGTTCATCGCCGTGCTGTTGCTATTGGAAAAATGTAAACGATACAATTTTTAAATCGAAACATGCTTAATAAAAAAGGGCGCTAATTAGTTAATCTCCATCTAAGATAGTTTATTATATTCTTTTTTTAACAGAGTCCTTTGGCTAATCCAGTTGGCTAAAACTAAATCACATTTTGGCCAATAGGATTGTAAGCCGGCCCACCATGGTAAGGTAGACTCTATTAGGGCGGGTTAGGTGATGGGAGTGAGAGAGGAATAGAGTATAGCGTTTTGGAGAGGGAAGAGGGGGATAGGTGGTATTAAAGGGTTCCACTCTTACACCATCAAGTGCAAAGTCGGGGAACACAACCACCACCTGATAAATAATTGGGATCCAGCTGGTCCCCCTGAGGCCGGGTTCAATACTGGGATTGCAAAAGGCAAATCGCAATCACCTATGGAGTGTAATTGCATTTCTACCAAGCAATTGTGGCTCCATGTTACAGTGATTGCGTTTTTCTGTCTCATTCCAGAGAATGAGAATGGCTTCTAACTGCCAGCAAAATGTTGCACGCAGTGCACTTTTGCGATATACGCACATCACAGGCACTGCAAGGATTTACCGCAGTGCTTTGCTGAATACCGGCTATCAGCAAAGAGCAGAAAAACTACTTATTAAAGCACCCCAAGTGTAAACTGGCCCTTAAGAGAACTTTATTGGTGATTACAAATTGTTGCAACCTGCAGAGTAGAACTCAGGGGCATATTTAAAATGATTTAAATATACCCCCAAATTCTAATAATGGCCTCCTCCTCCCCATAGCCATACCAATCCTCACCAAAAAGGGTCAAAGCATAGAAACGCAAACAAAACAAAAAAAGATGCAGGCCAACAATTGTAATTCTGGAAAATACCAATTGCACTAGCAAAAACTCGGCAATGCAATTCACATGTTCATCGCCGTGCTGTTGCTACTGGCAAAATGGGAACGATACAATTTTTAAATCGAAACGTGCTTAATAAAAAAGGGCCCTAATTACTTAATCTCCATCTAAGATAGTTTATTATATTCTTTTTTTAACAGAGTCCTTTGGCTAATCCAGTTGGCTAAAACTAAATCACATTTTGGCCAATAGGATTGTAAGCCGGCCCACCATGGTAAGGTAGACTCTATTAGGGCGGGTTAGGGAATAGGAGTGAGAGGAATAGGGGATAGCGTTTTGGAGAAGGAAGATGGGGATAGGTGGTCTTAAGGGGTACCACTCTTACACCATGAAGTGCAAAGTCGGGGAACACAGCGACCACCTGATAATTGAGATCCAGCTGGTCCCCCTTAGGCCGGGTTCAATACTGGGATCGCAAAAGGCAAATTGCAATCGCCTATGGAGTGTAATTGCATATCTACCAAGCAATTGTGGCTCCATGTTACAGTGATTGCGTTTTTCAGTCTCATTCCAGAGAATGAGAATGGCGTTCTAACTGCCAGCAAAATGTTACACGCAGTGCACTTTTGCGATATACGCACATCACAGGCACTGCAAGGATTTACCGCAGTGCTTTGCTGAATACCGGCTATCAGCAAAGAGCAGAAAAACTACTTATAAAAGCACCCCAAGTGTGAACTGGCCCTTAAGAGAACTTTATTGGTGATTACAAATTGTTGCAACCTGCAATGTAGAACTCAGGGGCGTATTTAAAATGATTTAAATATACCCCCAAATTCTAATAATGGCCTCCTCCTCCCCATAGCCATACCAATCCTCACCAAAAAGGTACAAAGCATAGAACTGCAAACAAAACAAAAAAAGATGCAGGCCAACAATTGTAATTCTGGAAAATACCAATTGCACTAGCAAAAACCCGGCAATGCAATTCACATGTTCATCGCCGTGCTGTTGCTATTGGAAAAATGTGAACGATACAATTTTTAAATCGAAACATGCTTAATAAAAAAGGGCGCTAATTAGTTAATCTCCATCTAAGATAGTTTATTATATTCTTTTTTTAACAGAGTCCTTTGGCTAATCCAGTTGGCTAAAACTAAATCACATTTTGGCCAATAGGATTGTAAGCAGGCCCACCATGGTAAGGTAGACTCTATTAGGGCGGGTTAGGTGATGGGAGTGAGAGAGGAATAGAGTATAGCGTTTTGGAGAGGGAAGAGGGGGATAGGTGGTCTTAAAGGGTTCCACTCTTACACCATCAAGTGCAAAGTCGGGGAACACAACCACCACCTGATAAATAATTGGGATCCAGCTGGTCCCCCTGAGGCCGGGTTCAATACTGGGATTGCAAAAGGCAAATCGCAATCACCTATGGAGTGTAATTGCATTTCTACCAAGCAATTGTGGCTCCATGTTACAGTGATTGCGTTTTTCTGTCTCATTCCAGAGAATGAGAATGGCTTCTAACTGCCAGCAAAATGTTGCACGCAGTGCACTTTTGCGATATACGCACATCACAGGCACTGCAAGGATTTACCGCAGTGCTTTGCTGAATACCGGCTATCAGCAAAGAGCAGAAAAACTACTTATTAAAGCACCCCAAGTGTAAACTGGCCCTTAAGAGAACTTTATTGGTGATTACAAATTGTTGCAACCTGCAGAGTAGAACTCAGGGGCATATTTAAAATGATTTAAATATACCCCCAAATTCTAATAATGGCCTCCTCCTCCCCATAGCCATACCAATCCTCACCAAAAAGGGTCAAAGCATAGAAACGCAAACAAAACAAAAAAAGATGCAGGCCAACAATTGTAATTCTGGAAAATACCAATTGCACTAGCAAAAACCCGGCAATGCAATTCACATGTTCATCGCCGTGCTGTTGCTACTGGCAAAATGGGAACGATACAATTTTTAAATCGAAACGTGCTTAATAAAAAAGGGCCCTAATTACTTAATCTCCATCTAAGATAGTTTATTATATTCTTTTTTTAACAGAGTCCTTTGGCTAATCCAGTTGGCTAAAACTAAATCACATTTTGGCCAATAGGATTGTAAGCCGGCCCACCATGGTAAGGTAGACTCTATTAGGGCGGGTTAGGGAATAGGAGTGAGAGGAATAGGGGATAGCGTTTTGGAGAAGGAAGATGGGGATAGGTGGTCTTAAGGGGTACCACTCTTACACCATGAAGTGCAAAGTCGGGGAACACAGCGACCACCTGATAATTGAGATCCAGCTGGTCCCCCTTAGGCCGGGTTCAACACTGGGATCGCAAAAGGCAAATTGCAATCGCCTATGGAGTGTAATTGCATATCTACCAAGCAATTGTGGCTCCATGTTACAGTGATTGCGTTTTTCAGTCACATTCCAGAGAATGAGAATGGCGTTCTAACTGCCAGCAAAATGTTACACGCAGTGCACTTTTGCGATATACGCACATCACAGGCACTGCAAGGATTTACCGCAGTGCTTTGCTGAATACCGGCTATCAGCAAAGAGCAGAAAAACTACTTATAAAAGCACCCCAAGTGTGAACTGGCCCTTAAGAGAACTTTATTGGTGATTACAAATTGTTGCAACCTGCAATGTAGAACTCAGGGGCGTATTTAAAATGATTTAAATATACCCCCAAATTCTAATAATGGCCTCCTCCTCCCCATAGCCATACCAATCCTCACCAAAAAGGTACAAAGCATAGAACTGCAAACAAAACAAAAAAAGATGCAGGCCAACAATTGTAATTCTGGAAAATACCAATTGCACTAGCAAAAACCCGGCAATGCAATTCACATGTTCATCGCCGTGCTGTTGCTATTGGAAAAATGTGAACGATACAATTTTTAAATCGAAACATGCTTAATAAAAAAGGGCGCTAATTAGTTAATCTCCATCTAAGATAGTTTATTATATTCTTTTTTTAACAGAGTCCTTTGGCTAATCCAGTTGGCTAAAACTAAATCACATTTTGGCCAATAGGATTGTAAGCCGGCCCACCATGGTAAGGTAGACTCTATTAGGGCGGGTTAGGTGATGGGAGTGAGAGAGGAATAGAGTATAGCGTTTTGGAGAGGGAAGAGGGGGATAGGTGGTCTTAAAGGGTTCCACTCTTACACCATCAAGTGCAAAGTTGGGGAACACAACGACCACCTGATAAATAATTGGGATCCAGCTGGTCCCCCTTAGGCCGGGTTCAATACTGGGATTGCAAAAGGCAAATCGCAATCACCTATGGAGTGTAATTGCATTTCTACCAAGCAATTGTGGCTCCATGTTACAGTGATTGCGTTTTTCTGTCTCATTCCAGAGAATGAGAATGGCTTCTAACTGCCAGCAAAATGTTGCACGCAGTGCACTTTTGCGATATACGCACATCACAGGCACTGCAAGGATTTACCGCAGTGCTTTGCTGAATACCGGCTATCAGCAAAGAGCAGAAAAACTACTTATTAAAGCAACCCAAGTGTAAACTGGCCCTTAAGAGAACTTTATTGGTGATTACAAATTGTTGCAACCTGCAGAGTAGAACTCAGGGGCATATTCAAAATGATTTAAATATACCCTCAAATTCTAATAATGGCCTCCTCCTCCCTATAGCCATACCAATCCTCACCAAAAAGGGTCAAAGCATAGAACTGCAAACAAAACAAAAAAAGATGCAGGCCAACAATTGTAATTCTGGAAAATACCAATTGCACTAGCAAAAACCCGGCAATGCAATTCACATGTTCATCGCCGTGCTGTTGCTATTGGAAAAATGTAAACGATACAATTTTTAAATCGAAACATGCTTAATAAAAAAGGGCGCTAATTAGTTAATCTCCATCTAAGATAGTTTATTATATTCTTTTTTTAACAGAGTCCTTTGGCTAATCCAGTTGGCTAAAACTAAATCACATTTTGGCCAATAGGATTGTAAGCCGGCCCACCATGGTAAGGTAGACTCTATTAGGGCGGGTTAGGTGATGGGAGTAAGAGAGGAATAGAGTATAGCGTTTTGGAGAGGGAAGAGGGGGATAGGTGGTCTTAAAGGGTTCCACTCTTACACCATCAAGTGCAAAGTCGGGGAACACAACCACCACCTGATAAATAATTGGGATCCAGCTGGTCCCCCTTAGGCCGGGTTCAATACTGGGATTGCAAAAGGCAAATCGCAATCACCTATGGAGTGTAATTGCATTTCTACCAAGCAATTGTGGCTCCATGTTACAGTGATTGCGTTTTTCTGTCTCATTCCAGAGAATGAGAATGGCTTCTAACTGCCAGCAAAATGTTGCACGCAGTGCACTTTTGCGATATACGCACATCACAGGCACTGCAAGGATTTACCGCAGTGCTTTGCTGAATACCGGCTATCAGCAAAGAGCAGAAAAACTACTTATTAAAGCACCCCAAGTGTAAACTGGCCCTTAAGAGAACTTTATTGGTGATTACAAATTGTTGCAACCTGCAGAGTAGAACTCAGGGGCATATTTAAAATGATTTAAATATACCCCCAAATTCTAATAATGGCCTCCTCCTCCCCATAGCCATACCAATCCTCACCAAAAAGGGTCAAAGCATAGAAACGCAAACAAAACAAAAAAAGATGCAGGCCAACAATTGTAATTCTGGAAAATACCAATTGCACTAGCAAAAACCCGGCAATGCAATTCACATGTTCATCGCCGTGCTGTTGCTATTGGCAAAATGGGAACGATACAATTTTTAAATCGAAACGTGCTTAATAAAAAAGGGCCCTAATTACTTAATTTCCATCTAAGATAGTTTATTATATTCTTTTTTTTAACAGAGTCCTTTGGCTAATCCAGTTGGCTAAAACTAAATCACATTTTGGCCAATAGGATTGTAAGCCGGCCCACCATGGTAAGGTAGACTCTATTAGGGCGGGTTCGGGAATAGGAGTGAGAGAGGAATAGGGGATAGCGTTTTGGAGAAGGAAGATGGGGATAGGTGGTCTTAAGGGGTACCACTCTTACACCATCAAGTGCAAAGTCGGGGAACACAGCGACCACCTGATAAATAATTGGGATCCAGCTGGTCCCCCTTAGGCCGGGATCAACACTGGGATCGCAAAAGGCAAATCGCAATCGCCTATGGAGTGTAATTGCATATCTACCAAGCAATTGTGGCTCCATGTTACAGTGATTGCGTTTTTCAGTCTCATTCCAGAGAATGAGAATGGCGTTCTAACTGCCAGCAAAATGTTACACGCAGTGCACTTTTGCGATATACGCACATCACAGGCACTGCAAGGATTTACCGCAGTGCTTTGCTGAATACCGGCTATCAGCAAAGAGCAGAAAAACTACTTATAAAAGCACCCCAAGTGTGAACTGGCCCTTAAGAGAACTTTATTGGTGATTACAAATTGTTGCAACCTGCAATGTAGAACTCAGGGGCGTATTTAAAATGATTTAAATATACCCCCAAATTCTAATAATGGCCTCCTCCTCCCCATAGCCATACCAATCCTAACCAAAAAGGTACAAAGCATAGAACTGCAAACAAAACAAAAAAAGATGCAGGCCAACAATTGTAATTCTGGAAAATACCAATTGCACTAGCAAAAACCCGGCAATGCAATTCACATGTTCATCGCCGTGCTGTTGCTATTGGAAAAATGTGAACGATACAATTTTTAAATCGAAACATGCTTAATAAAAAAGGGCGCTAATTAGTTAATCTCCATCTAAGATAGTTTATTATATTCTTTTTTTAACAGAGTCCTTTGGCTAATCCAGTTGGCTAAAACTAAATCACATTTTGGCCAATAGGATTGTAAGCAGGCCCACCATGGTAAGGTAGACTCTATTAGGGCGGGTTAGGTGATGGGAGTGAGAGAGGAATAGAGTATAGCGTTTTGGAGAGGGAAGAGGGGGATAGGTGGTCTTAAAGGGTTCCACTCTTACACCATCAAGTGCAAAGTCGGGGAACACAACGACCACCTGATAAATAATTGGGATCCAGCTGGTCCCCCTTAGGCCGGGTTCAATACTGGGGTTGCAAAAGGCAAATCGCAATCACCTATGGAGTGTAATTGCATTTCTACCAAGCAATTGTGGCTCCATGTTACAGTGATTGCGTTTTTCTGTCTCATTCCAGAGAATGAGAATGGCTTCTAACTGCCAGCAAAATGTTGCACGCAGTGCACTTTTGCGATATACGCACATCACAGGCACTGCAAGGATTTACCGCAGTGCTTTGCTGAATACCGGCTATCAGCAAAGAGCAGAAAAACTACTTATTAAAGCACCCCATGTGTAAACTGGCCCTTAAGAGAACTTTATTGGTGATTACAAATTGTTGCAACCTGCAGAGTAGAACTCAGGGGCATATTTAAAATGATTTAAATATACCCCCAAATTCTAATAATGGCCTCCTCCTCCCCATAGCCATACCAATCCTCACCAAAAAGGGTCAAAGCATAGAAACGCAAACAAAACAAAAAAAGATGCAGGCCAACAATTGTAATTCTGGAAAATACCAATTGCACTAGCAAAAACCCGGCAATGCAATTCACATGTTCATCGCCGTGCTGTTGCTATTGGCAAAATGGGAACGATACAATTTTTAAATCGAAACGTGCTTAATAAAAAGGGCCCTAATTACTTAATCTCCATCTAAGATAGTTTATTATATTCTTTTTTTAACAGAGTCCTTTGGCTAATCCAGTTGGCTAAAACTAAATCACATTTAGGCCAATAGGATTGTAAGCCGGCCCACCATGGTAAGGTAGACTCTATTAGGGCGGGTTAGGGAATAGGAGTGAGAGAGGAATAGGGGATAGCGTTTTGGAGAAGGAAGATGGGGATAGGTGGTCTTAAGGGGTACCACTCTTACACCATCAAGTGCAAAGTCGGGGAACACAGCGACCACCTGATAATTGGGATCCAGCTGGTCCCTCTTAGGCCGGGTTCAACACTGGGTTCGCAAAAGGCAAATCGCAATCGCCTATGGAGTGTAATTGCATATCTACCAAGCAATTGTGGCTCCATGTTACAGTGATTGCGTTTTTCAGTCTCATTCCAGAGAATGAGAATGGCGTTCTAACTGCCAGCAAAATGTTACACGCAGTGCACTTTTGCGATATACGCACATCACAGGCACTGCAAGGATTTACCGCAGTGCTTTGCTGAATACCGGCTATCAGCAAAGAGCAGAAAAACTACTTATAAAAGCACCCCAAGTGTGAACTTGCCCTTAAGAGAACTTTATTGGTGATTACAAATTGTTGCAACCTGCAATGTAGAACTCAGGGGCGTATTTAAAATGATTTAAATATACCCCCAAATTCTAATAATGGCCTCCTCCTCCCCATAGCCATACCAATCCTCACCAAAAAGGTACAAAGCATAGAACTGCAAACAAAACAAAAAAAGATGCAGGCCAACAATTGTAATTCTGGAAAATACCAATTGCACTAGCAAAAACCCGGCAATGCAATTCACATGTTCATCGCCGTGCTGTTGCTATTGGAAAAATGTAAACGATACAATTTTTAAATCGAAACATGCTTAATAAAAAAGGGCGCTAATTAGTTAATCTCCATCTAAGATAGTTTATTATATTCTATTTTTAACAGAGTCCTTTGGCTAATCCAGTTGGCTAAAACTAAATCACATTTTGGCCAATAGGATTGTAAGCCGGCCCACCATGGTAAGGTAGACTCTATTAGGGCGGGTTAGGTGATGGGAGTGAGAGAGGAATAGAGTATAGCGTTTTGGAGAGGGAAGAGGGGGATAGGTGGTCTTAAAGGGTTCCACTCTTACACCATCAAGTGCAAAGTCGGGGAACACAACCACCACCTGATAAATAATTGGGATCCAGCTGGTCCCCCTGAGGCCGGGTTCAATACTGGGATTGCAAAAGGCAAATCGCAATCACCTATGGAGTGTAATTGCATTTCTACCAAGCAATTGTGGCTCCATGTTACAGTGATTGCGTTTTTCTGTCTCATTCCAGAGAATGAGAATGTCTTCTAACTGCCAGCAAAATGTTGCACGCAGTGCACTTTTGCGATATACGCACATCACAGGCACTGCAAGGATTTACCGCAGTGCTTTGCTGAATACCGGCTATCAGCAAAGAGCAGAAAAACTACTTATTAAAGCACCCCAAGTGTAAACTGGCCCTTAAGAGAACTTTATTGGTGATTACAAATTGTTGCAACCTGCAGAGTAGAACTCAGGGGCATATGTAAAATGATTTAAATATACCCCCAAATTCTAATAATGGCCTCCTCCTCCCCATAGCCATACCAATCCTCACCAAAAAGGGTCAAAGCATAGAAACGCAAACAAAACAAAAAAAGATGCAGGCCAACAATTGTAATTCTGGAAAATACCAATTGCACTAGCAAAAACCCGGCAATGCAATTCACATGTTCATCGCCGTGCTGTTGCTACTGGCAAAATGGGAACGATACAATTTTTAAATCGAAACGTGCTTAATAAAAAAGGGCCCTAATTACTTAATCTCCATCTAAGATAGTTTATTATATTCTTTTTTTAACAGAGTCCTTTGGCTAATCCAGTTGGCTAAAACTAAATCACATTTTGGCCAATAGGATTGTAAGCCGGCCCACCATGGTAAGGTAGACTCTATTAGGGCGGGTTAGGGAATAGGAGTGAGAGGAATAGGGGATAGCGTTTTGGAGAAGGAAGATGGGGATAGGTGGTCTTAAGGGGTACCACTCTTACACCATGAAATGCAAAGTCGGGGAACACAGCGACCACCTGATAATTGAGATCCAGCTGGTCCCCCTTAGGCCGGGTTCAACACTGGGATCGCAAAAGGCAAATTGCAATCGCCTATGGAGTGTAATTGCATATCTACCAAGCAATTGTGGCTCCATGTTACAGTGATTGCGTTTTTCAGTCTCATTCCAGAGAATGAGAATGGCGTTCTAACTGCCAGCAAAATGTTACACGCAGTGCACTTTTGCGATATACGCACATCACAGGCACTGCAAGGATTTACCGCAGTGCTTTGCTGAATACCGGCTATCAGCAAAGAGCAGAAAAACTACTTATAAAAGCACCCCAAGTGTGAACTGGCCCTTAAGAGAACTTTATTGGTGATTACAAATTGTTGCAACCTGCAATGTAGAACTCAGGGGCGTATTTAAAATGATTTAAATATACCCCCAAATTCTAATAATGGCCTCCTCCTCCCCATAGCCATACCAATCCTCACCAAAAAGGTACACAGCATAGAACTGCAAACAAAACAAAAAAAGATGCAGGCCAACAATTGTAATTCTGGAAAATACCAATTGCACTAGCAAAAACCCGGCAATGCAATTCACATGTTCATCGCCGTGCTGTTGCTATTGGAAAAATGTGAACGATACAATTTTTAAATCGAAACATGCTTAATAAAAAAGGGCGCTAATTAGTTAATCTCCATCTAAGATAGTTTATTATATTCTTTTTTTAACAGAGTCCTTTGGCTAATCCAGTTGGCTAAAACTAAATCACATTTTGGCCAATAGGATTGTAAGCAGGCCCACCATGGTAAGGTAGACTCTATTAGGGCGGGTTAGGTGATGGGAGTGAGAGAGGAATAGAGTATAGCGTTTTGGAGAGGGAAGAGGGGGATAGGTGGTCTTAAAGGGTTCCACTCTTACACCATCAAGTGCAAAGTTGGGGAACACAACGACCACCTGATAAATAATTGGGATCCAGCTGGTCCCCCTTAGGCCGGGTTCAATACTGGGATTGCAAAAGGCAAATCGCAATCACCTATGGAGTGTAATTGCATTTCTACCAAGCAATTGTGGCTCCATGTTACAGTGATTGCGTTTTTCTGTCTCATTCCAGAGAATGAGAATGGCTTCTAACTGCCAGCAAAATGTTGCACGCAGTGCACTTTTGCGATATACGCACATCACAGGCACTGCAAGGATTTACCGCAGTGCTTTGCTGAATACCGGCTATCAGCAAAGAGCAGAAAAACTACTTATTAAAGCAACCCAAGTGTAAACTGGCCCTTAAGAGAACTTTATTGGTGATTACAAATTGTTGCAACCTGCAGAGTAGAACTCAGGGGCATATTTAAAATGATTTAAATATACCCTCAAATTCTAATAATGGCCTCCTCCTCCCTATAGCCATACCAATCCTCACCAAAAAGGGTCAAAGCATAGAACTGCAAACAAAACAAAAAAAGATGCAGGCCAACAATTGTAATTCTGGAAAATACCAATTGCACTAGCAAAAACCCGGCAATGCAATTCACATGTTCATCGCCGTGCTGTTGCTATTGGAAAAATGTAAACAATACAATTTTTAAATCGAAACATGCTTAATAAAAAAGGGCGCTAATTAGTTAATCTCCATCTAAGATAGTTTATTATATTCTTTTTTTAACAGAGTCCTTTGGCTAATCCAGTTGGCTAAAACTAAATCACATTTTGGCCAATAGGATTGTAAGCCGGCCCACCATGGTAAGGTAGACTCTATTAGGGCGGGTTAGGTGATGGGAGTAAGAGAGGAATAGAGTATAGCGTTTTGGAGAGGGAAGAGGGGGATAGGTGGTCTTAAAGGGTTCCACTCTTACACCATCAAGTGCAAAGTCGGGGAACACAACCACCACCTGATAAATAATTGGGATCCAGCTGGTCCCCCTTAGGCCGGGTTCAATACTGGGATTGCAAAAGGCAAATCGCAATCACCTATGGAGTGTAATTGCATTTCTACCAAGCAATTGTGGCTCCATGTTACAGTGATTGCGTTTTTCTGTCTCATTCCAGAGAATGAGAATGGCTTCTAACTGCCAGCAAAATGTTGCACGCAGTGCACTTTTGCGATATACGCACATCACAGGCACTGCAAGGATTTACCGCAGTGCTTTGCTGAATACCGGCTATCAGCAAAGAGCAGAAAAACTACTTATTAAAGCACCCCAAGTGTAAACTGGCCCTTAAGAGAACTTTATTGGTGATTACAAATTGTTGCAACCTGCAGAGTAGAACTCAGGGGCATATTTAAAATGATTTAAATATACCCCCAAATTCTAATAATGGCCTCCTCCTCCCCATAGCCATACCAATCCTCACCAAAAAGGGTCAAAGCATAGAAACGCAAACAAAACAAAAAAAGATGCAGGCCAACAATTGTAATTCTGGAAAATACCAATTGCACTAGCAAAAACCCGGCAATGCAATTCACATGTTCATCGCCGTGCTGTTGCTATTGGCAAAATGGGAACGATACAATTTTTAAATCGAAACGTGCTTAATAAAAAAGGGCCCTAATTACTTAATTTCCATCTAAGATAGTTTATTATATTCTTTTTTTTAACAGAGTCCTTTGGCTAATCCAGTTGGCTAAAACTAAATCACATTTTGGCCAATAGGATTGTAAGCCGGCCCACCATGGTAAGGTAGACTCTATTAGGGCGGGTTCGGGAATAGGAGTGAGAGAGGAATAGGGGATAGCGTTTTGGAGAAAGAAGATGGGGATAGGTGGTCTTAAGGGGTACCACTCTTACACCATCAAGTGCAAAGTCGGGGAACACAGCGACCACCTGATAAATAATTGGGATCCAGCTGGTCCCCCTTAGGCCGGGATCAACACTGGGATCGCAAAAGGCAAATCGCAATCGCCTATGGAGTGTAATTGCATATCTACCAAGCAATTGTGGCTCCATGTTACAGTGATTGCGTTTTTCAGTCTCATTCCAGAGAATGAGAATGGCGTTCTAACTGCCAGCAAAATGTTACACGCAGTGCACTTTTGCGATATACGCACATCACAGGCACTGCAAGGATTTACCGCAGTGCTTTGCTGAATACCGGCTATCAGCAAAGAGCAGAAAAACTACTTATAAAAGCACCCCAAGTGTGAACTGGCCCTTAAGAGAACTTTATTGGTGATTACAAATTGTTGCAACCTGCAATGTAGAACTCAGGGGCGTATTTAAAATGATTTAAATATACCCCCAAATTCTAATAATGGCCTCCTCCTCCCCATAGCCATACCAATCCTAACCAAAAAGGTACAAAGCATAGAACTGCAAACAAAACAAAAAAAGATGCAGGCCAACAATTGTAATTCTGGAAAATACCAATTGCACTAGCAAAAACCCGGCAATGCAATTCACATGTTCATCGCCGTGCTGTTGCTATTGGAAAAATGTGAACGATACAATTTTTAAATCGAAACATGCTTAATAAAAAAGGGCGCTAATTAGTTAATCTCCATCTAAGATAGTTTATTATATTCTTTTTTTAACAGAGTCCTTTGGCTAATCCAGTTGGCTAAAACTAAATCACATTTTGGCCAATAGGATTGTAAGCAGGCCCACCATGGTAAGGTAGACTCTATTAGGGCGGGTTAGGTGATGGGAGTGAGAGAGGAATAGAGTATAGCGTTTTGGAGAGGGAAGAGGGGGATAGGTGGTCTTAAAGGGTTCCACTCTTACACCATCAAGTGCAAAGTCGGGGAACACAACGACCACCTGATAAATAATTGGGATCCAGCTGGTCCCCCTTAGGCCGGGTTCAATACTGGGGTTGCAAAAGGCAAATCGCAATCACCTATGGAGTGTAATTGCATTTCTACCAAGCAATTGTGGCTCCATGTTACAGTGATTGCGTTTTTCTGTCTCATTCCAGAGAATGAGAATGGCTTCTAACTGCCAGCAAAATGTTGCACGCAGTGCACTTTTGCGATATACGCACATCACAGGCACTGCAAGGATTTACCGCAGTGCTTTGCTGAATACCGGCTATCAGCAAAGAGCAGAAAAACTACTTATTAAAGCACCCCATGTGTAAACTGGCCCTTAAGAGAACTTTATTGGTGATTACAAATTGTTGCAACCTGCAGAGTAGAACTCAGGGGCATATTTAAAATGATTTAAATATACCCCCAAATTCTAATAATGGCCTCCTCCTCCCCATAGCCATACCAATCCTCACCAAAAAGGGTCAAAGCATAGAAACGCAAACAAAACAAAAAAAGATGCAGGCCAACAATTGTAATTCTGGAAAATACCAATTGCACTAGCAAAAACCCGGCAATGCAATTCACATGTTCATCGCCGTGCTGTTGCTATTGGCAAAATGGGAACGATACAATTTTTAAATCGAAACGTGCTTAATAAAAAGGGCCCTAATTACTTAATCTCCATCTAAGATAGTTTATTATATTCTTTTTTTAACAGAGTCCTTTGGCTAATCCAGTTGGCTAAAACTAAATCACATTTAGGCCAATAGGATTGTAAGCCGGCCCACCATGGTAAGGTAGACTCTATTAGGGCGGGTTAGGGAATAGGAGTGAGAGAGGAATAGGGGATAGCGTTTTGGAGAAGGAAGATGGGGATAGGTGGTCTTAAGGGGTACCACTCTTACACCATCAAGTGCAAAGTCGGGGAACACAGCGACCACCTGATAATTGGGATCCAGCTGGTCCCTCTTAGGCCGGGTTCAACACTGGGTTCGCAAAAGGCAAATCGCAATCGCCTATGGAGTGTAATTGCATATCTACCAAGCAATTGTGGCTCCATGTTACAGTGATTGCGTTTTTCAGTCTCATTCCAGAGAATGAGAATGGCGTTCTAACTGCCAGCAAAATGTTACACGCAGTGCACTTTTGCGATATACGCACATCACAGGCACTGCAAGGATTTACCGCAGTGCTTTGCTGAATACCGGCTATCAGCAAAGAGCAGAAAAACTACTTATAAAAGCACCCCAAGTGTGAACTGGCCCTTAAGAGAACTTTATTGGTGATTACAAATTGTTGCAACCTGCAATGTAGAACTCAGGGGCGTATTTAAAATGATTTAAATATACCCCCAAATTCTAATAATGGCCTCCTCCTCCCCATAGCCATACCAATCCTCACCAAAAAGGTACAAAGCATAGAACTGCAAACAAAACAAAAAAAGATGCAGGCCAACAATTGTAATTCTGGAAAATACCAATTGCACTAGCAAAAACCCGGCAATGCAATTCACATGTTCATCGCCGTGCTGTTGCTATTGGAAAAATGTAAACGATACAATTTTTAAATCGAAACATGCTTAATAAAAAAGGGCGCTAATTAGTTAATCTCCATCTAAGATAGTTTATTATATTCTATTTTTAACAGAGTCCTTTGGCTAATCCAGTTGGCTAAAACTAAATCACATTTTGGCCAATAGGATTGTAAGCCGGCCCACCATGGTAAGGTAGACTCTATTAGGGCGGGTTAGGTGATGGGAGTGAGAGAGGAATAGAGTATAGCGTTTTGGAGAGGGAAGAGGGGGATAGGTGGTCTTAAAGGGTTCCACTCTTACACCATCAAGTGCAAAGTCGGGGAACACAACCACCACCTGATAAATAATTGGGATCCAGCTGGTCCCCCTGAGGCCGGGTTCAATACTGGGATTGCAAAAGGCAAATCGCAATCACCTATGGAGTGTAATTGCATTTCTACCAAGCAATTGTGGCTCCATGTTACAGTGATTGCGTTTTTCTGTCTCATTCCAGAGAATGAGAATGTCTTCTAACTGCCAGCAAAATGTTGCACGCAGTGCACTTTTGCGATATACGCACATCACAGGCACTGCAAGGATTTACCGCAGTGCTTTGCTGAATACCGGCTATCAGCAAAGAGCAGAAAAACTACTTATTAAAGCACCCCAAGTGTAAACTGGCCCTTAAGAGAACTTTATTGGTGATTACAAATTGTTGCAACCTGCAGAGTAGAACTCAGGGGCATATGTAAAATGATTTAAATATACCCCCAAATTCTAATAATGGCCTCCTCCTCCCCATAGCCATACCAATCCTCACCAAAAAGGGTCAAAGCATAGAAACGCAAACAAAACAAAAAAAGATGCAGGCCAACAATTGTAATTCTGGAAAATACCAATTGCACTAGCAAAAACCCGGCAATGCAATTCACATGTTCATCGCCGTGCTGTTGCTACTGGCAAAATGGGAACGATACAATTTTTAAATCGAAACGTGCTTAATAAAAAAGGGCCCTAATTACTTAATCTCCATCTAAGATAGTTTATTATATTCTTTTTTTAACAGAGTCCTTTGGCTAATCCAGTTGGCTAAAACTAAATCACATTTTGGCCAATAGGATTGTAAGCCGGCCCACCATGGTAAGGTAGACTCTATTAGGGCGGGTTAGGGAATAGGAGTGAGAGGAATAGGGGATAGCGTTTTGGAGAAGGAAGATGGGGATAGGTGGTCTTAAGGGGTACCACTCTTACACCATGAAATGCAAAGTCGGGGAACACAGCGACCACCTGATAATTGAGATCCAGCTGGTCCCCCTTAGGCCGGGTTCAACACTGGGAGCGCAAAAGGCAAATTGCAATCGCCTATGGAGTGTAATTGCATATCTACCAAGCAATTGTGGCTCCATGTTACAGTGATTGCGTTTTTCAGTCTCATTCCAGAGAATGAGAATGGCGTTCTAACTGCCAGCAAAATGTTACACGCAGTGCACTTTTGCGATATACGCACATCACAGGCACTGCAAGGATTTACCGCAGTGCTTTGCTGAATACCGGCTATCAGCAAAGAGCAGAAAAACTACTTATAAAAGCACCCCAAGTGTGAACTGGCCCTTAAGAGAACTTTATTGGTGATTACAAATTGTTGCAACCTGCAATGTAGAACTCAGGGGCGTATTTAAAATGATTTAAATATACCCCCAAATTCTAATAATGGCCTCCTCCTCCCCATAGCCATACCAATTCTCACCAAAAAGGTACACAGCATAGAACTGCAAACAAAACAAAAAAAGATGCAGGCCAACAATTGTAATTCTGGAAAATACCAATTGCACTAGCAAAAACCCGGCAATGCAATTCACATGTTCATCGCCGTGCTGTTGCTATTGGAAAAATGTGAACGATACAATTTTTAAATCGAAACATGCTTAATAAAAAAGGGCGCTAATTAGTTAATCTCCATCTAAGATAGTTTATTATATTCTTTTTTTAACAGAGTCCTTTGGCTAATCCAGTTGGCTAAAACTAAATCACATTTTGGCCAATAGGATTGTAAGCAGGCCCACCATGGTAAGGTAGACTCTATTAGGGCGGGTTAGGTGATGGGAGTGAGAGAGGAATAGAGTATAGCGTTTTGGAGAGGGAAGAGGGGGATAGGTGGTCTTAAAGGGTTCCACTCTTACACCATCAAGTGCAAAGTTGGGGAACACAACGACCACCTGATAAATAATTGGGATCCAGCTGGTCCCCCTTAGGCCGGGTTCAATACTGGGATTGCAAAAGGCAAATCGCAATCACCTATGGAGTGTAATTGCATTTCTACCAAGCAATTGTGGCTCCATGTTACAGTGATTGCGTTTTTCTGTCTCATTCCAGAGAATGAGAATGGCTTCTAACTGCCAGCAAAATGTTGCACGCAGTGCACTTTTGCGATATACGCACATCACAGGCACTGCAAGGATTTACCGCAGTGCTTTGCTGAATACCGGCTATCAGCAAAGAGCAGAAAAACTACTTATTAAAGCAACCCAAGTGTAAACTGGCCCTTAAGAGAACTTTATTGGTGATTACAAATTGTTGCAACCTGCAGAGTAGAACTCAGGGGCATATTTAAAATGATTTAAATATACCCCCAAATTCTAATAATGGCCTCCTCCTCCCCATAGCCATACCAATCCTCACCAAAAAGGGTCAAAGCATAGAACTGCAAACAAAACAAAAAAAGATGCAGGCCAACAATTGTAATTCTGGAAAATACCAATTGCACTAGCAAAAACCCGGCAATGCAATTCACATGTTCACCGCCGTGCTGTTGCTATTGGAAAAATGTAAACGATACAATTTTTAAATCGAAACATGCTTAATAAAAAAGGGCGCTAATTAGTTAATCTCCATCTAAGATAGTTTATTATATTCTTTTTTTAACAGAGTCCTTTGGCTAATCCAGTTGGCTAAAACTAAATCACATTTTGGCCAATAGGATTGTAAGCCGGCCCACCATGGTAAGGTAGACTCTATTAGGGCGGGTTAGGTGATGGGAGTGAGAGAGGAATAGAGTATAGCGTTTTGGAGAGGGAAGAGGGGGATAGGTGGTCTTAAAGGGTTCCACTCTTACACCATCAAGTGCAAAGTAGGGGAACACAACGACCACCTGATAAATAATTGGGATCCAGCTGGTCCCCCTTAGGCCGGGTTCAATACTGGGATTGCAAAAGGCAAATCGCAATCACCTATGGAG
This sequence comes from Hyperolius riggenbachi, assembly GCF_040937935.1. Taxonomy (NCBI): domain Eukaryota; kingdom Metazoa; phylum Chordata; class Amphibia; order Anura; family Hyperoliidae; genus Hyperolius; species Hyperolius riggenbachi. The sequence goes on along the minus strand of NC_090654.1, from coordinate 69,025,312 downwards.
TGTAATTGCATTTCTACCAAGCAATTGTGGCTCCATGTTACAGTGATTGCGTTTTTCTGTCTCATTCCAGAGAATGAGAATGGCTTCTAACTGCCAGCAAAATGTTGCACGCAGTGCACTTTTGCGATATACGCACATCACAGGCACTGCAAGGATTTACCGCAGTGATTTGCTGAATACCGGCTATCAGCAAAGAGCAGAAAAACTACTTATTAAAGCAACCCAAGTGTAAACTGGCCCTTAAGAGAACTTTATTGGTGATTACAAATTGTTGCAACCTGCAGAGTAGAACTCAGGGGCATATTTAAAATGATTTAAATATACCCCCAAATTCTAATAATGGCCTCCTCCTCCCCATAGCCATACCAATCCTCACCAAAAAGGGTCAAAGCATAGAACTGCAAACAAAACAAAAAAAGATGCAGGCCAACAATTGTAATTCTGGAAAATACCAATTGCACTAGCAAAAACCCGGCAATGCAATTCACATGTTCATCGCCGTGCTGTTGCTATTGGCAAAATGGGAACGATACAATTTTTAAATCGAAACGTGCTTAATAAAAAAGGGCCCTAATTACTTAATTTCCATCTAAGATAGTTTATTATATTCTTTTTTTTAACAGAGTCCTTTGGCTAATCCAGTTGGCTAAAACTAAATCACATTTTGGCCAATAGGATTGTAAGCCGGCCCACCATGGTAAGGTAGACTCTATTAGGGCGGGTTCGGGAATAGGAGTGAGAGAGGAATAGGGGATAGCGTTTTGGAGAAGGAAGATGGGGATAGGTGGTCTTAAGGGGTACCACTCTTACACCATCAAGTGCAAAGTCGGGGAACACAGCGACCACCTGATAAATAATTGGGATCCAGCTGGTCCCCCTTAGGCCGGGATCAACACTGGGATCGCAAAAGGCAAATCGCAATCGCCTATGGAGTGTAATTGCATATCTACCAAGCAATTGTGGCTCCATGTTACAGTGATTGCGTTTTTCAGTCTCATTCCAGAGAATGAGAATGGCGTTCTAACTGCCAGCAAAATGTTACACGCAGTGCACTTTTGCGATATACGCACATCACAGGCACTGCAAGGATTTACCGCAGTGCTTTGCTGAATACCGGCTATCAGCAAAGAGCACTATCAGCAAAGAGCAGAAAAACTACTTATAAAAGCACCCCAAGTGTGAACTGGCCCTTAAGAGAACTTTATTGGTGATTACAAATTGTTGCAACCTGCAATGTAGAACTCAGGGGCGTATTTAAGATGATTTAAATATACCCCCAAATTCTAATAATGGCCTCCTCCTCCCCATAGCCATACCAATCCTCACCAAAAAGGTACAAAGCATAGAACTGCAAACAAAACAAAAAAAGATGCAGGCCAACAATTGTAATTCTGGAAAATACCAATTGCACTAGCAAAAACCCGGCAATGCAATTCACATGTTCATCGCCGTGCTGTTGCTATTGGAAAAATGTGAACGATACAATTTTTAAATCGAAACATGCTTAATAAAAAAGGGCGCTAATTAGTTAATCTCCATCTAAGATAGTTTATTATATTCTATTTTTAACAGAGTCCTTTGGCTAATCCAGTTGGCTAAAACTAAATCACATTTTGGCCCATAGGATTGTAAGCCGGCCCACCATGGTAAGGTAGACTCTATTAGGGCGGGTGAGGTGATGGGAGTGAGAGAGGAATAGAGTATAGCGTTTTGGAGAGGGAAGAGGGGGATAGGTGGTCTTAAAGGGTTCCACTCTTACACCATCAAGTGCAAAGTCGGGGAACACAACGACCACCTGATAAATAATTGGGATCCAGCTGGTCCCCCTTAGGCCGGGTTCAATACTGGGATTGCAAAAGGCAAATCGCAATCACCTATGGAGTGTAATTGCATTTCTACCAAGCAATTGTGGCTCCATGTTACAGTGATTGCGTTTTTCTGTCTCATTCCAGAGAATGAGAATGGCTTCTAACTGCCAGCAAAATGTTGCACGCAGTGCACTTTTGCGATATACGCACATCACAGGCACTGCAAGGATTTACCGCAGTGCTTTGCTGAATACCGGCTATCAGCAAAGAGCAGAAAAACTACTTATAAAAGCACCCCAAGTGTGAACTGGCCCTTAAGAGAACTTTATTGGTGATTACAAATTGTTGCAACCTGCAATGTAGAACTCAGGGGCGTATTTAAAATGATTTAAATATACCCCCAAATTCTAATAATGGCCTCCTCCTCCCCATAGCCATACCAATCCTCACCAAAAAGGTACAAAGCATAGAACTGCAAACAAAACAAAAAAAGATGCAGGCCAACAATTGTAATTCTGGAAAATACCAATTGCACTAGCAAAAACCCGGCAATGCAATTCACATGTTCATCGCCGTGCTGTTGCTATTGGAAAAATGTGAACGATACAATTTTTAAATCGAAACATGCTTAATAAAAAAAGGGCGCTAATTAGTTAATCTCCATCTAAGATAGTTTATTATATTCTTTTTTTAACAGAGTCCTTTGGCTAATCCAGTTGGCTAAAACTAAATCACATTTTGGCCAATAGGATTGTAAGCAGGCCCACCATGCTAAGGTAGACTCTATTAGGGCGGGTTAGGTGATGGGAGTGAGAGAGGAATAGAGTATAGCGTTTTGGAGAGGGAAGAGGGGGATAGGTGGTCTTCAAGGGTTCCACTCTTACACCATCAAGTGCAAAGTCGGGGAACACAACCACCACCTGATAAATAATTGGGATCCAGCTGGTCCCCCTTAGGCCGGGTTCAATACTGGGGTTGCAAAAGGCAAATCGCAATCACCTATGGAGTGTAATTGCATTTCTACCAAGCAATTGTGGCTCCATGTTACAGTGATTGCGTTTCTCTGTCTCATTCCAGAGAATGAGAATGGCTTCTAACTGCCAGCAAAATGTTGCACGCAGTGCACTTGTGCGATATACGCACATCACAGGCACTGCAAGGATTTACCGCAGTGCTTTGCTGAATACCGGCTATCAGCAAAGAGCAGAAAAACTACTTATTAAAGCACCCCATGTGTAAACTGGCCCTTAAGAGAACTTTATTGGTGATTACAAATTGTTGCAACCTGCAGAGTAGAACTCAGGGGCATATTTAAAATGATTTAAATATACCCCCAAATTCTAATAATGGCCTCCTCCTCCCCATAGCCATACCAATCCTCACCAAAAAGGGTCAAAGCATAGAAACGCAAACAAAACAAAAAAAGATGCAGGCCAACAATTGTAATTCTGGAAAATACCAATTGCACTAGCAAAAACCCGGCAATGCAATTCACATGTTCATCGCCGTGCTGTTGCTATTGGCAAAATGGGAACGATACAATTTTTAAATCGAAACGTGCTTAATAAAAAGGGCCCTAATTACTTAATCTCCATCTAAGATAGTTTATTATATTCTTTTTTTAACAGAGTCCTTTGGCTAATCCAGTTGGCTAAAACTAAATCACATTTTGGCCAATAGGATTGTAAGCCGGCCCACCATAGTAAGGTAGACTCTATTAGGGCGGGTTAGGGAATAGGAGTGAGAGAGGAATAGGGGATAGCGTTTTGGAGAAGGAAGATGGGGATAGGTGGTCTTAAGGGGTACCACTCTTACACCATCAAGTGCAAAGTCGGGGAACACAGCGACCACCTGATAATTGGGATCCAGCTGGTCCCTCTTAGGCCGGGTTCAACACTGGGATCGCAAAAGGCAAATCGCAATCGCCTATGGAGTGTAATTGCATATCTACCAAGCAATTGTGGCTCCATGTTACAGTGATTGCGTTTTTCAGTCTCATTCCAGAGAATGAGAATGGCGTTCTAACTGCCAGCAAAATGTTACACGCAGTGCACTTTTGCGATATACGCACATCACAGGCACTGCAAGGATTTACCGCAGTGCTTTGCTCAATACCGGCTATCAGCAAAGAGCAGAAAAACTACTTATAAAAGCACCCCAAGTGTGAACTGGCCCTTAAGAGAACTTTATTGGTGATTACAAATTGTTGCAACCTGCATTGTAGAACTCAGGGGCGTATTTAAAATGATTTAAATATACCCCCAAATTCTAATAATGGCCTCCTCCTCCCCATAGCCATACCAATATTCACCAAAAAGGTACAAAGCATAGAACTGCAAACAAAACAAAAAAAGATGCAGGCCAACAATTGTAATTCTGGAAAATACCAATTGCACTAGCAAAAACCCGGCAATGCAATTCACATGTTCATTGCCGTGCTGTTGCTATTGGAAAAATGTAAACGATACAATTTTTAAATCGAAACATGCTTAATAAAAAGGGCCCTAATTACTTAATCTCCATCTAAGATAGTTTATTATATTCTATTTTTAACAGAGTCCTTTGGTTAATCCAGTTGGCTAAAACTAAATCACATTTTGGCCAATAGGATTGTAAGCCGGCCCACCATGGTAAGGTAGACTCTATTAGGGCGGGTTAGGTGATGGGAGTGAGAGAGGAATAGAGTATAGCGTTTTGGAGAGGGAAGAGGGGGATAGGTGGTCTTAAAGGGTTCCACTCTTACACCATCAAGTGCAAAGTCGGGGAACACAACCACCACCTGATAAATAATTGGGATCCAGCTGGTCCCCCTGAGGCCGGGTTCAATACTGGGATTGCAAAAGGCAAATCGCAATCACCTATGGAGTGTAATTGCATTTCTACCAAGCAATTGTGGCTCCATGTTACAGTGATTGCGTTTTTCTGTCTCATTCCAGAGAATGAGAATGGCTTCTAACTGCCAGCAAAATGTTGCACGCAGTGCACTTTTGCGATATACGCACATCACAGGCACTGCAAGGATTTACCGCAGTGCTTTGCTGAATACCGGCTATTAGTGTTGGGCGAACATCTAGATGTTCGGGTTCGGGCCGAACAGGCCGAACATGGCCGCGATGTTCGGGTGTTCGACCCGAACTCCGAACATAATGGAAGTCAATGGGGACCCGAACTTTTGTGGTTTGTAAAGCCTCCTTACATGCCACATACCCCAAATTTACAGGGTATGTGCACCTTGGGAGTGGGTACAAGAGGAAAAAAAATTAGCAAAAAGAGCTTATAGTTTTTGAGAAAATCGATTTTAAAGTTTCAAAGGGAAAACTGTCTTTTAAATGCGGGAAATGTCTGTTTTCTTTGCACAGGTAACATGTTTTTTGTCGGCATGCAGTCATAAATGTAATACATATAAGAGGTTCCAGGAAAAGGGACCGGTAACGCTAACCCAGCAGCAGCACACGTGATGGAACAGGAGGAGGGTGGCGCAGGAGGAGAAGAAGGCCACGCTTTGTGAGACACAACAACCCCGGCCTTGCATGAGGGCAAGAAGCGTGCGGATAGCAGGCTTTGTACCGCCATGCAGTCATAAATGTAATAAAGATAAGTGGTTCAATAAACAGGGACCACGCGGCAACGCTAACCCAGCAGCAGCAGACGTGATGGAACAGGAGGAGGCGCAGGAGGAGAAGGCCACGCTTTGTGAGACACAACAACCCAGGCCTTGCATGAGGGCAAGAAGCGTGCGGATAGCATGCTTTGTACCGCCATGCAGTCATAAATGTAATAAAGATAAGTGGTTCAATAAACAGGGACCACGCGGCAACGCTAACCCAGCAGCAGCACACGTGATGGAACAGGAGGAGGGTGGCGCAGGAGGAGAAGAAGGCCACGCTTTGTGAGACACAACAACCCCGGCCTTGCATGAGGGCAAGAAGCGTGCGGATAGCAGGCTTTGTACCGCCATGCAGTCATAAATGTAATAAAGATAAGTGGTTCAATAAACAGGGACCACGCGGCAACGCTAACCCAGCAGCAGCAGACGTGATGGAACAGGAGGAGGCGCAGGAGGAGAAGGCCACGCTTTGTGAGACACAACAACCCAGGCCTTGCATGAGGGCAAGAAGCGTGCGGATAGCATGCTTTGTACCGCCATGCAGTCATAAATGTAATAAAGATAAGTGGTTCAATAAACAGGGACCACGCGGCAACGCTAACCCAGCAGCAGCAGACGTGATGGAACAGGAGCAGGCGCAGGAGGAGAAGGCCACGCTTTGTGAGACACAACAACCCAGGCCTTGCATGAGGGCAAGAAGCGTGCGGATAGCATGCTTTGTACCGCCATGCAGTCATAAATGTAATAAAGATAAGTGGTTCAATAAACAGGGACCACGCGGCAACGCTAACCCAGCAGCAGCAGACGTGATGGAACAGGAGCAGGCGCAGGAGGAGAAGGCCACGCTTTGTGAGACACAACAACCCAGGCCTTGCATGTGGACAAAAAGCGTGCGGATATAGCAGCAATGCTTTTTGCCGCCATGCAGTCATAAATGTAATACAGATGAGAGGTTCAATAAACAGGGCCCGGAAACGCAACACCATCCCAGATGTTCATTGGTCATGTTACTTGGTTGGGGTCCTGGAGTGTTGCGTAGTCATTTACAATCCAGGATTGATTCATTTTAATTTGAGTCAGACGGTCTGCATTTTCTGTAGAGAGGCGGATACGCCGATCTGTGACGATGCCTCCGGCAGCACTGAAACAGCGTTCCGACATAACGCTGGCTGCCGGGCAAGCCAGCACCTCTATTGCGTACATTGCCAGTTCGTGCCAGGTGTCTAGCTTCGATACCCAATAGTTGAAGGGTGCAGATGGATGGTTCGACACAGCTACGCCATCTGACATGTAGTCCTTGACCATCTTCTCCAGGCGATCGGTGTTGGAGGTGGATCTGCACGCTTGCTGTTCAGTGGGCTGCGGCTGCATGGGTGTCAGAAAATTTTCCCACTCCAAGGACACTGCCGATACCATTCCCTTTTGGGTACTAGCTGCGGCTTGCGTTGTTTGCTGCCCTCCTGGTCGTCCTGGGTTTGCGGAAGTCAGTCTGTCTGCGTACAACTGGCTAGAGGAGGGGGAGGATGTCAATCTCCTCTCTAAAGTCTCCACAAGGGCCTGCTGGTATTCTTCCATTTTGACCTGTCTGACTCTTTCTTCAAGCAGTTTTGGAACATTGTGTTTGTACCGTGGATCCAGAAGGGTATAAACCCAGTAATTGGTGTTGTCCAGAATGCGCACAATGCGTGGGTCACGTTCAATGCAGTCTAGCATGAATTGAGCCATGTGTGCCAGAGTCCTACCAGAATCCTCATCATCCTCTTGTGAGCGTTGTGATAGTTGTTGTGATGCATCATAGTCGTCACCTTCCTCCTGGTCTGCTTCTGCTGACCATTCGCGTTGAATTGTGGAAGTCCAACGTGCACCGCTCTGGCCCTCGTCAGTGGTGGCATGAAATTCCTGCTCCAACTCCAGCTGTTCCTCCTCCTCTTCTTCGTCATAGCTGCTGGGGCCAGCGTTCCCTGAGGCGGATGGCCTGATGTTGGTACCATCACGCTGATCGTTTTCTCCTTCAGATTCCCCCAGTTGCATCATGACAGCTGTTTCCTTGATTTTTAACATCGACCTCTTCAGTAAACACAGCAGTGGTATGGTAATGCTGACTGAAGAGTTGTCACTGCTCACAAGCAACGTGGATTGCTCAAAATTTTGGAGGACTTGGCAGAGGTCCAACATGTTGGCCCAATCGGATCCACAGAAGCTTGGCAGCTGGCCGGATGCGCCTCGGTACTGCGCCGTCATGTACTGGACCACTGCACTCTTCTGCTCGCAAAAGCGGGCTAGCATGTGCAGCGTAGAATTCCAGCGCGTAGGGACATCACACAGCAAGCGATGGTGGGGGAGATTGAAGCGCTCCTGCATCTTGGCGAGTGCCCCCGAAGCAGTACTGGAATTTCTACAATGTTTGGACACTCGACGCACCTTCAACAGCAGATCGGGCACGCCTGGGTATGTCCTCAGGAACCGCTGAACTACTAGGTTCATCACGTGCGCCAGGCAAGGGATGTGTGTCAGCTTAGCCAACCTTAAAGCGCGAATGAGATTACTCCCATTATCACACACAACCATGCCCGGTTTCAGGTCCAGCGGTGCCAGCCACAAATCCGTCTGTTCCTTTATTCCCCTCCAAATTTCCTCCCCTGTGTGCTGCTTATCCCCAAGGCAGATTAGCTTCAGCAACGCTTGCTGACGCATGCCAACAGCTGTGCTGCACTGCTTCCACGATCCTACTGCTGCTGGGTTAGCGTTTCCGGATGAGGTACAGCTTTGAGATGCGTTGGAGGAGAAGGAGTCAGAGAGGTAGGTGCTGCTGTTGTTATCCAGTGGGAGGGACGGCGGTGCAGCTGTTTGTGGCGTGGGCAACACCCGTGCCGTAGCAGGTGAGGAATCGCTGCCAGGCTCCACAAGGTTCACCCAGTGCGCGGTAAGGGAGATGTATCGACCCTGGCCGAACGCACTCGTCCAGGTGTCAGTGGTGAGGTGAACCTTGCAGGCAACGGCATTCTTCAAGCTTCGGGTTATTTTGCTGACCACGTGCTCATGCAACTCAGGCACTGCAGAGCGTGCAAAGTGGTAGCGGCTGGGAACCACGTAACGTGGGATGGCCACTGACATCATGCCCTTGAAGCTGTTTGTCTCCACCAATCGATATGGCAGCATTTCGCAGGCCAGAAGCTTGGCTATGCTGGCTGTTACTGCCACGGCCCGGGGGTCATTTGCTGGCAATTTCCTCTTGCGCTCAAACATCTCCGACACAGACAACTGAACCGTAGCGCTGCACACGGAAGGGCTGTTGGTTGTTGTGTTTGATGAACACTGGGAGACCTCAAGAGCACTACTCCGGAAAGTGACAGTGTCAGCGTCGTCTGATGTTTGTGAATGTTGTGAACCACGCAATGGCTGGGCTACTGCTGCTGCTGAGGCGGGTCTGGTGAACCCAAGGGAGGCAGTGTTGTTTCTGGTACCCTGTCCTGACGCGTTTGCCCAAAGAGTGGGATGTTTGGATAGCATGTGACGGCTCATGCTGGTGGTGGAGAGGTTGTTAATATTTTTCCCCCTGCTCAGGCGGGTCTTGCACACCTTGCAAATCGCCATGGTAACATCCTCAGTGCAGTCTTCAAAGAAAGCCCAGACTTTGGAGCACCTGCCTCCTTGCTGGCGATTTCTGTTTGCTCCTCTTTTGCCTCTCACTTGAACTTCCACGCTTGTGGTGCCTGAAATTGCGCGCCGCCTACCTTGTGGCACAAGGCGAACTCGTGCAGCAGTGTGTTCTTCAACAGACTCATCTGTGCTGCTGCTACGACGGCGATGTTCTCGTTCACAAACAAAATCTGGGTCTCTGTCCACATTGTCCATACCCTCCTCTTCCATCTCCTCAAACTCGTCATATGTCATTGTGGGCCACCGCCGTGGAGTAGAGCTCCCCACAACAACCTCTGCGCAGCACACTCCAACGTCGTCTTCCAGATCTTGTCGGCCGACCTCCTGCAATTGCAACCCCTCCTGCCCAAATTGCTCTGGGATTTGGGTTTCCGAGTCCTCTTCGGACTCGCCTTGTATTTCAGTGCGCGGTGCATTTCCCACAGTTAACGGTTGTGAATCCAGGCACAACATTTCTGGCTGTTCCTCCATTGACCTTTGAAAGGTGGAAGTTTGTTGGGCTGGGAATAGCTCCTGCGAATACCCCATTGTGTCCTGAGGTAATTCATCGGACTGGTTATCTGGCAGTTGTGTGCGTGGTGTCGCTGCCGGTTGTGTCAGCTTTGTGCCCACTGGCTCCTTGTAACTGGCTGAGGACTCGGACCTCGTGCGTGATGTGCTGGTGCTGCTTAACCCACTGCTGGACGCTTGAGAGGTCATCCAAGTAATTATCTGGTCCTGTTCTTTTGGATTTGTGAGGGTTGTTGTCCTGGACAACATGGGCGGTATTGAGTGGGTTTTCTTGGGTGCTCCCCTGTGGCCTGTACGTGAACCGTCAGGGGAAACACCTCTTCCCTTGCCCCTCCCTCTTTCACCGGATTTCTTCCTCATTTCACTTATCCTTACAGTACACGCTGACTGGCAGCAGTACAGTGGCAGTACAGAAATGCTATACAGTACCACTATTCCCAGCAGCGACACAGAGCACAATGCTATACAGTGACGGGTGAGCGGTGTACCACTATTCCCAGCAGACACAGAACAGTACACAGAATGCTATATAGTGTGGCTGAACGAGCGGTGTACCACTATTCCCAGCAGACACAGAACAGTACACAGAATGCTATATAGTGTGGCTGAACGAGCGGTGTACTACTGTTCCCAGCAGACACAGAACAGTACACAGAATGCTATATAGTGTGGCTGAACGAGCGGTGTACTACTGTTCCCAGCAGACACAGAACAGTACACAGAATGCTATATAGTGTGGCTGAACGAGCGGTGTACCACTATTCCCAGCAGACACAGAACAGTACACAGAATGCTATATAGTGTGGCTGAACGAGCGGTGTACTACTGTTCCCAGCAGACACAGAACAGTACACAGAATGCTATATAGTGTGGCTGAACGAGCGGTGTACTACTGTTCCCAGCAGACACAGAACAGTACACAGAATGCTATATAGTGTGGCTGAACGAGCGGTGTACTACTGTTCCCAGCAGACACAGAACAGTACACAGAATGCTATATAGTGTGGCTGAACGAGCGGTGTACTACTGTTCCCAGCAGACACAGAACAGTACACAGAATGCTATATAGTGTGGCTGAACGAGCGGTGTACCACTATTCCCAGCAGACACAGAACAGTACACAGAATGCTATATAGTGTGGCTGAACGAGCGGTGTACTACTGTTCCCAGCAGACACAGAACAGTACACAGAATGCTATATAGTGTGGCTGAACGAGCGGTGTACCACTATTCCCAGCAGACACAGAACAGTACACAGAATGCTATATAGTGTGGCTGAACGAGCGGTGTACTACTGTTCCCAGCAGACACAGAACAGTACACAGAATGCTATATAGTGTGGCTGAACGAGCGGTGTACCACTATTCCCAGCAGACACAGAACAGTACACAGAATGCTATATAGTGTGGCTGAACGAGCGGTGTACTACTGTTCCCAGCAGACACAGAACAGTACACAGAATGCTATATAGTGTGGCTGAACGAGCGGTGTACCACTGTTCCCAGCAGACACAGAACAGTACACAGAATGCTATATAGTGTGGCTGAACGAGCGGTGTATTACTGTTCCCAGCAGACACAGAACAGTACACAGAATGCTATATAGTGTGGCTGAACGAGCGGTGTACTACTGTTCCCAGCAGACACAGAACAGTACACAGAATGCTATATAGTGTGGCTGAACGAGCGGTGTACTACTGTTCCCAGCAGACACAGAACAGTACACAGAATGCTATATAGTGTGGCTGAACGAGCGGTGTACTACTGTTCCCAGCAGACACAGAACAGTACACAGAATGCTATATAGTGTGGCTGAACGAGCGGTGTACTACTGTTCCCAGCAGACACAGAACAGTACACAGAATGCTATATAGTGTGGCTGAACGAGCGGTGTACTACTGTTCCCAGCAGACACAGAACAGTACACAGAATGCTATATAGTGTGGCTGAACGAGCGGTGTACTACTGTTCCCAGCAGACACAGAACAGTACACAGAATGCTATATAGTGTGGCTGAACGAGCGGTGTACTACTGTTCCCAGCAGACACAGAACAGTACACAGAATGCTATATAGTGTGGCTGAACGAGCGGTGTACTACTGTTCCCAGCAGACACAGAACAGTACACAGAATGCTATATAGTGTGGCTGAACGAGCGGTGTACTACTGTTCCCAGCAGACACAGAACAGTACACAGAATGCTATATAGTGTGGCTGAACGAGCGGTGTACTACTGTTCCCAGCAGACACAGAACAGTACACAGAATGCTATATAGTGTGGCTGAACGAGCGGTGTACTACTGTTCCCAGCAGACACAGAACAGTACACAGAATGCTATATAGTGTGGCTGAACGAGCGGTGTACTACTGTTCCCAGCAGACACAGAACAGTACACAGAATGCTATATAGTGTGGCTGAACGAGCGGTGTACTACTGTTCCCAGCAGACACAGAACAGTACACAGAATGCTATATAGTGTGGCTGAACGAGCGGTGTACTACTGTTCCCAGCAGACACAGAACAGTACACAGAATGCTATATAGTGTGGCTGAACGAGCGGTGTACTACTGTTCCCAGCAGCGACACACAATGACTGGGGGGGACCCTGGCTAGCGTGGCTGGAGCGCGAACTACCCTGCCTGCCTACCCAAAGCTAAACCCACAGACAAATGGCGGAGATATGACGTGGTTCGGGTATTTATTTACCCGAACCACGTGACAGTTCGGCCAATCAGAGCGCGTTCGGGTCCGAACCACGTGACCCGTTCGGCCAATCACAGCGCTAGCCGAACGTTCGGGGAACGTTCGGCCATGCGCTCTTAGTTCGGCCATATGGCCGAACGGTTTGGCCGAGCACCGTCAGGTGTTCGGCCGAACTCGAACATCACCCGAACAGGGTGATGTTCTGCAGAACCCGAACAGTGGCGAACACTGTTCGCCCAACACTACCGGCTATCAGCAAAGAGCAGAAAAACTACTTATAAAAGCACCCCAAGTGTGAACTGGCCCTTAAGAGAACTTTATTGTTGATTACAAATTGTTGCAACCTGCAATGTAGAACTCAGGGGCGTATTTAAAATGATTTAAATATACCCCAAATTCTAATAATCGCCTCCTCCTCCCCATAGCCATACCAATCCTCACCAAAAAGGTACAAAGCATAGAACTGCAAACAAAACAAAAAAAGATGCAGGCCAACAATTGTAATTCTGGAAAATACCAATTGCACTAGCAAAAACCCGGCAATGCAATTCACATGTTCATCGCCGTGCTGTTGCTATTGGAAAAATGTAAACGATACAATTTTTAAATCGAAACATGCTTAATAAAAAAGGGCGCTAATTAGTTAATCTCCATCTAAGATAGTTTATTATATTCTATTTTTAACAGAGTCCTTTGGCTAATCCAGTTGGCTAAAACTAAATCACATTTTGGCCAATAGGATTGTAAGCCGGCCCACCATGGTAAGGTAGACTCTATTAGGGCGGGTTAGGTGATGGGAGTGAGAGAGGAATAGAGTATAGCGTTTTGGAGAGGGAAGAGGAGGATAGGTGGTCTTAAAGGGTTCCACTCTTACACCATCAAGTGCAAAGTCGGGGAACACAACGACCACCTGATAAATAATTGGGATCCAGCTGGTCCCCCTTAGGCCGGGTTCAACACTGGGATTGCAAAAGGCAAATTGCAATCACCTATGGAGTGTAATTGCATTTCTACCAAGCAATTGTGGCTCCATGTTACAGTGATTGCGTTTTTCTGTCTCATTCCAGAGAATGAGAATGGCTTCTAACTGCCAGCAAAATGTTGCACGCAGTGCACTTTTGCGATATACGCACATCACAGGCACTGCAAGGATTTACCGCAGTGCTTTGCTGAATACCGGCTATCAGCAAAGAGCAGAAAAACTACTTATTAAAGCACCCCAAGTGTGAACTGGCCCTTAAGAGAACTTTATTGGTGATTACAAATTGTTGCAACCTGCAGAGTAGAACTAAGGGGCATATTTAAAATGATTTAAATATACCATCAAATTCTAATAATGGCCTCCTCCTCCCCATAGCCATACCAATCCTCACCAAAAAGGTACAAAGCATAGAAACGCAAACAAAACAAAAAAAGATGCAGGCCAACAATTGTAATTCTGGAAAATACCAATTGCACTAGTAAAAACTCGGCAATGCAATTTACATGTTCACTGCCGTGCTGTTGCTATTGGAAAAATGTAAACGATACAATTTTTAAATCGAAACATGCTTAATAAAAAAGGGCACTAATTAGTTAATCTCCATCTAAGATAGTTTATTATATTCTTTTTTTAACAGAGTCCTTTGGCTAATCCAGTTGGCTAAAACTAAATCACATTTTGGCCAATAGGATTGTAAGCAGGCCCACCATAGTAAGGTAGACTCTATTAGGTCGGGTAATGGAATGGGAGTGAGAGAGGAATAGGGGATAGCGTTTTGGAGAGGGAAGATGGGGATAGGTGGTCTTAAGGGGTACCACTCTTACACCATCAAGTGCAAAGTTGGGGAACACAACGACCACTTTATAGATAATTGGGATCCAGCTGGTCCCCCTTAGGCCGGGTTCAACACTGGGATTGCAAAAGGCAAATCGCAATCACCTATGGAGTGTAATTGCATTTCTACCAAGCAATTGTGGCTCCATGTTACAGTGATTGCGTTTTTCTGTCTCATTCCAGAGAATGAGAATGGCTTCTAACTGCCAGCAAAATGTTGCACGCAGTGCACTTTTGCGATATACGCACATCACAGGCACTGCAAGGATTTACCGCAGTGCTTTGCTGAATACCGGCTATCAGCAAAGAGCAGAAAAACTACTTATTAAAGCAACCCAAGTGTAAACTGGCCCTTAAGAGAACTTTATTGGTGATTACAAATTGTTGCAACCTGCAGAGTAGAACTCAGGGGCATATTTAAAATGATTTAAATATACCCCCAAATTCTAATAATGGCCTCCTCCTCCCCATAGCCATACCAATCCTCACCAAAAAGGTACAAAGCATAGAAATGTAAACAAAACAAAAAAAGATGCAGGCCAACAATTGTAATTCTGGAAAATACCAATTGCACTAGCAAAAACCCGGCAATGCAATTCGCATGTTCATCACCGTGCTGTTGCTATTGGAAAAATGTAAACGGTACTATTTTTGAATCGAAACATGCTTAATAAAAAAGGGAGCTAATTAGTTAATATCCATCTAAGATAGTTTATTATATTCTTTTTTTAACATAGTCCTTTGGCTAATCCAGTTGGCTAAAACGAAATCACATTTTGGCCAATAGGATTGTAAGCCGGCCCACCATAGTAAGGTAGACTCTATTAGGTCAGGTAATGGAATGGGAGTGAGAGAGGAATAGGGGATAGCGTTTTGGAGAGGGAAGAGAAGGATAGGTGGTCTTAAAGGGTACCACTCTTACACCCTCAAGTGCAAAGTCGGGGAAAACAACGACCACCTGATAAATAATTGGGATCCAGCTGGTCCGCCTTAGGCCGGGTTCAACACTGGGATCGCAAAAGGCAAATCGCAATCGCCTATGGAGTGTGATTGCTTTTCTACCAAGCAATTGTGGCTCCATGTGGCAGTGATTGAGTTTTTCAGTCACATTCCAGAGAATGAGAATGGTGTTCTAACTGCCAGCAAAATGTTGCACGCAGTGCACTTTTGCGATATACGCACATCACAGGCACTGCAAGGATTTACCGCAGTGCTTTGCTGAATACCGACTATCAGCAAAGAGCAGAAAAACCCCTTATTAAAGCACCCCAGGTGTGAACTGGCCCTTAAGAGAACTTTATTGGTGATTACAAATTGTTGCAACCTGCAGAGTAGAACTCAGGGGCAGATTTAAAATGAGTTAAATATACCCCCAAATTCTAATAATGGCCTCCTCCTCCCCATAGCCATACCAATCATCACCAAAAAGGTACAAAGCATAGAAACGCAAACAAAACAAAAAAAGATGCAGGCCAACAATTGTAATTCTGGAAAATACCAATGGCACTAGCAAACACCCGGCAATGCAATTCACATGTTCATCGCCGTGCTGTTGCTATTGGCAAAATGGGAACAATACAATTTTTAAATCGAAACGTGCTTAATAAAAAAGGGCCCTAATTACTTAATCTCCATCTAAGATAGTTTATAATATTCTATTTTTAACAGAGTCCTTTGGCTAATCCAGTTGGCTAAAACTAAATCACATTTTGGCCAATAGGATTGAAAGCCGGCCCACCATGGTAAGGTAGACTCTATTAGGGCGGGTTAGAGAATGGGAGTGAGAGAAGAATAGGGGATAGCGTTTTGGAGAAGGAAGATGGGGATAGGTGGTCTTAAGGGGTACCACTCTTACACCATAAAGTGCAAAGTTGGGGAACACAACGACCACCTGATAAATAATTGGGATCCAGCTGGTCCCCCTTAGGCCGGGTTCAACACTGGGATCGCAAAAGGCAAATCGCAATCGCCTATGGAGTGTAATTGCATTTCTCCCAAGCAATATTGGCTCCATGTTACAGTGATTGCGTTTTTCGGTCTCATTCCAGAGAATGAGAATGACGTTCTAACTGCCAGCAAAATGTTGCACGCAGTGCACTTTTGCGATATACGCACATCACAGGCACTGCAAGGATTTACCACAGTGCTTTGCTGAATACCGGCTATCAGCAAAGAGCAGAAAAAATACTTATTAAAGCACCCCAAGTGTGAACTGGCCCTTAAGAGAACTTTATTGGTGATTACAAATTGTTGCAACCTGCAGAGTAGAACTCAGGGGCGTATTTAAAATGATTTAAATATACCCCCAAATTCTAATAATGGCCTCCTCCTCCCCATAGCCATACCAATCCTCACCAAAAAGGTACAAAGCATAGAACTGCAAACAAAACAAAAAAAGATGCAGGTCAACAATTGTAATTCTGGAAAACACCAATTGCACTAGCAAAAACCCGGCAATGCAATTCACATGTTCATCGCCGTGCTGTTGCTATTGGAAAAATGTAAATGATACAATTTTTAAATCGAAACATGCTTAATAAAAAAGGGTGCTAATTAGTTAATCTCCATCTAAGATAGTTTATTATATTCTTTTTTTAACAGAGTCCTTTGGCTAATCCAGTTGGCTCAAACGAAATCACATTTTGGCCAATAGAATTGAAAGCCGGCCCACCATGGTAAGGTAGACTCTATTAGGGCGGGTTAGGGGATGGGAGTGAGAGAGGAATAGGGAATGGCGTTTTGGAGAGGGAAGATAGGGATAAGTGGTCTTAAGGGTACCACTCTTACACCCTCAAATGCAAAGTAGGGGAACACAACGACCACCTGATAAATAATTGGGATCCAGCTGGTCCCCCTTAGGCCGGGTTCAACACTGGGATCGCAAAAGGCAAATCGCAATCGCCTATGGAGTGTGATTGCATTATTACCAAGCAATTTTGGCTCCATGTTGCAGTGATTGCGTTTTTCGGTCTCATTCCAGAGAATGAGAATGGTGTTCTAACTGCCAGCAAAATGTTGCATGCAGTGCACTTTTGCGATATACGCACATCACAGGCACTGCAAGGATTTACTGCAGTGCTTTGCTGAATACCGGCTATCAGCACAGAAGAGAAACACTACCCACCAAAGCACCCCAAGTGTGAACTGGCCCTTAAGAGAACTTGATTGGTGATTAGAAATTGTTGCAACCTGCAGAGTAGAACTCAGGGGCATATTTAAAATGATTTAAATATACCCCCAAATTCTAATAATGGCCTCCTCCTCCCCATAGCCATACCAATCCTCACCAAAAGGTACAAAGCATAGAAACGCAAACAAAACAAAAAGAGATGCAGGCCAACAATTGTAATTCTGGAAAATACCAATTGCACTAGCAAAAACCCGGCAATGCAATTTACATGTTCATCGCCGTGCTGTTGCTATTGGAAGAATGTGAATGATACAATTTTTAAATCGAAATGTGTTTAATAAAAAAAGGCCCTAATTAGTTAATCTCCATCTAAGATAGTTCAATATATTCTTTTTTTTAACAGAGTCCTTTGGCTAATCCAGTTGGCTAAAACTAAATCACATTTTGGCCAATAGGATTTTAAGCCGGCACACCATGGTAAGGTAGACTCTATTAGGGCGGGTTAGGGAATAGGAGTGAGAGAGGAATAGGGGATGGCGTTTTGGAGAGGAAAGAGGGGGATAGTTGGTCTTAAGGGGTACCACTCTTACACCCTCAAGTGCAAAGTCGGGGAACACAACGACCACCTGATAAATAATTGGGATCCAGCTTTTCCCCCTAAGGCCTGGTTTAACACTGGGATCGCAAAAGGCAAATCGCAATCGCCTGTGGAGTGTGATTTTTTTTTTGCACGATTGTGGCTCCATGTTTTCGATTACTATTCCAAAGAATGGGAATTGCATTCCAACTGCCAGCAAAATGTTGTATGGAGTGCGTCTTTGCTATATATGCACATCGCAAGCACTGCAGGGATTTACCAAAGTGCTTTGCTGAATACCGGCTATCAGCAAAGAGCAAAAACGTTCCCCACCAAAAGCACCCCAAATGCCAACAAATTTCTGTGTGCGATACAAAGTAAGGAAAAACATAGAGTTCATTGTAATACAGAAATTGGTAAACATCATAAATAAACACTGGCTCAAAATACAGAATTGGTTGACAAAGTAAGTACAGTGACAAATTTTACATGATGAATAAAATGTAGAACACATTACACACAAAATGGTGAGAGAGCCGTGTCCTTGTGAGCTTCCTATCTACGGGAATGGGAGGATGGGGTAGTAAACAATATGTATACCAAGAGGTGATGTGTTTTTAGGTTACCTAATGAGGAGCAAAACTTGGCCAAAGACTGATGAGGGAATGGCCTAAGTTGGAGTTTGTTTCTCTGTTATATGAAAGAACTGGAAAATTATCGCCACCTTGTCATCCTTTAAGTTGTGACATCAGACTACTATTGAGTGTGACCATTATTTTAGGGCCATATACAGTTGTCAATCATTTGTGAATGGTGGTGATAAATGACTTTGGGTGCCTCTTCCATTTGTAGTGCTGCAGGACTGTCTTACAAGATGTATTCTCTGCAGAATCCTGCACCTGGCCTCCAGTACTACAGAGTGACCAGGAGCTGCTTTCCATTCCTCCCTCTTCCCCAATGTGTATCCAGACTAGAACAGCAGTGAAAAGCACCACCTGAGAGGGCGTGTGCCAGAGACTCCCAGCATCCTCTATCTATACCCAGCTTAGTATTGTGAGGCCATAAAGAAATCCCAGCATCCTCTATCTATACCCTGCTTAGTATTGTGAGGCCATAAAGAAATCCCAGCATCCTCCTAGCTGAGTATTGTGAGGCCATCAAGTAATCCCAGCATCCTCTATCTATACCCAGCTGAGTATTGTGAGGCCATCAGGTAATCCCAGCATCCTCTATCTATACCCAGCTTAGTATTGTGAGGCCATAAAGAAATCCCAGCATCCTCCTAGCTGAGTATTGTGAGGCCATCAAGTAATCCCAGCATCCTCTATCTATACCCAGCTGAGTATTGTGAGGCCATCAGGTAATCCCAGCATCCTCTATTTTTATCCAGCTGAGTATTGTGAGGTTATAAGGTAATCCCAGCATCCTCTTTTTATACCCAAGTTGAGTATTGTGAGGTCATCAGGTAATACATAAAACAGCTGTATCTGGTTGGTGATTTTTTTTTTAATCTGGAAACACATCAGGATTGCAGCACATCAGGATTGTTTGAATTTCATTGATAGTCTGTTCTGTATTGGAGATGGGCAATTTGATGCAAATAAAGCCAAGTTGGTGCAAAATTATGCAACTCTAATGCAAATATATGGCTTGACCAAATAAAGGAAGGCTAGGTGGGATTTGATTGCTTACTAAAGTTTGCATAATTCTGCATCAACTCAGAACTATTTGCATCTCATTGATCATCCTCATTCTGACCCAGATCATCCCATAACCAGACAGGAAGAAACAAGTGGGATAATACCTGACGTAATACCTATCACTTGAGGAGGTGGGAAATAATTCTGAATTGATGCAGAATTATGCATCTTAAAAATTGGCCTATTACATTCCCCCAAGGTGGAATACTATTGGTCCATTTTTAAAATGCATACATTCACATAATTCTACATCATCTTAGAATTATTTTTTTTAGAACTAGGTTAAGGTCAATGAGATGCAAAGAATTCCAACCTGATGCAAACTTTGTATGCTGCTAAAAAAAATTACCACTGGAATTCCAGCTTGTCAGGATTCTATTGGTCCATTTTCAAACTGCATAAATGTGCATACAAAACCTGCATCAACTCATAATTATTTGCATCTCAATTGCCACGCCCAATTTCTAACCTGACACTGTAGGAAAATATGATCTTCCTACCTTTCACAGGTTAAAAATGAAAAGCACCACCTAAGATTTCTGGTCTCTCACACTGTGTGGATCTGTGAGCAGAGACAGGGTAAAGTCCCCCTCAGGATAAAGACACCGATCATGTATATTTGCTATCAAAAGGAATTCAAGGCAGTTTGTTATGTTTTTCTTAAGTAATCGATCAGCTCAGGATAGCTGCCATAAACCCATTTCTGTTATTAGAAATCTAATGCTATCGCCTCTATCCTACCTCACTGTGTAATTCCTGCTACCGGCCGCTAGGAGGAGCTCCGGGATAACTGCTTGTTCCTTCCTGGAGCGTCTGCCGGAGAATTTCGGGGCTGAGAGCTCCTGGCTATCGGGGATACAGAGAGAGACGCAGCACGTCTGTCTCTAATGCTGCCGCAGCTCTGTCTGCGAGGAGGATGAGTGCCTGGGTGACGTCATAGAAGCTATTGTGACGCATGTGTGCAGGTGGGCCTCACGTGTACCGCTGAGGATGGCACCTGCAGTGACACGTGACCACGCCCCTCTGCTATTGCTGTGACAATGCTAGTGGATGGAGGTGAGGCATTATGTGCAATAGGGAAAGGTGAGGGAGCGTGTGCTGCGCTGTATATTCTGCTGTACATGCATCATGCAGCTATGTACTCAGTGAAGTGCATATGCCTATCCACACTCAAGCTTGGTACACACATCCAATTTTGATTGGCCAATTTTATCACGGCCATGTCGTATGAGAGGCTTACTTGCACAAGCTGGTCTTAGTATTTAAAGTCTCTCACTCTACATTGAGGTGGTAAAAGTGGCTAGCAATTGGCCAATCAATTTTGGATGTGTGTATGCACCCAAAGTTACTTTCCCTCTATCTGCAATGCTGGGGTTATGTGATATACACAGGGCTCGGCTGTTTAGAGTACTCTGACCCGCCCCTTAGAATGTGGCTGCTCCTCCCCTTCTTAGGCCTCTATTCATAAAACTTTTTCCGCCAGTTTAACGCTCAAAACAGCTGACTTTCCCGTCCATTTAGCAAAATGGGCATTCATAAAAGCTGTTTCCGCATGATAAGCTACAATTCCCCAGCAGAGCGAGAAATTTCCGCCTTGTGCTGTGTTTTTCTAGATTTATCTAGAAAAAGTTACAAAATGTCAGTTCATAAACATTAGAGGAAGTGGTATGCGGACGGGAAATGCTGCTTCCTCTGATGTAGCGAGAAGAGTTCGGATTACATGAAAGTGAATGGGACAGACCTCCCAGAGAGAGCAGCGCACGGAGGGACTGCCGGCTTCAGTGTTTCCGCATGCCTTCCGACAGCTTACCGTCAGCCTTCAGTGGGAGATCTCCGCACTTGTATCACAGCTGGCAAGATTTTTATGAATGACCACCCAGAAGTCTAAAATACCGCTGGGGTATTTTACCTCCACGAGTTTTTTCTCCACTTTTGTTTTATGAATAGAGGCCTTAGTGCTGTCAGACTGGGCAGCTCCACCCCCTAATCTCCAAACAATACAGCAGAAGCTGTCACCTTGTTAGCCACAGCTTGGCACTGACACACTGGCCTGCCCTTCAGTATGTCGCTGCTCCTCCCCTCCTCAATGCTGCTGGTGCACCCAGAGAAGCATATAGTAAAATATCTGTAGATTTAAGGCCTGTATACACTGAAAATCACCAAACGCAGTGTGGTGCATTTTGCTGAGGCTATCTGTTGCTGGTTTTGTGATTGTTACGTTATAAAATGCAATGAAAAGTACCAGTATGAGCTGCTGGGCGGCAGGGAGAGCACTCCTGTCTGCTCAGTGAGAGGCGCCCTACAGCCATACTACAGAGGCAGTATCAGGAAGCTTGGGAGGCCCCATTCACCTGTAGTGTCGGGGGTTGGGGTGAGCAGCACAGGCAGCCTGCTGTGGACAGTACTTCTTCCCTGCAGTGACCTGCGCCACCAACACAGGCCTACCCTGCAGTCACTGATGTACCCAGCAGTCACCTTGCTTTGATGATTAAACCCCCATTGCACTGTGTTTACCTAAGCAGCCTGCCATGTGCAGCATCAGCGCCCCTGATCACGTGCAGCTCAGTCTGCAGCCACTTGCATCCATATACAGCCGCCCTGTCCCTTCCAGCAGCCTAACTACTGTATTCCCCAGACTCACACCATACACAGGTTCTCAGAGGGCTCCCATAGAACTGGCTCCTAACAGCATCTATTTACATCAATAAGACATTCTATAGCGGCCACACGGGGGAGCTCCGCACACAAGTTCCATGGACATTTTTACAGTCCGGCCACAAGAGGGAGCTCCACACACAATGCTGCCAGCTTACATACGCGATCCTGGTTCCTGGCTGCTCCGTTTGATGCCTCCAGAAGGTAGGCGGATTCTCGTCCTCGGCTGTGCAGAGCGGAGACTCGTCCACCTCCTCCGGCTGTCAGTCTCTTGAGCATGCTGTGTCCACGGAGGGCGTGTTTCCGGTCACCTCACCTGTTGCAGATGCCTCGCGCTTCCAGCTCACCCAGCCAGTGCTATATGTAATGTATGCAATAGCATTGCTGACTATACTGTAATATATATGCTGTATATTGATAGAAGATTAATACTAGGCACAGCATATATTGTCAGGCTGTATAATGGTAAAGCACAGCTTTTATGCAATGATTTAACACTTGTTTCTGCAACTGGGTTTACAATCATTGCCTTTGTGCTGTTACTGTGGACTTATCATTCTGGTGGACTATATTTACATTGATAACACAGTCCACTTCAGCTTATAGGAGGGCTATCTAACTCTGGGCTCACCTCCATCTCTTTCCCTGAACTCTAGCAATCATTAGGGCTCTTTCACATCACAGAACGTGTGCAGGAACCAATTTCGTGCACGCATTATTACCTGCGGCATGAAAGTCGGGAAGTTGCGGTGCAACGCTCATTAGTGGCGGTAGTTCTAATTCACCCGACGGGAGAACGCCGAGGCTGGACGTTACGAAGCTCCCACATGTGTTACAGCGTATTTGCTCTGGAATGCTTTGTCTAATGTGAAAGTTAACATGAAAGTCAAATAGGCTTTCATGTTACCTTCCTAAACACAGTCTAGGAGGGATCCGTCAAAACGCACAGTGCAGCTCCTAGTGTGAAAGAGCCCTTACTGGTTCAGCTGTATCACACTGCAGATCAAGTTGCACAGCTGCTGAGTCATAAAACATCACCTGCAATTCTTCTTAGGGCTCATTCACACTAAGTGCTGCGCTGTCAGTTTTGACGCATTGCACATAGTGTGCCATCCACATGGTTACATGAAAGCCCATAGACTTTCATGTTACTATTCACCGTACAGCTGTGCGTTCCCTGGCATTGCGATATAACGCGCCTGGGAACATCTTATCACACAACGAATGCGTTTTCCCAATGGGTTCTACTGTGTTGCTGCTGCCAATGTCTGCGCTTTGAGACCCCTCGATGTGCATTCCGTGCGATGGAGACGCATGCACAAAATCGCTTTCATGCATGTGTTCTGTAGTGTGGCTGAGCCCTTAGCAATGGTGCTGGGGATATCATGTTTAATAGAGGACTCCTGACCTGAATCTCGGGCCTGTCACCTGGCATACTGTGATCTTCTGGGCTGTGTCTATAACCTGAGGTCTGTGTATGGGGCGATATTGAGCGATATTATACCTGAGGTCTGTGTATGGGGCGATATTGAGCGATATTATACCTGAGGTCTGTGTATGGGGCGATACTGAGCGATATTATACCTGAGGTCTGTGTATGGGGTGATGCTGAGCGATATTATACCTGAGGTCTGTGTATGGGGCGATGCTGAGCGATATTATACCTGAGGTCCGTGTATGGGGCAATACTGAGCGATATTATACCTGAGGTCTGTGTATGGGGTGATGCTGAGCGATATTATACCTGAGGTCTGTGTATAGGGCGATGCTGAGCGATATTATACCTGAGGTCTGTGTATGGGGTGATGCTGAGCGATATTATACCTGAGTTCTGTGTATGGGGCGATGCTGAGCGATATTATACATGAGGTCTGTGTATGGGGCGATGCTGAGCGATATTATACCTGAGGTCTGTGTATGGGGTGATGCTGAGCGATATTATACCTGAGGTCTGTGTATGGGGTGATGCTGAGCGATATTATACCTGAGGTCTGTGTATGGGGCGATGCTGAGCGATATTATACCTGAGGTCTGTGTATGGGGTGATGCTGAGCGATATTATACATGAGGTCCGTGTATGGGGCGATGCTGAGCGATATTATACATGAGGTCTATGTATGGGGCGATGCTGAGCGATATTATACCTGAGGTCTGTGTATGGGGCCATGCTGAGCGATATTATACCTGAGGTCTGTGTATGAAGCCATGCTGAGCGATATTATACCTGAGGTCTGTGTATGGGGCGATGCTGAGCGATATTATACCTGAGGTCTGTGTATGGGGTGATGCTGAGTAATATTATACCTGAGGTCTGTGTATAGGGCGATACTGAGCGATATTATACCCGAGGTCTGTGTATGGGGTGATGCTGAGCGATATTATACCTGAGGTCTGTGTATGGGGTGATGCTGAGCGACATTATACCTGAGGTCTGTGTATGGGGCCATGCTGAGCGATATTATACCTGAGGTCTGTGTATGGGGTGACGCTGAGCGATATTATACCTGAGGTCTGTGTATGGGGCGATGCTGAGCGATATTATACCTGAGGTCCGTGTATGGGGCGATGCTGAGCGATATTATACCTGAGGTCTGTGTATGGGGTGATGCTGAGCGATATTATACCTGAGGTCTGTGTATGGGGTGATGCTGAGCGATATTATACCTGAGGTCCGTGTATGGGGCGATGCTGAGCGATATTATACCTGAGGTCCGTGTATGGGGCGATGCTGAGCGATATACCTGAGGTCTGTGTATGGGGCGATGCTGAGCCATATTATGGTGCAGTTTGGGAAGGGGAGGTGGGGAGTTTAGCTGGCAGTGTGTAGGGCTGGATCATATTCCACAAGGTGGCTGCTATGGTTTCAATACGCTGAAGCTACGTACACACATGCGAGAAATGTCACCCATAAGAGATCGAGAAACGATCCCTCGGACAATAATTCGGGGAATGATGTTGTACAGACACGTCCCTAGCCTTGAGGCCAGCAATGTGCTCTGTTGCTATGTAGGAGGGCAGAGGGACAACAATCAGCGTATGACGGAGGTGCTTTAATTAATGGGCGGGGCTAGTAAAAAGCATTGTGAATAGTTGTGCTCAGGCATCGGGGATCGTTAAACATCCTACAGGACGGATCTTCAATGTTGCCCGAGCAATAGCGATCTGCAGCCTCTGTACACACATAATGATCGTCAGTTGAAACTGAAACAGCGGATAACGACAGACGCATGTGTGTGCGTAGCTTTAGGGTGCATATACACATGCAGTTTTGATTGGACAATAATTGACACATTTTTCCACCTCTATGTAGTGTGAGGGCCAATAGACTGCATAATATGAGCAGACTGTGTAGGTAAAACCTCATACTGCACGGAAGTAGTAAAATTGGTCGATCAGAAGTGAAGCAGGCACGTACAGGGAGCAGTTCTCATGCTCACTGTCCCCCCCCCACCCCCATTCACCTCTATCCCCCTCTGTTCTCTCCTAAATGCCAGCAGAAGCTGCTTCAGGGTTGGTAGGCACTAGGCCCGGCGTGTGCGCGTCATTGACTTGTGCACAATGATGTGTGCTGCCGGGCCTAACGCTTGCGCACTGCTGCTGACCCGGAAGCAGCTTTTGCTGGCTTCTAGGAGAGAGCAGAGGGGGATAGAAGTGAATGTGGAGGGGGCGGGGGGGGGGGGGGGACAGTGGGCATGAGGACTACTCCCTGTACCTGCCTGCTTCAATTCTGATTGGCCAATTTTACTACTTCCATGCAGTATGAGGTTTGAGGCTTAAGTGCCTCTTGAAAGCGGATCAGAGATGAAAAACTAACTATAACAAGTAACTTGTTTATATATCTTATCTAAAGTTTAGATAGTTCACACAGCATATCTAGCTGCAAACAGCTTCAAAAGTTTATGATTATTTATTCCTATGATACAATGAGGGCAGCCATGTTCTGTTTGTCACATTGTCACTGGCTGAGGGCTGGAGATGCTATCAGTCTATAGCGGCGCTCAGTGAGTAACGTCGGCTCCGTCAGAAGACGGAGCCGAAGTTGCTTAAAAAACACAATAATTCGGCCTCCAGCAATCGCTGGAAGCCAAATTATTTCATTCCCCCACTATCCATGGCGGCCTGGAGGGGGAATAGTAATTAAAATGGCCCGGACTTGTGCAGCAGCAGGATCAGCCATATACCGCTGTATCCTGCGCCCAAGTCTACCGGCGCCGATTTGAAATGTACTGTATTGAGGAGCCGCATGTGCGCAGTGGCCAGTCAGTCTGGAAGAGGATCGCTGAGGGGGACTGGAGGGCAGCTTAGTGATAGCGTGGGCACAGGGCAGCTGCAGGGGGCTGGTAGAAGCCCCAGGTAAATTAAACCTGGTTTGATTTCTTTTTTTTTTTTTTTTACTTAATACGATTCCCTTTAACTCACCTCTCCAAGTTTGCATCCAGCTGCACACAAGCATATGACTGTAGGCGGAGCATAACAGACATTGGAGGTGGGGCTTTTTGTGGACTAGCGGGGGACGAGGCTGTGGTTCGATTTAGAGGCAGAGATTTGCAAGGGGACATTGGGCTCTATTCTCAAAGACTTCCCGCATGCGGTAAAGTGCATGCGGGAAGTTACCGACCAAAACACCGCCACATTGAAATTCTGAAAAGGTTCCGCATGTTTTTCCGCATGCGGAAAAAGTGTGGTAAAAGTGCGGGATTCATGCGGAAAAATTTCCGCAAAAGTCGGTATTTTCCGCAATAAAAGATCAATTCTCAAAAATGTTCAGGCGCATCATTTCGTCGTTAATTACCGATTTTTCATCACCTACAAGTAGTAGGTGATATATTCCGCATCCCATTGACTTTAATGAAGTGTGGAGGCTTAAGGGCTGTGCTTGCTGGACTTTAACTTTTTTTTTTTAAACACATGAATAATGGCTGTTTCCGCATCTTTTTTTCCCGCATGCGAAAAACATGCGGAAAATATTAGTGAAATGTGGAAAAAATGCGGAGTTTACCGCTGGCGGGAATATAGCGGTAAAATTTTGCGGAAAATTTGGCTCTTTGAGAATAGAGCCCATTGTGGTCAATGACCGCTGCTCAGGGTAAAGTCCCCCTCAGGATAAAGACCCTGACCATGTATATTTGCTACCAAAACGAATTCAAGGCAGTTTTTTTTTTAAGTAATTGGCCAGCCCAGGATGGGTGCCATAAACCTATTTCTGTTACTAGACATCTGATTGTATCGTATCCATCCTACCTCACTGTGTAATTCCTGCTACCGGCCGCTAGGGGGAGCTCCGGTATTACTGCTTGTTCCTTCCTGGAGCTTCTGCCTGAGAATGTCGGGGCTGAGAGCTCCTGGCTAGTGTTGGGCGAACAGTGTTCGCCACTGTTCGGGTTCTGCAGAACATCACCCTGTTCGGGTGATGTTCGAGTTCGGCCGAACACCTGACGGTGCTCGGCCAAACCGTTCGGCCATATGGCCGAACTAAGAGCGCATGGCCGAACGTTCCCCGAACGTTCGGCTAGCGCTGTGATTGGCCGAACGGGTCACGTGGTTCGGACCCGAACGCGCTCTGATTGGCCGAACGGTCACGTGGTTCGGGTAAATAAATACCCGAACCACGTCATATCTCCGCCATTTGTCTGTGGGTTTAGCTTTGGGTAGGCAGGCAGGGTAGTTCGCGCTCCAGCCACGCTAGCCAGGGTCCCCCCTGTCATTGTGTCACTGCTGGGAACAGTAGTACACCGCTTGCTCAGCCACACTATATAGCATTCTGTTTACTGCCACTCTGTGTACCTCGCTCAGCCACACTATATAGCATTCTGTTTACTGCCACTCTGTGTCTGCTGGGAATAGTAGTACACCGCTTGCTCAGCCACACTATATAGCATTCTGTTTACTGCCACTCTGTGTACCTCGCTCAGCCACACTATATAGCATTCTGTTTACTGCCACTCTGTGTCTGCTGGGAATAGTGGTACACCGCTCGCTCAGCCACACTATATAGCATTCTGTTCACTGTTCTGTGTCTGCTTGGAATAGTGGTACACCGCTCGCTCAGCCACACTATATAGCATTCTGTTTACTGTTCTGTGTCTGCTGGGAATAGTGGTACACCGCTCGCTCAGCCACACTATATAGCATTCTGTTTACTGTTCTGTGTCTGCTGGGAATAGTGGTACACCGCTCGCTCAGCCACACTATATAGCATTCTGTGCACTGTTCTGTGTCTGCTGGGAATAGTGGTACACCGCTCGCTCAGCCACACTATATAGCATTCTGTTCACTGTTCTGTGTCTGCTGGGAATAGTGGTACACCGCTCGCTCAGCCACACTATATAGCATTCTGTTTACTGTTCTGTGTCTGCTGGGAATAGTGGTACACCGCTCGCTCATCCACACTATATAGCATTCTGTTCACTGTTCTGTGTCTGCTGGGAATAGTGGTACACCGCCCGCTCAGCCACACTATATAGCATTCTGTTCACTGTTCTGTGTCTGCTGGGAATAGTGGTACACCGCTCGCTCAGCCACACTATATAGCATTCTGTTCACTGTTCTGTGTCTGCTGGGAACAGTAGTACACCGCTCGCTCAGCCAGAGTATATAGCATTGTGTTTACTGCCACTCTGTGTACACCGCTCAGCCAGACTATATACCATTGTTTACTGACACTCTGTGTACACCGCTCAGCCAGACTATATACCATTGTTTACTGACACTCTGTGTACACCGCTCAGCCAGACTATATACCATTGTTTACTGCCACTCTGATTCTGCTGGGAACAGTAGTACACCGCTCGCTCAGCCAGACTATATAGCATTGTGTTTACTGCCACTCTGTGTACACCGCTCAGCCAGACTATATACCATTGTTTACTGACACTCTGTGTACACCGCTCAGCCAGACTATATACCATTGTTTACTGAAACTCTGTGTACACCGCTCAGCCAGACTATATACCATTGTTTACTGCCACTCTGATTCTGCTGGGAACAGTAGTACACCGCTCGCTCAGCCAGACTATATACCATTGTTTACTGACACTATATAGCAGACTATATAGCATTGTGTGTACACCGCTCAGCCAGACTATATACCATTGTTTACTGACACTCTGTGTACACCGCTCAGCCAGACTATATACCATTGTTTACTGCCACTCTGATTCTGCTGGGAACAGTAGTACACCGCTCGCTCAGCCAGACTATATACCATTGTTTACTGACACTCTGTGTACACCGCTCAGCCAGACTATATACCATTGTTTACTGCCACTCTGATTCTGCTGGGAACAGTAGTACACCGCTCGCTCAGCCAGACTATATACCATTGTTTACTGACACTATATAGCAGACTATATAGCATTGTGTGTACACCGCTCAGCCAGACTATATACCATTGTTTACTGACACTCTGTGTACACCGCTCAGCCAGACTATATACCATTGTTTACTGCCACTCTGATTCTGCTGGGAACAGTAGTACACCGCTCGCTCAGCCAGACTATATACCATTGTTTACTGACACTCTGTGTACACCGCTCAGCCAGACTATATACCATTGTTTACTGCCACTCTGATTCTGCTGGGAACAGTAGTACACCGCTCGCTCAGCCAGACTATATAGCATTGTGTTTACTGCCACTCTGTGTACACCGCTCAGCCACACTATATAGCATTGCGTACTCTGCCAGTCAGTGTGTATATTGCTGGGATCAGTAATACTCCACTCACCGTCAACCACTATATGAGCTCAACATGAGTTCCCCAGAGACCTCCGCTGTGAGCAGCACTCCCAACAACAGCAACAGCCAACGCCCCACGCAAGCTATAACATCCACCCCAGCAGCCAGTGGTCAGCAGCAGCCCTCCCCGGAGGAGAACGTTGTGTCCATCAGTCCGTCGCCAGAGCGATTAATGAGGGCTGCCATTGAGGAGATGATGGGGCCTGATGTGGAGGAGGAGGTCTGGCTCAGGCCAGCATCCCAAGTTAATGTTGAGGACGATGAGGGGTCTGTGTCTGGGGATGTTGGGGTGGCAGAGGTGGTGGGTGGGTCAGACTCAGGAGAAGAGTTGTATGATGAGGATGATGATCGGGACCATCTGTATGTGCCTCAGAGTCCGACCCCGGAAAACATGTTGTATCGTGTGTTTAGGTACTAAAATCTGCGTTCCCTCCCAGTAGTGTTGGGCGAACAGTGTTTGCCACTGTTCGGGTTCTGCAGAACATCACCCTGTTCGGGGTGACTATATAGCAGACTATATAGCATTGTGTTTAATGCCACTCTGTGTACACGGCTCAGCCA
Organism: Hyperolius riggenbachi; assembly: GCF_040937935.1. NCBI lineage: Eukaryota > Metazoa > Chordata > Amphibia > Anura > Hyperoliidae > Hyperolius > Hyperolius riggenbachi. The sequence goes on along the minus strand of NC_090654.1, from coordinate 68,994,849 downwards.
CACTATATAGCATTGTGTTTACTTCCACTCTGTGTCTGCTGGGAACAGTAGTACACCGCTCACCCGCCACTGTATAGCATTGTGCTCTGTGTCACTGCTGACAATAGTGGTACACCGCTCACCCACCACTGTATAGCATTTCTGTACTGCCACTGTACTGCTGCCAGTCAGCGTGTACTTTAAGGATAAGTGAAATGAGGAAGAAATCCGGTGAAAGAGGGAGGGGCAAGGGAAGAGGTGTTTCCCCTGACGGTTCACGTACAGGCCACAGGGGAGCACCCAAGAAAACCCACTCAATACTGCCCATGTTGTCCAGGACAACAACCCTCACAGATCCAAAAGAACAGGACCAGATAATTACTTGGATGACCTCTCAAGCGTCCAGCAGTGGGTTAAGCAGCACCAGCACATCACGCACGAGGTCCGAGTCCTCAGCCAGTTAAAGTCTGGGCTTTCTTTGAAGACTGCACTGAGGATGTTACCATGGCGATTTGCAAGGTGTGCAAGACCCGCCTGAGCAGGGGGAAAAGTATTAACAACCTCTCCACCACCAGCATGAGCCGCCACATTCTATCCAAACATCCCACTCTGTGGGCAAACGCGGCAGGACAGGGTACCACCAGCAACACTGCCTCCCTTGGGTTCACCAGACTCACCACCAGACCCGCCTCAGCAGCAGCAGTAGCCCAGCCATTGCGTGGTTCACAACATTCACAAACATCAGACGATGCTGACACTGTCACTTTCCGGACTAGTGCTCTTGAGGTCTCCCAGTGTTCATCAAACACAACAACCAACAGCCCTTCGGTGTGCAGCGCTACGGTTGAGTTGTCTGTCTCTGAGATGTTTGAGCACAAGAGGAAATTGCCAGCAAATGACCCCCGGGCCGTGGCAGTAACAGCCAGCCAGCATAGCCAAGCTTCTGGCCTGCGAAATGCTGCCATATCGAGTGGTGGAGACAAACAGCTTCAAGGGCATGATGTCAGTGGCCATCCCACGTTACGTTGTTCCCAGCCGCTACCACTTTGCGCGCTCTGCAGTGCCTGAGTTGCATGAGCACGTGGTCAGCTAAATAACCCGAAGCTTGAAGAATGCCGTTGCCTGCAAGGTTCACCTCACCACTGACACCTGGACGAGTGCGTTCGGCCAGGGTCGATACATCTCCCTTACCGCGCACTGGGTGAACCTTGTGGAGCCTGGCAGCGATTCCTCACCTGCTACGGCGCGGGTGTTGCCCACGCCGCAAACAGCTGGATAACAACAGCAGCACCTACCTCTCTGACTCCTTCTCCTCCAACGCATCTCAAAGCTGTACCTCATCCGGAAATGCTAACCCAGCACCAGCAGCAGTAGGATCGTGGAAGCAGTGCAGCACAGCTGTTGGCATGCGTCAGCAAGCGTTGCTGAAGCTGATCTGCCTTGGGGATAAGCAGCACACAGGGGAGGAAATTTGGAGGGGAATAAAGGAACAGACGGATTTGTGGCTGGCACCGCTGGACCTGAAACCGGGCATGAAGCTAGACACCTGGCACGAACTGGCAATGTACGCAATAGAGGTGCTGGCTTGCCCGGCAGCCAGCGTTATGTCGGAACGCTGTTTCAGTGCTGCCGGAGGCATCATCACAGATCGGCGTATCCGCCTCTCCACAGAAAATGCAGACCGTCTGACTCAAATTAAAATGAATCAATCCTGGATTGGAAACGACTACGCAACACTCCTGGACCCCAACCAAGTAACATGACCGATGAACATCTGGGATGGTTTAGCGTTTCCGGTCCCTGTTTATTGAACCTCTCATCTGTATTACATTTATGACTGCATGGCGGCAAAAAGCATTGCTGCTATATCCGCACGCTTTTTGTCCTCATGCAAGGCCTGGGTTGTTGTGTCTCACAAAGCGTGGCCTTCTCCTCCTGCGCCTCCTCCTGTTCCATCACGTGTGCTGCTGCTGCTGCTGCTGCTGCTGCTGCTGGGTTACCGTTGCCGGTCCCTGTTTATGGAACCTCTTATCTTTATTACATTTATGACTACATGGCGGTACAAAGCATGCTATCCGCACGCTTTTTGTCCTCATGCAAGGCCTGGGTTGTTGTGTCTCACAAAGCGTGGCCTTCTCCTCCTGCGCCTCCTCCTGTTCCATCACGTGTGCTGCTGCTGCTGCTGCTGCTGCTGGGTTACCGTTGCCGCGTGGTCCCTGTTTATGGAACCTCTTATCTTTATTACATTTATGACTACATGGCGGTACAAAGCATGCTATCCGCACGCTTTTTGTCCTCATGCAAGGCCTGGGTTGTTGTGTCTCACAAAGCGTGGCCTTCTCCTCCTGCGCCTCCTCCTGTTCCATCACGTGTGCTGCTGCTGCTGCTGCTGCTGCTGGGTTACCGTTGCCGCGTGGTCCCTGTTTATTGAACCTCTTATCTTTATTACATTTATGACTACATGGCGGTACAAAGCATGCTATCCGCACGCTTTTTGTCCTCATGCAAGGCCTGGGTTGTTGTGTCTCACAAAGCGTGGCCTTCTCCTCCTGCGCCTCCTCCTGTTCCATCACGTGTGCTGCTGCTGCTGCTGCTGCTGGGTTAGCGTTGCCGCGTGGTCCCTGTTTATTGAACCTCTTATCTTTATTACATTTATGACTACATGGCGGTACAAAGCATGCTATCCGCACGCTTTTTGTCCTCATGCAAGGCCTGGGTTGTTGTGTCTCACAAAGCGTGGCCTTCTCCTCCTGCGCCTCCTCCTGTTCCATCACGTGTGCTGCTGCTGGGTTAGCGTTGCCGCGTGGTCCCTGTTTATTGAACCACTTATCTTTATTACATTTATGACTGCATGGTGGTACAAAGCATGCTATCCGCACGCTTCTTGTCCTCATGCAAGGCCTGGGTTGTTGTGTCTCAAAGCGTGGCCTTCTCCTCCTGCGCCACCCTCCTCCTGTTCCATCACGTGTGCTGCTGCTGGGTTAGCATTACCGGTCCCTTTTCCTGGAACCTCTTATATGTATTACATTTATGACTGCATGCCGACAAAAAGCATGTTACCTGTGCAAAGAAAACAGACATTTCCCGCATTTAAAAGACAGTTTTCCCTTTGAAACTTTAAAATCGATTTTCTCAAAAACTATAAGCTCTTTTTGCTAAATTTTTTTTTCCTCTTGTACCCACTCCCAAGGTGCACATACCCTGTAAATTTGGGGTATGTAGCATGTAAGGAGGCTTTACAAACCACAAAAGTTCGGGTCCCCATTGACTTCCATTATGTTCGGAGTTCGGGTCGAACACCCGAACATCGCGGCCATGTTCGGCCTGTTCGGCCCGAACCCGAACATCTAGATGTTCGCCCAACAGCTATCGGGGATACAGAGAGAGACGCCGCACGTCTGCCTCCGATGTTGCCGCTGCTCCGTCTGCGAGCCGAGGAGGCTGAGTACCGGGTGACGTCATAGAAGCTATTGTGACGCGTGTGCAGGTGGACCGCTCGAGACCGCTGAGGATGGCACCTGCAGTGACACGTGACCACGCCCCTCTGCTATTGCTGTGTCATGCTAGTGGATGGAGGTGACGTCATAGCAGCTATTGTGACGCGCGTGTGCAGGTGGGCAGCTGGAGCACCGCTGAGGATGGCACCTGCAGTGACACGTGACCACGCCCCTCTGCTATTGCTGAGTCATGCTAGTGGATTGGTGAGGCATTATGTACAGTAGGGAAAGGTAAGGGAGCGCGTGTGCTGCGCTGTATATACTGCTGTACATGCATCATGCAGTTATGTACTCAGTGAGGTGCATATGCCTATCCACACTCAAGCTTGGGACACACATCCAATTTTGATTGGCCAATCATTGGCCAATTTTATCACAGCCATGTCACGAGAGGCTTACTTGCACAAGCTGGTCTCAGTATTTATAGTCTCTCACTCTACATTGAGGTGGTAAAAGTGGCTAGCAATTGGCCAATCAATGTTGGATGTGTGTATGCACCCTAAGTTACTTTCCCTCTATCTGCAATGATGGGATTATGTGATATACACAGGGCCCGGCTGTCTAGAGTATTCTGGCCCGCTCCTTAGAATGTGGCTGCTCCTCCCCTCAGTGCTGTCATACTGGGTAGCTCCGCCCCCTGATCTCCCAGCAATACAGCAGAAGCTGTCACCTTGTTAGCCACAGCTTGGCACTGACACACTGGCCTGCCCTTCAATATGTCGCTGCTGGTCCCCTCCTCAATGCTGCCGGTGCACCCAGAGCAGCATATAGTAACATGTCTGTAGATGTAAGGCCTGTATACAGTGAACATCACTAAACGCTAGGCCTGAACGATTTTAGGAAAAGATTGAATTGAACGATTTCTGCCAGAAATTGCGATTTCGATTCAATACACGATTTTCTACTCACAACGATGGATCAGATCGCTCTGACCATCCATGACACAAAACCTCAACGTGTGTGAACCCAGGCTTAACCCAGGTGTAGAATTTAGTAATAGGTGCCCCTTTTATGCAGCTTATTACTACTGGAAGAAAAAAATATATATAAGGCAGCACAGTGGTGTAGTGGTTAGTGCTCTTGCCTTGCAGCACTGGGTCCCTGGTTCAAATTCTAGCCTGGTCCTAGCCCTGCGAGGAGTTTGTATGTTCTCTCCATGTCTGTTTGGGTTTCCTCTGGACACTTCGGTTTCCCCCCACATCCAAAAAAACCTACAGTTAAGTTAATTGGCTACTGAAAATTGGCCCTATACTATGGTACATATATTGACATATGACTATGGTAGGAATTAGATTGTGAGCTCCTCTGAGGGACAGTTAAGTGACAAGACAATATACTCTGTACAGCGCTGCGTAAGAGATAGAGAGATAGAGATATATCTATATATTTATAATCTATATTACTATACATTTCTCAGTACTATGTGACATCACATGACAACAATGACTCCCCATGTAGCCTATCAGGGTGACATTTTCAGTGTCAGTCACTGTCACCCAGGCACGCAGCAGCACACACCACAGGGCATGCAGAGAGGGGACCACAGTAATAGTAGTTTGCTGACTGTCCCCTGCCAGGTAGAGAGCAGACAGAAGTGTTAATTAATTACTGCGTGAACGGTAGTGATGGGTCGTTCGCGAACGAGCCGGCTCTAAGAGCCAGCTCTTTGAAGTGAATCACAGGAGCCGATGCTCACTCTGAGAAGAGCCGATGCCCCAGCCGCCCCTTTTAGCTCTGCTTTGCTCCGTAATAAAGGGCGCTGAGGCATTCTGGGAGATGTAGTCCTCCTCTTGCAGCTTGTAGAAGTGTTTGGGGCGGAGCAGAGCAGTAGCAGGAGGGATTGCCTCAGTCAGAAAAGTGGTCTGGAGTTGGCATGGAGATGGGGGTGGGGCTTTTAATCCAATTCTGAGTTGTGTCTAGTGATATTTAATGAAGAGCCGATTCAGAGCCGTAAGAGCCGGCTCTTTAATAGGAGCCGATTCAGAAGTGCCGATTCTCTGAGAAGAGCCGGAATTCCCATCACTAGTGAACGGCTCGGCTCCCCGGGCAGTGCGTGCGTCTCTCAGGCTCTTCTCATTTTCCGGGCGACGGGGGGCGGGACAAGCCCATCCTTCCTGTGTATGCCTGTCTGCCCCATTAACCAGCCTGGCTGTCACCCGGAGAGGGAGCGGGAATGATCCGACTCATTAACCCCTCACTGGCCTCCTCTCCAGCACCTACAGGGAGCATTTCTGCTTTTGCTATACGCGACTGAGGAGGAGGGAGCCGGAAGCAGAGCAGGAATCAGCAGCTGCAAAAATCGCAGCTCTAACGATCTCAAGATCGTCACACTGCTGATCGCGATTTTCGGTTTAAAAAATCGAAAATCGTTCAGCCCTACTAAACGCAGTGTGATGCAATGTTGCTGAGGCTATCTGTTGCTGGTTTCATAATTGTTAGGGCGCGTTCAGATCACAAATGCGGATGGCCAGCGTGCGGAACGCGTGCGGACCGCAACGCGTACGAACGCATGGCCATCCGCGTTTGTGTGCATTGCGTGGCTGATCCCATCACTGAAAAGTGAATGGGACAGCCACGCGTTTTGTCAAAATCTGCGTGCAGCATGCGTTCCCGGACCGTACAGGTCCGGAACGCATGCAGTGTGAACATCAGACATTGCACTCTATGCAATGTCTGATGTCGTGCGTGTCGGCCTCCTGCACGCGTTTCCAAAACGCGGCTGAAAACGCGTGCAGTGTGAACGGATTATAAAACACAATGCAAAGTACCAGTATGGGCTGCTGGCCGGGGGAGAGCACTCCTGTCTGCTTAGCCTGCCATGTGCAGCAGCAGCGCCCCTGACCACGTGCAGCTCAGTCTGCAGCCACCTGCATCCATATACAGCAGCTCTGTCCCTTCCAGCAGCCTCACTCACTACTGTATTCCCCAGACTCACAATATATACACAGCCCTCCCATAGAACTGGCTCCTAACAGTGTCTGTGTACATCAATAAGACTTCTATAGCGGCCACACGGGGAAGCTCCGCACACAAGTTCCATGAACATTTTACAGTCCGGCCACAAGAGGGAGCTCCGCACACAATGTCGCCAGCTTACATACGCGATCCTGGTTCCTGGCTGCTCCGTGTGATGCCTCCAAGGGCGTAGGCGGGACTCTCCTCCTCGGCTGTGCAGAGCGGTGACTCGTCCACCTCCTCCGGCTGTCAGTGTCTCGAGCGTGCTGTGTCTGCGGAGGGCATGTTTCCGGTCACCTCACCTGCTGCAGATGCCTCGCGCTTCCAGCTCATCCGGCCAGTGCTATATGTAATGTATGCAATAGCATTGCTGACTATACTGTAATATATATATGCTATATATTAATAGAAGATTAATACTAGGCACAGCATATATTGTCAGGCTGTATAATGGTAAAGCACAGCTTTTATGCAATGATGTAACACTTGTTTCTGCAACTAGGTTTACAATCATTACCTTTGTGCTGTTACTGTGGACTTATCATTCTGGTGGACTATATTTACATTGATAACACAGTCCACTTCAGCTTATAGGAGGGCTATCTAATTCTGGGCTCACCTCCATCTCTATACCTGAACTCTAGCAATCATTAGGGCTCTTTCACATCACAGAACGTGTGCAGGAACCAATTTCGTGCACGCATTATTACCTACAGGCGTGAACGTCGGGAAGTTGCGGTGCAACGCTCATTAGTGGCGGTAGTTCTAATTCACCCGACGGGAGAACGCCGAGGCTGGACGTTACAAAGCTCCCACATGTGTTACAGCGTATTTGCTCTGGAATGCTTTGTCTAATGTGAAAGTTAGCTTAAAAGTCAAATAGGCTTTCATGTTACCTCTCTAAACACAGCCAGGGAGCGATCCGTCAAAACGCACGGTGCAGCTCCTAGTGTGAAAGAGCCCTTACTGGTTCAGCTGTATCACACTGCAGATCAAGTTGCACAGCTGCTGAGCTATAAAACATCACCTGCAATTCTTCTTAGGGCTCATTCACACTAAGTGCTGCGCTGTCAGTTTTGACACATTGAACATAGTGTGCCATCGACATGGTCTATGGACTTTCATGTTACTTTTCACCGTACACATTTTCCCAATGGGTTCTATTGTGTTGCTGCTGGCAATGTCTGCGCTTTGAGACACCTCGATGTGCATTCCATGCAATTGAAACGCATGCACAAAATTGCATTCATGCATGTGTTCTGTAGTGTGAATGAGCCCTTAGCAATGATGCTGGGGATATCATGTTTAACAGAGGCCTCCTGACCTGAATCTCGGGCTTGTCATCTGGCATACTGTGATCTTCTGGGCTGTGTCTGTAACCTGAGGTCTGTGTATGGGGCGATGCTGAGCGATATTATACCTGAGGTCTCTGTATGGGGCGATGCTGAGCGATATTATACCTGAGGTCTGTGTATGGGGCCATGCTGAGCGATATTATACCTGAGGTCTGTGTATGGGGCCATGCTGAGCGATATTATGCATGAGGTCCGTGTATGGGGCGATGCTGAGCGATATTATACCTGAGGTCTGTGTATGGGGCGATGCTGAGCGATATTATACCTGAGGTCTGTGTATGGGGCCATGCTGAGCGATATTATACCTGAGGACTGTGTATGGGGCGATGCTGAGCGATATTATACCTGAGGTCTGTGTATGGGGCCATGCTGAGCGATATTATACCTGAGGTCTGTGTATGGGGCGATGCTGAGCGATATTATACCTGAGGTCTGTGTATGGGGCCATGCTGAGCGATATTATACCTGAGGTCTGTGTATGGGGCCATGCTGAGCGATATTATACCTGAGGTCTGTGTATGGGGCGATGCTGAGCGATATTATACCTGAGGTCTGTGTATGGGGCCATGCTGAGCGATATTTTACCTGAGGTCTGTGTATGGGGTGATGCTGAGCGATATTATACCTGAGGTCTCTGTATGGGGCGATGCTGAGCGATATTATACCTGAGGTCTGTGTATGGGGCGATGCTGAGCGATATTATACCTGAGGTCTGTGTATGGGGCCATGCTGAGCGATATTATACCTGAGGTCTGTGTATGGGGTGATGCTGAGCGATATTATACCTGAGGTCTGTGTATGGGGCAATACTGAGCGATATTATACCTGAGGTCTGTGTATGGGGCGATGCTGAGCGATATTATACCTGAGGTCTGTGTATGGGGCAATGCTGAACGATATTATACCTGAGGTCTGTGTATGGGGCAATGCTGAGCGATATTATACCTGAGGTCTGTGTATGGGGCAATACTGAGCGATATTATACCTGAGGTCTCTGTATGGGGCGATGCTGAGCGATATTATACCTGAGGTCTGTGTATGGGGCAATGCTGAACGATATTATACCTGAGGTCTGTGTATGGGGCAATGCTGAACGATATTATACCCGAGGTCTGTGTATGGGGCAATACTGAGCGATATTATACCTGAGGTCTGTGTATGGGGCAATGCTGAGCGATATTATACCCGAGGTCTGTGTATGGGGCAATACTGAGCGATATTATACCTGAGGTCTGTGTATGGGGCAATGCTGAGCGATATTATACCTGAGGTCTGTGTATGGGGCAATACTGAGCGATATTATACCTGAGGTCTGTGTATAGGGCCATGCTGAGCGATATTATACCTGAGGTCTGTGTATGGGGCGATGCTGAGCGATATTATACCTGAGGTCTGTGTATGGGGCGATGCTCAGCGATATTATACCTGAGGTCTGTGTATGGGGCAATACTGAGCGATATTATACCTGAGGTCTGTGTATAGGGCCATGCTGAGCGATATTATACCTGAGGTCTGTGTATGGGGCGATGCTGAGCGATATTATACCTGAGGTCTGTGTATGGGGCAATGCTGAGCGATATTATACCTGAGGTCTGTGTATGGGGCAATACTGAGCGATATTATAACTGAGGTCTGTGTATAGGGCCATGCTGAGCGATATTATACCTGAGGTCTGTGTATGGGGCGATGCTGAGCGATATTATACCTGAGGTCTGTGTATGGGGCGATGCTGAGCGATATTATACCTGAGGTCTGTGTATGGGGCGATGCTGAGCGATATTATACCTGAGGTCTGTGTATAGGGCGATACTGAGCGATATTATACCTGAGGTCTGTGTATGGGGCGATGCTGAGCGATATTATACCTGAGGTCTGTGTATGGGGCAATGCTGAGCGATATTATACCTGAGGTCTGTGTATGGGGCAATGCTGAGCGATATTATACCTGAGGTCTGTGTATGGGGCGATGCTGAGCGATAATATACCTGAGGTCTGTGTATAGGGCGATACTGAGCGATATATTATACCTGAGGTCTGTGTATGGGGCGATGCTGAGCGATATTATACCTGAGGTCTGTGTATGGGGCGATGCTGAGCGATATTATACCTGAGGTCTGTGTATGGGGCGATGCTGAGCGATATTATACCTGAGGTCTGTGTATGGGGCCATGCTGAGCGATATTATACCTGAGGTCTGTGTATGGGGTGATGCTGAGCGATATTATACCTGAGGTCTCTGTATGGGGCGATGCTGAGCGATATTATACCTGAGGTCTGTGTATGGGGCGATACTGAGCGATATTATACCTGAGGTCTGTGTATGGGGCGATGCTGAGCTATATTATACCTGAGGTCTCTGTATGGGGCAATACTGAGCGATATTATACCTGAGGTCTGTGTATGGGGCAATGCTGAGCGATATTATACCTGAGGTCTGTGTATGGGGCAATACTGAGCGATACTATACCTGAGGTCTGTGTATGGGGCAATACTGAGCGATATTATACCTGAGGTTTGTGTATGGGGCAATACTGAGCGATATTATACCTGAGGTCTGTGTATGGGGCAATGCTGAGCGATATTATACCTGAGGTCTGTGTATGGGGCAATACTGAGCGATATTATACCTGAGGTCTGTGTATGGGGCGATGCTGAGCGATATTATACCTGAGGTCTGTGTATGGGGCGATGCTGAGCGATATTATACCTGAGGTCTGTGTATGGGGCGATGCTGAGCGATATTATACCTGAGGTCTGTGTATGGGGCAATGCTGAGCGATATTATACCTGAGGTCTGTGTATGGGGCAATACTGAGCGATATTATACCTGAGGTCTGTGTATAGGGCCATGCTGAGCGATATTATACCTGAGGTCTGTGTATGGGGCGATGCTGAGCGATATTATACCTGAGGTCTGTGTATAGGGCCATGCTCAGCGATATTATACCTGAGGTCTGTGTATGGGGCAATACTGAGCGATATTATACCTGAGGTCTGTGTATAGGGCCATGCTGAGCGATATTATACCTGAGGTCTGTGTATGGGGCGATGCTGAGCGATATTATACCTGAGGTCTGTGTATGGGGGAATGCTGAGCGATATTATACCTGAGGTCTGTGTATGGGGCAATACTGAGCGATATTATACCTGAGGTCTGTGTATAGGGCCATGCTGAGCGATATTATACCTGAGGTCTGTGTATGGGGCGATGCTGAGCGATATTATACCTGAGGTCTGTGTATGGGGCGATGCTGAGCGATATTATACCTGAGGTCTGTGTATGGGGCGATGCTGAAAGAGCTGCACGGCAAATAGATGGGCAGCGAACATGGGCATGCTGAAAACTATTAAACAAGGGCATATATGTATAAATGTCTGTAGTTAAGATTTGGTACTGGCAGTCTTTTCTATGTTTCAGGTGCTGTGAGGTAATTTTACCTCAGAAGAGATGCTGTTGTTAAGCAAAGTTTAAGCTGTATGATTAGCAGGTACAGCTTGAAGCGGATTGGACGGTGCATCATTCCCTCCAAAGCCCTCAGCCAATCAGGGGGTTGGCTGAGGTGAAATAAAACCAGTGGTCAAAGCAGTCAGTGTCACTGTGAGGAGAACTCTCGGACAGACCTGAGCTGCTGTGTTAGCTGCTTTTGTGGCTCTCTCCTCTAATTTTTTCCCTTGGATTACTCTTTATATTCTTTGCTTAATTTATTTATTTACTTAATTTATTTCTTATTTATCTACTGATAATGGAACACCCTTTGAGAGAACTGTTATTGAGGGCTCAGGCACCGGACGGAGAACAAATTATTAGGGCATTGCTAGCTGCCTTACCTCCTCTGCCAGGAACTTCAGCTGGAACTCCAGCACAGATTAATTCTGCTCCATCAGCTGTACCTGTCTCTCAGCCTTTGAGTGTTTCTGGGATGGCTGCTCAACCTGGAGCTCCGCTGTCTTTGCCCCCTGCTGTGGGAACTGCTCAGCACCGGGCACCGGAGGGATCTGTCTCGAGCGGCTTCAGCTCCTGGCCGCTTGTCTTTCAGCCTCCTCTCATGTCATCGCTGAGCGGACCCCTGGATGTCGCCATGGAGAGCGGCTCTCAGCGCCAGGCTGCGGGGATTGTTCAGGATGGAGGCGGCTTGGCGCCCATCTCGGCCCAGCTTCAAGTTTCTGCAGGAGGCAGCGGTGGACCGGGCGCAGTATCTCGGCTAGGGCCCGCTGAACCGGAAGTGCGTCATCTGCCAGCACTATGCACTTCCGGTTCTAATCTGCCAGTACCTGCCGCTGAGGGAAGTAGAGGGAGGTCTCTTCGGCAGGCCAAAAGGAAGTCCAGGCCATATACTCCTCCCCCGGAACGCTCCCTCAGGCCTGCCCAACAAGCCAGGAAGAAAGGACAGCCTTCTAAGGGACCTGGAGCGCAGTCGGCGCAGAAGAAGGGATCTATGCCGGCAGGTCCTAGCCCACAGCTGCCTGCTGGGTGCTTCCCAGCGCAACCTGCTCTGAATGTGAGGTCAGTCGAGATGCAGCAAGAGGATGGAGCTGCGCAAAGAGAACCACTGCTGGTGAACCAACAGGCCCAGCAAGTGCCTGAGAGGGGAGATCAAATGCCGGGTGAGTACCTGGGTGTTCCCCAGCACTCCCAGTCTAATAGGCTGGATGAAATGTTTTACATGATGCAATCCATGTTGTATTTGTTTCAGAGAGGGGGAGGGGGGATTGCCTCTGGGTCACAGCAGAATATTATGCATACAGTATTGTCACCCCCCTTGCCTCTAGACTCATCAGGGATTAATCCATCTGTTTCTAGTTCTGCTGTACCTGTTAATGTTTGGTCACCTCCTTCTACCTTTGTTCGGTCTAATGTTAATGTTACTGCTTCTCAGCTTCCTTCTGTTGTTACACCTGTTGCTTCTACACCTGACCTTTCTTCTCAGCCTCAGTTTTCTTCTATGGCTGCTCCTCAGGTTAACGAGGTTAGGTCACCTGGTGTTGCAGAAACATGTTACAAGGAGGCATTAGCATGCGAGGTATCGCCTCTCGGTTTTCATTTACCGTTGTCTGTAAAAGAGAAGATTTGGCGATTAGAATATGTTGATTTGCTATCCCTTTTGCCTAATAACAAAGAATTTACTAAAGGGGATAAAAAAGATTTGGAAAGTGATAGGAGAAGGCCCATCGCACGAACATTCTCGAATTGGCTTAGGGCCTTCTTCATTTATTCCAGTATTTTATGTGAAAAGTTTCCGGCCTTGAGTGTGGGCTTATTACGCCATGCTGATATTGTTTTGGAAGCATATCAGAAATTTGGTTCTTTGAGCTGGTTTCTGTATGATGAGACGTATCGGCAGAAAATGACTGTTCATGCTAATTTGGGGTCAGAAAGATGTGGACCTCTGGTTGTCTTTGATGCTGCCGCAAAGATCTCAATCTCCTAGGCCGGCCTCCTCCGCTGGAGGGGTTACTTTGAGGAAAGGCGTTTGTTTTTCATTTAATGAAGGTCAATGCAAGTTTATTAATTGCAGATTCAGACACGAATGTTCTTTTTGTGCTGGTTCGCATTCATTAAGCAAATGTGTGAAGAAGTCTTCGGCTCCTCAGAACGCATATCCGGGTAGGGAGCCATTTCTTAAAGGGTCCGAGTCCAATTCGGCTACAAAGGTTAATTCCATGGCTAGAGAGGTATCCAGACCAGAACATAGCTAGCTTTTTATTTTATGGTTTTAGGGATGGTTTTTACATTCCTGCTTTTGAAGGTTCAGGTTGTGAATGGGTTAATAACCTTAAGTCTGTTTGTCAATTTCCAGAGGTTGTCGGTGCTAAAATTAGCAAGGAATTAGAGGCTGGCAGAATTGCTGGTCCGTTCGCTGAGCCCCCGTTTGTTAATTTTAGATTATCCCCTCTTGGCGTTGTTCCAAAAAAAGAGCCAGGTGAGTTTAGGATTATCCATCACCTATCATTTCCGAAAGGGGGCTCTTTGAATGACACCATTCCGGCGGATTGGTCGTCCGTGCGGTATGCTACTTTCGATCAGGCCATGGAATTGGTTAGAGGTTTTGGAGTTGGGGCCCTTATGGCCAAGACCGATATTAAATCGGCTTTCAGATTGCTTCCGATTGCTCCAATCGGATTTTCCTCGTTAGGTTTTCAGTTTGGGGGTAATTATTACTTTGACCGTTGTCTCCCTATGGGGTGCTCTTTGTCATGCATGTATTTCGAGCGTTTCTCTTCGTTTTTAGAGTGGGCGGTTGATTTTGAGCATGATATGGGAGGGGGAATAACTCATTATCTTGACGATTTCCTTTTTGTTGGAGGGAATGATAGTGATTTATGCATGTCTTTGTTATATTGTTTCACATGCTTAATGGACTTTTTTGGTGTTCCTCTTGCACCGGAAAAAACGGTTTTACCATGCACGGAGTTATGCTTCTTGGGCATCTGTATTGATACTGTGAAACAAGAATACAGGTTACCTACAGAAAAGGTAGTTGAAATGAGGGCCAAGATTAGTGTTTTGATTAAAAAGAAAAAGACGGTGGTTAAGGAAGTGCAGTCAGTATTGGGTTTATTGGCTTTCGCTACGCGAATTATGCCAATGGGTCGGGTTTTCTCACGGCGCTTAGCACTTTCGATCTCAGGTTTGAAGTCTCCTTCTCTTCATGTTAGATTGGGTGCGGAGGTGAAGCATGATCTGTTGGTCTGGGATAGGTTTTTGTGTGAATACAATGGTAGGACGTTTTGGCAGGATGAGTTTCAATCTGCACCGGAACTTCAGCTGTTTACGGACGCCGCTGGCTCCATAGGATTTGGAGCTTTCTGGGCTGGAAAATGGTGTGCGGATATTTGGCCTGTTTCTTGGTTAGAGGCGGGTGTCACCAAGTCCATAGTTTTATTGGAGCTATTTCCGGTCTTAGTATCTCTTGTTTTATGGGGTGAGAGTTTTCAGAACAAACGCATATTGTTACACACGGATAACAAAGGTGTGCTATTTGCAGTGAATTGTTTAACATCTAAATCAATTTTTGTGTTGCGGGTGTTGCGTCAGATTGTATTTTATTCTTTGAAGTATAACATCTGGTTGAAAGCTGTTTATTTGCCTGGAAAACAGAATGTAATAGCTGATTTTTTGTCACGACAAAAATTTCAGGAGTTTCGCCAGCTTGTGCCGGACGCAGAGAAGGATGGAGCTATATGTCCAGATCACTTATGGACGGTGATCTGGGATTGATCTCATCTATGGTTTCTAACTCCTTGTCGGGAAAGACTTGGAAAGATTACGTATCAGCATGGAATAAGTGGTGTATGTATTGTCAGGAGACCGCTGTCTCTGCTTTACAGGACGATTGTGACATAGTTTTGCGTTTTTTATGTTATGGAATGCAGTTGGGCTGGTCATATGGGTATATGTGTAAAACTCTGGCAGGTGTGTCATATTTTCGCAAACTCATGAACGCGCCTGCGATTAACAGCTACTTTATAGTGAAACAGTTTTTAAAAGGATACAAATCGGGTTGTAAGACAGTGGATGAGAGACGACCAATTAGCTTTAATTTGCTGGTGGGGATATTAGTGGTTTTAAAGGACATTTGCATGTCTGAGTATGAGTTTTTGCTTTTCCAGGCGGCTTTTTGTCTTGCCTTTTTTGCCGCGTTACGGATATCCGAACTGGTCGCTCATTCAAAGTCTTCACAGTCGCAATTTGAGGAGTCCCACATTCGGGTTTTTGAAGACAAAGTGGAAGTATTCGTGTGTCGTTCAAAAACGGATCAATCATCACGTGGCGTGTGGTTATCGCTGTTTTCTTTACCGGGCTCCTTTTTATGTCCAGTGTTGGTTCTTCGCTCATTTTTAGCGGTTCGTTTTTCGGCGATTTCTTTTTTGTGTCATGCGGATGGGACTCCTCTTACGAAATACCAATTTTCTGCCATCTTGAAGCGATGTTTGGTTAAATTGGGTCTGGGCAATGAGCGTTTTTCGACTCATTCGTTCCGGATAGGTGCTGCCACTGAAGCAGCTAGGATGGGGCTTAGTTCGGAGGTCATCAAGAGGTTGGGTAGATGGGAGTCCAGTCGTTTTATGTTATATGTTCGTCCACGTTTGTGTGTCTTCTGATATTCTTGTTTTTAAATTACAGGTAGGCAGAGGGTGACGGTGTGGCTATGCGGTCACTCCTTTGTTTATTGGGCGGGGAGGAGAGCATTAATTAGACCATACGGTGAGCACTTGGACTTATCGGGGTTTTCTATTCAAGTTATGTGGAAAGGGGTGCGTGGCCTCCAATGGAAAGGTTTGGTACCTATGATTAAAGAAGCTCTCTGTGTTGAGCCCCCTCCAGAAGTTTTAATAGTTCACTTGGGAGGTAATGATGTCGGTAAAATACGCACCTTACAGTTAATATTTGACATAAAGTCGGATTTCTCTACACTTCGGGAATTGTTGCCAGGGACAGTACTGGTATTTTCCGAAATCATTTCTAGACTGTGTTGGCTTCGGTCTCCGGAGCTTTCATATTTAGAGAAAATAAGAAAGAAAATAAACCGGCGTGTAAGTAAATTCATGGTCACGATACAAGGGTTTGCGTACAGACATCACGAGCTGGAAGGTGGAATTGTTGGGCTGTATCGTACGGATGGGGTACACCTGTCTGAAATTGGTTCAGATATACTTAACATGAACTTACAAGAGATGATTGAACAGGCCGTGGGGTTGGGGGGTGCCAGGCTTTAGGCCTGCCTTGTGGGGTATGGTGAAAGAAAAGAACTGGTGGTAGCGATCGAGTCGGGTCCACAGACCATCGATCGAGCTTGGTGTTGGTTAATTTATGTGTTTTCACTTGGAAATAAAGTTAGTTGGTTATTGAATTATTCAATAAAGTTGGTTTGTCTGTTACACCCCCTTTTTTCCCCCCCAATAAACAATGGCCGCGGCCTGTTAAACGCCTCTGGTGGTGTGTGTCTCATTTATTTAATAAGTGGTATAGTAAGTTTTATGCTTAATAATGTTGAATGCATTCCCATGAAAGAGCTGCACGGCAAATAGATGGGCAGCGAACATGGGCATGCTGAAAACTATTAAACAAGGGCATATATGTATAAATGTCTGTAGTTAAGATTTGGTACTGGCAGTCTTTTCTATGTTTCAGGTGCTGTGAGGTAATTTTACCTCAGAAGAGATGCTGTTGTTAAGCAAAGTTTAAGCTGTATGATTAGCAGGTACAGCTTGAAGCGGATTGGACGGTGCATCATTCCCTCCAAAGCCCTCAGCCAATCAGGGGGTTGGCTGAGGTGAAATAAAACCAGTGGTCAAAGCAGTCAGTGTCACTGTGAGGAGAACTCTCGGACAGACCTGAGCTGCTGCCCACCCACCCGTCCCTTAATTTCTGATTTGTCGCGGGCTTCCTTATTGGGGGGTATGGTGAAAGAAAAGAACTGGTGGTAGCGATCGAGTCGGGTCCACAGACCATCGATCGAGCTTGGTGTTGGTTAATTTATGTGTTTTCACTTGGAAATAAAGTTAGTTGGTTATTGAATTATTCAATAAAGTTGGTTTGTCTGTTACACCCCCTTTTTTCCCCCCCAATAAACAATGGCCGCGGCCTGTTAAACGCCTCTGGTGGTGTGTGTCTCATTTATTTAATAAGTGGTATAGTAAGTTTTATTCTTAATAATGTTGAATGCATTCCCATGAGCGATATTATACCTGAGGTCTGTGTATGGGGCGATACTGAGCGATATTATACCTGAGGTCTGTGTATGGGGCGATGTTGAGCGATATTATACCTGAGGTCTGTGTATGGGGCGATGCTGAGCGATATTATACCTGAGGTCTGTGTATGGGGCGATGCTGAGCGATATTATACCTGAGGTCTGTGTATGGGGCAATGCTGAACGATATTATACCTGAGGTCTGTGTATGGGGCAATACTGAGCGATATTATACCTGAGGTCTGTGTATGGGGCAATACTGAGCGATATTATACCTGAGGTCTGTGTATGGGGCGATGCTGAGCGATATTATACCTGAGGTCCGTGTATGGGGCGATGCTGAGCGATATTATACCTGAGGTCTGTGTATGGGGCCATGCTGAGCGATATTATACCTGAGGTCTGTGTATGGGGCGATGCTGAGCGATATTATACCTGAGGTCTGTGTATGGGGCAATACTGAGCGATATTATACCTGAGGTCTGTGTATGGGGCGATGCTGAGCGATATTATACCTGAGGTCTATGTATGCGGCAATGCTGATCGATATTATACCTGAGGTCTGTGTATGGGGCAATGCTGAACGATATTATACCTGAGGTCTGTGTATGGGGCAATACTGAGCGATATTATACCTGAGGTCTGTGTATGGGGCGATGCTGAGCGATATTATACCTGAGGTCTATGTATGCGGCAATGCTGATCGATATTATACCTGAGGTCTGTGTATGGGGCAATGCTGAGCGATATTATACCTGAGGTCTGTGTATGGGGCCATGCTGAGCGATATTATACCTGAGGTCTGTGTATGGGGCCATGCTGAGCGATATTATACCTGAGGTCTGTGTATGGGGCGATGCTGAGCGATATTATACCTGAGGTCTGTGTATGGGGCGATGCTGAGCGATATTATACCTGAGGTCTGTGTATGGGGCGGTGCTGAGCGATATTATACCTGAGGTCTGTGTATGGGGCGATGCTGAGCGATATTATACCTGAGGTCTGTGTACGGGGCAATGCTGAGCGATATTATACCTGAGGTCTGTGTACGGGGCAATACTGAGCGATATTATATCTGAGGTCTGTGTATGGGGCAATGCTGAGCGATATTATACCTGAGGTCTGTGTATGGGGCGATGCTGAGCGATAATATACCTGAGGTCTGTGTATAGGGCGATACTGAGCGATATATTATACCTGAGGTCTGTGTATGGGGCGATGCTGAGCGATATTATACCTGAGGTCTGTGTATGGGGCGATGCTGAGCGATATTATACCTGAGGTCTGTGTATGGGGCGATGCTGAGCGATATTATACCTGAGGTCTGTGTATGGGGCCATGCTGAGCGATATTATACCTGAGGTCTGTGTATGGGGTGATGCTGAGCGATATTATACCTGAGGTCTCTGTATGGGGCGATGCTGAGCGATATTATACCTGAGGTCTGTGTATAGGGCGATACTGAGCGATATTATACCTGAGGTCTGTGTATGGGGCGATGCTGAGCGATATTATACCTGAGGTCTCTGTATGGGGCAATACTGAGCGATATTATACCTGAGGTCTGTGTATGGGGCAATGCTGAGCGATATTATACCTGAGGTCTGTGTATGGGGCAATACTGAGCGATATTATACCTGAGGTCTGTGTATGGGGCAATACTGAGCGATATTATACCTGAGGTCTGTGTATGGGGCAATGCTGAGCGATATTATACCTGAGGTCTGTGTATGGGGCAATGCTGAGCGATATTATACCTGAGGTCTGTGTATAGGGCGATACTGAGCGATATTATACCTGAGGTCTGTGTATGGGGCGATGCTGAGCGATATTATACCTGAGGTCTGTGTATGGGGCGATGCTGAGCGATATTATACCTGAGGTCTGCGTATGGGGCGATGCTGAGCGATATTATACCTGAGGTCTGCGTATGGGGCGATGCTGAGCGATATTATACCTGAGGTCTGTGTATGGGGCGATGCTGAGCGATATTATACCTGAGGTCTGCGTATGGGGCGATGCTGAGCGATATTATACCTGAGGTCTGTGTATGGGGCAATGCTGAGCGATATTATACCTGAGGTCTGTGTATGGGGCAATGCTGAGCGATATTATACCTGAGGTCTGTGTATGGGGCAATGCTGAGCGATATTATACCTGAGGTCTGTGTATGGGGCGATGCTGAGCGATAATATACCTGAGGTCTGTGTATAGGGCGATACTGAGCGATATATTATACCTGAGGTCTGTGTATGGGGCAATGCTGAGTGATATTATACCTGAGGTCTGTGTATGGGGCAATACTGAGCGATATTATACCTGAGGTCTGTGTATGGGGCGATGCTGAGCGATATTATACCTGAGGTCCGTGTATGGGGCGATGCTGAGCGATATTATACCTGAGGTCTGTGTATGGGGCCATGCTGAGCGATATTATACCTGAGGTCTGTGTATGGGGCGATGCTGAGCGATATTATACCTGAGGTCTGTGTATGGGGCAATACTGAGCGATATTATACCTGAGGTCTGTGTATGGGGCGATGCTGAGCGATATTATACCTGAGGTCTATGTATGCGGCAAAGCTGAACGATATTATACCTGAGGTCTGTGTATGGGGCAATGCTGAACGATATTATACCTGAGGTCTGTGTATGGGGCAATACTGAGCGATATTATACCTGAGGTCTGTGTATGGGGCAATACTGAGCGATATTATACCTGAGGTCTGTGTATAGGGCCATGCTGAGCGATATTATACCTGAGGTCTGTGTATGGGGCGATGCTGAGCGATATTATACCTGAGGTCTGTGTACGGGGCAATGCTGAGCGATATTATACCTGAGGTCTGTGTACGGGGCAATGCTGAGCGATATTATATCTGAGGTCTGTGTATGGGGCAATGCTGAGCGATATTATACCTGAGGTCTGTGTATGGGGCGATGCTGAGCGATAATATACCTGAGGTCTGAGTATAGGGCGATACTGAGCGATATATTATACCTGAGGTCTGTGTATGGGGCGATGCTGAGCGATATTATACCTGAGGTCTGTGTATGGGGCGATGCTGAGCGATATTATACCTGAGGTCTGTGTATGGGGCGATGCTGAGCGATATTATACCTGAGGTCTGTGTATGGGGCCATGCTGAGCGATATTATACCTGAGGTCTGTGTATGGGGTGATGCTGAGCGATATTATACCTGAGGTCTCTGTATGGGGCGATGCTGAGCGATATTATACCTGAGGTCTGTGTATAGGGCGATACTGAGCGATATTATACCTGAGGTCTGTGTATGGGGCGATGCTGAGCGATATTATACCTGAGGTCTCTGTATGGGGCAATACTGAGCGATATTATACCTGAGGTCTGTGTATGGGGCAATACTGAGCGATATTATACCTGAGGTCTGTGTATGGGGCAATACTGAGCGATATTATACCTGAGGTCTGTGTATGGGGCAATACTGAGCGATATTATACCTGAGGTCTGTGTATGGGGCAATACTGAGCGATATTATACCTGAGGTCTGTGTATGGGGCAATGCTGAGCGATATTATACCTGAGGTCTGTGTATGGGGCAATCCTGAGTGATATTATACCTGAGGTCTGTGTATGGGGCAATACTGAGCGATATTATACCTGAGGTCTGTGTATGGGGCGATGCTGAGCGATATTATACCTGAGGTCTGTGTTTGGGGCGATGCTCAGCGATATTATACCTGAGGTCTGTGTATGGGGCGATGCTGAGCGATATTATACCTGAGGTCTGTGTATAGGGCGATACTGAGCGATATTATACCTGAGGTCTGTGTATGGGGCAATGCTGAGCGATATTATACCTGAGGTCTGTGTATGGGGCGATGCTGAGCGATATTATACCTGAGGTCTGTGTATGGGGCGATGCTGAGCGATATTATACCTGAGGTCTGTGTATGGGGCGATGCTGAGCGATATTATACCTGAGGTCTGTGTATGGGGCGATGCTGAGCGATATTATACCTGAGGTCTGTGTATGGGGCGATGCTGAGCGATATTATACCTGAGGTCTGTGTATGGGGCAATGCTGAGCGATATTATACCTGAAGTCTGTGTATGGGGCAATGCTGAGCGATATTATACCTGAGGTCTGTGTATGGGGCAATGCTGAGCGATATTATACCTGAGGTCTGTGTATGGGGCGATGCTGAGCGATAATATACCTGAGGTCTGTGTATAGGGCGATACTGAGCGATATATTATACCTGAGGTCTGTGTATGGGGCAATGCTGAGCGATATTATACCTGAGGTCTGTGTATGGGGCGATGCTGAGCGATATTATACCTGAGGTCTGTGTATGGGGCGATGCTGAGCGATATTATACCTGAGGTCTGTGTATGGGGCCATGCTGAGCGATATTATACCTCAGGTCTGTGTATGGGGTGATGCTGAGCGATATTATACCTGAGGTCTCTGTATGGGGCGATGCTGAGCGATATTATACCTGAGGTCTGTGTATAGGGCGATACTGAGCGATATTATACCTGAGGTCTGTGTATGGGGCGATGCTGAGCGATATTATACCTGAGGTCTCTGTATGGGGCAATACTGAGCGATATTATACCTGAGGTCTGTGTATGGGGCAATGCTGAGCGATATTATACCTGAGGTCTGTGTATGGGGCGATACTGAGCGATATTATACCTGAGGTCTGTGTATGGGGCGATGCTGAGCGATATTATACCTGAGGTCTCTGTATGGGGCAATACTGAGCGATATTATACCTGAGGTCTGTGTATGGGGCAATGCTGAGCGATATTATACCTGAGGTCTGTGTATGGGGCAATACTGAGCGATATTATACCTGAGGTCTGTGTATGGGGCAATACTGAGCGATATTATACCTGAGGTCTGTGTATGGGGCAATACTGAGCGATATTATACCTGAGGTCTGTGTATGGGGCAATGCTGAGCGATATTATACCTGAGGTCTGTGTATGGGGCAATGCTGAGCGATATTATACCTGAGGTCTGTGTATGGGGCGATGCTGAGCGATAATATACCTGAGGTCTGTGTATAGGGCGATACTGAGCGATATATTATACCTGTGGTCTGTGTATGGGGCAATGCTGAGCGATATTATACCTGAGGTCTGTGTATGGGGCGATGCTGAGCGATATTATACCTGAGGTCTGTGTATGGGGCGATGCTGAGCGATATTATACCTGAGGTCTGTGTATGGGGCCATGCTGAGCGATATTATACCTGAGGTCTGTGTATGGGGTGATGCTGAGCGTAATTATACCTGAGGTCTCTGTATGGGGCGATGCTGAGCGATATTATACCTGAGGTCTGTGTATAGGGCGATACTGAGCGATATTATACCTGAGGTCTGTGTATGGGGCGATGCTGAGCGATATTATACCTGAGGTCTCTGTATGGGGCAATACTGAGCGATATTATACCTGAGGTTTGTGTATGGGGCAATGCTGAGCGATATTATACCTGAGGTCTGTGTATGGGGCGATACTAATCGATATTATACCTGAGGTCTGTGTATGGGGCGATGCTGAGCGATATTATACCTGAGGTCTCTGTATGGGGCAATACTGAGCGATATTATACCTGAGGTCTGTGTATGGGGCAATGCTGAGCGATATTATACCTGAGGTCTGTGTATGGGGCAATACTGAGCGATATTATACCGGAGGTCTGTGTATGGGGCAATACTGAGCGATATTATACCTGAGGTCTGTGTATGGGGCAATACTGAGCGATATTATACCTGAGGTCTGTGTATGGGGCAATGCTGAGCGATATTATACCTGAGGTCTGTGTATGGGGCAATCCTGAGCGATATTATACCTGAGGTCTGTGTATGGGGCAATACTGAGCGATATTATACCTGAGGTCTGTGTATAGGGCCATGCTGAGCGATATTATACCTGAGGTCTGTGTATGGGGCGATGCTGAGCGATATTATACCTGAGGTCTGTGTATGGGGCGATGCTGAGCGATATTATACCTGAGGTCTGTGTATGGGGCGATGCTGAGCGATATTATACCTGAGGTCTGTGTATGGGGCGGTGCTGAGCGATATTATACCTGAGGTCTGTGTATGGGGCGATGCTGAGCGATATTATACCTGAGGTCTGTGTACGGGGCAATGCTGAGCGATATTATACCTGAGGTCTGTGTACGGGGCAATGCTGAGCGATATTATATCTGAGGTCTGTGTATGGGGCAATGCTGAGCGATATTATACCTGAGGTCTGTGTATGGGGCGATGCTGAGCGATAATATACCTGAGGTCTGTGTATAGGGCGATACTGAGCGATATATTATACCTGAGGTCTGTGTATGGGGCGATGCTGAGCGATATTATACCTGAGGTCTGTGTATGGGGCGATGCTGAGCGATATTATACCTGAGGTCTGTGTATGGGGCGATGCTGAGCGATATTATACCTGAGGTCTGTGTATGGGGCAATACTGAGCGATATTATACCTGAGGTCTGTGTATAGGGCCATGCTGAGCGATATTATACCTGAGGTCTGTGTATGGGGCGATGCTGAGCGATATTATACCTGAGGTCTGTGTTTGGGGCGATGCTCAGCGATATTATACCTGAGGTCTGTGTATGGGGCGATGCTGAGCGATATTATACCTGAGGTCTGTGTATAGGGCGATACTGAGCGATATTATACCTGAGGTCTGTGTATGGGGCGATGCTGAGCGATATTATACCTGAGGTCTGTGTATGGGGCGATGCTGAGCGATATTATACCTGAGGTCTGTGTATGGGGCGATGCTGAGCGATATTATACCTGAGGTCTGTGTATGGGGCGATGCTGAGCGATATTATACCTGAGGTCTGTGTATGGGGCGATGCTGAGCGATATTATACCTGAGGTCTGTGTATGGGGCAATGCTGAGCGATATTATACCTGAGGTCTGTGTATGGGGCAATGCTGAGCGATATTATACCTGAGGTCTGTGTATGGGGCAATGCTGAGCGATATTATACCTGAGGTCTGTGTATGGGGCGATGCTGAGCGATAATATACCTGAGGTCTGTGTATAGGGCGATACTGAGCGATATATTATACCTGAGGTCTGTGTATGGGGCGATGCTGAGCGATATTATACCTGAGGTCTGTGTATGGGGCGATGCTGAGCGATATTATACCTGAGGTCTGTGTATGGGGCGATGCTGAGCGATATTATACCTGAGGTCTGTGTATGGGGCCATGCTGAGTGATATTATACCTGAGGTCTGTGTATGGGGTGATGCTGAGCGATATTATACCTGAGGTCTCTGTATGGGGCGATGCTGAGCGATATTATACCTGAGGTCTGTGTATAGGGCGATACTGAGCGATATTATACCTGAGGTCTGTGTATGGGGCGATGCTGAGCGATATTATACCTGAGGTCTCTGTATGGGGCAATACTGAGCGATATTATACCTGAGGTCTGTGTATGGGGCAATGCTGAGCGATATTATACCTGAGGTCTGTGTATGGGGCGATACTGAGCGATATTATACCTGAGGTCTGTGTATGGGGCGATGCTGAGCGATATTATACCTGAGGTCTCTGTATGGGGCAATACTGAGCGATATTATACCTGAGGTCTGTGTATGGGGCAATGCTGAGCGATATTATACCTGAGGTCTGTGTATGGGGCAATACTGAGCGATATTATACCTGAGGTCTGTGTATGGGGCAATACTGAGCGATATTATACCTGAGGTCTGTGTATGGGGCAATACTGAGCGATATTATACCTGAGGTCTGTGTATGGGGCAATGCTGAGCGATATTATACCTGAGGTCTGTGTATGGGGCAATCCTGAGCGATATTATACCTGAGGTCTGTGTATGGGGCAATACTGAGCGATATTATACCTGAGGTCTGTGTATAGGGCCATGCTGAGCGATATTATACCTGAGGTCTGTGTATGGGGCGATGCTGAGCGATATTATACCTGAGGTCTGTGTATGGGGCGATGCTGAGCGATATTATACCTGAGGTCTGTGTATGGGGCGATGCTGAGCGATATTATACCTGAGGTCTGTGTATGGGGCGGTGCTGAGCGATATTATACCTGAGGTCTGTGTATGGGGCGATGCTGAGCGATATTATACCTGAGGTCTGTGTACGGGGCAATGCTGAGCGATATTATACCTGAGGTCTGTGTACGGGGCAATGCTGAGCGTTATTATATCTGAGGTCTGTGTATGGGGCAATGCTGAGCGATATTATACCTGAGGTCTGTGTATGGGGCGATGCTGAGCGATAATATACCTGAGGTCTGTGTATAGGGCGATACTGAGCGATATATTATACCTGAGGTCTGTGTATGGGGCGATGCTAAGCGATATTATACCTGAGGTCTGTGTATGGGGCGATGCTGAGCGATATTATACCTGAGGTCTGTGTATGGGGCGATGCTGAGCGATATTATACCTGAGGTCTGTGTATGGGGCCATGCTGAGCGATATTATACCTGAGGTCTGTTTATGGGGTGATGCTGAGCGATATTATACCTGAGGTCTCTGTATGGGGCGATGCTGAGCGATATTATACCTGAGGTCTGTGTATAGGGCGATACTGAGCGATATTATACCTGAGGTCTGTGTATGGGGCGATGCTGAGCGATATTATACCTGAGGTCTCTGTATGGGGCAATGCTGAGCGATATTATACCTGAGGTCTGTGTATGGGGCAATGCTGAGCGATATTATACCTGAGGTCTGTGTATGGGGCAATACTGAGCGATATTATACCTGAGGTCTGTGTATGGGGCAATACTGAGCGATATTATACCTGAGGTCTGTGTATGGGGCAATACTGAGCGATATTATACCTGAGGTCTGTGTATGGGGCAATGCTGAGCGATATTATACCTGAGGTCTGTGTATGGGGCAATCCTGAGCGATATTATACCTGAGGTCTGTGTATGGGGCAATACTGAGCGATATTATACCTGAGGTCTGTGTATAGGGCCATGCTGAGCGATATTATACCTGAGGTCTGTGTATGGGGCGATGCTGAGCGATATTATACCTGAGGTCTGTGTATGGGGCGATGCTCAGCGATATTATACCTGAGGTCTGTGTATGGGGCGATGCTGAGCGATATTATACCTGAGGTCTGTGTATAGGGCGATACTAAGCGATATTATACCTGAGGTCTGTGTATGGGGCGATGCTGAGCGATATTATACCTGAGGTCTGTGTATGGGGCGATGCTGAGCGATATTATACCTGAGGTCTGTGTATGGGGCGATGCTGAGCGATATTATACCTGAGGTCTGTGTATGGGGCGATGCTGAGCGATATTATACCTGAGGTCTGTGTATGGGGCGATGCTGAGCGATATTATACCTGAGGTCTGTGTATGGGGCGATGCTGAGCGATATTATACCTGAGGTCTGTGTACGGGGCAATGCTGAGCGATATTATACCTGAGGTCTGTGTATGGGGCAATGCTGAGCGATATTATACCTGAGGTCTGTGTATGGGGCGATGCTGAGCGATATTATACCTGAGGTCTGTGTATGGGGCGATGCTGAGCGATAATATACCTGAGGTCTGTGTATAGGGCGATACTGAGCGATACATTATACCTGAGGTCTGTGTATGGGGCGATGCTGAGCGATATTATACCTGAGGTCTGTGTATGGGGCCATGCTGAGCGATATTATACCTGAGGTCTGTGTATGGGGCGATGCTGAGCGATATTATACCTGAGGTCTGTGTATGGGGCCATGCTGAGCGATATTATACCTGAAGTCTGTGTATGGGGTGATGCTGAGCGATATTATACCTGAGGTCTCTGTATGGGGCAATGCTGAGCGATATTATACCTGAGGTCTGTGTATAGGGCGATAATGAGCGATATTATACCTGAGGTCTGTGTATGGGGCGATGCTGAGCGATATTATACCTGAGGTCTCTGTATGGGGCAATACTGAGCGATATTATACCTGAGGTCTGTGTATGGGGCAATGCTGAGCGATATTATACCTGAGGTCTGTGTATGGGGCAATACTGAGCGATATTATACCTGAGGTCTGTGTATGGGGCAATGCTGAGCGATATTATACCTGAGGTCTGTGTATGGGGCAATACTGAGCGATATTATACCTGAGGTCTGTGTATAGGGCCATGCTGAGCGATATTATACCTGAGGTCTGTGTATGGGGCGATGCTGAGCGATATTATACCTGAGGTCTGTGTATAGGGCCATGCTCAGCGATATTATACCTGAGGTCTGTGTATGGGGCAATACTGAGCGATATTATACCTGAGGTCTGTGTATAGGGCCATGCTGAGCGATATTATACCTGAGGTCTGTGTATGGGGCGATGCTGAGCGATATTATACCTGAGGTCTGTGTATGGGGCAATGCTGAGCGATATTATACCTGAGGTCTGTGTATGGGGCGATGCTGAGCGATATTATACCTGAGGTCTGTGTATGGGGCGATGCTGAGCGATATTATACCTGAGGTCTGTGTATGGGGCGATGCTGAGCGATATTATACCTGAGGTCTGTGTATAGGGCGATACTGAGCGATATTATACCTGAGGTCTGTGTATGGGGCGATGCTGAGCGATATTATACCTGAGGTCTGTGTATGGGGCGATGCTGAGCGATATAATACCTGAGGTCTGTGTATGGGGTGATGCTGAGCGATATTATACCTGAGGTCTGTGTATGGGGCGATGCTGAGCGATATTATACCTGAGGTCTGTGTATGGGGCGATGCTGAGCGATATTATACCTGAGGTCTGTGTATGGGGCGATGCTGAGCGATATTATACCTGAGGTCTGTGTACGGGGCAATGCTGAGCGATATTATACCTGAGGTCTGTGTATGGGGCAATGCTGAGCGATATTATACCTGAGGTCTGTGTATGGGGCAATGCTGAGCGATATTATACCTGAGGTCTGTGTATGGGGCGATGCTGAGCGATATTATACCTGAGGTCTGTGTATAGGGCGATACTGAGCGATATATTATACCTGAGGTCTGTGTATGGGGCGATGCTGAGCGATATTATACCTGAGGTCTGTGTATGGGGCGATGCTGAGCGATATTATATCTGAGGTCTGTGTATGGGGCGATGCTGAGCGATATTATACCTGAGGTCTGTGTATGGGGCCATGCTGAGCGATATTATACCTGAGGTCTGTGTATGGGGTGATGCTGAGCGATATTATACCTGAGGTCTCTGCATGGGGCCATGCTGAGCGATATTATACCTGAGGTCTGTGTATAGGGCGATACTGAGCGATATTATACCTGAGGTCTGTGTATGGGGCGATGCTGAGCGATATTATACCTGAGGTCTCTGTATGGGGCGATGCTGAGCGATATTATACCTGAGGTCTGTGTATGGGGCGATGCTGAGCGATATTATACCTGAGGTCGGTGTATGGGGCGATGCTGAGCGATATTATACCTGAGGTCTGTGTATGGGGCGATGCTGAGCGATATTATACCTGAGGTCTGTGTATGGGGCAATGCTGAGCGATATTATACCTGAGGTCTGTGTATGGGGCGATGCTGAGCGATATTATACCTGAGGTCTGTGTATAGGGCGATGCTGAGCGATATTATACCTGAGGTCTGTGTATGGGGCGATGCTGAGCGATATTATACCTGAGGTCTGTGTATGGGGCGATGCTGAGCGATATTATACCTGAGGTCTGTGTATGGGGCGATGCTGAGCGATATTATACCTGAGGTCTGTGTATGGGGCGATGCTGAGCGATATTATACCTGAGGTCTGTGTATGGGGTGATGCTGAGCGATATTATACCTGAGGTCTCTGTATGGGGCGATGCTGAGCGATATTATACCTGAGGTCTGTGTATAGGGCGATACTGAGCGATATTATACCTGAGGTCTGTGTATGGGGCGATGCTGAGCGATATTATACCTGAGGTCTGTGTATAGGGCGATACTGAGCGATATTATACCTGAGGTCTGTGTATGGGGTGATGCTGAGCGATATTATACCTGAGGTCTGTGTATGAAGCCATGCTGAGCGATATTATACCTGAGGTCTGTGTATGGGGCGATGCTGAGCGATATTATACCTGAGGTCTGTGTATGGGGCGATGCTGAGCGATATTATACCTGAGGTCTGTGTATGGGGTGATGCTCAGCCATATTATGGTGCAGTTTGGGAAGGGGAGGTGGGGAGTTTAGCTGGCAGTGTGTAGGGCTGGCTCATATTCCACAAGGTGGCTGCTATGGCTTCGATATGCTGAAGCTATGTACACACATGCGAGAATTGTCGCCCATAAGAGATCGAGAAACGATCCCTCGGGCAATAATTCGGGGAATGATGTTGTACAGACATGCCTCTAGCCTTGAGGCCAGCAATGTGCTCTGTTGCTATGGAGGAGGGCAGAGGGGACGACAATCGGCGTATGACGGAGGCGCTTTAATTAGTGGGTGGGGCTAGTAAAAAGCATTGTGAATGGTTGTGCTTGGGCATCGGGGATCGTTAAAAATCCTACCGGACGGAACTGTACTCTTGCCCGAGCAATAGCGATCTGCGGCCTCTGCACACACATAATGATCGTCAGTTGAAACTGAAACAGCGGATAACGACAGACGCATGTGTGTCCCCATTCAACTCTATCCCCGTCTGTTCTCTCCTAAATGCCAGCAGGAGCTGCTTCAGGGTTGGCAGGCACTAGGCCCGGCGGCAGGGCCGGGCCGAGGCAGAGGCTGAAGAGGCTCCAGCCTCAGGGCGCAGTGTAGGAGGGGGTGCACAATTCATTCAGCTGTCATTCCCAATTGTGTTTGAAGCACAAAGAAATAACAAAAGGGCATACATAGCAGTGACTGCAAGCCAGATAACTAGAGATTAAGGTGTTGGGGACGCTGGGGGCCCTGGGGCGCCTCTTAGTCTAATAGCAATTAGTGTGTGATGGCTGGGGTGGGAGGGATGCAGGGGCGCACTTTGCTGTCTCTGCCTTGGGAGCTGAAGGACCTTGTCCCGGCTCTACCCGGCGGTGCGCGTCATTGACTTGTGCGCAATGATGTGTGCTGCCAGGCCTAACGCTTATGCACTGCTGCTGACCCAGATCAGCTTTTGCTGGCTCCTAGGAGAGAGCAGAGGGGGATGGAAGTGAATGTGGAGGGGGGGGGGGGGGGGGCAGTGGGCATGAGGACTACTCACTGTACCTGCTTCAATTCTGATTGGCCAATTTTACTACTTCCATGCAGTATGAGGTTTGAGGCTTAAGTGCCTCTTTAAAGGACTTACGACGAGGCGAAATTAAGAAAAAAAGTTAATCACCTGCCTCATCTTTTAAGGCATGGAGGACGCTGTCCGCACCCTCTGTGCCGATCTGCCGGGTCCCCCCGCTCATTAGCCCCCCGGGCCGGCTGCCGACCCCACGGCCCGGGTCGGGCTCTCCTGCCTCTCGTAAAATGGCCGCTTGCTCTGGCCGCGGCTGCATAGCGTGGATCGGGGGGGATGGCCCTAGAGCTGCGCAGCCGCACTCGCGGCTATGCGGACTGCGCAGCCGCAGCCAGAGCAAGCGGCCATTTTACGAGAGGCAGGAGAGCTCGACCCGGGCCGTGGGGTCGGCAGCCGGCCCGGGGGGCTAATGAGCGGGGGGACCCGGCGGATCGGCACAGAGGGCGCGGACGGCGTCCTCCGTGCCTTAAAAGATGAGGCAGGTGATTAACTTTTTTTCTTAACTTCGCCTCGTAAGTCCTTTAAAGCAGATCTGAGATGAAAAACTAACTATAACAAGTAACTTGTCTATATATCTTATCTAAAGTTTAGATAGTTTACACAGCATATCTAGCTGCAAACAGCTTCAAACGTTTATGATTATTTATTCCTGTGATACAATGAGGGCAGCCATGTTCTGTTTGTCACATTGTCACAGGCTAAGGGCTGGAGATGCTATCAGCTTGCCTGTGTGTAAATGTAGTCCCCTCTCCTCCTCCATCCTCCCCTCTACCTCTGAAATCAATGTCTAGTAACAACCTCCTCCTCCTCCTGCCCAGACTGAGCTCCCATAAGCCCTTGCTACAGTGCCAAGGCACAATAGGAGCTGTGGGCGAGGCCTGTTTAGTTTTAGGGAATTTAGAGTATTAAAACAAAACAAAAAAAGTATTTGGCTTGAGGAATGCCCCATAAACTATATGAAAGGAACACAATTATGCAATGAGTAAAAGTTTATCTCGGATCCACGTTAAGTTTTGGGTAGGTTGGAAAATGAGAAGCGCCTTTAAAGACCCTTGATGTGACAGAAAATGAGAGAATGTATCTAGGATCCCGCAACTGAAAATTTAAAATGCAAATAAACTTTTTTATTGTTGATTGTGTCCTCACTTTTATAACAGTCCGGTATAACAGGGAGGTAGAGTGTGTAATATGTAGCTGCTGTAGCCCCCTTCTGGTTACTTATATTTTATTTAGTGACTTCAGATCCAGATAGACATCTGCTGATGGTTGTGTAGCCTTAGGGCTTCTTTCCATTGAAGCGCAGAGCCCAGTGGCTACACGTCACACTCGGCGGATGAGCGGGGCTTGCGACGGGCTAAAGCACCCCGAAATGCAGCAAACCATGAGCGATTCAGCGCTGAATCACCGTGCATGAATGGTAATGGCAGACAGTGCAGTCTATGCACTGTCTGCTGTCCCTGCGATTGCATTTCCATAAGTGTACATAAAAGTGCACTATATGGAAACGAGCCCTTATTTTGTATTTAGTGCCAGTAGAGAGGGTTAGCACACAGCTGACTTCCATGCATCCAGATTTGCTTGCCAATGCTGTCCCTTTCTTCTGTATCAATACAAATGTCTCTCAATTTCTGTTTTTGCCTAGAAAAAGTGTGATCACCTGACCAGTCTCCTCTTCTTCCCCCTACCCTAGACCGCTCCGCAATGTTCATCCCACTGGCATTCTGGGACATACAAATCTGCCATGGCACTCTATGGGGCTCTACATCATTACCTTTGGATGCAGCCCCTGGCTCACCAGAAACAAGATACACTGAGGACAACATTATCTCTGAGAAAAAAAAGGTATGAAAGACCATCTTTGAGTAAAACAAAGCAGAAAAAAATGAATACCTTAAGGCCCCTGTCCCCCCCCCCCCCCCCCCGCCCACACCGCACAGGTTTACTGGGAGATATCCAGATAGCAACTATCCGGGCATCTCCCGGACCTGGATTTGAGCAGCACTGTTCACATGCACACATCTAAATTCAGAATTGCAGCCTATTGAAATCAATAGGCTACTTCACAATTTGTGTGCATGAAGAAAAACAGAAGCACTGCTTTTCTTCTTTCTCTGCCTGAAAGAGGTAATATTGTATTATGCAACTAAAGGTGCCCATACATCAGGCTATTTGGCGGTCCATTGACCAACCAATTCGATTATTATCGAATTGGTTGAAAATCAGTGCCGTCAAGTGCAGACCCAATCGATGATACAACCCATTTAAGACCGAAAGTTGGTTGCTCGGGTGTGCGGCGGTATGGCGGCCGATTTTGAAATGAGCACGAAACCCCCGCCGCTGCCGCCTTATTGTATAAATGTGCCCACCTGTGTGTGCATTTATACATTACCTGTCCTGTAGCAGCCTCCTCACGGTGTCTGTAACCTCCGGGTAGCCTCCGTACACGCCACCAGCGCACAGCGTGTAACGCCAGACACTATGCGCCAGTGGCGTGTACAGAGAGCCGCTCGGACGTTACGGACACCGCGCAGAGGCTGCTAGAGGACAGGTAATTCATAAATGCACACACTGGGGGGGCACATTTATACATTAGGAGGGCAGCAGCGGGGCGGACGCGGTGGGCACAGCCGATTCCCTTAAGATTTCATGCTTAAATCGGACGGGAATTGGCCTGCAGTATATGGGCAGCTTTGGTTAACAGACAAATTTATCTAATCAGAGTCGATTAGAGTTCAATTTGTCTCTTTGTCGAATCTGCCCATGATCTCCTGATGTATGGGCACCTTAACAGTTTTTCTCCAGTCAGGACCCAGTGAGACTACTGATAAGGAATTACAGCCATAAACTACTTTACTCTAGGAAGCCCAGTTCTCTGCCAGGAGAGGATAGAAATAAAAAAAGGTCAATATTTCATAGTGGCTCAACAGAGTACTAGTGGCTGGATAGTGTACTGGTTAAGGGCACTGCCTTTGACATGGGAGACCAGGGTTTGAATCCTGGCTAGGGTCAGTACCTATTCAGTAAGGATTTCAAGGCAAGACTCCCTAACACTGCAGGGTGGCCTCTTGAATGCGTCCCAGTGGTTGCAGCTCTTGAGCGCTTTGAGTCTGAAAGGAGAAAAGCGCTATATAAATGTTCGGATTATTATTATTATATATTTCAGCACTCTAAGGCAGGGGTCCCCAACCACCGGGCCGCGGCCCACTGCCGGTCCGTTGGCAGTTTCCAGCTGGGCCGCGGCGGGTCTGTCATCTTGCCCCTGGTCCCCCCCCCCCGCGCCCGCCACTTCTGTTACTTTATGTGCGGGCGGCCGCTTCCGGATTCCCCCAGGATGCATATCGCCGCTACAGGAAGCCGCTGCCCCGCCTCCTTCCCTCCTTACAGCAGACGCAAGACGCGCTGCTGTTATAGGAGGAGATAGTACTGCATGCATGAAGGAGAGCGGCGCCTGGGGGAATCCGGAAGCGGCCGCCCGCCCGCTCATAAGGTAACAGAAGCGGCGGCCGCGTGGGCACCACCTACCTATACTGGGCACTTTACTAGCCATGCTGGGCACTATACTAGCCATGCTGGGCACTATACTAGCCATGCTGGGACACTATACTAGCCATGCTGGGACACTATACTAGCCATGCTGGGACACTATACTAGCCATGCTGGGCACTATACTAGCCATGCTGGGCACTATACTAGCCATGCTGGGGCACTATACTAGCCATACTGGGGTAACCATACTAGCCATGCTGGGCACTTTACTAGCCATACTGGGGCACTATACTAGCTATACTGGGGTAACTATACTAGCCTAGCCATGCTGGGCACTTTACTAGCCATACTGGGGCACTATACTGGGCACTTTACTAGCTATACTGGGGCACTACCTACCCATACTGGACACTATATTAGCTATACTGGGCGCTATACTAGGGCACTACCGACCCATACTGGGACTATACTAGGTATACTGGTCACAATACTAGCTATACTGGGGCACTATACTAGCTACACTGGGGTAACTATACTAGCCATACTGGGGCAACTAAACTCCCTATACTGAGGCAACTATGCTAGCTATGCCGCCGCACCCCAGCCCCTCCCCCCGTAACCCGCTGCGCACGACACTGTCCACTAGGTCGCGCGCGCAGTAACCCGCCCCCACCATATTTATAAATATGGCAGCCTCCATGTGCTGCTTTTATCATAATTTAGGCTTCGTCTTTTAATGGCGCCCAAATTACTGACTGAGCGCTGCTATAGCCGTAATTCACATGGCACCTATTGCAGCACCCAAATCTCCAGCGATGTTCTTGCCCGATTACCCCTGAGACTGATCCCCGTCCGTCCAGGAAACTGCATACTGCATTAGAGGACCCTTTGTTTCTCATAAATCTACCCCCTTCGGGTCCCGAACCAGCTGCAGAGCGAACTCACCTGTCCGGCGACATGCTCCTCCATCAGTCCATGCGCTGCTGTCTTCCTCTCTGCAGGGGCGCCTCTGCACCGTGACCTGGCGGTATGTTGTTATGTAATAATATGCCATGAAGAGGCAGCTAGAGGAAAGACGGGAGCACACATACTGACGGAGGAGCGAGCCGGCCGGACAGGGGAGTTCACTTTGCAGCTGAACACTCTGCAGAGTACAAGAAAGTTGGGGAGACCTGGGGGTGTGGCAGCGGGCTCAGGGGCCCTTAGCTTTACCCTATGATAATGCCGGCTCTGGGTTTGTGAGGCTGAACCTGAATTTTGCAGAAGCTAAACAGATATGGGAGCTGCAGAGTTACACCGCCGACAGATAACGCATCTTAATTGTACAGTTGTTCTGCACTCTCTATTAGTCGCTGTGCATTTTCCTGCACATTTGTATGTATTGGGCCATAATGCATAAAAAGTATATGCAGCAGTGCGTTGTGAAAAGCTTTTATTTAAAGGGATGCTGAGCAGTCGTAAAAAATTAAATTAATACTCACCTGGGGCTTCCTCCAGCCCACCATAGGCTGCAAGGTCCCCCGGTGTCCTACTGGCTCCTCTCCCAGCCCTGCTGGTGGCTCTGTTAATGGCGACTTTTGGGCTGAAAGTTGTCCGTATACTTCCAGGAAGACCATGCTCTGCGTCCTCATGCCAGCCGCTACGCATCATCACGCTGGCCGGAGTGACAGTCCTGCGTCAGACTGTAACATTGGCCGTCATGCTGACACAGAACGTGGACTTACTGGAAGTATATGGACAACTTTCAGCCCAAAAGTCACTGTTAACGGAGCCACCAGCAGGACTGGGAAAACAGTTCAGCTGAGGATGGGAGTGGCTACCAAAAACCAGGCCTGCTGCAATGCATAGATGCTGCCAGGTACACACTTTCATGAAGTCAAGAGGACCCTGGGGGACCTCGCAGCCTACAGTGGGCTGGAGGAAGCCCCAGGTAAGTACCAATTTCATTTTTAATTCAGGGTCCATTTAAAACACATAGATGCAGGGCTGGTTTACACTGAATCAGCTGCTTTCAGCTATATCGCAATGTACAATTAATGCTCAGTGCAGGTAAAGGAATTTTCCATGTTTCCCTAAAGCCCGGTACACACTTTCAATCTTGATTGGCCAATCACTGACCAATTTTATCATCTCCATGTAGTATGAGTTTCAACAGATATTGAAAACTACGAACAGATTGGGTCGGTAATCTCTCATTACTACACCCATTTGGTAAAATTGGTCAGTGATTGGCCAATCATAATTGAAAGTGTGTATCTGGCAGTTTACATCTATGTTTTTGGTAGCCACTCCCATCCTTAGCTGAACTGTTTTCAGCTAAGGATGCCAGCAAAATGTTGCACGCAGTGCACTTTTGCGATATACGCACATCACAGGCACTGCAAGGATTTACCGCAGTGCTTTGCTGAATACTGGCTATCAGCAAAGAGCAGAAAAACTACTTATTAAAGCACCCCAAGTGTGAACTGGCCCTTAAGAGAACTTTATTGGTGATTACAAATTGTTGCAACCTGCAGAGTAGAACTAAGGGGCATATTTAAAATGATTTAAATATACCATCAAATTCTAATAATGGCCTCCTCCTCCCCATAGCCATACCAATCCTCACCAAAAAGGTACAAAGCAAAGAAATGCAAACAAAACAAAAAAAGACGCAGGCCAACAATTGTAATTCTGGAAAATACCAATTGCACTAGCAAAAACACGGCAATGCAATTTACATGTTCATTGCCGTGCTGTTGCTATTGGAAAAATGTAAATGATACAATTTTTAAATCGAAACATGCTTAATAAAAAAGGGCGCTAATTAGTTAATCTCCATCTAAGATAGTTTATTATATTCTTTTTTTAAAAGAGTCCTTTGGCTAATCCAGTTGGCTAAAACTAAATCACATTTTGGCCAATAGGATTGTAAGCCGGCCCACCATGGTAAGGTAGACTCTATTAGGTCGGGTAATGGAATGGGAGTGAGAGAGGAATAGGGGATAGCGTTTTGGAGAGGGAAGATGGGGATAGGTGGTCTTAAGGGGTACCACTCTTACACCATCAAGTGCAAAGTTGGGGAACACAACGACCACTTTATAGATGATTGGGATCCAGCTGGTCCCCCTTAGGCCGGGTTCAACACTGGGATTGCAAAAGGCAAATCGCAATCACCTATGGAGTGTAATTGCATTTCTACCAAGCAATTGTGGTTCCATGTTACAGTGATTGCGTTTTTCTGTCTCATTCCAGAGAATGAGAATGGCTTCTAACTGCCAGCAAAATGTTGCACGCAGTGAACTTTTGCGATATACGCACATCACAGGCACTGCAAGGATTTACCGCAGTGCTTTGCTGAATAACGGCTATCAGCAAAGAGCAGAAAAACTACCTATTAAAGCACCCCAAGTGTGAACTGGCCCTTAAGAGAACTTTATTGGTGATTGCAAATTGTTGCAACCTGCAATGTAGAACTCAGGGGCGTATTTAAAATGATTTAAATATACCCCCAAATTCTAATAATGGCCTCATCCTCCCAATAGCCATACCAATCCTCACCAAAAAGGTACAAAGCATAGAAATGCAAACAAAACAAAAAAAGATGCAGGCCAACAATTGTAATTCTGGAAAATACCAATTGCACTAGCAAAAACCCGGCAATGCAATTCACATGTTCATCGCCGTGCTGTTGCTATTGGAAAAATGTAAACGATACAATTTTTAAATCGAAACATGCTTAATAAAAAAGGGCGCGAATTAGTTAATCTCCATCTAAGATAGTTTATTATATTCTTTTTTTAACAGAGTCTTTTGGCTAATCCAGTTGGCTAAAACTAAATCACATTTTGGCCAATAGGATTGTAAGCCGGCCCACCATGGTAAGGTAGACTCTATTAGGGCGGGTTAGGTGATGGGAGTGAGAGAGGAATAGGGGATAGCGTTTTGGAGAAGGAAGATGGGGATAGGTGGTCTTAAGGGGTACCACTCTTACACCATTAAGTGCAAAGTCGGGGAACACAACGACCACCTGATAAATAATTGGGATCCAGCTGGTCCCCCTTAGGCCGGGTTCAACACTGGGATCACAAAAGGCAAATCGCAATCACCTATGGAGTGTAATTGCATTTCTACCAAGCAATTGTGGCTCCATGTTGCAGTGATTGCGTTTTTCGGTCTCATTCCAGAGAATGAGAATGGCGTTCTAACTGCCAGCAAAATGTTGCACGCAGTGCACTTTTGCGAAATACGCACATCACAGGCACTGCAAGGATTTACCGCAGTGCTTTGCTGAATACCGGCTATCAGCAAAGAGCAGAAAAACTACTTATTAAAGCACCCCAAGTGTGAACTGGCCCTTAAGAGTAGGGCGGGTTAGGTGATGGGAGTGAGAGAGGAATAGAGTATAGCGTTTTGGAGAGGGAAGAGGGGGATAGGTGGTCTTAAAGGGTTCCACTCTTACACCATCAAGTGTAAAGTCGGGGAACACAACGACCACCTGATAAATAATTGGGATCCAGCTGGTCCCCCTTAGGCCGGGTTCAATACTGGGATTGCAAAAGGCAAATCGCAATCACCTATGGAGTGTAATTGCATTTCTACCAAGCAATTGTGGCTCCATGTTACAGTGATTGCGTTTTTCTGTCTCATTCCAGAGAATGAGAATGGCTTCTAACTGCCAGCAAAATGTTGCACGCAGTGCACTTTTGCGATATACGCACATCACAGGCACTGCAAGGATTTACCGCAGTGCTTTGCTGAATACCGGCTATCAGCAAAGAGCAGAAAAACTACTTATAAAAGCACCCCAAGTGTAAACTGGCCCTTAAGAGAACTTTATTGGTGATTACAAATTGTTGCAACCTGCAGAGTAGAACTCAGGGGCATATTTAAAATGATTTAAATATACCCCCAAATTCTAATAATGGCCTCCTCCTCCCCATAGCCATACCAATCCTCACCAAAAAGGGTCAAAGCATAGAAACGCAAACAAAACAAAAAAAGATGCAGGCCAACAATTGTAATTCTGGAAAATACCAATTGCACTAGCAAAAACCCGGCAATGCAATTCACATGTTCATCGCCGTGCTGTTGCTATTGGCAAAATGGGAACGATACAATTTTTAAATCGAAACGTGCTTAATAAAAAAGGGCCCTAATTACTTAATCTCCATCTAAGATAGTTTATTATATTCTTTTTTTAACAGAGTCCTTTGGCTAATCCAGTTGGCTAAAACTAAATCACATTTTGGCCAATAGGATTGTAAGCCGGCCCACCATGGTAAGGTAGACTCTATTAGGGCGAGTTAGGGAATAGGAGTGAGAGAGGAATAGGGGATAGCGTTTTGGAGAAGGAAGATGGGGATAGGTGGTCTTAAGGGGTACCACTCTTACACCATCAAGAGCAAAGTCGGGGAACACAGCGACCACCTGATAAATAATTGGGATCCAGCTGGTCCACCTTAGGCCGGGTTCAACACTGGGATCGCAAAAGGCAAATTGCAATCGCCTATGGAGTGTAATTGCATATCTACCAAGCAATTGTGGCTCCATGTTACAGTGATTGCGTTTTTCAGTCTCATTC
This sequence comes from Hyperolius riggenbachi, assembly GCF_040937935.1. Taxonomy (NCBI): domain Eukaryota; kingdom Metazoa; phylum Chordata; class Amphibia; order Anura; family Hyperoliidae; genus Hyperolius; species Hyperolius riggenbachi. Next base: position 68,955,106 of record NC_090654.1, on the reverse strand, counting down.
CAGAGAATGAGAATGGCTTCTAACTGCCAGCAAAATGTTGCACGCAGTGCACTTTTGCGATATACGCACATCACAGGCACTGCAAGGATTTACCGCAGTGCTTTGCTGAATACCGGCTATCAGCAAAGAGCAGAAAAACTACTTATTAAAGCACCCCATGTGTAAACTGGCCCTTAAGAGAACTTTATTGGTGATTACAAATTGTTGCAACCTGCAGAGTAGAACTCAGGGGCATATTTAAAATGATTTAAATATACCCCCAAATTCTAATAATGGCCTCCTCCTCCCCATAGCCATACCAATCCTCACCAAAAAGGGTCAAAGCATAGAAACGCAAACAAAACAAAAAAAGATGCAGGCCAACAATTGTAATTCTGGAAAATACCAATTGCACTAGCAAAAACCCGGCAATGCAATTCACATGTTCATCGCCGTGCTGTTGCTATTGGCAAAATGGGAACGATACAATTTTTAAATCGAAACGTGCTTAATAAAAAGGGCCCTAATTACTTAATCTCCATCTAAGATAGTTTATTATATTCTTTTTTTTAACAGAGTCCTTTGGCTAATCCAGTTGGCTAAAACTAAATCACATTTTGGCCAATAGGATTGTAAGCCGGCCCACCATGGTAAGGTAGACTCTATTAGGGCGGGTTAGGGAATAGGAGTGAGAGAGGAATAGGGGATAGCGTTTTGGAGAGGGAAGAGGGGGATAGGTGGTCTTAAAGGGTTCCACTCTTACACCATCAAGTGCAAAGTCGGGGAACACAACCACCACCTGATAAATAATTGGGATCCAGCTGGTCCCCCTGAGGCCGGGTTCAATACTGGGATTGCAAAAGGCAAATCGCAATCACCTATGGAGTGTAATTGCATTTCTACCAAGCAATTGTGGCTCCATGTTACAGTGATTGCGTTTTTCTGTCTCATTCCAGAGAATGAGAATGGCTTCTAACTGCCAGCAAAATGTTGCACGCAGTGCACTTTTGCGATATACGCACATCACAGGCACTGCAAGGATTTACCGCAGTGCTTTGCTGAATACCGGCTATCAGCAAAGAGCAGAAAAACTACTTATAAAAGCACCCCAAGTGTGAACTGGCCCTTAAGAGAACTTTATTGGTGATTACAAATTGTTGCAACCTGCAATGTAGAACTCAGGGGCGTATTTAAAATGATTTAAATATACCCCCAAATTCTAATAATGGCCTCCTCCTCCCCATAGCCATACCAATCCTCACCAAAAAGGTACAAAGCAAAGAAATGCAAACAAAACAAAAAAAGACGCAGGCCAACAATTGTAATTCTGGAAAATACCAATTGCACTAGCAAAAACACGGCAATGCAATTTACATGTTCATTGCCGTGCTGTTGCTATTGGAAAAATGTAAATGATACAATTTTTAAATCGAAACATGCTTAATAAAAAAGGGCGCTAATTAGTTAATCTCCATCTAAGATAGTTTATTATATTCTTTTTTTAAAAGAGTCCTTTGGCTAATCCAGTTGGCTAAAACTAAATCACATTTTGGCCAATAGGATTGTAAGCCGGCCCACCATGGTAAGGTAGACTCTATTAGGTCGGGTAATGGAATGGGAGTGAGAGAGGAATAGGGGATAGCGTTTTGGAGAGGGAAGATGGGGATAGGTGGTCTTAAGGGGTACCACTCTTACACCATCAAGTGCAAAGTTGGGGAACACAACGACCACTTTATAGATGATTGGGATCCAGCTGGTCCCCCTTAGGCCGGGTTCAACACTGGGATTGCAAAAGGCAAATCGCAATCACCTATGGAGTGTAATTGCATTTCTACCAAGCAATTGTGGTTCCATGTTACAGTGATTGCGTTTTTCTGTCTCATTCCAGAGAATGAGAATGGCTTCTAACTGCCAGCAAAATGTTGCACGCAGTGAACTTTTGCGATATACGCACATCACAGGCACTGCAAGGATTTACCGCAGTGCTTTGCTGAATAACGGCTATCAGCAAAGAGCAGAAAAACTACCTATTAAAGCACCCCAAGTGTGAACTGGCCCTTAAGAGAACTTTATTGGTGATTGCAAATTGTTGCAACCTGCAATGTAGAACTCAGGGGCGTATTTAAAATGATTTAAATATACCCCCAAATTCTAATAATGGCCTCATCCTCCCAATAGCCATACCAATCCTCACCAAAAAGGTACAAAGCATAGAAATGCAAACAAAACAAAAAAAGATGCAGGCCAACAATTGTAATTCTGGAAAATACCAATTGCACTAGCAAAAACCCGGCAATGCAATTCACATGTTCATCGCCGTGCTGTTGCTATTGGAAAAATGTAAACGATACAATTTTTAAATCGAAACATGCTTAATAAAAAAGGGCGCGAATTAGTTAATCTCCATCTAAGATAGTTTATTATATTCTTTTTTTAACAGAGTCTTTTGGCTAATCCAGTTGGCTAAAACTAAATCACATTTTGGCCAATAGGATTGTAAGCCGGCCCACCATGGTAAGGTAGACTCTATTAGGGCGGGTTAGGTGATGGGAGTGAGAGAGGAATAGGGGATAGCGTTTTGGAGAAGGAAGATGGGGATAGGTGGTCTTAAGGGGTACCACTCTTACACCATTAAGTGCAAAGTCGGGGAACACAACGACCACCTGATAAATAATTGGGATCCAGCTGGTCCCCCTTAGGCCGGGTTCAACACTGGGATCACAAAAGGCAAATCGCAATCACCTATGGAGTGTAATTGCATTTCTACCAAGCAATTGTGGCTCCATGTTGCAGTGATTGCGTTTTTCGGTCTCATTCCAGAGAATGAGAATGGCGTTCTAACTGCCAGCAAAATGTTGCACGCAGTGCACTTTTGCGAAATACGCACATCACAGGCACTGCAAGGATTTACCGCAGTGCTTTGCTGAATACCGGCTATCAGCAAAGAGCAGAAAAACTACTTATTAAAGCACCCCAAGTGTGAACTGGCCCTTAAGAGTAGGGCGGGTTAGGTGATGGGAGTGAGAGAGGAATAGAGTATAGCGTTTTGGAGAGGGAAGAGGGGGATAGGTGGTCTTAAAGGGTTCCACTCTTACACCATCAAGTGTAAAGTCGGGGAACACAACGACCACCTGATAAATAATTGGGATCCAGCTGGTCCCCCTTAGGCCGGGTTCAATACTGGGATTGCAAAAGGCAAATCGCAATCACCTATGGAGTGTAATTGCATTTCTACCAAGCAATTGTGGCTCCATGTTACAGTGATTGCGTTTTTCTGTCTCATTCCAGAGAATGAGAATGGCTTCTAACTGCCAGCAAAATGTTGCACGCAGTGCACTTTTGCGATATACGCACATCACAGGCACTGCAAGGATTTACCGCAGTGCTTTGCTGAATACCGGCTATCAGCAAAGAGCAGAAAAACTACTTATAAAAGCACCCCAAGTGTAAACTGGCCCTTAAGAGAACTTTATTGGTGATTACAAATTGTTGCAACCTGCAGAGTAGAACTCAGGGGCATATTTAAAATGATTTAAATATACCCCCAAATTCTAATAATGGCCTCCTCCTCCCCATAGCCATACCAATCCTCACCAAAAAGGGTCAAAGCATAGAAACGCAAACAAAACAAAAAAAGATGCAGGCCAACAATTGTAATTCTGGAAAATACCAATTGCACTAGCAAAAACCCGGCAATGCAATTCACATGTTCATCGCCGTGCTGTTGCTATTGGCAAAATGGGAACGATACAATTTTTAAATCGAAACGTGCTTAATAAAAAAGGGCCCTAATTACTTAATCTCCATCTAAGATAGTTTATTATATTCTTTTTTTAACAGAGTCCTTTGGCTAATCCAGTTGGCTAAAACTAAATCACATTTTGGCCAATAGGATTGTAAGCCGGCCCACCATGGTAAGGTAGACTCTATTAGGGCGAGTTAGGGAATAGGAGTGAGAGAGGAATAGGGGATAGCGTTTTGGAGAAGGAAGATGGGGATAGGTGGTCTTAAGGGGTACCACTCTTACACCATCAAGAGCAAAGTCGGGGAACACAGCGACCACCTGATAAATAATTGGGATCCAGCTGGTCCACCTTAGGCCGGGTTCAACACTGGGATCGCAAAAGGCAAATTGCAATCGCCTATGGAGTGTAATTGCATATCTACCAAGCAATTGTGGCTCCATGTTACAGTGATTGCGTTTTTCAGTCTCATTCCAGAGAATGAGAATGGCTTCTAACTGCCAGCAAAATGTTGCACGCAGTGCACTTTTGCGATATACGCACATCACAGGCACTGCAAGGATTTACCGCAGTGCTTTGCTGAATACCGGCTATCAGCAAAGAGCAGAAAAACTACTTATTAAAGCACCCCATGTGTAAACTGGCCCTTAAGAGAACTTTATTGGTGATTACAAATTGTTGCAACCTGCAGAGTAGAACTCAGGGGCATATTTAAAATGATTTAAATATACCCCCAAATTCTAATAATGGCCTCCTCCTCCCCATAGCCATACCAATCCTCACCAAAAAGGGTCAAAGCATAGAAACGCAAACAAAACAAAAAAAGATGCAGGCCAACAATTGTAATTCTGGAAAATACCAATTGCACTAGCAAAAACCCGGCAATGCAATTCACATGTTCATCGCCGTGCTGTTGCTATTGGCAAAATGGGAACGATACAATTTTTAAATCGAAACGTGCTTAATAAAAAGGGCCCTAATTACTTAATCTCCATCTAAGATAGTTTATTATATTCTTTTTTTTAACAGAGTCCTTTGGCTAATCCAGTTGGCTAAAACTAAATCACATTTTGGCCAATAGGATTGTAAGCCGGCCCACCATGGTAAGGTAGACTCTATTAGGGCGGGTTAGGGAATAGGAGTGAGAGAGGAATAGGGGATAGCGTTTTGGAGAGGGAAGAGGGGGATAGGTGGTCTTAAAGGGTTCCACTCTTACACCATCAAGTGCAAAGTCGGGGAACACAACCACCACCTGATAAATAATTGGGATCCAGCTGGTCCCCCTGAGGCCGGGTTCAATACTGGGATTGCAAAAGGCAAATCGCAATCACCTATGGAGTGTAATTGCATTTCTACCAAGCAATTGTGGCTCCATGTTACAGTGATTGCGTTTTTCTGTCTCATTCCAGAGAATGAGAATGGCTTCTAACTGCCAGCAAAATGTTGCACGCAGTGCACTTTTGCGATATACGCACATCACAGGCACTGCAAGGATTTACCGCAGTGCTTTGCTGAATACCGGCTATCAGCAAAGAGCAGAAAAACTACTTATAAAAGCACCCCAAGTGTGAACTGGCCCTTAAGAGAACTTTATTGGTGATTACAAATTGTTGCAACCTGCAATGTAGAACTCAGGGGCGTATTTAAAATGATTTAAATATACCCCCAAATTCTAATAATGGCCTCCTCCTCCCCATAGCCATACCAATCCTCACCAAAAAGGTACAAAGCATAGAACTGCAAACAAAACAAAAAAAGATGCAGGCCAACAATTGTAATTCTGGAAAATACCAATTGCACTAGCAAAAACCCGGCAATGCAATTCACATGTTCATCGCCGTGCTGTTGCTATTGGAAAAATGGGAACGATACAATTTTTAAATCGAAACATGCTTAATAAAAAAGGGCGCTAATTAGTTAATCTCCATCTAAGATAGTTTATTATATTCTTTTTTTAACAGAGTCCTTTGGCTAATCCAGTTGGCTAAAACTAAATCACATTTTGGCCAATAGGATTGCAAGCAGGCCCACCATGGTAAGGTAGACTCTATTAGGGCGGGTTAGGTGATGGGAGTGAGAGAGGAATAGAGTATAGCGTTTTGGAGAGGGAAGAGAGGGATAGGTGGTCTTAAAGGGTTCCACTCTTACACCATCAAGTGCACAGTCGGGGAACACAACGACCACCTGATAAATAATTGGGATCCAGCTGGTCCCCCTTAGGCCGGGTTCAATACTGGGATTGCAAAAGGCAAATCGCAATCACCTATGGAGTGTAATTGCATTTCTACCAAGCAATTGTGGCTCCATGTTACAGTGATTGCGTTTTTCTGTCTCATTCCAGAGAATGAGAATGGCTTCTAACTGCCAGCAAAATGTTGCACGCAGTGCACTTTTGCGATATACGCACATCACAGGCACTGCAAGGATTTACCGCAGTGCTTTGCTGAATACCGGCTATCAGCAAAGAGCAGAAAAACTACTTATTAAAGCACCCCAAGTGTAAACTGGCCCTCAAGAGAACTTTATTGGTGATAACAAATTGTTGCAACCTGCAGAGTAGAACTCTAGGGCATATTTAAAATGATTTAAATATACCCCCAAATTCTAATAATGGCCTCCTCCTCCCCATAGCCATACCAATCCTCACCAAAAAGGGTCAAAGCATAGAAACGCAAACAAAACTAAAAAAAGATGCAGGCCAACAATTGTAATTCTGGAAAATACCAATTGCACTAGCAAAAACCCGGCAATGCAATTCACATGTTCATCGCCGTGCTGTTGCTATTGGCAAAATGGGAACGATACAATTTTTAAATCGAAACGTGCTTAATAAAAAAGGGCCCTAATTAATTAATCTCCATCTAAGATAGTTTATTATATTCTTTTTTTAACAGAGTCCTTTGGCTAATCCAGTTGGCTAAAACTAAATCACATTTTGGCCAATAGGATTGTAAGCCGGCCCACCATGGTAAGGTAGACTCTATTAGGGCGGGTTAGGGAATAGGAGTGAGAGAGGAATAGGGGATAGCGTTTTGGAGAAGGAAGATGGGGATAGGTGGTCTTAAGGGGTACCACTCTTACACCATCAAGTGCAAAGTCGGGGAACACAGCGACCACCTGATAATTGGGATCCAGCTGGTCCCCCTTAGGCCGGGTTCAACACTGGGATCGCAAAAGGCAAATTGCAATCGCCTATGGAGTGTAATTGCATATCTACCAAGCAATTGTGGCTCCATGTTACAGTGATTGCGTTTTTCAGTCTCATTCCAGAGAATGAGAATGGCGTTCTAACTGCCAGCAAAATGTTACACGCAGTGCACTTTTGCGATATACGCACATCACAGGCACTGCAAGGATTTACCGCAGTGCTTTGCTGAATACCGGCTATCAGCAAAGAGCAGAAAAACTACTTATAAAAGCACCCCAAGTGTGAACTGGCCCTGAAGAGAACTTTATTGGTGATTACAAATTGTTGCAACCTGCAATGTAGAACTCAGGGGCGTATTTTAAATGATTTAAATATACCCCCAAATTCTAATAATGGCCTCCTCCTCCCCATAGCCATACCAATCCTCACCAAAAAGGTACAAAGCATAGAACTGCAAACAAAACAAAAAAAGATGCAGGCCAACAATTGTAATTCTGGAAAATACCAATTGCACTAGCAAAAACCCGGCAATGCAATTCACATGTTCATCGCCGTGCTGTTGCTATTGGAAAAATGTAAACGATACAATTTTTAAATCGAAACATGCTTAATAAAAAAGGGCGCTAATTAGTTAATCTCCATCTAAGATAGTTTATTATATTCTTTTTTTAACAGAGTCCTTTGGCTAATCCAGTTGGCTAAAACTAAATCACATTTTGGCCAATAGGATTGTAAGCCGGCCCACCATGGTAAGGTAGACTCTATTAGGGCGGGTTAGGTGATGGGAGTGAAAGAGGAATAGAGTATAGCGTTTTGGAGAGGGAAGAGGGGGATAGGTGGTCTTAAAGGGTTCCACTCTTACACCATCAAGTGCAAAGTCGGGGAACACAACGACCACCTGATAAATAATTGGGATCCAGCTGGTCCCCCTTAGGCCGGGTTCAATACTGGGATTGCAAAAGGCAAATCGCAATCACCTATGGAGTGTAATTGCATTTCTACCAAGCAATTGTGGCTCCATGTTACAGTGATTGCGTTTTTCTGTCTCATTCCAGAGAATGAGAATGGCTTCTAACTGCCAGCAAAATGTTGCACGCAGTGCACTTTTGCGATATACGCACATCACAGGCACTGCAAGGATTTACCGCAGTGCTTTGCTGAATACCGGCTATCAGCAAAGAGCAGAAAAACTACTTATTAAAGCACCCCAAGTGTAAACTGGCCCTTAAGAGAACTTTATTGGTGATTACAAATTGTTGCAACCTGCAGAGTAGAACTCAGGGGCATATTTAAAATGATTTAAATATACCCCCAAATTCTAATAATGGCCTCCTCCTCCCCATAGCCATACCAATCCTCACCAAAAAGAGTCAAAGCATAGAAACGCAAACAAAACAAAAAAAGATGCAGGCCAACAATTGTAATTCTGGAAAATACCAATTGCACTAGCAAAAACCCAGCAATGCAATTCACGTGTTCATCGCCGTGCTGTTGCTATTGGCAAAATGGGAACGATACAATTTTTAAATCGAAACGTGCTTAATAAAAAAGGGCCCTAATTACTTAATTTCCATCTAAGATAGTTTATTATATTCTTTTTTTAACAGAGTCCTTTGGCTAATCCAGTTGGCTAAAACTAAATCACATTTTGGCCAATAGGATTGTAAGCCGGCCCACCATGGTAAGGTAGACTCTATTAGGGCGGGTTCGGGAATAGGAGTGAGAGAGGAATAGGGGATAGCGTTTTGGAGAAGGAAGATGGGGATAGGTGGTCTTAAGGGGTACCACTCTTACACCATGAAGTGCAAAGTCGGGGAACACAGCGACCACCTGATAAATAATTGGGATCCAGCTGGTCCCCTTTAGGCCGGGATCAACACTGGGATCGCAAAAGGCAAATCGCAATCGCCTATGGAGTGTAATTGCATATCTACCAAGCAATTGTGGCTCCATGTTACAGTGATTGCGTTTTTCAGTCTCGTTCCAGAGAATGAGAATGGCGTTCTAACTGCCAGCAAATTGTTGCACGCAGTGCACTTTTGCGATATACGCACATCACAGGCACTGCAAGGATTTACCGCAGTGCTTTGCTGAATACCGGCTATCAGTAAAGAGCAGAAAAACTACTTATAAAAGCACCCCAAGTGTGAACTGGCCCTTAAGAGAACTTTATTGGTGATTACAAATTGTTGCAACCTGCAATGTAGAACTCAGGGGCATATTTAAAATGATTTAAATATACCCCCAAATTCTAATAATGGCCTCCTCCTCCCCATAGCCATACCAATCCTCACCAAAAAGGGTCAAAGCATAGAACTGCAAACAAAACAAAAAAAGATGCAGGCCAACAATTGTAATTCTGGAAAATACCAATTGCACTAGCAAAAACCCGGCAATGCAATTCACATGTTCATCGCCGTGCTGTTGCTATTGGCAAAATGGGAACGATACAATTTTTAAATCGAAACGTGCTTAATAAAAAGGGCCCTAATTACTTAATCTCCATCTAAGATAGTTTATTATATTCTTTTTTTAACAGAGTCCTTTGGCTAATCCAGTTGGCTAAAACTAAATCACATTTTGGCCAATAGGATTGTAAGCCGGCCCACCATGGTAAGGTAGACTCTATTAGGGCGAGTTAGGGAATAGGAGTGAGAGAGGAATAGGGGATAGCGTTTTGGAGAGGGAAGAGGGGGATAGGTGGTCTTAAAGGGTTCCACTCTTACACCATCAAGTGCAAAGTCGGGGAACACAACCACCACCTGATAAATAATTGGGATCCAGCTGGTCCCCCTGAGGCCGGGTTCAATACTGGGATTGCAAAAGGCAAATCGCAATCACCTATGGAGTGTAATTGCATTTCTACCAAGCAATTGTGGCTCCATGTTACAGTGATTGCGTTTTTCTGTCTCATTCCAGAGAATGAGAATGGCTTCTAACTGCCAGCAAAATGTTGCACGCAGTGCACTTTTGCGATATACGCACATCACAGGCACTGCAAGGATTTACCGCAGTGCTTTGCTGAATACCGGCTATCAGCAAAGAGCAGAAAAACTACTTATAAAAGCACCCCAAGTGTGAACTGGCCCTTAAGAGAACTTTATTGGTGATTACAAATTGTTGCAACCTGCAATGTAGAACTCAGGGGCGTATTTAAAATGATTTAAATATACCCCCAAATTCTAATAATGGCCTCCTCCTCCCCATAGCCATACCAATCCTCACCAAAAAGGTACAAAGCATAGAACTGCAAACAAAACAAAAAAAGATGCAGGCCAACAATTGTAATTCTGGAAAATACCAATTGCACTAGCAAAAACCCGGCAATGCAATTCACATGTTCATCGCCGTGCTGTTGCTATTGGAAAAATGGGAACGATACAATTTTTAAATCGAAACATGCTTAATAAAAAAGGGCGCTAATTAGTTAATCTCCATCTAAGATAGTTTATTATTTTCTTTTTTTTAACAGAGTCCTTTGGCTAATCCAGTTGGCTAAAACTAAATCACATTTTGGCCAATAGGATTGCAAGCAGGCCCACCATGGTAAGGTAGACTCTATTAGGGCGGGTTAGGTGATGGGAGTGAGAGAGGAATAGAGTATAGCGTTTTGGAGAGGGAAGAGAGGGATAGGTGGTCTTAAAGGGTTCCACTCTTACACCATCAAGTGCACAGTCGGGGAACACAACGACCACCTGATAAATAATTGGGATCCAGCTGGTCCCCCTTAGGCCGGGTTCAATACTGGGATTGCAAAAGGCAAATCGCAATCACCTATGGAGTGTAATTGCATTTCTACCAAGCAATTGTGGCTCCATGTTACAGTGATTGCGTTTTTCTGTCTCATTCCAGAGAATGAGAATGGCTTCTAACTGCCAGCAAAATGTTGCACGCAGTGCACTTTTGCGATATACGCACATCACAGGCACTGCAAGGATTTACCGCAGTGCTTTGCTGAATACCGGCTATCAGCAAAGAGCAGAAAAACTACTTATTAAAGCACCCCAAGTGTAAACTGGCCCTCAAGAGAACTTTATTGGTGATAACAAATTGTTGCAACCTGCAGAGTAGAACTCTAGGGCATATTTAAAATGATTTAAATATACCCCCAAATTCTAATAATGGCCTCCTCCTCCCCATAGCCATACCAATCCTCACCAAAAAGGGTCAAAGCATAGAAACGCAAACAAAACAAAAAAAGATGCAGGCCAACAATTGTAATTCTGGAAAATACCAATTGCACTAGCAAAAACCCGGCAATGCAATTCACATGTTCATCGCCGTGCTGGTGCTATTGGCAAAATGGGAACGATACAATTTTTAAATCGAAACGTGCTTAATAAAAAGGGCCCTAATTACTTAATCTCCATCTAAGATAGTTTATTATATTCTTTTTTTAACAAAGTCCTTTGGCTAATCCAGTTGGCTAAAACTAAATCACATTTTGGCCAATAGGATTGTAAGCAGGCCCACCATGGTAAGGTAGACTCTATTAGGGCGGGTTAGGGAATAGGAGTGAGAAAGGAATAGGGGATAGCGTTTTGGAGAAGGAAGATGGGGATAGGTGGTCTTAAGGGGTACCACTCTTACACCATCAAGTGCAAAGTCGGGGAACACAGCGACCACCTGATAAATAATTGGGATCCAGCTGGTCCCCCTTAGGCCGGGTTCAACACTGGGATCGCAAAAGGCAAATCGCAATCGCCTATGGAGTGTAATTGCATATCTATCAAGCAATTGTGGCTCCATGTTACAGTGATTGCGTTTTTCAGTCTCATTCCAGAGAATGAGAATGGCGTTCTAACTGCCAGCAAAATGTTACACGCAGTGCACTTTTGCGATATACGCACATCACAGGCACTGCAAGGATTTACCGCAGTGCTTTGCTCAATACCGGCTATCAGCAAAGAGCAGAAAAACTACTTATAAAAGCACCCCAAGTGTGAACTGGCCCTTAAGAGAACTTTATTGGTGATTACAAATTGTTGCAACCTGCAATGTAGAACTCAGGGGCGTATTTAAAATGATTTAAATATACCCCCAAATTCTAATAATGGCCTCCTCCTCCCCATAGCCATACCAATCCTCACCAAAAAGGTACAAAGCATAGAACTGCAAACAAAACAAAAAAAGATGCAGGCCAACAATTGTAATTCTGGAAAATACCAATTGCACTAGCAAAAACCCGGCAATGCAATTCACATGTTCATCGCCGTGCTGTTGCTATTGGCAAAATGGGAACGATACAATTTTTAAATCGAAACATGCTTAATAAAAAAGGGCGCTAATTAGTTAATCTCCATCTAAGATAGTTTATTATATTCTTTTTTTAACAGAGTCCTTTGGCTAATCCAGTTGGCTAAAACTAAATCACATTTTGGCCAATAGGATTGTAAGCCGGCCCACCATGGTAAGGTAGACTCTATTAGGGCGGGTTAGGTGATGGGAGTGAGAGAGGAATAGAGTATAGCGTTTTGGAGAGGGAAGAGGGGGATAGGTGGTCTTAAAGGGTTCCACTCTTACACCATCAAGTGCAAAGTCGGGGAACACAACGACCACCTGATAAATAATTGGGATCCAACTGGTCCCCCTTAGGCCGGGTTCAATACTGGGATTGCAAAAGGCAAATCGCAATCACCTATGGAGTGTAATTGCATTTCTACCAAGCAATTGTGGCTCCATGTTACAGTGATTGCGTTTTTCTGTCTCATTCCAGAGAATGAGAATGGCTTCTAACTGCCAGCAAAATGTTGCACGCAGTGCACTTTTGCGATATACGCACATCACAGGCACTGCAGGGATTTACCGCAGTGCTTTGCTGAATACCGGCTATCAGCAAAGAGTAGAAAAACTACTTATTAAAGCACCCCAAGTGTAAACTGGCCCTTAAGAGAACTTTATTGGTGATTACAAATTGTTGCAACTTGCAGAGTAGAACTCAGGGGCATATTTAAAATGATTTAAATATACCCCCAAATTCTAATAATGGCCTCCTCCTCCCCATAGCCATACCAATCCTCACCAAAAAGGGTCAAAGCATAGAAACGCAAACAAAACAAAAAAAGATGCAGGCCAACAATTGTAATTCTGGAAAATACCAATTGCACTAGCAAAAACCCGGCAATGCAATTCACATGTTCATCGCCGTGCTGTTGCTATTGGCAAAATGGGAACGATACAATTTTTAAATCGAAACGTGCTTAATAAAAAAGGGCCCTAATTACTTAATCTCCATCTAAGATAGTTTATTATATTCTTTTTTTAACAGAGTCCTTTGGCTAATCCAGTTGGCTAAAACTAAATCACATTTTGGCCAATAGGATTGTAAGCCGGCCCACCATGGTAAGGTAGACTCTATTAGGGCGGGTTAGGGAATAGGAGTGAGAGAGGAATAGGGGATAGCGTTTTGGAGAAGGAAGATGGGGATAGGTGGTCTTAAGGGGTACCACTCTTACACCATCAAGTGCAAAGTCGGGGAACACAGCGACCACCTGATAAATAATTGGGATCCAGCTGGTCCCCCTTAGGCCTGGTTCAACACTGGGATCGCAAAAGGCAAATCGCAATCGCCTATGGAGTGTAATTGCATATCTACCAAGCAATTGTGGCTCCATGTTACAGTGATTGCGTTTTTCAGTCTCATTCCAGAGAATGAGAATGGCGTTCTAACTGCCAGCAAAATGTTACACGCAGTGCACTTTTGCGATATACGCACATCACAGGCACTGCAAGGATTTACCGCAGTGCTTTGCTCAATACCGGCTATCAGCAAAGAGCAGAAAAACTACTTATAAAAGCACCCCAAGTGTGAACTGGCCCTTAAGAGAACTTTATTGGTGATTACAAATTGTTGCAACCTGCAATGTAGAACTCAGGGGCGTATTTAAAATGATTTAAATATACCCCCAAATTCTAATAATCGCCTCCTCCTCCCCATAGCCATACCAATCCTCACCAAAAAGGTACAAAGCATAGAACTGCAAACAAAACAAAAAAAGATGCAGGCCAACAATTGTAATTCTGGAAAATACCAATTGCACTAGCAAAAACCCGGCAATGCAATTCACATGTTCATCGCCGTGCTGTTGCTATTGGAAACATGTAAACGATACAATTTTTAAATCGAAACATGCTTAATAAAAAAGGGCGCTAATTAGTTAATCTCCATCTAAGATAGTTTATTATATTCTTTTTTTAACAGAGTCCTTTGGCTAATCCAGTTGGCTAAAACTAAATCACATTTTGGCCAATAGGATTGTAAGCCGGCCCACCATGGTAAGGTAGACTCTATTAGGGCGGGTTAGGTGATGGGAGTGAGAGAGGAATAGAGTATAGCGTTTTGGAGAGGGAAGAGGGGGATAGGTGGTCTTAAAGGGTTCCACTCTTACACCATCAAGTGCAAAGTCGGGGAACACAACCACCACCTGATAAATAATTGGGATCCAGCTGGTCCCCCTGAGGCCGGGTTCAATACTGGGATTTCAAAAGGCAAATCGCAATCACCTATCGAGTGTAATTGCATTTCTACCAAGCAATTGTGGCTCCATGTTACAGTGATTGCGTTTTTCTGTCTCATTCCAGAGAATGAGAATGGCTTCTAACTGCCAGCAAAATGTTGCACGCAGTGCACTTTTGCGATATACGCACATCACAGGCACTGCAAGGATTTACCGCAGTGCTTTGCTGAATACCGGCTATCAGCAAAGAGCAGAAAAACTACTTATTAAAGCACCCCAAGTGTAAACTGGCCCTTAAGAGAACTTTATTGGTGATTACAAATTGTTGCAACCTGCAGAGTAGAACTCAGGGGCATATTTAAAATGATTTAAATATACCCCCAAATTCTAATAATGGCCTCCTCCTCCCCATAGCCATACCAATCCTCACCAAAAAGGGTCAAAGCATAGAAACGCAAACAAAACAAAAAAAGATGCAGGCCAACAATTGTAATTCTGGATAATACCAATTGCACTAGCAAAAACCCGGCAATGCAATTCACATGTTCATCGCCGTGCTGTTGCTATTGGCAAAATGGGAACGATACAATTTTTCTATTTCAAACTTTTTATTAAATTTTAACAAGGAAAAACAGTACATAATATTCATCTCTAGACAAGGTATCCAACTAGACAACCTCACATGGCTCACATAGACAATAGATTTGTTTAACATTACATCATCTTAGATAAAGAAGACATGTGAAATTATCGCATAATGTGGGGCCTATGGGCCCTTTCATAACAATATAGGGGAATCGGGGCTCCAGAGTGAGCTCCGTTCCTCGCCTTTGAAGGCCTTGTCTAGTAGGGGGCTAAAGCCCCCACTTTCATCCGAGACTGTGGGGGTTAACAGGAGCTGACCCCCCTACATTGAGGGGGAGAAAGGGGAGAGAAGAGAGAAAGGGAGGGAAAGAGAGGAGGTGAAGATAAGGGGGGGAAAGAGAGGGGGGGGGGGTGAGCCCCCACTGTGCCGGGCTCATGGAACAGAATTACTGAATCAGTGGATCTTTCCTGTTCAGTTGTTTCCCGTAATAGAGAGGTATGCTTTCCAAGGGCCCCAAATTGCATCTACTCTGGGCTGTCTGTCCAGGAGAGTCCCCGCCATCTGTTCCTGAATCATAATGCTGGTGATTCTATTTTTTACTTCCTCGAAGGGGACAAGTTGCCTTTTCCAGGCTCTGGCGATAGTTTGTTTTGCTGCTACAAAGATAAATTGGAGGAGGGTCTCCTGATTTTTGTTCAGGAAGCCTGTGCGAAAGTGGAGCAGTGCTGACCACGGGTCTTTACGTAATTGAGTGTGGAACACTGCTTGTATTAGACGATAGACCTTAGCCCAGAAGCGAGACAGCATCGAACAGGACCAGAAGGTGTGTAGCATGTCTCCCCTGGACTGACAGCCCCTAAAGCACATCCCATCTCCTCCAACATGTGCCAATCTAGATGGCACCCAGTACCACCTCATCATTATTTTTAAAGAGGCTTCTTTTAAGCCTAGGTTGATAGAGAGGTGGAAAAGGCTATTCCAAGCGTGTGACCATTCTTCTGAAGGCCTAGAGTTCTTCAGGTCATGCTCCCAACACCTGACAAACCCGTGGACATAGGTGGGGGCAGGACTTGTTAAATTTAGATATAGCTTGCTTATTAGCCCGTTCCCGTTAGTATCGTATAGACAAGCGTTTTCAAACATTGATAAGGACACGTTTGCATTTAAGATATTTTTTAACAGTGTGTTAATCCAGTGTCTCAGCTGTACATACCGGAAGTATTCCACACCTGGGATCTGAAATTTCTCCCTCAGGTCCTCCCAGCTGACCACCCTTGAGTCTTTTATCAGATGATAAACTATTAATAGATTCTTGGTGGTCCACCAGTGAAAAGCTGCTGGATCCTCACATGCTGGGGGGAAAAGGGGGTTATCAGTAATAGGCATTAGTGGAAGAAATGGGGATATCAACTTCCGGGTGTATTTAAAGGAGTCCCATACTCTTAGACAGTGTGTAAAAATACAGCTTAGTTGAGAGGGTCGGGATTTGGGTGGGAGCCAAATTGGGGACTGTACCGATTGAGGGGCTGCCAGAGCTATATCGAAATATGACCATTGAGGCATTTCCCGTCCCCTGTACAATCCGACCATTGGGATGATTTGTGAGGCTTGATAATATGCCTGCAAATTTGGGAACCCCAGGCCCCCTGAGTGTTTAGGCAGGTATAGGGAAGCTTTGGCTACTCTCGGTCTGGAATTGCCCCAAATGAATTTATTGAGTTTAAGCTGAAGCAGTCTAAGAAAATGAGGAGGAACCCAGACCGGGAGTAATCTAAAATAATATAAGATTTTTGGCAACAGCGTCATTTTAACAGAATGTACACGACCAAGCCATGATAAATGTATTTCAGACCAATCGGAGATGTATTGGGTTATTTGTTTAGATAGTGTATAGTAATTTGCTTGAAAGAGAGAGCTACACCTTGTAGTCAATTTGATACCCAGGTATGAAATTTGATTTTTGACTGTCTGGAAGGGGACGTTATTAATCAGTTCTGACCATTCAGATTGGGCTAGGGTTATATTCATAAGGGAGGACTTGTTTGGGTTAATGGTGAGGCCAGACACCTGCGCAAACTCATTTATTATTTCTGTTAAGGCCGGGATAGAGGATTGTGGGTTTGACAAGAACACTAGCATATCATCAGCGAACAAGTTAAGTTTATGCTGTGTTCCTGCTACTTGGAAACCTTGGACTCTGTCTGTGTCTCTGATAATGCAAGCTAGGGGTTCCATGGCTATAATGAATAGGATTGGTGAGAGGGGGCACCCTTGACGGGTGCCTCTCTCAATTGCAAAATTAGGGGATGAATAGCCAGCATAGTTAATTTTTGCTGTTGGAGAGGAGTAGAGTGCTTGTATCCAAGCTATAAAGGTTGGCCCAAGCCCCCAATGCTGTAGTACGAAATACAGGTACTCCCATGAAAGCGTGTCAAACGCTTTGTAGATGTCTAGACTTACACAGACACCTGGGATTTTCCTATAATGCAGGCTTTCAAATACTTGAATTGCTCTGTAGACTGCGTCTGAGGCCTGTCGCCCTGGAACGAAGCCCACTTGGTCCTTGTGGATCAATTGAGGGAGGAACTGATTAATCCGGGTGGCTAATATTTTACTTAGGAGTTTAATATCCACATTGAGCAGTGAGATGGGGCGAAAATTAACTACTTCTATGGGCTCTATATCCGTTTTTGGAAGCATAGCTATGTTAGCATGGAGAGTGTCTTGGCCTGGAGGTTTGTTCTTATTATACTCATTAAACATTTGGGATAGTAGGGGGGCTATTATGGGACCCAATTTTTTGTAAAAAAGGGGGGAGTAGCCGTCTGGGCCTGGGGATTTTGTGGTTTTTAATGATTTTATGGCCTCTAATACTTCCTCGGACGTGATCTCTGCATTTAAGTATTCTATGTCTGACTCTTGGGGGGGCGGGAGGTGTACTGAAGCAAAAAATGCTTCAAGGCGGGTTTTATCGATTGCCTTTTCTGACTTGTATAATTTCTGTAAGAAATTGTGGAAGTATTGAACAATTTTACACGGGTTTGTGGTTGGGGGGCAGAATTGATGTTTTATTTGCATTGTGGGCGGTTTATATCTGCGTTTTTTCAAACGGTTTGCTAACAGTGTATGGGGCTTATTAGCCCATCTATAATAGAAGTTTTTCTGCCATCTGAGCTGTTTTTCAACTTCTTCGCTGAGTAGAGCGTCTAATTGGGACCTTAACCTATCTTTAGAGAGCCTAGATGCGGCGGAGGGGGCATTCTTCCAGGCCTGTTCGGCTTCTTCAAACTGCTTTGTCAGATCAGATATTTTTTGGGATTTCTGCTTTTTAAGATAGGAGGCATAGCTAATTATTCTCCCTCTGATTGTAACTTTTAGAGCTTCCCATAGGGATATCATAGAGGTGACAGAGCCTCTATTGGTTTCCAGGTAGTCAGTAAGAAACGAGTGTATTTTTTCCAGGCACTCTTGCTTAGTGAGCAGGGAATCATTAAGACGCCACTTAAAGTCTCTGCCTCTTGGGACCAGAGAAGATATTTGAATTTGCACAGGGTCATGGTCTGACCAGGTTACTGAGAGGATTTTGGCTGTGGTAACATTGTCTAGAAATGAGGCTTGCATAAAGAAATGGTCAATTCTGCAGGAGCTCCCGTGTGGATTAGAGTAGAAAGTGTAATCTCTCTTGGTTGGATTGAGTTCACGCCAGACATCTAATAGGCCACTGTCTCTAAATAAGCGAGAGATTATTTGTGCCTGGGCTCGAGTGTATGGGAGGGGAGCTACTGCAGAACCGGGTTTAGGAGCCCTATCCATCTCGACATCGAGGGCCATATTTGTGTCCCCACACAATATTAACATTCCCTCACTATGCTGAGACACCACCTGAAGGAGGTGTGACAGGAAGCGATCTTGAAATTGGTTAGGGGTATAATATGAAACCAAAGTGACCCTGGAATCATACAAAGTCCCTCTTAGTAGTAGATATCTCCCTGTGGGGTCTGCAAGTGTATAATCACATTTGAAGGGTAAGCCTCGTCTGAAGGCGATAGGGACACCGCGGACCTTCTCTCTGGCACATGAATGGAAGGCCAATGGGAAATGTCTACTTAAATATGAGGGCTGGCTCGTTCTAGAGAACCTTGTCTCCTGTAAGCATACTATGTCCGTGTGGGTGGATTTATAATAATAGAATGCTTTGCTTCTCTTGTGTGGCGAATTAAAGCCCTGGACATTGTGTGAGATTACTTTCAGTAGTGTGTTAGCCATATTCGGTGCTCAGAGAGGAGGCCCATATGAGTAACCGCTTCATGGTCGCATAAAGTTGTTTGACCACAATCAGCAGGTACAATTGCATGCACAGGGGGGGGTTTAGGGTAGGTGGGAGAGGGGGGGAGACAGAAAGAAAGAAATGGAAAAGGAAGAATAAGACAGTTAAGAACTTAGTGTCGTTCCGCCATGCTTCCCCAACGCAGGGAGTCACGGCGGAGAAATGGTCTAACTCAGCCCGAGTCAGGGCTAACATGACCCGTCTCGGTGCTGGCTCACAAGCGAACAGTTTTCCGCTTGTCGGGGGGGAAGTGGGCCCACCCCGGCTGCATGGCCGCTTAAACTTTACATATGACAGTAACAGTGTCCCACTAGCAGGTTGCCGTGGACCTTAGAACTAAAAAAGCTTTATAACGAAAACATAACCTGCAGTACAAAAATATGGACCCGCCCGCCCCTTCTAGCTATTTATCATCCCAGAAAAGATAATTTTAAACAGTTGGCTCTAAGGAAATAGTGGGCAGTGATTAACATAGGAAACACAAAGGCATGGGAGAGACATTGGCACAATTTACAAAAAGAAAGAAAAGTTCCGGGTAAAAGTTGCGGAAGGCAGAGTGCGTTTGTGTGGCCTCTAAGCGGGCGTTACACCTCGGCGCCCGATGGGCCGTCAAATGTCTCCATTTTACCGGATCAAGATTACGTTCGGCAGTAATAAGTGGGAAAAAACATAAGAAATTTAGATAGAAAATTATTCAAACCCATATATTGACGGTTCGGATCCCGGACCATCTTCAAGATGTCAGTTACATCAGTGAGTGAAGGTAGTTGAAGCAGGCAACTGCGTCCTTAGTATTCCGCACGGGAGACCGCCATTCATCCTGGGTCTGAGTGGGTGCTCGATGCTGGAGCTTCCTTGTCACGCGGCTTGGACTGGCGCTGGGCTTTCGCTTTTTCCCACAAAGGCTGGGATCGGGGAGAACCAGAGCTACGCGGTGGAGAGGATGCAGGTAGTGAGAGTTTTAGCCTTTCCAGCTTTCGTTGGGCCTCCTCTGGATTAGAGACCACGTGGATTCGATTATTGTATGAGAACATCATTTTGAAGGGGAATCCCCAGCTGTACTTTATATCATTAGCCTGGAGGATTCGGATATAGGGTTTCATCTCCCTCCGTCTTTGGATGGTGGCGGGTGCAAGGTCTGCGAAGATTTGGTAACGGTGGCCTTGGAACTCCAGTTCTTCTTTGTCCCGTGCTGCTTTTAGAATGGTTTCTTTAGACCTGTAGTATGTGAATTTGATCACGATGTCTCGGGGAGGGCCGTTGGGTTTGGCAGGGCCTAGGGCTCTGTGGATCCTGTCAAATTCTAATCTGTCGATAGGTAGGCCGGGGACCAGCTCTTGAAACAGGGCGGTGGTTGTGGATGTTAGATCCGTTATGTTCTCCGGGAGGCCCCTTACTCGTAGGTTACCTCTGCGGGCCCTGTTTTCAAAATCTTCCATGCGTAGGTGTACGGCCTGGAGGTCAGTCTGAGTTGCCTCCTGGTCCTTCTCATGGTCGTCCAGTACAACATCTACATTATCCATGCGGCGCTCTAGCTCGTTTGTCCTGGAGCCCAAGTCTCTTATCTCTTTAGAGAGGCGAGTGGCCAGTTTGCTTGAGGCCTCCTCCAGCTCTCTCTGAAGGATCACCTGGAACATGTCGAGGAGAGCTTGATCTCTAGCAGGGAGCTGTTTTGATGCTCTAGGTCCTACCTCGCTCTGGCGGCCTGATATCAGCGACGCACTGAGGCTGGTGGCCCTGCTTTCTCTATCTGACTCGCTGTCCGGGTGGTCCGGCCCTCTCTGCTGGCTCTGCTGACTGGAGCCGGGCGCCATCTTGGATCTCCGTGTGCGTGTCTCTTGCCGTGAGGGTTCGGCGGAATCCTCCTCTTGTCGGCCCTTTTTGCCGCCCATCTAATACCGGAGCGCTGTAGGGTCCTTTAGGCAGCAATCTGGCAACTTTGGTGGGTGTGGGAGCAGCGAAAGATACGCCGATGCAGCCGGGGTGTGCAGAGCTCGCTTAGAAGACGTCCATCGCGAGCAGCCGCTAGCCACGCCCCTCGGGAACGATACAATTTTTAAATCGAAACGTGCTTAATAAAAAGGGCCCTAATTACTTAATCTCCATCTAAGATAGTTTATTATATTCTTTTTTTAACAGAGTCCTTTGGCTAATCCAGTTGGCTAAAACTAAATCACATTTTGGCCAATAGGATTGTAAGCCGGCCCACCATGGTAAGGTAGACTCTATTAGGGCGGGTTAGGGAATAGGAGTGAGAGAGGAATAGGGGATAGCGTTTTGGAGAAGGAAGATGGGGATAGGTGGTCTTAAGGGGTACCACTCTTACACCATCAAGTGCAAAGTCGGGGAACACAGCGACCACCTGATAAATAATTGGGATCCAGCTGGTCCCCCTTAGGCCGGGTTCAACACTGGGATCGCAAAAGGCAAATCGCAATCGCGTATGGAGTGTAATTGCATATCTACCAAGCAATTGTGGCTCCATGTTACAGTGATTGCGTTTTTCAGTCTCATTCCAGAGAATGAGAATGGCGTTCTAACTGCCAGCAAAATGTTACACGCAGTGCACTTTTGCGATATACGCACATCACAGGCACTGCAAGGATTTACCGCAGTGCTTTGCTCAATACCGGCTATCAGCAAAGAGCAGAAAAACTACTTATAAAAGCACCCCAAGTGTGAACTGGCCCTTAAGAGAACTTTATTGGTGATTACAAATTGTTGCAACCTGCAATGTAGAACTCAGGGGCGTATTTAAAATGATTTAAATATACCCCCAAATTCTAATAATCGCCTCCTCCTCCCCATAGCCATACCAATCCTCACCAAAAAGGTACAAAGCATAGAACTGCAAACAAAACAAAAAAAGATGCAGGCCAACAATTGTAATTCTGGAAAATACCAATTGCACTAGCAAAAATCCGGCAATGCAATTCACATGTTCATCGCCGTGCTGTTGCTATTGGAAACATGTAAACGATACAATTTTTAAATCGAAACATGCTTAATAAAAAAGGGCGCTAATTAGTTAATCTCCATCTAAGATAGTTTATTATATTCTTTTTTTAACAGAGTCCTTTGGCTAATCCAGTTGGCTAAAACTAAATCACATTTTGGCCAATAGGATTGTAAGCCGGCCCACCATGGTAAGGTAGACTCTATTAGGGCGGGTTAGGTGATGGGAGTGAGAGAGGAATAGAGTATAGCGTTTTGGAGAGGGAAGAGGGGGATAGGTGGTCTTAAAGGGTTCCACTCTTACACCATCAAGTGCAAAGTCGGGGAACACAACCACCACCTGATAAATAATTGGGATCCAGCTGGTCCCCCTGAGGCCGGGTTCAATACTGGGATTGCAAAAGGCAAATCGCAATCACCTATGGAGTGTAATTGCATTTCTACCAAGCAATTGTGGCTCCATGTTACAGTGATTGCGTTTTTCTGTCTCATTCCAGAGAATGAGAATGGCTTCTAACTGCCAGCAAAATGTTGCACGCAGTGCACTTTTGCGATATACGCACATCACAGGCACTGCAAGGATTTACCGCAGTGCTTTGCTGAATACCGGCTATCAGCAAAGAGCAGAAAAACTACTTATTAAAGCACCCCAAGTGTAAACTGGCCCTTAAGAGAACTTTATTGGTGATTACAAATTGTTGCAACCTGCAGAGTAGAACTCAGGGGCATATTTAAAATGATTTAAATATACCCCCAAATTCTAATAATGGCCTCCTCCTCCCCATAGCCATACCAATCCTCACCAAAAAGGGTCAAAGCATAGAAACGCAAACAAAACAAAAAAAGATGCAGGCCAACAATTGTAATTCTGGAAAATACCAATTGCACTAGCAAAAACCCGGCAATGCAATTCACATGTTCATCGCCGTGCTGTTGCTATTGGCAAAATGGGAACGATACAATTTTTAAATCGAAACGTGCTTAATAAAAAAGGGCCCTAATTACTTAATCTCCATCTAAGATAGTTTATTATATTCTTTTTTTAACAGAGTCCTTTGGCTAATCCAGTTGGCTAAAACTAAATCACATTTTGGCCAATAGGATTGTAAGCAGGCCCACCATGGTAAGGTAGACTCTATTAGGGCGGGTTAGGTGATGGGAGTGAGAGAGGAATAGAGTATAGCGTTTTGGAGAGGGAAGAGGGGGATAGGTGCTCTTAAAGGGTTCCACTCTTACACCATCAAGTGCAAAGTCGGGGAACACAACGACCACCTGATAAATAATTGGGATCCAGCTGGTCCCCCTTAGGCCGGGTTCAATACTGGGATTGCAAAAGGCAAATCGCAATCACCTATGGAGTGTAATTGCATTTCTACCAAGCAATTGTGGCTCCATGTTACAGTGATTGCGTTTTTCTGTCTCATTCCAGAGAATGAGAATGGCTTCTAACTGCCAGCAAAATGTTGCACGCAGTGCACTTTTGCGATATACGCACATCACAGGCACTGCAAGGATTTACCGCAGTGCTTTGCTGAATACCGGCTATCAGCAAAGAGCAGAAAAACTACTTATTAAAGCACCCCAAGTGTAAACTGGCCCTTAAGAGAACTTTATTGGTGATTACAAATTGTTGCAACCTGCAGAGTAGAACTCAGGGGCATATTTAAAATGATTTAAATATACCCCCAAATTCTAATAATGGCCTCCTCCTCCCCATAGCCATACCAATCCTCACCAAAAAGGGTCAAAGCATAGAAACGCAAACAAAACAAAAAAAGATGCAGGCCAACAATTGTAATTCTGGATAATACCAATTGCACTAGCAAAAACCCGGCAATGCAATTCACATGTTCATCGCCGTGCTGTTGCTATTGGCAAAATGGGAACGATACAATTTTTAAATCGAAACGGGCTTAATAAAAAGGGCCCTAATTACTTAATCTCCATCTAAGATAGTTTATTATATTCTTTTTTTAACAGAGTCCTTTGGCTAATCCAGTTGGCTAAAACTAAATCACATTTTGGCCAATAGGATTGTAAGCCGGCCCACCATGGTAAGGTAGACTCTATTAGGGCGGGTTAGGGAATAGGAGTGAGAGAGGAATAGGGGATAGCATTTTGGAGAAGGAAGATGGGGATAGGTGGTCTTAAGGGGTACCACTCTTACACCATCAAGTGCAAAGTCGGGGAACACAGCGACCACCTGATAAATAATTGGGATCCAGCTGGTCCCCCTTAGGCCGGGTTCAACACTGGGATCGCAAAAGGCAAATCGCAATCGCCTATGGAGTGTAATTGCATATCTACCATGCAATTGTGGCTCCATGTTACAGTGATTGCGTTTTTCAGTCTCATTCCAGAGAATGAGAATGGCGTTCTAACTGCCAGCAAAATGTTACACGCAGTGCACTTTTGCGATATACGCACATCACAGGCACTGCAAGGATTTACCGCAGTGCTTTGCTGAATACCGGCTATCAGCAAAGAGCAGAAAAACTACTTATGAAAGCACCCCAAGTGTGAACTGGCCCTTAAGAGAACTTTATTGGTGATTACAAATTGTTGCAACCTGCAATGTAGAACTCAGGGGCGTATTTTAAATGATTTAAATATACCCCCAAATTCTAATAATCGCCTCCTCCTCCCCATAGCCATACCAATCCTCACCAAAAAGGTACAAAGCATAGAACTGCAAACAAAACAAAAAAAGATGCAGGCCAACAATTGTAATTCTGGAAAATACCAATTGCACTAGCAAAAACCCGGCAATGCAATTCACATGTTCATCGCCGTGCTGTTGCTATTGGAAAAATGTAAACGATACAATTTTTAAATCGAAACATGCTTAATAAAAAAGGGCGCTAATTAGTTAATCTCCATCTAAGATAGTTTATTATATTCTTTTTTTAACAGAGTCCTTTGGCTAATCCAGTTGGCTAAAACTAAATCACATTTTGGCCAATAGGATTGTAAGCCGGCCCACCATGGTAAGGTAGACTCTATTAGGGCGGGTTAGGTGATGGGAGTGAGAGAGGAATAGAGTATAGCGTTTTGGAGAGGGAAGAGGGGGATAGGTGGTCTTAAAGGGTTCCACTCTTACACCATCAAGTGCAAAGTCGGGGAACACAACCACCACCTGATAAATAATTGGGATCCAGCTGGTCCCCCTGAGGCCGGGTTCAATACTGGGATTGCAAAAGGCAAATCGCAATCACCTATGGAGTGTAATTGCATTTCTACCAAGCAATTGTGGCTCCATGTTACAGTGATTGCGTTTTTCTGTCTCATTCCAGAGAATGAGAATGGCTTCTAACTGCCAGCAAAATGTTGCACGCAGTGCACTTTTGCGATATACGCACATCACAGGCACTGCAAGGATTTACCGCAGTGCTTTGCTGAATACCGGCTATCAGCAAAGAGCAGAAAAACTACTTATTAAAGCACCCCAAGTGTAAACTGGCCCTTAAGAGAACTTTATTGGTGATTACAAATTGTTGCAACCTGCAGAGTAGAACTCAGGGGCATATTTAAAATGATTTAAATATACCCCCAAATTCTAATAATGGCCTCCTCCTCCCCATAGCCATACCAATCCTCACCAAAAAGGGTCAAAGCATAGAAACGCAAACAAAACAAAAAAAGATGCAGGCCAACAATTGTAATTCTGGAAAATACCAATTGCACTAGCAAAAACCCGGCAATGCAATTCACATGTTCATCGCCGTGCTGTTGCTATTGGCAAAATGGGAACGGTACAATTTTTAAATCGAAACGTGCTTAATAAAAAAGGGCCCTAATTACTTAATCTCCATCTAAGATAGTTTATTATATTCTTTTTTTAACAGAGTCCTTTGGCTAATCCAGTTGGCTAAAACTAAATCACATTTTGGCCAATAGGATTGTAAGCCGGCCCACCATGGTAAGGTAGACTCTATTAGGGCGGGTTAGGGAATAGGAGTGAGAGAGGAATAGGGGATAGCATTTTGGAGAAGGAAGATGGGGATAGGTGGTCTTAAGGGGTACCACTCTTACACCATCAAGTGCAAAGTCGGGGAACACAGCGACCACCTGATAAATAATTGGGATCCAGCTGGTCCCCCTTAGGCCGGGTTCAACACTGGGATCGCAAAAGGCAAATCGCAATCGCCTATGGAGTGTAATTGCATATCTACCAAGCAATTGTGGCTCCATGTTACAGTGATTGCGTTTTTCAGTCTCATTCCAGAGAATGAGAATGGCGTTCTAACTGCCAGCAAAATGTTACACGCAGTGCACTTTTGCGATATACGCACATCACAGGCACTGCAAGGATTTACCGCAGTGCTTTGCTGAATACCGGCTATCAGCAAAGAGCAGAAAAACTACTTATGAAAGCACCCCAAGTGTGAACTGGCCCTTAAGAGAACTTTATTGGTGATTACAAATTGTTGCAACCTGCAATGTAGAACTCAGGGGCGTATTTAAAATGATTTAAATATACCCCCAAATTCTAATAATCGCCTCCTCCTCCCCATAGCCATACCAATCCTCACCAAAAAGGTACAAAGCATAGAACTGCAAACAAAACAAAAAAAGATGCAGGCCAACAATTGTAATTCTGGAAAATACCAATTGCACTAGCAAAAACCCGGCAATGCAATTCACATGTTCATCGCCGTGCTGTTGCTATTGGAAAAATGTAAACGATACAATTTTTAAATCGAAACATGCTTAATAAAAAAGGGCGCTAATTAGTTAATCTCCATCTAAGATAGTTTATTATATTCTTTTTTTTAACAGAGTCCTTTGGCTAATCCAGTTGGCTAAAACTAAATCACATTTTGGCCAATAGGATTGTAAGCCGGCCCACCATGGTAAGGTAGACTCTATTAGGGCGGGTTAGGTGATGGGAGTGAGAGAGGAATAGAGTATAGCGTTTTGGAGAGGGAAGAGGGGGATAGGTGGTCTTAAAGGGTTCCACTCTTACACCATCAAGTGCAAAGTCGGGGAACACAACCACCACCTGATAAATAATTGGGATCCAGCTGGTCCCCCTGAGGCCGGGTTCAATACTGGGATTGCAAAAGGCAAATCGCAATCACCTATGGAGTGTAATTGCATTTCTACCAAGCAATTGTGGCTCCATGTTACAGTGATTGCGTTTTTCTGTCTCATTCCAGAGAATGAGAATGGCTTCTAACTGCCAGCAAAATGTTGCACGCAGTGCACTTTTGCGATATACGCACATCACAGGCACTGCAAGGATTTACCGCAGTGCTTTGCTGAATACCGGCTATCAGCAAAGAGCAGAAAAACTACTTATTAAAGCACCCCAAGTGTAAACTGGCCCTTAAGAGAACTTTATTGGTGATTACAAATTGTTGCAACCTGCAGAGTAGAATTCAGGGGCATATTTAAAATGATTTAAATATACCCCCAAATTCTAATAATGGCCTCCTCCTCCCCATAGCCATACCAATCCTCACCAAAAAGGGTCAAAGCATAGAAACGCAACAAAAACAAAAAAAGATGCAGGCCAACAATTGTAATTCTGGAAAATACCAATTGCACTAGCAAAAACCCGGCAATGCAATTCACATGTTCATCGCCGTGCTGTTGCTATTGGCAAAATGGGAACGGTACAATTTTTAAATCGAAACGTGCTTAATAAAAAAGGGCCCTAATTACTTAATCTCCATCTAAGATAGTTTATTATATTCTTTTTTTAACAGAGTCCTTTGGCTAATCCAGTTGGCTAAAACTAAATCACATTTTGGCCAATAGGATTGTAAGCAGGCCCACCATGGTAAGGTAGACTCTATTAGGGCGGGTTAGGTGATGGGAGTGAGAGAGGAATAGAGTATAGCGTTTTGGAGAGGGAAGAGGAGGATAGGTGGTCTTAAAGGGTTCCACTCTTACACCATCAAGTGCAAAGTCGGGGAACACAACGACCACCTGATAAATAATTGGGATCCAGCTGGTCCCCCTTAGGCCGGGTTCAATACTGGGATTGCAAAAGGCAAATCGCAATCACCTATGGAGTGTAATTGCATTTCTACCAAGCAATTGTGGCTCCATGTTACAGTGATTGCGTTTTTCTGTCTCATTCCAGAGAATGAGAATGGCTTCTAACTGCCAGCAAAATGTTGCACGCAGTGCACTTTTGCGATATACGCACATCACAGGCACTGCAAGGATTTACCGCAGTGCTTTGCTGAATACCGGCTATCAGCAAAGAGCAGAAAAACTACTTATTAAAGCACCCCAAGTGTAAACTGGCCCTTAAGAGAACTTTATTGGTGATTACAAATTGTTGCAACCTGCAGAGTAGAACTCAGGGGCATATTTAAAATGATTTAAATATACCCCCAAATTCTAATAATGGCCTCCTCCTCCCCATAGCCATACCAATCCTCACCAAAAAGGGTCAAAGCATAGAAACGCAAACAAAACAAAAAAAGATGCAGGCCAACAATTGTAATTCTGGATAATACCAATTGCACTAGCAAAAACCCGGCAATGCAATTCACATGTTCATCGCCGTGCTGTTGCTATTGGCAAAATGGGAACGATACAATTTTTAAATCGAAACGTGCTTAATAAAAAGGGCCCTAATTACTTAATCTCCATCTAAGATAGTTTATTATATTCTTTTTTTAACAGAGTCCTTTGGCTAATCCAGTTGGCTAAAAATAAATCACATTTTGGCCAATAGGATTGTAAGCCGGCCCACCATGGTAAGGTAGACTCTATTAGGGCGGGTTAGGGAATAGGAGTGAGAGAGGAATAGGGGATAGCGTTTTGGAGAAGGAAGATGGGGATAGGTGGTCTTAAGGGGTACCACTCTTACACCATCAAGTGCAAAGTCGGGGAACACAGCGACCACCTGATAAATAATTGGGATCCAGCTGGTCCCCCTTAGGCCGGGTTCAACACTGGGATCGCAAAAGGCAAATCGCAATCGCCTATAGAGTGTAATTGCATATCTACCAAGCAATTGTGGCTCCATGTTACAGTGATTGCGTTTTTCAGTCTCATTCCAGAGAATGAGAATGGCGTTCTAACTGCCAGCAAAATGTTACACGCAGTGCACTTTTGCGATATACGCACATCACAGGCACTGCAAGGATTTACCGCAGTGCTTTGCTCAATACCGGCTATCAGCAAAGAGCAGAAAAACTACTTATAAAAGCACCCCAAGTGTGAACTGACCCTTAAGAGAACTTTATTGGTGATTACAAATTGTTGCAACCTGCAATGTAGAACTCAGGGGCGTATTTAAAATGATTTAAATATACCCCCAAATTCTAATAATCGCCTCCTCCTCCCCATAGTCATACCAATCCTCACCAAAAAGGTACAAAGCATAGAACTGCAAACAAAACAAAAAAAGATGCAGGCCAACAATTGTAATTCTGGAAAATACCAATTGCACTAGCAAAAACCCGGCAATGCAATTCACATGTTCATCGCCGTGCTGTTGCTATTGGAAAAATGTAAACGATACAATTTTTAAATCGAAACATGATTAATAAAAAAGGGCGCTAATTAGTTAATCTCCATCTAAGATAGTTTATTATATTCTTTTTTTAACAGAGTCCTTTGGCTAATCCAGTTGGCTAAAACTAAATCACATTTTGGCCAATAGGATTGTAAGCCGGCCCACCATGGTAAGGTAGACTCTATTAGGGCGGGTTAGGTGATGGGAGTGAGAGAGGAATAGAGTATAGCGTTTTGGAGAGGGAAGAGGGGGATAGGTGGTCTTAAAGGGTTCCACTCTTACACCATCAAGTGCAAAGTCGGGGAACACAACCACCACCTGATAAATAATTGGGATCCAGCTGGTCCCCCTGAGGCCGGGTTCAATACTGGGATTTCAAAAGGCAAATCGCAATCACCTATGGAGTGTAATTGCATTTCTACCAAGCAATTGTGGCTCCATGTTACAGTGATTGCGTTTTTCTGTCTCATTCCAGAGAATGAGAATGGCTTCTAACTGCCAGCAAAATGTTGCACGCAGTGCACTTTTGCGATATACGCACATCACAGGCACTGCAAGGATTTACCGCAGTGCTTTGCTGAATACCGGCTATCAGCAAAGAGCAGAAAAACTACTTATTAAAGCACCCCAAGTGTAAACTGGCCCTTAAGAGAACTTTATTGGTGATTACAAATTGTTGCAACCTGCAGAGTAGAACTCAGGGGCATATTTAAAATGATTTAAATATACCCCCAAATTCTAATAATGGCCTCCTCCTCCCCATAGCCATACCAATCCTCACCAAAAAGGGTCAAGGCATAGAAACGCAAACAAAACAAAAAAAGATGCAGGCCAACAATTGTAATTCTGGAAAATACCAATTGCACTAGCAAAAACCCGGCAATGCAATTCACATGTTCATCGCCGTGCTGTTGGTACTGGCAAAATGGGAACGATACAATTTTTAAATCGAAACGTGCTTAATAAAAAAGGGCCCTAATTACTTAATCTCCATCTAAGATAGTTTATTATATTCTTTTTTTAACAGAGTCCTTTGGCTAATCCAGTTGGCTAAAACTAAATCACATTTTGGCCAATAGGATTGTAAGCCGGCCCACCATGGTAAGGTAGACTCTATTAGGGCGGGTTAGGGAATAGGAGTGAGAGGAATAGGGGATAGCGTTTTGGAGAAGGAAGATGGGGATAGGTGGTCTTAAGGGGTACCACTCTTACACCATGAAGTGCAAAGTCGGGGAACACAGCGACCACCTGATAAATAATTGGGATCCAGCTGGTCCCCCTTAGGCCGGGTTCAATACTGGGATTGCAAAAGGCAAATCGCAATCACCTATGGAGTGTAATTGCATTTCTACCAAGCAATTGTGGCTCCATGTTACAGTGATTGCGTTTTTCTGTCTCATTCCAGAGAATGAGAATGGCTTCTAACTGCCAGCAAAATGTTGCACGCAGTGCACTTTTGCGATATACGCACATCACAGGCACTGCAAGGATTTACCGCAGTGCTTTGCTGAATACCGGCTATCAGCAAAGAGCAGAAAAACTACTTATTAAAGCACCCCAAGTGTAAACTGGCCCTTAAGAGAACTTTATTGGTGATTACAAATTGTTGCAACCTGCAGAGTAGAACTCAGGGGCATATTTAAAATGATTTAAATATACCCCCAAATTCTAATAATGGCCTCCTCCTCCCCATAGCCATACCAATCCTCACCAAAAAGGGTCAAAGCATAGAATCGCAAACAAAACAAAAAAAGATGCAGGCCAACAATTGTAATTCTGGAAAATACCAATTGCACTAGCAAAAATCCGGCAATGCAATTCACATGTTCATCGCCGTGCTGTTGCTATTGGCAAAATGGGAACGATACAATTTTTAAATCGAAACGTGCTTAATAAAAAAGGGCCCTAATTGCTTAATCTCCATCTAAGATAGTTTATTATATTCTTTTTTTAACAGAGTCCTTTGGCTAATCCAGTTGGCTAAAACTAAATCACATTTTGGCCAATAGGATTGTAAGCAGGCCCACCATGGTAAGGTAGACTCTATTAGGGCGGGTTAGGTGATGGGAGTGAGAGAGGAATAGAGTATAGCGTTTTGGAGAGGGAAGAGGGGGATAGGTGGTCTTAAAGGGTTCCACTCTTACACCATCAAGTGCAAAGTCGGGGAACACAACGACCACCTGATAAATAATTGGGATCCAGCTGGTCCCCCTTAGGCCGGGTTCAATACTGGGATTGCAAAAGGCAAATCGCAATCACCTATGGAGTGTAATTGCATTTCTACCAAGCAATTGTGGCTCCATGTTACAGTGATTGCGTTTTTCTGTCTCATTCCAGAGAATGAGAATGGCTTCTAACTGCCAGCAAAATGTTGCACGCAGTGCACTTTTGCGATATACGCACATCACAGGCACTGCAAGGATTTACCGCAGTGCTTTGCTGAATACCGGCTATCAGCAAAGAGCAGAAAAACTACTTATTAAAGCACCCCAAGTGTAAACTGGCCCTTAAGAGAACTTTATTGGTGATTACAAATTGTTGCAACCTGCAGAGTAGAACTCAGGGGCATATTTCAAATGATTTAAATATACCCCCAAATTCTAATAATGGCCTCCTCCTCCCCATAGCCATACCAATCCTCACCAAAAAGGGTCAAAGCATAGAAACGCAAACAAAACAAAAAAAGATGCAGGCCAACAATTGTAATTCTGGATAATACCAATTGCACTAGCAAAAACCCGGCAATGCAATTCACATGTTCATCGCCGTGCTGTTGCTATTGGCAAAATGGGAACGATACAATTTTTAAATCGAAACGTGCTTAATAAAAAGGGCCCTAATTACTTAATCTCCATCTAAGATAGTTTATTATATTCTTTTTTTAACAGAGTCCTTTGGCTAATCCAGTTGGCTAAAACTAAATCACATTTTGGCCAATAGGATTGTAAGCCGGCCCACCATGGTAAGGTAGACTCTATTAGGGCGGGTTAGGGAATAGGAGTGAGAGAGGAATAGGGGATAGCATTTTGGAGAAGGAAGATGGGGATAGGTGGTCTTAAGGGGTACCACTCTTACACCATCAAGTGCAAAGTCGGGGAACACAGCGACCACCTGATAAATAATTGGGATCCAGCTGGTCCCCCTTAGGCCGGGTTCAACACTGGGATCGCAAAAGGCAAATCGCAATCACCTATGGAGTGTAATTGCATATCTACCAAGCAATTGTGGCTCCATGTTACAGTGATTGCGTTTTTCTGTCTCATTCCAGAGAATGAGAATGGCTTCTAACTGCCAGCAAAATGTTGCACGCAGTGCACTTTTGCGATATACGCACATCACAGGCACTGCAAGGATTTACCGCAGTGCTTTGCTGAATACCGGCTATCAGCAAAGAGCAGAAAAACTACTCATTAAAGCACCCCAAGTTTAAACTGGCCCTTAAGAGAACTTTATTGGTGATTACAAATTGTTGCAACCTGCAGAGTAGAACTCAGGGGCATATTTAAAATGATTTAAATATACCCCCAAATTCTAATAATGGCCTCCTCCTCCCCATAGCCATACCAATCCTCACCAAAAAGGGTCAAAGCATAGAAACGCAAACAAAACAAAAAAAGATGCAGGCCAACAATTGTAATTCTGGAAAATACCAATTGCACTAGCAAAAATCCGGCAATGCAATTCACATGTTCATCGCCGTGCTGTTGCTATTGGCAAAATGGGAACGATACAATTTTTAAATCGAAACGTGCTTAATAAAAAAGGGCCCTAATTGCTTAATCTCCATCTAAGATAGTTTATTATATTCTTTTTTTAACAGAGTCCTTTGGCTAATCCAGTTGGCTAAAACTAAATCACATTTTGGCCAATAGGATTGTAAGCAGGCCCACCATGGTAAGGTAGACTCTATTAGGGCGGGTTAGGTGATGGGAGTGAGAGAGGAATAGAGTATAGCGTTTTGGAGAGGGAAGAGGGGGATAGGTGGTCTTAAAGGGTTCCACTCTTACACCATCAAGTGCAAAGTCGGGGAACACAACGACCACCTGATAAATAATTGGGATCCAGCTGGTCCCCCTTAGGCCGGGTTCAATACTGGGATTGCAAAAGGCAAATCGCAATCACCTATGGAGTGTAATTGCATTTCTACCAAGCAATTGTGGCTCCATGTTACAGTGATTGCGTTTTTCTGTCTCATTCCAGAGAATGAGAATGGCTTCTAACTGCCAGCAAAATGTTGCACGCAGTGCACTTTTGCGATATACGCACATCACAGGCACTGCAAGGATTTACCGCAGTGCTTTGCTGAATACCGGCTATCAGCAAAGAGCAGAAAAACTACTTATTAAAGCACCCCAAGTGTAAACTGGCCCTTAAGAGAACTTTATTGGTGATTACAAATTGTTGCAACCTGCAGAGTAGAACTCAGGGGTATATTTAAAATGATTTAAATATACCCCCAAATTCTAATAATGGCCTCCTCCTCCCCATAGCCATACCAATCCTCACCAGAAAGGGTCAAAGCATAGAAACGCAAACAAAACAAAAAAAGATGCAGGCCAACAATTGTAATTCTGGATAATACCAATTGCACTAGCAAAAACCCGGCAATGCAATTCACATGTTCATCGCCGTGCTGTTGCTATTGGCAAAATGGGAACGATACAATTTTTAAATCGAAACGTGCTTAATAAAAAGGGCCCTAATTACTTAATCTCCATCTAAGATAGTTTATTATATTCTTTTTTTAACAGAGTCCTTTGGCTAATCCAGTTGGCTAAAACTAAATCACATTTTGGCCAATAGGATTGTAAGCCGGCCCACCATGGTAAGGTAGACTCTATTAGGGCGGGTTAGGGAATAGGAGTGAGAGAGGAATAGGGGATAGCATTTTGGAGAAGGAAGATGGGGATAGGTGGTCTTAAGGGGTACCACTCTTACACCATCAAGTGCAAAGTCGGGGAACACAGCGACCACCTGATAAATAATTGGGATCCAGCTGGTCCCCCTTAGGCCGGGTTCAACACTGGGATCGCAAAAGGCAAATCGCAATCGCCTATGGAGTGTAATTGCATATCTACCAAGCAATTGTGGCTCCATGTTACAGTGATTGCGTTTTTCAGTCTCATTCCAGAGAATGAGAATGGCGTTCTAACTGCCAGCAAAATGTTACACGCAGTGCACTTTTGCGATATACGCACATCACAGGCACTGCAAGGATTTACCGCAGTGCTTTGCTGAATACCGGCTATCAGCAA
The DNA here is from genome assembly GCF_040937935.1 of Hyperolius riggenbachi. Taxonomy (NCBI): domain Eukaryota; kingdom Metazoa; phylum Chordata; class Amphibia; order Anura; family Hyperoliidae; genus Hyperolius; species Hyperolius riggenbachi. Next base: position 68,920,176 of record NC_090654.1, on the reverse strand, counting down.
AGAGCAGAAAAACTACTTATGAAAGCACCCCAAGTGTGAACTGGCCCTTAAGAGAACTTTATTGGTGATTACAAATTGTTGCAACCTGCAATGTAGAACTCAGGGGCGTATTTAAAATGATTTAAATATACCCCCAAATTCTAATAATCGCCTCCTCCTCCCCATAGTCATACCAATCCTCACCAAAAAGGTACAAAGCATAGAACTGCAAACAAAACAAAAAAAGATGCAGGCCAACAATTGTAATTCTGGAAAATACCAATTGCACTAGCAAAAACCCGGCAATGCAATTCACATGTTCATCGCCGTGCTGTTGCTATTGGAAAAATGTAAACGATACAATTTTAAAATCGAAACATGATTAATAAAAAAGGGCGCTAATTAGTTAATCTCCATCTAAGATAGTTTATTATATTCTTTTTTTAACAGAGTCCTTTGGCTAATCCAGTTGGCTAAAACTAAATCACATTTTGGCCAATAGGATTGTAAGCCGGCCCACCATGGTAAGGTAGACTCTATTAGGGCGGGTTAGGTGATGGGAGTGAGAGAGGAATAGAGTATAGCGTTTTGGAGAGGGAAGAGGGGGATAGGTGGTCTTAAAGGGTTCCACTCTTACACCATCAAGTGCAAAGTCGGGGAACACAACCACCACCTGATAAATAATTGGGATCCAGCTGGTCCCCCTGAGGCCGGGTTCAATACTGGGATTGCAAAAGGCAAATCGCAATCACCTATGGAGTGTAATTGCATTTCTACCAAGCAATTGTGGCTCCATGTTACAGTGATTGCGTTTTTCTGTCTCATTCCAGAGAATGAGAATGGCTTCTAACTGCCAGCAAAATGTTGCACGCAGTGCACTTTTGCGATATACGCACATCACAGGCACTGCAAGGATTTACCGCAGTGCTTTGCTGAATACCGGCTATCAGCAAAGAGCAGAAAAACTACTTATTAAAGCACCCCAAGTGTAAACTGGCCCTTAAGAGAACTTTATTGGTGATTACAAATTGTTGCAACCTGCAGAGTAGAACTCAGGGGCATATTTAAAATGATTTAAATATACCCCCAAATTCTAATAATGGCCTCCTCCTCCCCATAGCCATACCAATCCTCACCAAAAAGGGTCAAAGCATAGAAACGCAAACAAAACAAAAAAAGATGCAGGCCAACAATTGTAATTCTGGAAAATACCAATTGCACTAGCAAAAACCCGGCAATGCAATTCACATGTTCATCGCCGTGCTGTTGCTACTGGCAAAATGGGAACGATACAATTTTTAAATCGAAACGTGCTTAATAAAAAAGGGCGCTAATTAGTTAATCTCCATCTAAGATAGTTTATTATATTCTTTTTTTAACAGAGTCCTTTGGCTAATCCAGTTGGCTAAAACTAAATCACATTTTGGCCAATAGGATTGTAAGCAGGCCCACCATGGTAAGGTAGACTCTATTAGGGCGGGTTAGGTGATGGGAGTGAGAGAGGAATAGAGTATAGCGTTTTGGAGAGGGAAGAGGGGGATAGGTGGTCTTAAAGGGTTCCACTCTTACACCATCAAGTGCAAAGTCGGGGAACACAACGACCACCTGATAAATAATTGGGATCCAGCTGGTCCCCCTTAGGCCGGGTTCAATACTGGGATTGCAAAAGGCAAATCGCAATCACCTATGGAGTGTAATTGCATTTCTACCAAGCAATTGTGGCTCCATGTTACAGTGATTGCGTTTTTCTGTCTCATTCCAGAGAATGAGAATGGCTTCTAACTGCCAGCAAAATGTTGCACGCAGTGCACTTTTGCGATATACGCACATCACAGGCACTGCAAGGATTTACCGCAGTGCTTTGCTGAATACCGGCTATCAGCAAAGAGCAGAAAAACTACTTATTAAAGCACCCCAAGTGTAAACTGGCCCTTAAGAGAACTTTATTGGTGATTACAAATTGTTGCAACCTGCAGAGTAGAACTCAGGGGCATATTTAAAATGATTTAAATATACCCCCAAATTCTAATAATGGCCTCCTCCTCCCCATAGCCATACCAATCCTCACCAAAAAGGGTCAAAGCATAGAAACGCAAACAAAACAAAAAAAGATGCAGGCCAACAATTGTAATTCTGGATAATACCAATTGCACTAGCAAAAACCCGGCAATGCAATTCACATGTTCATCGCCGTGCTGTTGCTATTGGCAAAATGGGAACGATACAATTTTTAAATCGAAACGTGCTTAATAAAAAGGGCCCTAATTACTTAATCTCCATCTAAGATAGTTTATTATATTCTTTTTTTAACAGAGTCCTTTGGCTAATCCAGTTGGCTAAAACTAAATCACATTTTGGCCAATAGGATTGTAAGCCGGCCCACCATGGTAAGGTAGACTCTATTAGGGCGGGTTAGGGAATAGGAGTGAGAGAGGAATAGGGGATAGCGTTTTGGAGAGGCAAGAGGGGGATAGGTGGTCTTAAAGGGTTCCACTCTTACACCATCAAGTGCAAAGTCGGGGAACACAACCACCACCTGATAAATAATTGGGATCCAGCTGGTCCCCCTGAGGCCGGGTTCAATACTGGGATTGCAAAAGGCAAATCGCAATCACCTATGGAGTGTAATTGCATTTCTACCAAGCAATTGTGGCTCCATGTTACAGTGATTGCGTTTTTCTGTCTCATTCCAGAGAATGAGAATGGCTTCTAACTGCCAGCAAAATGTTGCACGCAGTGCACTTTTGCGATATACGCACATCACAGGCACTGCAAGGATTTACCGCAGTGCTTTGCTGAATACCGGCTATCAGCAAAGAGCAGAAAAACTACTTATAAAAGCACCCCAAGTGTGAACTGGCCCTTAAGAGAACTTTATTGGTGATTACAAATTGTTGCAACCTGCAATGTAGAACTCAGGGGCGTATTTAAAATGATTTAAATATACCCCCAAATTCTAATAATGGCCTCCTCCTCCCCATAGCCATACCAATCCTCACCAAAAAGGTACAAAGCATAGAACTGCAAACAAAACAAAAAAAGATGCAGGCCAACAATTGTAATTCTGGAAAATACCAATTGCACTAGCAAAAACCCGGCAATGCAATTCACATGTTCATCGCCGTGCTGTTGCTATTGGAAAAATGGGAACGATACAATTTTTAAATCGAAACATGCTTAATAAAAAAGGGCGCTAATTAGTTAATCTCCATCTAAGATAGTTTATTATATTCTTTTTTTAACAGAGTCCTTTGGCTAATCCAGTTGGCTAAAACTAAATCACATTTTGGCCAATAGGATTGCAAGCAGGCCCACCATGGTAAGGTAGACTCTATTAGGGCGGGTTAGGTGATGGGAGTAAGAGAGAGGAATAGAGTATAGCGTTTTGGAGAGGGAAGAGAGGGATAGGTGGTCTTAAAGGGTTCCACTCTTACACCATCAAGTGCACAGTCGGGGAACACAACGACCACCTGATAAATAATTGGGATCCAGCTGGTCCCCCTTAGGCCGGGTTCAATACTGGGATTGCAAAAGGCAAATCGCAATCACCTATGGAGTGTAATTGCATTTCTACCAAGCAATTGTGGCTCCATGTTACAGTGATTGCGTTTTTCTGTCTCATTCCAGAGAATGAGAATGGCTTCTAACTGCCAGCAAAATGTTGCACGCAGTGCACTTTTGCGATATACGCACATCACAGGCACTGCAAGGATTTACCGCAGTGCTTTGCTGAATACCGGCTATCAGCAAAGAGCAGAAAAACTACTTATTAAAGCACCCCAAGTGTAAACTGGCCCTCAAGAGAACTTTATTGGTGATAACAAATTGTTGCAACCTGCAGAGTAGAACTCTAGGGCATATTTAAAATGATTTAAATATACCCCCAAATTCTAATAATGGCCTCCTCCTCCCCATAGCCATACCAATCCTCACCAAAAAGGGTCAAAGCATAGAAACGCAAACAAAACAAAAAAAGATGCAGGCCAACAATTGTAATTCTGGAAAATACCAATTGCACTAGCAAAAACCCGGCAATGCAATTCACATGTTCATCGCCGTGCTGTTGCTATTGGCAAAATGGGAACGATACAATTTTTAAATCGAAACGTGCTTAATAAAAAAGGGCCCTAATTACTTAATCTCCATCTAAGATAGTTTATTATATTCTTTTTTTAACAGAGTCCTTTGGCTAATCCAGTTGGCTAAAACTAAATCACATTTTGGCCAATAGGATTGTAAGCCGGCCCACCATGGTAAGGTAGACTCTATTAGGGCGAGTTAGGGAATAGGAGTGAGAGAGGAATAGGGGATAGCGTTTTGGAGAAGGAAGATGGGGATAGGTGGTCTTAAGGGGTACCACTCTTACACCATCAAGAGCAAAGTCGGGGAACACAGCGACCACCTGATAAATAATTGGGATCCAGCTGGTCCCCCTTAGGCCGGGTTCAACACTGGGATCGCAAAAGGCAAATTGCAATCGCCTATGGAGTGTAATTGCATATCTACCAAGCAATTGTGGCTCCATGTTACAGTGATTGCGTTTTTCAGTCTCATTCCAGAGAATGAGAATGGCTTCTAACTGCCAGCAAAATGTTGCACGCAGTGCACTTTTGCGATATACGCACATCACAGGCACTGCAAGGATTTACCGCAGTGCTTTGCTGAATACCGGCTATCAGCAAAGAGCAGAAAAACTACTTATTAAAGCACCCCATGTGTAAACTGGCCCTTAAGAGAACTTTATTGGTGATTACAAATTGTTGCAACCTGCAGAGTAGAACTCAGGGGCATATTTAAAATGATTTAAATATACCCCCAAATTCTAATAATGGCCTCCTCCTCCCCATAGCCATACCAATCCTCACCAAAAAGGGTCAAAGCATAGAAACGCAAACAAAACAAAAAAAGATGCAGGCCAACAATTGTAATTCTGGAAAATACCAATTGCACTAGCAAAAACCCGGCAATGCAATTCACATGTTCATCGCCGTGCTGTTGCTATTGGCAAAATGGGAACGATACAATTTTTAAATCGAAACGTGCTTAATAAAAAGGGCCCTAATTACTTAATCTCCATCTAAGATAGTTTATTATATTCTTTTTTTAACAGAGTCCTTTGGCTAATCCAGTTGGCTAAAACTAAATCACATTTTGGCCAATAGGATTGTAAGCCGGCCCACCATGGTAAGGTAGACTCTATTAGGGCGGGTTAGGGAATAGGAGTGAGAGAGGAATAGGGGATAGCGTTTTGGAGAGGCAAGAGGGGGATAGGTGGTCTTAAAGGGTTCCACTCTTACACCATCAAGTGCAAAGTCGGGGAACACAACCACCACCTGATAAATAATTGGGATCCAGCTGGTCCCCCTGAGGCCGGGTTCAATACTGGGATTGCAAAAGGCAAATCGCAATCACCTATGGAGTGTAATTGCATTTCTACCAAGCAATTGTGGCTCCATGTTACAGTGATTGCGTTTTTCTGTCTCATTCCAGAGAATGAGAATGGCTTCTAACTGCCAGCAAAATGTTGCACGCAGTGCACTTTTGCGATATACGCACATCACAGGCACTGCAAGGATTTACCGCAGTGCTTTGCTGAATACCGGCTATCAGCAAAGAGCAGAAAAACTACTTATAAAAGCACCCCAAGTGTGAACTGGCCCTTAAGAGAACTTTATTGGTGATTACAAATTGTTGCAACCTGCAATGTAGAACTCAGGGGCGTATTTAAAATGATTTAAATATACCCCCAAATTCTAATAATGGCCTCCTCCTCCCCATAGCCATACCAATCCTCACCAAAAAGGTACAAAGCATAGAACTGCAAACAAAACAAAAAAAGATGCAGGCCAACAATTGTAATTCTGGAAAATACCAATTGCACTAGCAAAAACCCGGCAATGCAATTCACATGTTCATCGCCGTGCTGTTGCTATTGGAAAAATGGGAACGATACAATTTTTAAATCGAAACATGCTTAATAAAAAAGGGCGCTAATTAGTTAATCTCCATCTAAGATAGTTTATTATATTCTTTTTTTAACAGAGTCCTTTGGCTAATCCAGTTGGCTAAAACTAAATCACATTTTGGCCAATAGGATTGCAAGCAGGCCCACCATGGTAAGGTAGACTCTATTAGGGCGGGTTAGGTGATGGGAGTAAGAGAGAGGAATAGAGTATAGCGTTTTGGAGAGGGAAGAGAGGGATAGGTGGTCTTAAAGGGTTCCACTCTTACACCATCAAGTGCACAGTCGGGGAACACAACGACCACCTGATAAATAATTGGGATCCAGCTGGTCCCCCTTAGGCCGGGTTCAATACTGGGATTGCAAAAGGCAAATCGCAATCACCTATGGAGTGTAATTGCATTTCTACCAAGCAATTGTGGCTCCATGTTACAGTGATTGCGTTTTTCTGTCTCATTCCAGAGAATGAGAATGGCTTCTAACTGCCAGCAAAATGTTGCACGCAGTGCACTTTTGCGATATACGCACATCACAGGCACTGCAAGGATTTACCGCAGTGCTTTGCTGAATACCGGCTATCAGCAAAGAGCAGAAAAACTACTTATTAAAGCACCCCAAGTGTAAACTGGCCCTCAAGAGAACTTTATTGGTGATAACAAATTGTTGCAACCTGCAGAGTAGAACTCTAGGGCATATTTAAAATGATTTAAATATACCCCCAAATTCTAATAATGGCCTCCTCCTCCCCATAGCCATACCAATCCTCACCAAAAAGGGTCAAAGCATAGAAACGCAAACAAAACAAAAAAAGATGCAGGCCAACAATTGTAATTCTGGAAAATACCAATTGCACTAGCAAAAACCCGGCAATGCAATTCACATGTTCATCGCCGTGCTGTTGCTATTGGCAAAATGGGAACGATACAATTTTTAAATCGAAACGTGCTTAATAAAAAAGGGCCCTAATTACTTAATCTCCATCTAAGATAGTTTATTATATTCTTTTTTTAACAGAGTCCTTTGGCTAATCCAGTTGGCTAAAACTAAATCACATTTTGGCCAATAGGATTGTAAGCCGGCCCACCATGGTAAGGTAGACTCTATTAGGGCGAGTTAGGGAATAGGAGTGAGAGAGGAATAGGGGATAGCGTTTTGGAGAAGGAAGATGGGGATAGGTGGTCTTAAGGGGTACCACTCTTACACCATCAAGAGCAAAGTCGGGGAACACAGCGACCACCTGATAAATAATTGGGATCCAGCTGGTCCCCCTTAGGCCGGGTTCAACACTGGGATCGCAAAAGGCAAATTGCAATCGCCTATGGAGTGTAATTGCATATCTACCAAGCAATTGTGGCTCCATGTTACAGTGATTGCGTTTTTCAGTCTCATTCCAGAGAATGAGAATGGCTTCTAACTGCCAGCAAAATGTTGCACGCAGTGCACTTTTGCGATATACGCACATCACAGGCACTGCAAGGATTTACCGCAGTGCTTTGCTGAATACCGGCTATCAGCAAAGAGCAGAAAAACTACTTATTAAAGCACCCCATGTGTAAACTGGCCCTTAAGAGAACTTTATTGGTGATTACAAATTGTTGCAACCTGCAGAGTAGAACTCAGGGGCATATTTAAAATGATTTAAATATACCCCCAAATTCTAATAATGGCCTCCTCCTCCCCATAGCCATACCAATCCTCACCAAAAAGGGTCAAAGCATAGAAACGCAAACAAAACAAAAAAAGATGCAGGCCAACAATTGTAATTCTGGAAAATACCAATTGCACTAGCAAAAACCCGGCAATGCAATTCACATGTTCATCGCCGTGCTGTTGCTATTGGCAAAATGGGAACGATACAATTTTTAAATCGAAACGTGCTTAATAAAAAGGGCCCTAATTACTTAATCTCCATCTAAGATAGTTTATTATATTCTTTTTTTAACAGAGTCCTTTGGCTAATCCAGTTGGCTAAAACTAAATCACATTTTGGCCAATAGGATTGTAAGCCGGCCCACCATGGTAAGGTAGACTCTATTAGGGCGGGTTAGGGAATAGGAGTGAGAGAGGAATAGGGGATAGCGTTTTGGAGAGGGAAGAGGGGGATAGGTGGTCTTAAAGGGTTCCACTCTTACACCATCAAGTGCAAAGTCGGGGAACACAACCACCACCTGATAAATAATTGGGATCCAGCTGGTCCCCCTGAGGCCGGGTTCAATACTGGGATTGCAAAAGGCAAATCGCAATCACCTATGGAGTGTAATTGCATTTCTACCAAGCAATTGTGGCTCCATGTTACAGTGATTGCGTTTTTCTGTCTCATTCCAGAGAATGAGAATGGCTTCTAACTGCCAGCAAAATGTTGCACGCAGTGCACTTTTGCGATATACGCACATCACAGGCACTGCAAGGATTTACCGCAGTGCTTTGCTGAATACCGGCTATCAGCAAAGAGCAGAAAAACTACTTATAAAAGCACCCCAAGTGTGAACTGGCCCTTAAGAGAACTTTATTGGTGATTACAAATTGTTGCAACCTGCAATGTAGAACTCAGGGGCGTATTTAAAATGATTTAAATATACCCCCAAATTCTAATAATGGCCTCCTCCTCCCCATAGCCATACCAATCCTCACCAAAAAGGGTCAAAGCATAGAAACGCAAACAAAACAAAAAAAGATGCAGGCCAACAATTGTAATTCTGGAAAATACCAATTGCACTAGCAAAAACCCGGCAATGCAATTCACATGTTCATCGCCGTGCTGTTGCTATTGGCAAAATGGGAACGATACAATTTTTAAATCGAAACGTGCTTAATAAAAAAGGGCCCTAATTACTTAATCTCCATCTAAGATAGTTTATTATATTCTTTTTTTAACAGAGTCCTTTGGCTAATCCAGTTGGCTAAAACTAAATCACATTTTGGCCAATAGGATTGTAAGCCGGCCCACCATGGTAAGGTAGACTCTATTAGGGCGAGTTAGGGAATAGGAGTGAGAGAGGAATAGGGGATAGCGTTTTGGAGAAGGAAGATGGGGATAGGTGGTCTTAAGGGGTACCACTCTTACACCATCAAGAGCAAAGTCGGGGAACACAGCGACCACCTGATAAATAATTGGGATCCAGCTGGTCCCCCTTAGGCCGGGTTCAACACTGGGATCGCAAAAGGCAAATTGCAATCGCCTATGGAGTGTAATTGCATATCTACCAAGCAATTGTGGCTCCATGTTACAGTGATTGCGTTTTTCAGTCTCATTCCAGAGAATGAGAATGGCTTCTAACTGCCAGCAAAATGTTGCACGCAGTGCACTTTTGCGATATACGCACATCACAGGCACTGCAAGGATTTACCGCAGTGCTTTGCTGAATACCGGCTATCAGCAAAGAGCAGAAAAACTACTTATTAAAGCACCCCATGTGTAAACTGGCCCTTAAGAGAACTTTATTGGTGATTACAAATTGTTGCAACCTGCAGAGTAGAACTCAGGGGCATATTTAAAATGATTTAAATATACCCCCAAATTCTAATAATGGCCTCCTCCTCCCCATAGCCATACCAATCCTCACCAAAAAGGGTCAAAGCATAGAAACGCAAACAAAACAAAAAAAGATGCAGGCCAACAATTGTAATTCTGGAAAATACCAATTGCACTAGCAAAAACCCGGCAATGCAATTCACATGTTCATCGCCGTGCTGTTGCTATTGGCAAAATGGGAACGATACAATTTTTAAATCGAAACGTGCTTAATAAAAAGGGCCCTAATTACTTAATCTCCATCTAAGATAGTTTATTATATTCTTTTTTTAACAGAGTCCTTTGGCTAATCCAGTTGGCTAAAACTAAATCACATTTTGGCCAATAGGATTGTAAGCCGGCCCACCATGGTAAGGTAGACTCTATTAGGGCGGGTTAGGGAATAGGAGTGAGAGAGGAATAGGGGATAGCGTTTTGGAGAGGGAAGAGGGGGATAGGTGGTCTTAAAGGGTTCCACTCTTACACCATCAAGTGCAAAGTCGGGGAACACAACCACCACCTGATAAATAATTGGGATCCAGCTGGTCCCCCTGAGGCCGGGTTCAATACTGGGATTGCAAAAGGCAAATCGCAATCACCTATGGAGTGTAATTGCATTTCTACCAAGCAATTGTGGCTCCATGTTACAGTGATTGCGTTTTTCTGTCTCATTCCAGAGAATGAGAATGGCTTCTAACTGCCAGCAAAATGTTGCACGCAGTGCACTTTTGCGATATACGCACATCACAGGCACTGCAAGGATTTACCGCAGTGCTTTGCTGAATACCGGCTATCAGCAAAGAGCAGAAAAACTACTTATAAAAGCACCCCAAGTGTGAACTGGCCCTTAAGAGAACTTTATTGGTGATTACAAATTGTTGCAACCTGCAATGTAGAACTCAGGGGCGTATTTAAAATGATTTAAATATACCCCCAAATTCTAATAATGGCCTCCTCCTCCCCATAGCCATACCAATCCTCACCAAAAAGGTACAAAGCATAGAACTGCAAACAAAACAAAAAAAGATGCAGGCCAACAATTGTAATTCTGGAAAATACCAATTGCACTAGCAAAAACCCGGCAATGCAATTCACATGTTCATCGCCGTGCTGTTGCTATTGGAAAAATGGGAACGATACAATTTTTAAATCGAAACATGCTTAATAAAAAAGGGCGCTAATTAGTTAATCTCCATCTAAGATAGTTTATTATATTCTTTTTTTAACAGAGTCCTTTGGCTAATCCAGTTGGCTAAAACTAAATCACATTTTGGCCAATAGGATTGCAAGCAGGCCCACCATGGTAAGGTAGACTCTATTAGGGCGGGTTAGGTGATGGGAGTGAGAGAGGAATATAGTATAGCGTTTTGGAGAGGGAAGAGAGGGATAGGTGGTCTTAAAGGGTTCCACTCTTACACCATCAAGTGCACAGTCGGGGAACACAACGACCACCTGATAAATAATTGGGATCCAGCTGGTCCCCCTTAGGCCGGGTTCAATACTGGGATTGCAAAAGGCAAATCGCAATCACCTATGGAGTGTAATTGCATTTCTACCAAGCAATTGTGGCTCCATGTTACAGTGATTGCGTTTTTCTGTCTCATTCCAGAGAATGAGAATGGCTTCTAACTGCCAGCAAAATGTTGCACGCAGTGCACTTTTGCGATATACGCACATCACAGGCACTGCAAGGATTTACCGCAGTGCTTTGCTGAATACCGGCTATCAGCAAAGAGCAGAAAAACTACTTATTAAAGCACCCCATGTGTAAACTGGCCCTTAAGAGAACTTTATTGGTGATTACAAATTGTTGCAACCTGCAGAGTAGAACTCAGGGGCATATTTAAAATGATTTAAATATACCCCCAAATTCTAATAATGGCCTCCTCCTCCCCATAGCCATACCAATCCTCACCAAAAAGGGTCAAAGCATAGAAACGCAAACAAAACAAAAAAAGATGCAGGCCAACAATTGTAATTCTGGAAAATACCAATTGCACTAGCAAAAACCCGGCAATGCAATTCACATGTTCATCGCCGTGCTGTTGCTATTGGCAAAATGGGAACGATACAATTTTTAAATCGAAACGTGCTTAATAAAAAGGGCCCTAATTACTTAATCTCCATCTAAGATAGTTTATTATATTCTTTTTTTAACAGAGTCCTTTGGCTAATCCAGTTGGCTAAAACTAAATCACATTTTGGCCAATAGGATTGTAAGCCGGCCCACCATGGTAAGGTAGACTCTATTAGGGCGGGTTAGGGAATAGGAGTGAGAGAGGAATAGGGGATAGCGTTTTGGAGAGGGAAGAGGGGGATAGGTGGTCTTAAAGGGTTCCACTCTTACACCATCAAGTGCAAAGTCGGGGAACACAACCACCACCTGATAAATAATTGGGATCCAGCTGGTCCCCCTGAGGCCGGGTTCAATACTGGGATTGCAAAAGGCAAATTGCAATCGCCTATGGAGTGTAATTGCATATCTACCAAGCAATTGTGGCTCCATGTTACAGTGATTGCGTTTTTCAGTCTCATTCCAGAGAATGAGAATGGCTTCTAACTGCCAGCAAAATGTTGCACGCAGTGCACTTTTGCGATATACGCACATCACAGGCACTGCAAGGATTTACCGCAGTGCTTTGCTGAATACCGGCTATCAGCAAAGAGCAGAAAAACTACTTATTAAAGCACCCCATGTGTAAACTGGCCCTTAAGAGAACTTTATTGGTGATTACAAATTGTTGCAACCTGCAGAGTAGAACTCAGGGGCATATTTAAAATGATTTAAATATACCCCCAAATTCTAATAATGGCCTCCTCCTCCCCATAGCCATACCAATCCTCACCAAAAAGGGTCAAAGCATAGAAACGCAAACAAAACAAAAAAAGATGCAGGCCAACAATTGTAATTCTGGAAAATACCAATTGCACTAGCAAAAACCCGGCAATGCAATTCACATGTTCATCGCCGTGCTGTTGCTATTGGCAAAATGGGAACGATACAATTTTTAAATCGAAACGTGCTTAATAAAAAGGGCCCTAATTACTTAATCTCCATCTAAGATAGTTTATTATATTCTTTTTTTAACAGAGTCCTTTGGCTAATCCAGTTGGCTAAAACTAAATCACATTTTGGCCAATAGGATTGTAAGCCGGCCCACCATGGTAAGGTAGACTCTATTAGGGCGGGTTAGGGAATAGGAGTGAGAGAGGAATAGGGGATAGCGTTTTGGAGAGGCAAGAGGGGGATAGGTGGTCTTAAAGGGTTCCACTCTTACACCATCAAGTGCAAAGTCGGGGAACACAACCACCACCTGATAAATAATTGGGATCCAGCTGGTCCCCCTGAGGCCGGGTTCAATACTGGGATTGCAAAAGGCAAATCGCAATCACCTATGGAGTGTAATTGCATTTCTACCAAGCAATTGTGGCTCCATGTTACAGTGATTGCGTTTTTCTGTCTCATTCCAGAGAATGAGAATGGCTTCTAACTGCCAGCAAAATATTGCACGCAGTGCACTTTTGCGATATACGCACATCACAGGCACTGCAAGGATTTACCGCAGTGCTTTGCTGAATACCGGCTATCAGCAAAGAGCAGAAAAACTACTTATAAAATCACCCCAAGTGTGAACTGGCCCTTAAGAGAACTTTATTGGTGATTACAAATTGTTGCAACCTGCAATGTAGAACTCAGGGGCGTATTTAAAATGATTTAAATATACCCCCAAATTCTAATAATGGCCTCCTCCTCCCCATAGCCATACCAATCCTCACCAAAAAGGTACAAAGCATAGAACTGCAAACAAAACAAAAAAAGATGCAGGCCAACAATTGTAATTCTGGAAAATACCAATTGCACTAGCAAAAACCCGGCAATGCAATTCACATGTTCATCGCCGTGCTGTTGCTATTGGAAAAATGGGAACGATACAATTTTTAAATCGAAACATGCTTAATAAAAAAGGGCGCTAATTAGTTAATCTCCATCTAAGATAGTTTATTATATTCTTTTTTTAACAGAGTCCTTTGGCTAATCCAGTTGGCTAAAACTAAATCACATTTTGGCCAATAGGATTGCAAGCAGGCCCACCATGGTAAGGTAGACTCTATTAGGGCGGGTTAGGTGATGGGAGTGAGAGAGGAATATAGTATAGCGTTTTGGAGAGGGAAGAGAGGGATAGGTGGTCTTAAAGGGTTCCACTCTTACACCATCAAGTGCACAGTCGGGGAACACAACGACCACCTGATAAATAATTGGGATCCAGCTGGTCCCCCTTAGGCCGGGTTCAATACTGGGATTGCAAAAGGCAAATCGCAATCACCTATGGAGTGTAATTGCATTTCTACCAAGCAATTGTGGCTCCATGTTACAGTGATTGCGTTTTTCTGTCTCATTCCAGAGAATGAGAATGGCTTCTAACTGCCAGCAAAATGTTGCACGCAGTGCACTTTTGCGATATACGCACATCACAGGCACTGCAAGGATTTACCGCAGTGCTTTGCTGAATACCGGCTATCAGCAAAGAGCAGAAAAACTACTTATTAAAGCACCCCATGTGTAAACTGGCCCTTAAGAGAACTTTATTGGTGATTACAAATTGTTGCAACCTGCAGAGTAGAACTCAGGGGCATATTTAAAATGATTTAAATATACCCCCAAATTCTAATAATGGCCTCCTCCTCCCCATAGCCATACCAATCCTCACCAAAAAGGGTCAAAGCATAGAAACGCAAACAAAACAAAAAAAGATGCAGGCCAACAATTGTAATTCTGGAAAATACCAATTGCACTAGCAAAAACCCGGCAATGCAATTCACATGTTCATCGCCGTGCTGTTGCTATTGGCAAAATGGGAACGATACAATTTTTAAATCGAAACGTGCTTAATAAAAAGGGCCCTAATTACTTAATCTCCATCTAAGATAGTTTATTATATTCTTTTTTTAACAGAGTCCTTTGGCTAATCCAGTTGGCTAAAACTAAATCACATTTTGGCCAATAGGATTGTAAGCCGGCCCACCATGGTAAGGTAGACTCTATTAGGGCGGGTTAGGGAATAGGAGTGAGAGAGGAATAGGGGATAGCGTTTTGGAGAGGGAAGAGGGGGATAGGTGGTCTTAAAGGGTTCCACTCTTACACCATCAAGTGCAAAGTCGGGGAACACAACCACCACCTGATAAATAATTGGGATCCAGCTGGTCCCCCTGAGGCCGGGTTCAATACTGGGATTGCAAAAGGCAAATCGCAATCACCTATGGAGTGTAATTGCATTTCTACCAAGCAATTGTGGCTCCATGTTACAGTGATTGCGTTTTTCTGTCTCATTCCAGAGAATGAGAATGGCTTCTAACTGCCAGCAAAATGTTGCACGCAGTGCACTTTTGCGATATACGCACATCACAGGCACTGCAAGGATTTACCGCAGTGCTTTGCTGAATACCGGCTATCAGCAAAGAGCAGAAAAACTACTTATAAAAGCACCCCAAGTGTGAACTGGCCCTTAAGAGAACTTTATTGGTGATTACAAATTGTTGCAACCTGCAATGTAGAACTCAGGGGCGTATTTAAAATGATTTAAATATACCCCCAAATTCTAATAATGGCCTCCTCCTCCCCATAGCCATACCAATCCTCACCAAAAAGGGTCAAAGCATAGAACTGCAAACAAAACAAAAAAAGATGCAGGCCAACAATTGTAATTCTGGAAAATACCAATTGCACTAGCAAAAACCCGGCAATGCAATTCACATGTTCATCGCCGTGCTGTTGCTATTGGCAAAATGGGAACGATACAATTTTTAAATCGAAACGTGCTTAATAAAAAAGGGCCCTAATTACTTAATCTCCATCTAAGATAGTTTATTATATTCTTTTTTTAACAGAGTCCTTTGGCTAATCCAGTTGGCTAAAACTAAATCACATTTTGGCCAATAGGATTGTAAGCCGGCCCACCATGGTAAGGTAGACTCTATTAGGGCGAGTTAGGGAATAGGAGTGAGAGAGGAATAGGGGATAGCGTTTTGGAGAAGGAAGATGGGGATAGGTGGTCTTAAGGGGTACCACTCTTACACCATCAAGAGCAAAGTCGGGGAACACAGCGACCACCTGATAAATAATTGGGATCCAGCTGGTCCCCCTTAGGCCGGGTTCAACACTGGGATCGCAAAAGGCAAATTGCAATCGCCTATGGAGTGTAATTGCATATCTACCAAGCAATTGTGGCTCCATGTTACAGTGATTGCGTTTTTCAGTCTCATTCCAGAGAATGAGAATGGCTTCTAACTGCCAGCAAAATGTTGCACGCAGTGCACTTTTGCGATATACGCACATCACAGGCACTGCAAGGATTTACCGCAGTGCTTTGCTGAATACCGGCTATCAGCAAAGAGCAGAAAAACTACTTATTAAAGCACCCCATGTGTAAACTGGCCCTTAAGAGAACTTTATTGGTGATTACAAATTGTTGCAACCTGCAGAGTAGAACTCAGGGGCATATTTAAAATGATTTAAATATACCCCCAAATTCTAATAATGGCCTCCTCCTCCCCATAGCCATACCAATCCTCACCAAAAAGGGTCAAAGCATAGAAACGCAAACAAAACAAAAAAAGATGCAGGCCAACAATTGTAATTCTGGAAGATACCAATTGCACTAGCAAAAACCCGGCAATGCAATTCACATGTTCATCGCCGTGCTGTTGCTATTGGCAAAATGGGAACGATACAATTTTTAAATCGAAACGTGCTTAATAAAAAGGGCCCTAATTACTTAATCTCCATCTAAGATAGTTTATTATATTCTTTTTTTAACAGAGTCCTTTGGCTAATCCAGTTGGCTAAAACTAAATCACATTTTGGCCAATAGGATTGTAAGCCGGCCCACCATGGTAAGGTAGACTCTATTAGGGCGGGTTAGGGAATAGGAGTGAGAGAGGAATAGGGGATAGCGTTTTGGAGAGGCAAGAGGGGGATAGGTGGTCTTAAAGGGTTCCACTCTTACACCATCAAGTGCAAAGTCGGGGAACACAACCACCACCTGATAAATAATTGGGATCCAGCTGGTCCCCCTGAGGCCGGGTTCAATACTGGGATTGCAAAAGGCAAATCGCAATCACCTATGGAGTGTAATTGCATTTCTACCAAGCAATTGTGGCTCCATGTTACAGTGATTGCGTTTTTCTGTCTCATTCCAGAGAATGAGAATGGCTTCTAACTGCCAGCAAAATGTTGCACGCAGTGCACTTTTGCGATATACGCACATCACAGGCACTGCAAGGATTTACCGCAGTGCTTTGCTGAATACCGGCTATCAGCAAAGAGCAGAAAAACTACTTATAAAAGCACCCCAAGTGTGAACTGGCCCTTAAGAGAACTTTATTGGTGATTACAAATTGTTGCAACCTGCAATGTAGAACTCAGGGGCGTATTTAAAATGATTTAAATATACCCCCAAATTCTAATAATGGCCTCCTCCTCCCCATAGCCATACCAATCCTCACCAAAAAGGTACAAAGCATAGAACTGCAAACAAAACAAAAAAAGATGCAGGCCAACAATTGTAATTCTGGAAAATACCAATTGCACTAGCAAAAACCCGGCAATGCAATTCACATGTTCATCGCCGTGCTGTTGCTATTGGAAAAATGGGAACGATACAATTTTTAAATCGAAACATGCTTAATAAAAAAGGGCGCTAATTAGTTAATCTCCATCTAAGATAGTTTATTATATTCTTTTTTTAACAGAGTCCTTTGGCTAATCCAGTTGGCTAAAACTAAATCACATTTTGGCCAATAGGATTGCAAGCAGGCCCACCATGGTAAGGTAGACTCTATTAGGGCGGGTTAGGTGATGGGAGTGAGAGAGGAATAGAGTATAGCGTTTTGGAGAGGGAAGAGAGGGATAGGTGGTCTTAAAGGGTTCCACTCTTACACCATCAAGTGCTCAGTCGGGGAACACAACGACCACCTGATAAATAATTGGGATCCAGCTGGTCCCCCTTAGGCCGGGTTCAATACTGGGATTGCAAAAGGCAAATCGCAATCACCTATGGAGTGTAATTGCATTTCTACCAAGCAATTGTGGCTCCATGTTACAGTGATTGCGTTTTTCTGTCTCATTCCAGAGAATGAGAATGGCTTCTAACTGCCAGCAAAATGTTGCACGCAGTGCACTTTTGCGATATACGCACATCACAGGCACTGCAAGGATTTACCGCAGTGCTTTGCTGAATACCGGCTATCAGCAAAGAGCAGAAAAACTACTTATTAAAGCACCCCAAGTGTAAACTGGCCCTCAAGAGAACTTTATTGGTGATAACAAATTGTTGCAACCTGCAGAGTAGAACTCTAGGGCATATTTAAAATGATTTAAATATACCCCCAAATTCTAATAATGGCCTCCTCCTCCCCATAGCCATACCAATCCTCACCAAAAAGGGTCAAAGCATAGAAACGCAAACAAAACAAAAAAAGATGCAGGCCAACAATTGTAATTCTGGAAAATACCAATTGCACTAGCAAAAACCCGGCAATGCAATTCACATGTTCATCGCCGTGCTGTTGCTATTGGCAAAATGGGAACGATACAATTTTTAAATCGAAACGTGCTTAATAAAAAAGGGCCCTAATTACTTAATCTCCATCTAAGATAGTTTATTATATTCTTTTTTTAACAGAGTCCTTTGGCTAATCCAGTTGGCTAAAACTAAATCACATTTTGGCCAATAGGATTGTAAGCCGGCCCACCATGGTAAGGTAGACTCTATTAGGGCGAGTTAGGGAATAGGAGTGAGAGAGGAATAGGGGATAGCGTTTTGGAGAAGGAAGATGGGGATAGGTGGTCTTAAGGGGTACCACTCTTACACCATCAAGAGCAAAGTCGGGGAACACAGCGACCACCTGATAAATAATTGGGATCCAGCTGGTCCCCCTTAGGCCGGGTTCAATACTGGGATTGCAAAAGGCAAATCGCAATCACCTATGGAGTGTAATTGCATTTCTACCAAGCAATTGTGGCTCCATGTTACAGTGATTGCGTTTTTCTGTCTCATTCCAGAGAATGAGAATGGCTTCTAACTGCCAGCAAAATGTTGCACGCAGTGCACTTTTGCGATATACGCACATCACAGGCACTGCAAGGATTTACCGCAGTGCTTTGCTGAATACCGGCTATCAGCAAAGAGCAGAAAAACTACTTATTAAAGCACCCCAAGTGTAAACTGGCCCTCAAGAGAACTTTATTGGTGATAACAAATTGTTGCAACCTGCAGAGTAGAACTCTAGGGCATATTTAAAATGATTTAAATATACCCCCAAATTCTAATAATGGCCTCCTCCTCCCCATAGCCATACCAATCCTCACCAAAAAGGGTCAAAGCATAGAAACGCAAACAAAACAAAAAAAGATGCAGGCCAACAATTGTAATTCTGGAAAATACCAATTGCACTAGCAAAAACCCGGCAATGCAATTCACATGTTCATCGCCGTGCTGTTACTATTGGCAAAATGGGAACGATACAATTTTTAAATCGAAACGTGCTTAATAAAAAGGGCCCTAATTACTTAATCTCCATCTAAGATAGTTTATTATATTCTTTTTTTAACAAAGTCCTTTGGCTAATCCAGTTGGCTAAAACTAAATCACATTTTGGCCAATAGGATTGTAAGCCGGCCCACCATGGTAAGGTAGACTCTATTAGGGCGGGTTAGGGAATAGGAGTGAGAGAGGAATAGGGGATAGCGTTTTGGAGAAGGAAGATGGGGATAGGTGGTCTTAAGGGGTACCACTCTTACACCATCAAGTGCAAAGTCGGGGAACACAGCGACCACCTGATAAATAATTGGGATCCAGCTGGTCCCCCTTAGGCCGGGTTCAACACTGGGATCGCAAAAGGCAAATCGCAATCGCCTATGGAGTGTAATTGCATATCTATCAAGCAATTGTGGCTCCATGTTACAGTGATTGCGTTTTTCAGTCTCATTCCAGAGAATGAGAATGGCGTTCTAACTGCCAGCAAAATGTTACACGCAGTGCACTTTTGCGATATACGCACATCTCAGGCACTGCAAGGATTTACCGCAGTGCTTTGCTCAATACCGGCTATCAGCAAAGAGCAGAAAAACTACTTATAAAAGCACCCCAAGTGTGAACTGGCCCTTAAGAGAACTTTATTGGTGATTACAAATTGTTGCAACCTGCAATGTAGAACTCAGGGGCGTATTTAAAATGATTTAAATATACCCCCAAATTCTAATAATGGCCTCCTCCTCCCCATAGCCATACCAATCCTCACCAAAAAGGGTCAAAGCATAGAAACGCAAACAAAACAAAAAAAGATGCAGGCCAACAATTGTAATTCTGGAAAATACCAATTGCACTAGCAAAAACCCGGCAATGCAATTCACATGTTCATCGCCGTGCTGTTGCTATTGGCAAAATGGGAACGATACAATTTTTAAATCGAAACGTGCTTAATAAAAAAGGGCCCTAATTACTTAATCTCCATCTAAGATAGTTTATTATATTCTTTTTTTAACAGAGTCCTTTGGCTAATCCAGTTGGCTAAAACTAAATCACATTTTGGCCAATAGGATTGTAAGCCGGCCCACCATGGTAAGGTAGACTCTATTAGGGCGGGTTAGGGAATAGGAGTGAGAGAGGAATAGGGGATAGCGTTTTGGAGAAGGAAGATGGGGATAGGTGGTCTTAAGGGTACCACTCTTACACCATCAAGTGCAAAGTCGGGGAACACAGCGACCACCTGATAAATAATTGGGATCCAGCTGGTCCCCCTTAGGCCGGGTTCAACACTGGGATCGCAAAAGGCAAATCGCAATCGCCTATGGAGTGTAATTGCATATCTACCAAGCAATTGTGGCTCCATGTTACAGTGATTGCGTTTTTCAGTCTCATTCCAGAGAATGAGAATGGCGTTCTAACTGCCAGCAAAATGTTACACGCAGTGCACTTTTGCGATATACGCACATCACAGGCACTGCAAGGATTTACCGCAGTGCTTTGCTGAATACCGGCTATCAGCAAAGAGCAGAAAAACTACTTATAAAAGCACCCCAAGTGTGAACTGGCCCTTAAGAGAACTTTATTGGTGATTACAAATTGTTGCAACCTGCAATGTAGAACTCAGGGGCATATTTAAAATGATTTAAATATACCCCAAATTCTAATAATCGCCTCCTCATCCCCATAGCCATACCAATCCTCACCAAAAAGGTACAAAGCATAGAACTGCAAACAAAACAAAAAAAGATGCAGGCCAACAATTGTAATTCTGGAAAATACCAATTGCACTAGCAAAAACCCAGCAATGCAATTCACATGTTCATCGCCGTGCTGTTGCTATTGGAAAAATGTAAACGATACAATTTTTAAATCGAAACATGCTTAATAAAAAAGGGCGCTAATTAGTTAATCTCCATCTAAGATAGTTTATTATATTCTTTTTTTAACAGAGTCCTTTGGCTAATCCAGTTGGCTAAAACTAAATCACATTTTGGCCAATAGGATTGTAAGCCGGCCCACCATGGTAAGGTAGACTCTATTAGGGCGGGTTAGGTGATGGGAGTGAGAGAGGAATAGAGTATAGCGTTTTGGAGAGGGAAGAGGGGGATAGGTGGTCTTAAAGGGTTCCACTCTTACACCATCAAGTGCAAAGTCGGGGAACACAACGACCACCTGATAAATAATTGGGATCCAGCTGGTCCCCCTGAGGCCGGGTTCAATACTGGGATTGCAAAAGGCAAATCGCAATCACCTATGGAGTGTAATTGCATTTCTACCAAGCAATTGTGGCTCCATGTTACAGTGATTGCGTTTTTCTGTCTCATTCCAGAGAATGAGAATGGCTTCTAACTGCCAGCAAAATGTTGCACGCAGTGCACTTTTGCGATATACGCACATCACAGGCACTGCAAGGATTTACCGCAGTGCTTTGCTGAATACCGGCTATCAGCAAAGAGTAGAAAAACTACTTATTAAAGCACCCCAAGTGTAAACTGGCCCTTAAGAGAACTTTATTGGTGATTACAAATTGTTGCAACTTGCAGAGTAGAACTCAGGGGCATATTTAAAATGATTTAAATATACCCCCAAATTCTAATAATGGCCTCCTCCTCCCCATAGCCATACCAATCCTCACCAAAAAGGGTGAAAGCATAGAAACGCAAACAAAACAAAAAAAGATGCAGGCCAACAATTGTAATTCTGGAAAATACCAATTGCACTAGCAAAAACCCAGCAATGCAATTCACATGTTCATTGCCGTGCTGTTGCTATTGGCAAAATGGGAACGATACAATTTTTAAATCGAAACGTGCTTAATAAAAAAGGGCGCTAATTAGTTAATCTCCATCTAAGATAGTTTATTATATTCTTTTTTTAACAGAGTCCTTTGGCTAATCCAGTTGGCTAAAACTAAATCACATTTTGGACAATAGGATTGTAAGCCGGCCCACCATGGTAAGGTAGACTCTATTAGGGCGGGTTAGGGAATAGGAGTGAGAGAGGAATAGGGGATAGCGTTTTGGAGAAGGAAGATGGGGATAGGTGGTCTTAAGGGGTACCACTCTTACACCATCAAGTGCAAAGTCGGGGAACACAGCGACCACCTGATAAATAATTGGGATCCAGCTGGTCCCCCTTAGGCCGGGTTCAACACTGGGATCGCAAAAGGCAAATCGCAATCGCCTATGGAGTGTAATTGCATATCTACCAAGCAATTGTGGCTCCATGTTACAGTGATTGCGTTTTTCAGTCTCATTCCAGAGAATGAGAATGGCGTTCTAACTGCCAGCAAAATGTTACACGCAGTGCACTTTTGCGATATACGCACATCACAGGCACTGCAAGGATTTACCGCAGTGCTTTGCTGAATACCGGCTATCAGCAAAGAGCAGAAAAACTACTTATAAAAGCACCCCAAGTGTGAACTGGCCCTTAAGAGAACTTTATTAGTGATTACAAATTGTTGCAACCTGCAATGTAGAACTCAGGGGCGTATTTAAAATGATTTAAATATACCCCAAATTCTAATAATCGCCTCCTCATCCCCATAGCCATACCAATCCTCACCAAAAAGGTACAAAGCATAGAACTGCAAACAAAACAAAAAAAGATGCAGGCCAACAATTGTAATTCTGGAAAATACCAATTGCACTAGCAAAAACCCAGCAATGCAATTCACATGTTCATCGCCGTGCTGTTGCTATTGGAAAAATGTAAACGATACAATTTTTAAATCGAAACATGCTTAATAAAAAAGGGCGCTAATTAGTTAATCTCCATCTAAGATAGTTTATTATATTCTTTTTTTAACAGAGTCCTTTGGCTAATCCAGTTGGCTAAAACTAAATCACATTTTGGCCAATAGGATTGTAAGCCGGCCCACCATGGTAAGGTAGACTCTATTAGGGCGGGTTAGGTGATGGGAGTGAGAGAGGAATAGAGTATAGCGTTTTGGAGAGGGAAGAGGGGGATAGGTTGTCTTAAAGGGTTCCACTCTTACACCATCAAGTGCAAAGTCGGGGAACACAACGACCACCTGATAAATAATTGGGATCCAGCTGGTCCCCCTTAGGCCGGGTTCAATACTGGGATTGCAAAAGGCAAATCGCAATCACCTATGGAGTGTAATTGCATTTCTACCAAGCAATTGTGGCTCCATGTTACAGTGATTGCGTTTTTCTGTCTCATTCCAGAGAATGAGAATGGCTTCTAACTGCCAGCAAAATGTTGCACGCAGTGCACTTTTGCGATATACGCACATCACAGGCACTGCAAGGATTTACCGCAGTGCTTTGCTGAATACCGGCTATCAGCAAAGAGTAGAAAAACTACTTATTAAAGCACCCCAAGTGTAAACTGGCCCTTAAGAGAACTTTATTGGTGATTACAAATTGTTGCAACTTGCAGAGTAGAACTCAGGGGCATATTTAAAATGATTTAAATATACCCCCAAATTCTAATAATGGCCTCCTCCTCCCCATAGTCATACCAATCCTCACCAAAAAGGGTGAAAGCATAGAAACGCAAACAAAACAAAAAAAGATGCAGGCCAACAATTGTAATTCTGGAAAATACCAATTGCACTAGCAAAAACCCAGCAATGCAATTCACATGTTCATCGCCGTGCTGTTGCTATTGGCAAAATGGGAACGATACAATTTTTAAATCGAAACGTGCTTAATAAAAAAGGGCCCTAATTACTTAATCTCCATCTAAGATAGTTTATTATATTCTTTTTTTAACAGAGTCCTTTGGCTAATCCAGTTGGCTAAAACTAAATCACATTTTGGCCAATAGGATTGTAAGCCGGCCCACTATGGTAAGGTAGACTCTATTAGGGCGGGTTAGGTGATGGGAGTGAGAGAGGAATAGAGTATAGCGTTTTGGAGAGGGAAGAGGGGGATAGGTTGTCTTAAAGGGTTCCACTCTTACACCATCAAGTGCAAAGTCGGGGAACACAACGACCACCTGATAAATAATTGGGATCCAGCTGGTCCCCCTTAGGCCGGGTTCAACACTGGGATCGCAAAAGGCAAATCGCAATCGCCTATGGAGTGTAATTGCATATCTACCAAGCAATTGTGGCTCCATGTTACAGTGATTGCGTTTTTCTGTCTCATTCCAGAGAATGAGAATGGCTTCTAACTGCCAGCAAAATGTTGCACGCAGTGCACTTTTGCGATATATACGCACATCACAGGCACTGCAAGGATTTACCGCAGTGCTTTACTCAATACCGGCTATCAGCAAAGAGCAGAAAAACTACTTATAAAAGCACCCCAAGTGTGAACTGGCCCTTAAGAGAACTTTATTGGTGATTACAAATTGTTGCAACCTGCAATGTAGAACTCAGGGGCGTATTTAAAATGATTTAAATATACCCCCAAATTCTAATAATCGCCTCCTCCTCCCCATAGCTATACCAATCCTCACCAAAAAGGTACAAAGCATAGAACTGCAAACAAAACAAAAAAAGATGCAGGCCAACAATTGTAATTCTGGAAAATACCAATTGCACTAGCAAAAACCCGGCAATGCAATTCACATGTTCATCGCCGTGCTGTTGCTATTTGCAAAATGGGAACGATACAATTTTTAAATCGAAACGTGCTTAATAAAAAGGGCCCTAATTACTTAATCTCCATCTAAGATAGTTTATTATATTCTTTTTTTAACAGAGTCCTTTGGCTAATCCAGTTGGCTAAAACTAAATCACATTTTGGCCAATAGGATTGTAAGCCGGCCCACCATGGTAAGGTAGACTCTATTAGGGCGGGTTAGGGAATAGGAGTGAGAGAGGAATAGGGGATAGCGTTTTGGAGAGGGAAGAGGGGGATAGGTGGTCTTAAAGGGTTCCACTCTTACACCATCAAGTGCAAAGTCGGGGAACACAACCACCACCTGATAAATAATTGGGATCCAGCTGGTCCCCCTGAGGCCGGGTTCAATACTGGGATTGCAAAAGGCAAATCGCAATCACCTATGGAGTGTAATTGCATTTCTACCAAGCAATTGTGGCTCCATTTTACAGTGATTGCGTTTTTCTGTCTCATTCCAGAGAATGAGAATGGCTTCTAACTGCCAGCAAAATGTTGCACGCAGTGCACTTTTGCGATATACGCACATCACAGGCACTGCAAGGATTTACCGCAGTGCTTTGCTGAATACCGGCTATCAGCAAAGAGCAGAAAAACTACTTATAAAAGCACCCCAAGTGTGAACTGGCCCTTAAGAGAACTTTATTGGTGATTACAAATTGTTGCAACCTGCAATGTAGAACTCAGGGGCGTATTTAAAATGATTTAAATATACCCCCAAATTCTAATAATGGCCTCCTCCTCCCCATAGCCATACCAATCCTCACCAAAAAGGTACAAAGCATAGAACTGCAAACAAAACAAAAAAAGATGCAGGCCAACAATTGTAATTCTGGAAAATACCAATTGCACTAGCAAAAACCCGGCAATGCAATTCACATGTTCATCGCCGTGCTGTTGCTATTGGAAAAATGGGAACGATACAATTTTTAAATCGAAACATGCTTAATAAAAAAGGGCGCTAATTAGTTAATCTCCATCTAAGATAGTTTATTATATTCTTTTTTTAACAGAGTCCTTTGGCTAATCCAGTTGGCTAAAACTAAATCACATTTTGGCCAATAGGATTGCAAGCAGGCCCACCATGGTAAGGTAGACTCTATTAGGGCGGGTTAGGTGATGGGAGTGAGAGAGGAATAGAGTATAGCGTTTTGGAGAGGGAAGAGAGGGATAGGTGGTCTTAAAGGGTTCCACTCTTACACCATCAAGTGCACAGTCGGGGAACACAACGACCACCTGATAAATAATTGGGATCCAGCTGGTCCCCCGTAGGCCGGGTTCAATACTGGGATTGCAAAAGGCAAATCGCAATCACCTATGGAGTGTAATTGCATTTCTACCAAGCAATTGTGGCTCCATGTTACAGTGATTGCGTTTTTCTGTCTCATTCCAGAGAATGAGAATGGCTTCTAACTGCCAGCAAAATGTTGCACGCAGTGCACTTTTGCGATATACGCACATCACAGGCACTGCAAGGATTTACCGCAGTGCTTTGCTGAATACCGGCTATCAGCAAAGAGCAGAAAAACTACTTATTAAAGCACCCCAAGTGTAAACTGGCCCTCAAGAGAACTTTATTGGTGATAACAAATTGTTGCAACCTGCAGAGTAGAACTCTAGGGCATATTTAAAATGATTTAAATATACCCCCAAATTCTAATAATGGCCTCCTCCTCCCCATAGCCATACCAATCCTCACCAAAAAGGGTCAAAGCATAGAAACGCAAACAAAACAAAAAAAGATGCAGGCCAACAATTGTAATTCTGGAAAATACCAATTGCACTAGCAAAAACCCGGCAATGCAATTCACATGTTCATCGCCGTGCTGTTACTATTGGCAAAATGGGAACGATACAATTTTTAAATCGAAACGTGCTTAATAAAAAAGGGCCCTAATTACTTAATCTCCATCTAAGATAGTTTATTATATTCTTTTTTTAACAGAGTCCTTTGGCTAATCCAGTTGGCTAAAACTAAATCACATTTTGGCCAATAGGATTGTAAGCCGGCCCACCATGGTAAGGTAGACTCTATTAGGGCGGGTTAGGGAATAGGAGTGAGAGAGGAATAGGGGATAGCGTTTTGGAGAAGGAAGATGGGGATAGGTGGTCTTAAGGGGTACCACTCTTACACCATCAAGTGCAAAGTCGGGGAACACAGCGACCACCTGATAAATAATTGGGATCCAGCTGGTCCCCCTTAGGCCGGGTTCAACACTGGGATCGCAAAAGGCAAATCGCAATCGCCTATGGAGTGTAATTGCATATCTACCAAGCAATTGTGGCTCCATGTTACAGTGATTGCGTTTTTCAGTCTCATTCCAGAGAATGAGAATGGCGTTCTAACTGCCAGCAAAATGTTACACGCAGTGCACTTTTGCGATATATACGCACATCACAGGCACTGCAAGGATTTACCGCAGTGCTTTACTCAATACCGGCTATCAGCAAAGAGCAGAAAAACTACTTATAAAAGCACCCCAAGTGTGAACTGGCCCTTAAGAGAACTTTATTGGTGATTACAAATTGTTGCAGCCTGCAATGTAGAACTCAGGGGCGTATTTAAAATGATTTAAATATACCCCCAAATTCTAATAATCGCCTCCTCCTCCCCATAGCTATACCAATCCTCACCAAAAAGGTACAAAGCATAGAACTGCAAACAAAACAAAAAAAGATGCAGGCCAACAATTGTAATTCTGGAAAATACCAATTGCACTAGCAAAAACCCGGCAATGCAATTCACATGTTCATCGCCGTGCTGTTGCTATTGGAAACATGTAAACGATACAATTTTTAAATCGAAACATGCTTAATAAAAAAGGGCGCTAATTAGTTAATCTCCATCTAAGATAGTTTATTATATTCTTTTTTTAACAGAGTCCTTTGGCTAATCCAGTTGGCTAAAACTAAATCACATTTTGGCCAATAGGATTGTAAGCCGGCCCACCATGGTAAGGTAGACTCTATTAGGGCGGGTTAGGGAATAGGAGTGAGAGAGGAATAGGGGATAGCGTTTTGGAGAAGGAAGATGGGGATAGGTGGTCTTAAGGGGTACCACTCTTACACCATCAAGTGCAAAGTCGGGGAACACAGCGACCACCTGATAAATAATTGGGATCCAGCTGGTCCCCCTTAGGCCGGGTTCAACACTGGGATCGCAAAAGGCAAATCGCAATCGCCTATGGAGTGTAATTGCATATCTACCAAGCAATTGTGGCTCCATGTTACAGTGATTGCGTTTTTCAGTCTCATTCCAGAGAATGAGAATGGCGTTCTAGCTGCCAGCAAAATGTTACACGCAGTGCACTTTTGCGATATACGCACATCACAGGCACTGCAAGGATTTACCGCAGTGCTTTGCTGAATACCGGCTATCAGCAAAGAGCAGAAAAACTACTTATAAAAGCACCCCAAGTGTGAACTGGCCCTTAAGAGAACTTTATTGGTGATTACAAATTGTTGCAACCTGCAATGTAGAACTCAGGGGCGTATTTAAAATGATTTAAATATACCCCAAATTCTAATAATCGCCTCCTCATCCCCATAGCCATACCAATCCTCACCAAAAAGGTACAAAGCATAGAACTGCAAACAAAACAAAAAAAGATGCAGGCCAACAATTGTAATTCTGGAAAATACCAATTGCACTAGCAAAAACCCAGCAATGCAATTCACATGTTCATCGCCGTGCTGTTGCTATTGGAAAAATGTAAACGATACAATTTTTAAATCGAAACATGCTTAATAAAAAAGGGCGCTAATTAGTTAATCTCCATCTAAGATAGTTTATTATATTCTTTTTTTAACAGAGTCCTTTGGCTAATCCAGTTGGCTAAAACTAAATCACATTTTGGCCAATAGGATTGTAAGCCGGCCCACCATGGTAAGGTAGACTCTATTAGGGCGGGTTAGGTGATGGGAGTGAGAGAGGAATAGAGTATAGCGTTTTGGAGAGGGAAGAGGGGGATAGGTTGTCTTAAAGGGTTCCACTCTTACACCATCAAGTGCAAAGTCGGGGAACACAACGACCACCTGATAAATAATTGGGATCCAGCTGGTCCCCCTTAGGCCGGGTTCAATACTGGGATTGCAAAAGGCAAATCGCAATCACCTATGGAGTGTAATTGCATTTCTACCAAGCAATTGTGGCTCCATGTTACAGTGATTGCGTTTTTCTGTCTCATTCCAGAGAATGAGAATGGCTTCTAACTGCCAGCAAAATGTTGCACGCAGTGCACTTTTGCGATATACGCACATCACAGGCACTGCAAGGATTTACCGCAGTGCTTTGCTGAATACCGGCTATCAGCAAAGAGTAGAAAAACTACTTATTAAAGCACCCCAAGTGTAAACTGGCCCTTAAGAGAACTTTATTGGTGATTACAAATTGTTGCAACTTGCAGAGTAGAACTCAGGGGCATATTTAAAATGATTTAAATATACCCCCAAATTCTAATAATGGCCTCCTCCTCCCCATAGCCATACCAATCCTCACCAAAAAGGGTGAAAGCATAGAAACGCAAACAAAACAAAAAAAGATGCAGGCCAACAATTGTAATTCTGGAAAATACCAATTGCACTAGCAAAAACCCAGCAATGCAATTCACATGTTCATCGCCGTGCTGTTGCTATTGGCAAAATGGGAACGATACAATTTTTAAATCGAAACGTGCTTAATAAAAAAGGGCCCTAATTACTTAATCTCCATCTAAGATAGTTTATTATATTCTTTTTTTAACAGAGTCCTTTGGCTAATCCAGTTGGCTAAAACTAAATCACATTTTGGCCAATAGGATTGTAAGCCGGCCCACCATGGTAAGGTAGACTCTATTAGGGCGGGTTAGGGAATAGGAGTGAGAGAGGAATAGGGGATAGCGTTTTGGAGAAGGAAGATGGGGATAGGTGGTCTTAAGGGGTACCACTCTTACACCATCAAGTGCAAAGTCGGGGAACACAGCGACCACCTGATAAATAATTGGGATCCAGCTGGTCCCCCTTAGGCCGGGTTCAACACTGGGATCGCAAAAGGCAAATCGCAATCGCCTATGGAGTGTAATTGCATATCTACCAAGCAATTGTGGCTCCATGTTACAGTGATTGCGTTTTTCAGTCTCATTCCAGAGAATGAGAATGGCGTTCTAACTGCCAGCAAAATGTTACACGCAGTGCACTTTTGCGATATATACGCACATCACAGGCACTGCAAGGATTTACCGCAGTGCTTTACTCAATACCGGCTATCAGCAAAGAGCAGAAAAACTACTTATAAAAGCACCCCAAGTGTGAACTGGCCCTTAAGAGAACTTTATTGGTGATTACAAATTGTTGCAACCTGCAATGTAGAACTCAGGGGCGTATTTAAAATGATTTAAATATACCCCCAAATTCTAATAATCGCCTCCTCCTCCCCATAGCTATACCAATCCTCACCAAAAAGGTACAAAGCATAGAACTGCAAACAAAACAAAAAAAGATGCAGGCCAACAATTGTAATTCTGGAAAATACCAATTGCACTAGCAAAAACCCGGCAATGCAATTCACATGTTCATCGCCGTGCTGTTGCTATTTGCAAAATGGGAACGATACAATTTTTAAATCGAAACGTGCTTAATAAAAAGGGCCCTAATTACTTAATCTCCATCTAAGATAGTTTATTATATTCTTTTTTTAACAGAGTCCTTTGGCTAATCCAGTTGGCTAAAACTAAATCACATTTTGGCCAATAGGATTGTAAGCCGGCCCACCATGGTAAGGTAGACTCTATTAGGGCGGGTTAGGGAATAGGAGTGAGAGAGGAATAGGGGATAGCGTTTTGGAGAGGGAAGAGGGGGATAGGTGGTCTTAAAGGGTTCCACTCTTACACCATCAAGTGCAAAGTCGGGGAACACAACCACCACCTGATAAATAATTGGGATCCAGCTGGTCCCCCTGAGGCCGGGTTCAATACTGGGATTGCAAAAGGCAAATCGCAATCACCTATGGAGTGTAATTGCATTTCTACCAAGCAATTGTGGCTCCATTTTACAGTGATTGCGTTTTTCTGTCTCATTCCAGAGAATGAGAATGGCTTCTAACTGCCAGCAAAATGTTGCACGCAGTGCACTTTTGCGATATACGCACATCACAGGCACTGCAAGGATTTACCGCAGTGCTTTGCTGAATACCGGCTATCAGCAAAGAGCAGAAAAACTACTTATAAAAGCACCCCAAGTGTGAACTGGCCCTTAAGAGAACTTTATTGGTGATTACAAATTGTTGCAACCTGCAATGTAGAACTCAGGGGCGTATTTAAAATGATTTAAATATACCCCCAAATTCTAATAATGGCCTCCTCCTCCCCATAGCCATACCAATCCTCACCAAAAAGGTACAAAGCATAGAACTGCAAACAAAACAAAAAAAGATGCAGGCCAACAATTGTAATTCTGGAAAATACCAATTGCACTAGCAAAAACCCGGCAATGCAATTCACATGTTCATCGCCGTGCTGTTGCTATTGGAAAAATGGGAACGATACAATTTTTAAATCGAAACATGCTTAATAAAAAAGGGCGCTAATTAGTTAATCTCCATCTAAGATAGTTTATTATATTCTTTTTTTAACAGAGTCCTTTGGCTAATCCAGTTGGCTAAAACTAAATCACATTTTGGCCAATAGGATTGCAAGCAGGCCCACCATGGTAAGGTAGACTCTATTAGGGCGGGTTAGGTGATGGGAGTGAGAGAGGAATAGAGTATAGCGTTTTGGAGAGGGAAGAGAGGGATAGGTGGTCTTAAAGGGTTCCACTCTTACACCATCAAGTGCACAGTCGGGGAACACAACGACCACCTGATAAATAATTGGGATCCAGCTGGTCCCCCGTAGGCCGGGTTCAATACTGGGATTGCAAAAGGCAAATCGCAATCACCTATGGAGTGTAATTGCATTTCTACCAAGCAATTGTGGCTCCATGTTACAGTGATTGCGTTTTTCTGTCTCATTCCAGAGAATGAGAATGGCTTCTAACTGCCAGCAAAATGTTGCACGCAGTGCACTTTTGCGATATACGCACATCACAGGCACTGCAAGGATTTACCGCAGTGCTTTGCTGAATACCGGCTATCAGCAAAGAGCAGAAAAACTACTTATTAAAGCACCCCAAGTGTAAACTGGCGCTCAAGAGAACTTTATTGGTGATAACAAATTGTTGCAACCTGCAGAGTAGAACTCTAGGGCATATTTAAAATGATTTAAATATACCCCCAAATTCTAATAATGGCCTCCTCCTCCCCATAGCCATACCAATCCTCACCAAAAAGGGTCAAAGCATAGAAACGCAAACAAAACAAAAAAAGATGCAGGCCAACAATTGTAATTCTGGAAAATACCAATTGCACTAGCAAAAACCCGGCAATGCAATTCACATGTTCATCGCCGTGCTGTTGCTATTGGCAAAATGGGAACGATACAATTTTTAAATCGAAACGTGCTTAATAAAAAGGGCCCTAATTACTTAATCTCCATCTAAGATAGTTTATTATATTCTTTTTTTAACAAAGTCCTTTGGCTAATCCAGTTGGCTAAAACTAAATCACATTTTGGCCAATAGGATTGTAAGCCGGCCCACCATGGTAAGGTAGACTCTATTAGGGCGGGTTAGGGAATAGGAGTGAGAGAGGAATAGGGGATAGCGTTTTGGAGAAGGAAGATGGGGATAGGTGGTCTTAAGGGGTACCACTCTTACACCATCAAGTGCAAAGTCGGGGAACACAGCGACCACCTGATAAATAATTGGGATCCAGCTGGTCCCCCTTAGGCCGGGTTCAACACTGGGATCGCAAAAGGCAAATCGCAATCGCCTATGGAGTGTAATTGCATATCTATCAAGCAATTGTGGCTCCATGTTACAGTGATTGCGTTTTTCAGTCTCATTCCAGAGAATGAGAATGGCGTTCTAACTGCCAGCAAAATGTTACACGCAGTGCACTTTTGCGATATACGCACATCTCAGGCACTGCAAGGATTTACCGCAGTGCTTTGCTCAATACCGGCTATCCGCAAAGAGCAGAAAAACTACTTATAAAAGCACCCCAAGTGTGAACTGGCCCTTAAGAGAACTTTATTGGTGATTACAAATTGTTGCAACCTGCAATGTAGAACTCAGGGGCGTATTTAAAATGATTTAAATATACCCCCAAATTCTAATAATGGCCTCCTCCTCCCCATAGCCATACCAATCCTCACCAAAAAGGTACAAAGCATAGAACTGCAAACAAAACAAAAAAAGATGCAGGCCAACAATTGTAATTCTGGAAAATACCAATTGCACTAGCAAAAACCCGGCAATGCAATTCACATGTTCATCGCCGTGCTGTTGCTATTGGCAAAATGGGAACGATACAATTTTTAAATCGAAACGTGCTTAATAAAAAAGGGCCCTAATTACTTAATCTCCATCTAAGATAGTTTATTATATTCTTTTTTTAACAGAGTCCTTTGGCTAATCCAGTTGGCTAAAACTAAATCACATTTTGGCCAATAGGATTGTAAGCCGGCCCACCATGGTAAGGTAGACTCTATTAGGGCGGGTTAGGGAATAGGAGTGAGAGAGGAATAGGGGATAGCGTTTTGGAGAAGGAAGATGGGGATAGGTGGTCTTAAGGGGTACCACTCTTACACCATCAAGTGCAAAGTCGGGGAACACAGCGACCACCTGATAAATAATTGGGATCCAGCTGGTCCCCCTTAGGCCGGGTTCAACACTGGGATCGCAAAAGGCAAATCGCAATCGCCTATGGAGTGTAATTGCATATCTACCAAGCAATTGTGGCTCCATGTTACAGTGATTGCGTTTTTCAGTCTCATTCCAGAGAATGAGAATGGCGTTCTAACTGCCAGCAAAATGTTACACGCAGTGCACTTTTGCGATATACGCACATCACAGGCACTGCAAGGATTTACCGCAGTGCTTTGCTGAATACCGGCTATCAGCAAAGAGCAGAAAAACTACTTATAAAAGCACCCCAAGTGTGAACTGGCCCTTAAGAGAACTTTATTGGTGATTACAAATTGTTGCAACCTGCAATGTAGAACTCAGGGGCGTATTTAAAATGATTTAAATATACCCCAAATTCTAATAATCGCCTCCTCATCCCCATAGCCATACCAATCCTCACCAAAAAGGTACAAAGCATAGAACTGCAAACAAAACAAAAAAAGATGCAGGCCAACAATTGTAATTCTGGAAAATACCAATTGCACTAGCAAAAACCCAGCAATGCAATTCACATGTTCATCGCCGTGCTGTTGCTATTGGAAAAATGTAAACGATACAATTTTTAAATCGAAACATGCTTAATAAAAAAGGGCGCTAATTAGTTAATCTCCATCTAAGATAGTTTATTATATTCTTTTTTTAACAGAGTCCTTTGGCTAATCCAGTTGGCTAAAACTAAATCACATTTTGGCCAATAGGATTGTAAGCCGGCCCACCATGGTAAGGTAGACTCTATTAGGGCGGGTTAGGTGATGGGAGTGAGAGAGGAATAGAGTATAGCGTTTTGGAGAGGGAAGAGGGGGATAGGTGGTCTTAAAGGGTTCCACTCTTACACCATCAAGTGCAAAGTCGGGGAACACAACGACCACCTGATAAATAATTGGGATCCAGCTGGTCCCCCTTAGGCCGGGTTCAATACTGGGATTGCAAAAGGCAAATCGCAATCACCTATGGAGTGTAATTGCATTTCTACCAAGCAATTGTGGCTCCATGTTACAGTGATTGCGTTTTTCTGTCTCATTCCAGAGAATGAGAATGGCTTCTAACTGCCAGCAAAATGTTGCACGCAGTGCACTTTTGCGATATACGCACATAACAGGCACTGCAAGGATTTACCGCAGTGCTTTGCTGAATACCGGCTATCAGCAAAGAGTAGAAAAACTACTTATTAAAGCACCCCAAGTGTAAACTGGCCCTTAAGAGAACTTTATTGGTGATTACAAATTGTTGCAACTTGCAGAGTAGAACTCAGGGGCATATTTAAAATGATTTAAATATACCCCCAAATTCTAATAATGGCCTCCTCCTCCCCATAGCCATACCAATCCTCACCAAAAAGGGTGAAAGCATAGAAACGCAAACAAAACAAAAAAAGATGCAGGCCAACAATTGTAATTCTGGAAAATACCAATTGCACTAGCAAAAACCCAGCAATGCAATTCACATGTTCATTGCCGTGCTGTTGCTATTGGCAAAATGGGAACGATACAATTTTTAAATCGAAACGTGCTTAATAAAAAAGGGCCCTAATTACTTAATCTCCATCTAAGATAGTTTATTATATTCTTTTTTTAACAGAGTCCTTTGGCTAATCCAGTTGGCTAAAACTAAATCACATTTTGGCCAATAGGATTGTAAGCCGGCCCACCATGGTAAGGTAGACTCTATTAGGGCGGGTTAGGGAATAGGAGTGAGAGAGGAATAGGGGATAGCGTTTTGGAGAAGGAAGATGGGGATAGGTGGTCTTAAGGGGTACCACTCTTACACCATCAAGTGCAAAGTCGGGGAACACAGCGACCACCTGATAAATAATTGGGATCCAGCTGGTCCCCCTTAGGCCGGGTTCAACACTGGGATCGCAAAAGGCAAATCGCAATCGCCTATGGAGTGTAATTGCATATCTACCAAGCAATTGTGGCTCCATGTTACAGTGATTGCGTTTTTCAGTCTCATTCCAGAGAATGAGAATGGCGTTCTAACTGTCAGCAAAATGTTACACGCAGTGCACTTTTGCGATATATACGCACATCACAGGCACTGCAAGGATTTACCGCAGTGCTTTACTCAATACCGGCTATCAGCAAAGAGCAGAAAAACTACTTATAAAAGCACCCCAAGTGTGAACTGGCCCTTAAGAGAAATTTATTGGTGATTACAAATTGTTGCAACCTGCAATGTAGAACTCAGGGGCGTATTTAAAATGATTTAAATATACCCCCAAATTCTAATAATCGCCTCCTCCTCCCCATAGCTATACCAATCCTCACCAAAAAGGTACAAAGCATAGAACTGCAAACAAAACAAAAAAAGATGCAGGCCAACAATTGTAATTCTGGAAAATACCAATTGCACTAGCAAAAACCCGGCAATGCAATTCACATGTTCATCGCCGTGCTGTTGCTATTGGCAAAATGGGAACGATACAATTTTTAAATCGAAACATGCTTAATAAAAAGGGCCCTAATTACTTAATCTCCATCTAAGATAGTTTATTATATTCTTTTTTTAACAGAGTCCTTTGGCTAATCCAGTTGGCTAAAACTAAATCACATTTTGGCCAATAGGATTGTAAGCCGGCCCACCATGGTAAGGTAGACTCTATTAGGGCGGGTTAGGGAATAGGAGTGAGAGAGGAATAGGGGATAGCGTTTTGGAGAGGGAAGAGGGGGATAGGTGGTCTTAAAGGGTTCCACTCTTACACCATCAAGTGCAAAGTCGGGGAACACAACCACCACCTGATAAATAATTGGGATCCAGCTGGTCCCCCTGAGGCCGGGTTCAATACTGGGATTGCAAAAGGCAAATCGCAATCACCTATGGAGTGTAATTGCATTTCTACCAAGCAATTGTGGCTCCATTTTACAGTGATTGCGTTTTTCTGTCTCATTCCAGAGAATGAGAATGGCTTCTAACTGCCAGCAAAATGTTGCACGCAGTGCACTTTTGCGATATACGCACATCACAGGCACTGCAAGGATTTACCGCAGTGCTTTGCTGAATACCGGCTATCAGCAAAGAGCAGAAAAACTACTTATAAAAGCACCCCAAGTGTGAACTGGCCCTTAAGAGAACTTTATTGGTGATTACAAATTGTTGCAACCTGCAATGTAGAACTCAGGGGCGTATTTAAAATGATTTAAATATACCCCCAAATTCTAATAATGGCCTCCTCCTCCCCATAGCCATACCAATCCTCACCAAAAAGGTACAAAGCATAGAACTGCAAACAAAACAAAAAAAGATGCAGGCCAACAATTGTAATTCTGGAAAATACCAATTGCACTAGCAAAAACCCGGCAATGCAATTCACATGTTCATCGCCGTGCTGTTGCTATTGGAAAAATGGGAACGATACAATTTTTAAATCGAAACATGCTTAATAAAAAAGGGCGCTAATTAGTTAATCTCCATCTAAGATAGTTTATTATATTCTTTTTTTAACAGAGTCCTTTGGCTAATCCAGTTGGCTAAAACTAAATCACATTTTGGCCAATAGGATTGCAAGCAGGCCCACCATGGTAAGGTAGACTCTATTAGGGCGGGTTAGGTGATGGGAGTGAGAGAGGAATAGAGTATAGCGTTTTGGAGAGGGAAGAGAGGGATAGGTGGTCTTAAAGGGTTCCACTCTTACACCATCAAGTGCACAGTCGGGGAACACAACGACCACCTGATAAATAATTGGGATCCAGCTGGTCCCCCGTAGGCCGGGTTCAATACTGGGATTGCAAAAGGCAAATCGCAATCACCTATGGAGTGTAATTGCATTTCTACCAAGCAATTGTGGCTCCATGTTACAGTGATTGCGTTTTTCTGTCTCATTCCAGAGAATGAGAATGGCTTCTAACTGCCAGCAAAATGTTGCACGCAGTGCACTTTTGCGATATACGCACATCACAGGCACTGCAAGGATTTACCGCAGTGCTTTGCTGAATACCGGCTATCAGCAAAGAGCAGAAAAACTACTTATTACAGCACCCCAAGTGTAAACTGGCGCTCAAGAGAACTTTATTGGTGATAACAAATTGTTGCAACCTGCAGAGTAGAACTCTAGGGCATATTTAAAATGATTTAAATATACCCCCAAATTCTAATAATGGCCTCCTCCTCCCCATAGCCATACCAATCCTCACCAAAAAGGGTCAAAGCATAGAAACGCAAACAAAACAAAAAAAGATGCAGGCCAACAATTGTAATTCTGGAAAATACCAATTGCACTAGCAAAAACCCGGCAATGCAATTCACATGTTCATCGCCGTGCTGTTGCTATTGGCAAAATGGGAACGATACAATTTTTAAATCGAAACGTGCTTAATAAAAAGGGCCCTAATTACTTAATCTCCATCTAAGATAGTTTATTATATTCTTTTTTTAACAAAGTCCTTTGGCTAATCCAGTTGGCTAAAACTAAATCACATTTTGGCCAATAGGATTGTAAGCCGGCCCACCATGGTAAGGTAGACTCTATTAGGGCTGGTTAGGGAATAGGAGTGAGAGAGGAATAGGGGATAGCGTTTTGGAGAAGGAAGATGGGGATAGGTGGTCTTAAGGGGTACCACTCTTACACCATCAAGTGCAAAGTCGGGGAACACAGCGACCACCTGATAAATAATTGGGATCCAGCTGGTCCCCCTTAGGCCGGGTTCAACACTGGGATCGCAAAAGGCAAATCGCAATCGCCTATGGAGTGTAATTGCATATCTATCAAGCAATTGTGGCTCCATGTTACAGTGATTGCGTTTTTCAGTCTCATTCCAGAGAATGAGAATGGCGTTCTAACTGCCAGCAAAATGTTACACGCAGTGCACTTTTGCGATATACGCACATCTCAGGCACTGCAAGGATTTACCGCAGTGCTTTGCTCAATACCGGCTATCCGCAAAGAGCAGAAAAACTACTTATAAAAGCACCCCAAGTGTGAACTGGCCCTTAAGAGAACTTTATTGGTGATTACAAATTGTTGCAACCTGCAATGTAGAACTCAGGGGCGTATTTAAAATGATTTAAATATACCCCCAAATTCTAATAATGGCCTCCTCCTCCCCATAGCCATACCAATCCTCACCAAAAAGGTACAAAGCATAGAACTGCAAACAAAACAAAAAAAGATGCAGGCCAACAATTGTAATTCTGGAAAATACCAATTGCACTAGCAAAAACCCGGCAATGCAATTCACATGTTCATCGCCGTGCTGTTGCTATTGGCAAAATGGGAACGATACAATTTTTAAATCGAAACGTGCTTAATAAAAAAGGGCCCTAATTACTTAATCTCCATCTAAGATAGTTTATTATATTCTTTTTTTAACAGAGTCCTTTGGCTAATCCAGTTGGCTAAAACTAAATCACATTTTGGCCAATAGGATTGTAAGCCGGCCCACCATGGTAAGGTAGACTCTATTAGGGCGGGTTAGGGAATAGGAGTGAGAGAGGAATAGGGGATAGCGTTTTGGAGAAGGAAGATGGGGATAGGTGGTCTTAAGGGGTACCACTCTTACACCATCAAGTGCAAAGTCGGGGAACACAGCGACCACCTGATAAATAATTGGGATCCAGCTGGTCCCCCTTAGGCCGGGTTCAACACTGGGATCGCAAAAGGCAAATCGCAATCGCCTATGGAGTGTAATTGCATATCTACCAAGCAATTGTGGCTCCATGTTACAGTGATTGCGTTTTTCAGTCTCATTCCAGAGAATGAGAATGGCGTTCTAACTGCCAGCAAAATGTTACACGCAGTGCACTTTTGCGATATACGCACATCACAGGCACTGCAAGGATTTACCGCAGTGCTTTGCTGAATACCGGCTATCAGCAAAGAGCAGAAAAACTACTTATAAAAGCACCCCAAGTGTGAACTGGCCCTTAAGAGAACTTTATTGGTGATTACAAATTGTTGCAACCTGCAATGTAGAACTAAGGGGCGTATTTAAAATGATTTAAATATACCCCAAATTCTAATAATCGCCTCCTCATCCCCATAGCCATACCAATCCTCACCAAAAAGGTACAAAGCATAGAACTGCAAACAAAACAAAAAAAGATGCAGGCCAACAATTGTAATTCTGGAAAATACCAATTGCACTAGCAAAAACCCAGCAATGCAATTCACATGTTCATCGCCGTGCTGTTGCTATTGGAA
The DNA here is from genome assembly GCF_040937935.1 of Hyperolius riggenbachi. Classification (NCBI taxonomy): domain Eukaryota; kingdom Metazoa; phylum Chordata; class Amphibia; order Anura; family Hyperoliidae; genus Hyperolius; species Hyperolius riggenbachi. Next base: position 68,880,704 of record NC_090654.1, on the reverse strand, counting down.
AAATGTAAACGATACAATTTTTAAATCGAAACATGCTTAATAAAAAAGGGCGCTAATTAGTTAATCTCCATCTAAGATAGTTTATTATATTCTTTTTTTAACAGAGTCCTTTGGCTAATCCAGTTGGCTAAAACTAAATCACATTTTGGCCAATAGGATTGTAAGCCGGCCCACCATGGTAAGGTAGACTCTATTAGGGCGGGTTAGGTGATGGGAGTGAGAGAGGAATAGAGTATAGCGTTTTGGAGAGGGAAGAGGGGGATAGGTGGTCTTAAAGGGTTCCACTCTTACACCATCAAGTGCAAAGTCGGGGAACACAACGACCACCTGATAAATAATTGGGATCCAGCTGGTCCCCCTTAGGCCGGGTTCAATACTGGGATTGCAAAAGGCAAATCGCAATCACCTATGGAGTGTAATTGCATTTCTACCAAGCAATTGTGGCTCCATGTTACAGTGATTGCGTTTTTCTGTCTCATTCCAGAGAATGAGAATGGCTTCTAACTGCCAGCAAAATGTTGCACGCAGTGCACTTTTGCGATATACGCACATAACAGGCACTGCAAGGATTTACCGCAGTGCTTTGCTGAATACCGGCTATCAGCAAAGAGTAGAAAAACTACTTATTAAAGCACCCCAAGTGTAAACTGGCCCTTAAGAGAACTTTATTGGTGATTACAAATTGTTGCAACTTGCAGAGTAGAACTCAGGGGCATATTTAAAATGATTTAAATATACCCCCAAATTCTAATAATGGCCTCCTCCTCCCCATAGCCATACCAATCCTCACCAAAAAGGGTGAAAGCATAGAAACGCAAACAAAACAAAAAAAGATGCAGGCCAACAATTGTAATTCTGGAAAATACCAATTGCACTAGCAAAAACCCAGCAATGCAATTCACATGTTCATCGCCGTGCTGTTGCTATTGGCAAAATGGGAACTATACAATTTTTAAATCGAAACGTGCTTAATAAAAAGGGCCCTAATTACTTAATCTCCATCTAAGATAGTTTATTATATTCTTTTTTTAACAGAGTCCTTTGGCTAATCCAGTTGGCTAAAACTAAATCACATTTTGGCCAATAGGATTGTAAGCCGGCCCACCAGGGTAAGGTAGACTCTATTAGGGCGGGTTAGGGAATAGGAGTGAGAGAGGAATAGGGGATAGCGTTTTGGAGAAGGAAGATGGGGATAGGTGGTCTTAAGGGGTACCACTCTTACACCATCAAGTGCAAAGTCGGGGAACACAGCGACCACCTGATAAATAATTGGGATCCAGCTGGTCCCCCTTAGGCCGGGTTCAACACTGGGATCGCAAAAGGCAAATCGCAATCGCCTATGGAGTGTAATTGCATATCTACCAAGCAATTGTGGCTCCATTTTACAGTGATTGCGTTTTTCAGTCTCATTCCAGAGAATGAGAATGGCGTTCTAACTGCCAGCAAAATGTTACACGCAGTGCACTTTTGCGATATACGCACATCACAGGCACTGCAAGGATTTACCGCAGTGCTTTGCTCAATACCGGCTATCAGCAAAGAGCAGAAAAACTACTTATAAAAGCACCCCAAGTGTGAACTGGCCCTTAAGAGAACTTTATTGGTGATTACAAATTGTTGCAACCTGCAATGTAGAACTCAGGGGCGTATTTAAAATGATTTAAATATACCCCCAAATTCTAATAATCGCCTCCTCCTCCCCATAGCCATACCAATCCTCACCAAAAAGGTACAAAGCATAGAACTGCAAACAAAACAAAAAAAGATGCAGGCCAACAATTGTAATTCTGGAAAATACCAATTGCACTAGCAAAAACCCGGCAATGCAATTCACATGTTCATCGCCATGCTGTTGCTATTGGAAACATGTAAACGATACAATTTTTAAATCGAAACATGCTTAATAAAAAAGGGCGCTAATTAGTTAATCTCCATCTAAGATAGTTTATTATATTCTTTTTTTAACAGAGTCCTTTGGCTAATCCAGTTGGCTAAAACTAAATCACATTTTGGCCAATAGGATTGTAAGCCGGCCCACCATGGTAAGGTAGACTCTATTAGGGCGGGTTAGGTGATGGGAGTGAGAGAGGAATAGAGTATAGCGTTTTGGAGAGGGAAGAGGGGGATAGGTGGTCTTAAAGGGTTCCACTCTTACACCATCAAGTGCAAAGTCGGGGAACACAACCACCACCTGATAAATAATTGGGATCCAGCTGGTCCCCCTGAGGCCGGGTTCAATACTGGGATTGCAAAAGGCAAATCGCAATCACCTATGGAGTGTAATTGCATTTCTACCAAGCAATTGTGGCTCCATGTTACAGTGATTGCGTTTTTCTGTCTCATTCCAGAGAATGAGAATGGCTTCTAACTGCCAGCAAAATGTTGCACGCAGTGCACTTTTGCGATATACGCACATCACAGGCACTGCAAGGATTTACCGCAGTGCTTTGCTGAATACCGACTATCAGCAAAGAGCAGAAAAACTACTTATTAAAGCACCCCAAGTGTAAACTGGCCCTTAAGAGAACTTTATTGGTGATTACAAATTGTTGCAACCTGCAGAGTAGAACTCAGGGGCATATTTAAAATGATTTAAATATACCCCCAAATTCTAATAATGGCCTCCTCCTCCCCATAGCCATACCAATCCTCACCAAAAAGGGTCAAAGCATAGAAACGCAAACAAAACAAAAAAAGATGCAGGCCAACAATTGTAATTCTGGAAAATACCAATTGCACTAGCAAAAACCCGGCAATGCAATTCACATGTTCATCGCCGTGCTGTTGCTATTGGCAAAATGGGAACGATACAATTTTTAAATCGAAACGTGCTTAATAAAAAAGGGCCCTAATTACTTAATCTCCATCTAAGATAGTTTATTATATTCTTTTTTTAACAGAGTCCTTTGGCTAATCCAGTTGGCTAAAACTAAATCACATTTTGGCCAATAGGATTGTAAGCAGGCCCACCATGGTAAGGTAGACTCTATTAGGGCGGGTTAGGTGATGGGAGTGAGAGAGGAATAGAGTATAGCGTTTTGGAGAGGGAAGAGGGGGATAGGTGGTCTTAAAGGGTTCCACTCTTACACCATCAAGTGCAAAGTCGGGGAACACAACGACCACCTGATAAATAATTGGGATCCAGCTGGTCCCCCTTAGGCCGGGTTCAATACTGGGATTGCAAAAGGCAAATCGCAATCACCTATGGAGTGTAATTGCATTTCTACCAAGCAATTGTGGCTCCATGTTACAGTGATTGCGTTTTTCTGTCTCATTCCAGAGAATGAGAATGGCTTCTAACTGCCAGCAAAATGTTGCGCGCAGTGCACTTTTGCGATATACGCACATCACAGGCACTGCAAGGATTTACCGCAGTGCTTTGCTGAATACCGGCTATCAGCAAAGAGCAGAAAAACTACTTATTAAAGCACCCCAAGTGTAAACTGGCCCTTAAGAGAACTTTATTGGTGATTACAAATTGTTGCAACCTGCAGAGTAGAACTCAGGGGCATATTTAAAATGATTTAAATATACCCCCAAATTCTAATAATGGCCTCCTCCTCCCCATAGCCATACCAATCCTCACCAAAAAGGGTCAAAGCATAGATACGCAAACAAAACAAAAAAAGATGCAGGCCAACAATTGTAATTCTGGATAATACCAATTGCACTAGCAAAAACCCGGCAATGCAATTCACATGTTCATCGCCGTGCTGTTGCTATTGGCAAAATGGGAACGATACAATTTTTAAATCGAAACGTGCTTAATAAAAAGGGCCCTAATTACTTAATCTCCATCTAAGATAGTTTATTATATTCTTTTTTTAACAGAGTCCTTTGGCTAATCCAGTTGGCTAAAACTAAATCACATTTTGGCCAATAGGATTGTAAGCCGGCCCACCAGGGTAAGGTAGACTCTATTAGGGCGGGTTAGGGAATAGGAGTGAGAGAGGAATAGGGGATAGCGTTTTGGAGAAGGAAGATGGGGATAGGTGGTCTTAAGGGGTACCACTCTTACACCATCAAGTGCAAAGTCGGGGAACACAGCGACCACCTGATAAATAATTGGGATCCAGCTGGTCCCCCTTAGGCCGGGTTCAACACTGGGATCGCAAAAGGCAAATCGCAATCGCCTATGGAGTGTAATTGCATATCTACCAAGCAATTGTGGCTCCATTTTACAGTGATTGCGTTTTTCAGTCTCATTCCAGAGAATGAGAATGGCGTTCTAACTGCCAGCAAAATGTTACACGCAGTGCACTTTTGCGATATACGCACATCACAGGCACTGCAAGGATTTACCGCAGTGCTTTGCTCAATACCGGCTATCAGCAAAGAGCAGAAAAACTACTTATAAAAGCACCCCAAGTGTGAACTGGCCCTTAAGAGAACTTTATTGGTGATTACAAATTGTTGCAACCTGCAATGTAGAACTCAGGGGCGTATTTAAAATGATTTAAATATACCCCCAAATTCTAATAATCGCCTCCTCCTCCCCATAGCCATACCAATCCTCACCAAAAAGGTACAAAGCATAGAACTGCAAACAAAACAAAAAAAGATGCAGGCCAACAATTGTAATTCTGGAAAATACCAATTGCACTAGCAAAAACCCGGCAATGCAATTCACATGTTCATCGCCGTGCTGTTGCTATTGGAAACATGTAAACGATACAATTTTTAAATCGAAACATGCTTAATAAAAAAGGGCGCTAATTAGTTAATCTCCATCTAAGATAGTTTATTATATTCTTGTTTTAACAGAGTCCTTTGGCTAATCCAGTTGGCTAAAACTAAATCACATTTTGGCCAATAGGATTGTAAGCCGGCCCACCAGGGTAAGGTAGACTCTATTAGGGCGGGTTAGGGAATAGGAGTGAGAGAGGAATAGGGGATAGCGTTTTGGAGAAGGAAGATGGGGATAGGTGGTCTTAAGGGGTACCACTCTTACACCATCAAGTGCAAAGTCGGGGAACACAGCGACCACCTGATAAATAATTGGGATCCAGCTGGTCCCCCTTAGGCCGGGTTCAACACTGGGATCGCAAAAGGCAAATCGCAATCGCCTATGGAGTGTAATTGCATATCTACCAAGCAATTGTGGCTCCATTTTACAGTGATTGCGTTTTTCAGTCTCATTCCAGAGAATGAGAATGGCGTTCTAACTGCCAGCAAAACGTTACACGCAGTGGACTTTTGCGATATACGCACATCACAGGCACTGCAAGGATTTACCGCAGTGCTTTGCTGAATACCGGCTATCAGCAAAGAGCAGAAAAACTACTTATAAAAGCACCCCAAGTGTGAACTGGCCCTTAAGAGAACTTTATTGGTGATTACAAATTGTTGCAACCTGCAATGTAGAACTCAGGGGCGTATTTAAAATGATTTAAATATACCCCCAAATTCTAATAATCGCCTCCTCCTCCCCATAGCCATACCAATCCTCACCAAAAAGGGTCAAAGCATAGAACTGCAAACAAAACAAAAAAAGATGCAGGCCAACAATTGTAATTCTGGAAAATACCAATTGCACTAGCAAAAACCCAGCAATGCAATTCACATGTTCATCGCCGTGCTGTTGCTATTGGAAAAATGTAAACGATACAATTTTTAAATCGAAACATGCTTAATAAAAAAGGGCGCTAATTAGTTAATCTCCATCTAAGATAGTTTATTATATTCTTTTTTTAACAGAGTCCTTTGGCTAATCCAGTTGGCTAAAACTAAATCACATTTTGGCCAATAGGATTGTAAGCCGGCCCACCATGGTAAGGTAGACTCTATTAGGGCGGGTTAGGTGATGGGAGTGAGAGAGGAATAGAGTATAGCGTTTTGGAGAGGGAAGAGGGGGATAGGTGGTCTTAAAGGGTTCCACTCTTACACCATCAAGTGCAAAGTCGGGGAACACAACGACCACCTGATAAATAATTGGGATCCAGCTGGTCCCCCTTAGGCCGGGTTCAATACTGGGATTGCAAAAGGCAAATCGCAATCACCTATGGAGTGTAATTGCATTTCTACCAAGCAATTGTGGCTCCATGTTACAGTGATTGCGTTTTTCTGTCTCATTCCAGAGAATGAGAATGGCTTCTAACTGCCAGCAAAATGTTGCACGCAGTGCACTTTTGCGATATACGCACATAACAGGCACTGCAAGGATTTACCGCAGTGCTTTGCTGAATACCGGCTATCAGCAAAGAGTAGAAAAACTACTTATTAAAGCACCCCAAGTGTAAACTGGCCCTTAAGAGAACTTTATTGGTGATTACAAATTGTTGCAACTTGCAGAGTAGAACTCAGGGGCATATTTAAAATGATTTAAATATACCCCCAAATTCTAATAATGGCCTCCTCCTCCCCATAGCCATACCAATCCTCACCAAAAAGGGTGAAAGCATAGAAACGCAAACAAAACAAAAAAAGATGCAGGCCAACAATTGTAATTCTGGAAAATACCAATTGCACTAGCAAAAACCCAGCAATGCAATTCACATGTTCATCGCCGTGCTGTTGCTATTGGCAAAATGGGAACGATACAATTTTTAAATCGAAACGTGCTTAATAAAAAAGGGCCCTAATTACTTAATCTCCATCTAAGATAGTTTATTATATTCTTTTTTTAACAGAGTCCTTTGGCTAATCCAGTTGGCTAAAACTAAATCACATTTTGGCCAATAGGATTGTAAGCCGGCCCACCATGGTAAGGTAGACTCTATTAGGGCGGGTTAGGGAATAGGAGTGAGAGAGGAATAGGGGATAGCGTTTTGGAGAAGGAAGATGGGGATAGGTGGTCTTAAGGGGTACCACTCTTACACCATCAAGTGCAAAGTCGGGGAACACAGCGACCACCTGATAAATAATTGGGATCCAGCTGGTCCCCCTTAGGCCGGGTTCAACACTGGGATCGCAAAAGGCAAATCGCAATCGCCTATGGAGTGTAATTGCATATCTACCAAGCAATTGTGGCTCCATGTTACAGTGATTGCGTTTTTCAGTCTCATTCCAGAGAATGAGAATGGCGTTCTAACTGCCAGCAAAATGTTACACGCAGTGCACTTTTGCGATATATACGCACATCACAGGCACTGCAAGGATTTACCGCAGTGCTTTACTCAATACCGGCTATCAGCAAAGAGCAGAAAAACTACTTATAAAAGCACCCCAAGTGTGAACTGGCCCTTAAGAGAACTTTATTGGTGATTACAAATTGTTGCAACCTGCAATGTAGAACTCAGGGGCGTATTTAAAATGATTTAAATATACCCCCAAATTCTAATAATGGCCTCCTCCTCCCCATAGCCATACCAATCCTCACCAAAAAGGGTCAAAGCATAGAACTGCAAACAAAACAAAAAAAGATGCAGGCCAACAATTGTAATTCTGGAAAATACCAATTGCACTAGCAAAAACCCGGCAATGCAATTCACATGTTCATCGCCGTGCTGTTGCTATTGGAAACATGTAAACGATACAATTTTTAAATCGAAACATGCTTAATAAAAAAGGGCGCTAATTAGTTAATCTCCATCTAAGATAGTTTATTATATTCTTTTTTTAACAGAGTCCTTTGGCTAATCCAGTTGGCTAAAACTAAATCACATTTTGGCCAATAGGATTGTAAGCCGGCCCACCATGGTAAGGTAGACTCTATTAGGGCGGGTTAGGTGATGGGAGTGAGAGAGGAATAGAGTATAGCGTTTTGGAGAGGGAAGAGGGGGATAGGTGGTCTTAAAGGGTTCCACTCTTACACCATCAAGTGCAAAGTCGGGGAACACAACCACCACCTGATAAATAATTGGGATCCAGCTGGTCCCCCTGAGGCCGGGTTCAATACTGGGATTGCAAAAGGCAAATCGCAATCACCTATGGAGTGTAATTGCATTTCTACCAAGCAATTGTGGCTCCATGTTACAGTGATTGCGTTTTTCTGTCTCATTCCAGAGAATGAGAATGGCTTCTAACTGCCAGCAAAATGTTGCACGCAGTGCACTTTTGCGATATACGCACATCACAGGCACTGCAAGGATTTACCGCAGTGCTTTGCTGAATACCGGCTATCAGCAAAGAGCAGAAAAACTACTTATTAAAGCACCCCAAGTGTAAACTGGCCCTTAAGAGAACTTTATTGGTGATTACAAATTGTTGCAACCTGCAGAGTAGAACTCAGGGGCATATTTAAAATGATTTAAATATACCCCCAAATTCTAATAATGGCCTCCTCCTCCCCATAGCCATACCAATCCTCACCAAAAAGGGTCAAAGCATAGAAACGCAAACAAAACAAAAAAAGATGCAGGCCAACAATTGTAATTCTGGAAAATACCAATTGCACTAGCAAAAACCCGGCAATGCAATTCACATGTTCATCGCCGTGCTGTTGCTATTGGCAAAATGGGAACGATACAATTTTTAAATCGAAACGTGCTTAATAAAAAAGGGCCCTAATTACTTAATCTCCATCTAAGATAGTTTATTATATTCTTTTTTTAACAGAGTCCTTTGGCTAATCCAGTTGGCTAAAACTAAATCACATTTTGGCCAATAGGATTGTAAGCAGGCCCACCATGGTAAGGTAGACTCTATTAGGGCGGGTTAGGTGATGGGAGTGAGAGAGGAATAGAGTATAGCGTTTTGGAGAGGGAAGAGGGGGATAGGTGGTCTTAAAGGGTTCCACTCTTACACCATCAAGTGCAAAGTCGGGGAACACAACGACCACCTGATAAATAATTGGGATCCAGCTGGTCCCCCTTAGGCCGGGTTCAATACTGGGATTGCAAAAGGCAAATCGCAATCACCTATGGAGTGTAATTGCATTTCTACCAAGCAATTGTGGCTCCATGTTACAGTGATTGCGTTTTTCTGTCTCATTCCAGAGAATGAGAATGGCTTCTAACTGCCAGCAAAATGTTGCACGCAGTGCACTTTTGCGATATACGCACATCACAGGCACTGCAAGGATTTACCGCAGTGCTTTGCTGAATACCGGCTATCAGCAAAGAGCAGAAAAACTACTTATTAAAGCACCCCAAGTGTAAACTGGCCCTTAAGAGAACTTTATTGGTGATTACAAATTGTTGCAACCTGCAGAGTAGAACTCAGGGGCATATTTAAAATGATTTAAATATACCCCCAAATTCTAATAATGGCCTCCTCCTCCCCATAGCCATACCAATCCTCACCAAAAAGGGTCAAAGCATAGATATGCAAACAAAACAAAAAAAGATGCAGGCCAACAATTGTAATTCTGGATAATATCAATTGCACTAGCAAAAACCCGGCAATGCAATTCACATGTTCATCGCCGTGCTGTTGCTATTGGCAAAATGGGAACTATACAATTTTTAAATCGAAACGTGCTTAATAAAAAGGGCCCTAATTACTTAATCTCCATCTAAGATAGTTTATTATATTCTTTTTTTAACAGAGTCCTTTGGCTAATCCAGTTGGCTAAAACTAAATCACATTTTGGCCAATAGGATTGTAAGCCGGCCCACCAGGGTAAGGTAGACTCTATTAGGGCGGGTTAGGGAATAGGAGTGAGAGAGGAATAGGGGATAGCGTTTTGGAGAAGGAAGATGGGGATAGGTGGTCTTAAGGGGTACCACTCTTACACCATCAAGTGCAAAGTCGGGGAACACAGCGACCACCTGATAAATAATTGGGATCCAGCTGGTCCCCCTTAGGCCGGGTTCAACACTGGGATCGCAAAAGGCAAATCGCAATCGCCTATGGAGTGTAATTGCATATCTACCAAGCAATTGTGGCTCCATTTTACAGTGATTGCGTTTTTCAGTCTCATTCCAGAGAATGAGAATGGCGTTCTAACTGCCAGCAAAATGTTACACGCAGTGCACTTTTGCGATATACGCACATCACAGGCACTGCAAGGATTTACCGCAGTGCTTTGCTCAATACCGGCTATCAGCAAAGAGCAGAAAAACTACTTATAAAAGCACCCCAAGTGTGAACTGGCCCTTAAGAGAACTTTATTGGTGATTACAAATTGTTGCAACCTGCAATGTAGAACTCAGGGGCGTATTTAAAATGATTTAAATATACCCCCAAATTCTAATAATCGCCTCCTCCTCCCCATAGCCATACCAATCCTCACCAAAAAGGTACAAAGCATAGAACTGCAAACAAAACAAAAAAAGATGCAGGCCAACAATTGTAATTCTGGAAAATACCAATTGCACTAGCAAAAACCCGGCAATGCAATTCACATGTTCATCGCCATGCTGTTGCTATTGGAAACATGTAAACGATACAATTTTTAAATCGAAACATGCTTAATAAAAAAGGGCGCTAATTAGTTAATCTCCATCTAAGATAGTTTATTATATTCTTTTTTTAACAGAGTCCTTTGGCTAATCCAGTTGGCTAAAACTAAATCACATTTTGGCCAATAGGATTGTAAGCCGGCCCACCATGGTAAGGTAGACTCTATTAGGGCGGGTTAGGTGATGGGAGTGAGAGAGGAATAGAGTATAGCGTTTTGGAGAGGGAAGAGGGGGATAGGTGGTCTTAAAGGGTTCCACTCTTACACCATCAAGTGCAAAGTCGGGGAACACAACCACCACCTGATAAATAATTGGGATCCAGCTGGTCCCCCTGAGGCCGGGTTCAATACTGGGATTGCAAAAGGCAAATCGCAATCACCTATGGAGTGTAATTGCATTTCTACCAAGCAATTGTGGCTCCATGTTACAGTGATTGCGTTTTTCTGTCTCATTCCAGAGAATGAGAATGGCTTCTAACTGCCAGCAAAATGTTGCACGCAGTGCACTTTTGCGATATACGCACATCACAGGCACTGCAAGGATTTACCGCAGTGCTTTGCTGAATACCGACTATCAGCAAAGAGCAGAAAAACTACTTATTAAAGCACCCCAAGTGTAAACTGGCCCTTAAGAGAACTTTATTGGTGATTACAAATTGTTGCAACCTGCAGAGTAGAACTCAGGGGCATATTTAAAATGATTTAAATATACCCCCAAATTCTAATAATGACCTCCTCCTCCCCATAGCCATACCAATCCTCACCAAAAAGGGTCAAAGCATAGAAACGCAAACAAAACAAAAAAAGATGCAGGCCAACAATTGTAATTCTGGAAAATACCAATTGCACTAGCAAAAACCCGGCAATGCAATTCACATGTTCATCGCCGTGCTGTTGCTATTGGCAAAATGGGAACGATACAATTTTTAAATCGAAACGTGCTTAATAAAAAAGGGCCCTAATTACTTAATCTCCATCTAAGATAGTTTATTATATTCTTTTTTTAACAGAGTCCTTTGGCTAATCCAGTTGGCTAAAACTAAATCACATTTTGGCCAATAGGATTGTAAGCAGGCCCACCATGGTAAGGTAGACTCTATTAGGGCGGGTTAGGTGATGGGAGTGAGAGATGAATAGAGTATAGCGTTTTGGAGAGGGAAGAGGGGGATAGGTGGTCTTAAAGGGTTCCACTCTTACACCATCAAGTGCAAAGTCGGGGAACACAACGACCACCTGATAAATAATTGGGATCCAGCTGGTCCCCCTTAGGCCGGGTTCAATACTGGGATTGCAAAAGGCAAATCGCAATCACCTATGGAGTGTAATTGCATTTCTACCAAGCAATTGTGGCTCCATGTTACAGTGATTGCGTTTTTCTGTCTCATTCCAGAGAATGAGAATGGCTTCTAACTGCCAGCAAAATGTTGCGCGCAGTGCACTTTTGCGATATACGCACATCACAGGCACTGCAAGGATTTACCGCAGTGCTTTGCTGAATACCGGCTATCAGCAAAGAGCAGAAAAACTACTTATTAAAGCACCCCAAGTGTAAACTGGCCCTTAAGAGAACTTTATTGGTGATTACAAATTGTTGCAACCTGCAGAGTAGAACTCAGGGGCATATTTAAAATGATTTAAATATACCCCCAAATTCTAATAATGGCCTCCTCCTCCCCATAGCCATACCAATCCTCACCAAAAAGGGTCAAAGCATAGATACGCAAACAAAACAAAAAAAGATGCAGGCCAACAATTGTAATTCTGGATAATACCAATTGCACTAGCAAAAACCCGGCAATGCAATTCACATGTTCATCGCCGTGCTGTTGCTATTGGCAAAATGGGAACGATACAATTTTTAAATCGAAACGTGCTTAATAAAAAGGGCCCTAATTACTTAATCTCCATCTAAGATAGTTTATTATATTCTTTTTTTAACAGAGTCCTTTGGCTAATCCAGTTGGCTAAAACTAAATCACATTTTGGCCAATAGGATTGTAAGCCGGCCCACCAGGGTAAGGTAGACTCTATTAGGGCGGGTTAGGGAATAGGAGTGAGAGAGGAATAGGGGATAGCGTTTTGGAGAAGGAAGATGGGGATAGGTGGTCTTAAGGGGTACCACTCTTACACCATCAAGTGCAAAGTCGGGGAACACAGCGACCACCTGATAAATAATTGGGATCCAGCTGGTCCCCCTTAGGCCGGGTTCAACACTGGGATCGCAAAAGGCAAATCGCAATCGCCTATGGAGTGTAATTGCATATCTACCAAGCAATTGTGGCTCCATTTTACAGTGATTGCGTTTTTCAGTCTCATTCCAGAGAATGAGAATGGCGTTCTAACTGCCAGCAAAATGTTACACGCAGTGCACTTTTGCGATATACGCACATCACAGGCACTGCAAGGATTTACCGCAGTGCTTTGCTCAATACCGGCTATCAGCAAAGAGCAGAAAAACTACTTATAAAAGCACCCCAAGTGTGAACTGGCCCTTAAGAGAACTTTATTGGTGATTACAAATTGTTGCAACCTGCAATGTAGAACTCAGGGGCGTATTTAAAATGATTTAAATATACCCCCAAATTCTAATAATCGCCTCCTCCTCCCCATAGCCATACCAATCCTCACCAAAAAGGTACAAAGCATAGAACTGCAAACAAAACAAAAAAAGATGCAGGCCAACAATTGTAATTCTGGAAAATACCAATTGCACTAGCAAAAACCCGGCAATGCAATTCACATGTTCATCGCCGTGCTGTTGCTATTGGAAACATGTAAACGATACAATTTTTAAATCGAAACATGCTTAATAAAAAAGGGCGCTAATTAGTTAATCTCCATCTAAGATAGTTTATTATATTCTTGTTTTAACAGAGTCCTTTGGCTAATCCAGTTGGCTAAAACTAAATCACATTTTGGCCAATAGGATTGTAAGCCGGCCCACCATGGTAAGGTAGACTCTATTAGGGCGGGTTAGGTGATGGGAGTGAGAGAGGAATAGAGTATAGCGTTTTGGAGAGGGAAGAGGGGGATAGGTGGTCTTAAAGGGTTCCACTCTTACACCATCAAGTGCAAAGTCGGGGAACACAACCACCACCTGATAAATAATTGGGATCCAGCTGGTCCCCCTGAGGCCGGGTTCAATACTGGGATTGCAAAAGGCAAATCGCAATCACCTATGGAGTGTAATTGCATTTCTACCAAGCAATTGTGGCTCCATGTTACAGTGATTGCGTTTTTCTGTCTCATTCCAGAGAATGAGAATGGCTTCTAACTGCCAGCAAAATGTTGCACGCAGTGCACTTTTGCGATATACGCACATCACAGGCACTGCAAGGATTTACCGCAGTGCTTTGCTGAATACCGGCTATCAGCAAAGAGCAGATAAACTACTTATTAAAGCACCCCAAGTGTAACCTGGCCCTTAAGAGAACTTTATTGGTGATTACAAATTGTTGCAACCTGCAGAGTAGAACTCAGGGGCATATTTAAAATGATTTAAATATACCCCCAAATTCTAATAATGGCCTCCTCCTCCCCATAGCCATACCAATCCTCACCAAAAAGGGTCAAAGCATAGAAACGCAAACAAAACAAAAAAAGATGCAGGCCAACAATTGTAATTCTGGAAAATACCAATTGCACTAGCAAAAACCCGGCAATGCAATTCACATGTTCATCGCCGTGCTGTTGCTATTGGCAAAATGGGAACGATACAATTTTTAAATCGAAACGTGCTTAATAAAAAAGGGCCCTAATTACTTAATCTCCATCTAAGATAGTTTATTATATTCTTTTTTTAACAGAGTCCTTTGGCTAATCCAGTTGGCTAAAACTAAATCACATTTTGGCCAATAGGATTGTAAGCAGGCCCACCATGGTAAGGTAGACTCTATTAGGGCGGGTTAGGTGATGGGAGTGAGAGAGGAATAGAGTATAGCGTTTTGGAGAGGGAAGAGGGGGATAGGTGGTCTTAAAGGGTTCCACTCTTACACCATCAAGTGCAAAGTCGGGGAACACAACGACCACCTGATAAATAATTGGGATCCAGCTGGTCCCCCTTAGGCCGGGTTCAATACTGGGATTGCAAAAGGCAAATCGCAATCACCTATGGAGTGTAATTGCATTTCTACCAAGCAATTGTGGCTCCATGTTACAGTGATTGCGTTTTTCTGTCTCATTCCAGAGAATGAGAATGGCTTCTAACTGCCAGCAAAATGTTGCACGCAGTGCACCTTTGCGATATACGCACATCACAGGCACTGCAAGGATTTACCGCAGTGCTTTGCTGAATACCGGCTATCAGCAAAGAGCAGAAAAACTACTTATTAAAGCACCCCAAGTGTAAACTGGCCCTTAAGAGAACTTTATTGGTGATTACAAATTGTTGCAACCTGCAGAGTAGAACTCAGGGGCATATTTAAAATGATTTAAATATACCCCCAAATTCTAATAATGGCCTCCTCCTCCCCATAGCCATACCAATCCTCACCAAAAAGGGTCAAAGCATAGATACGCAAACAAAACAAAAAAAGATGCAGGCCAACAATTGTAATTCTGGATAATACCAATTGCACTAGCAAAAACCCGGCAATGCAATTCACATGTTCATCGCCGTGCTGTTGCTATTGGCAAAATGGGAACGATACAATTTTTAAATCGAAACGTGCTTAATAAAAAGGGCCCTAATTACTTAATCTCCATCTAAGATAGTTTATTATATTCTTTTTTTAACAGAGTCCTTTGGCTAATCCAGTTGGCTAAAACTAAATCACATTTTGGCCAATAGGATTGTAAGCCGGCCCACCATGGTAAGGTAGACTCTATTAGGGCGGGTTAGGGAATAGGAGTGAGAGAGGAATAGGGGATAGCGTTTTGGAGAAGGAAGATGGGGATAGGTGGTCTTAAGGGGTACCACTCTTACACCATCAAGTGCAAAGTCGGGGAACACAGCGACCACCTGATAAATAATTGGGATCCAGCTGGTCCCCCTTAGGCCGGGTTCAACACTGGGATCGCAAAAGGCAAATCGCAATCGCCTATGGAGTGTAATTGCATATCTACCAAGCAATTGTGGCTCCATGTTACAGTGATTGCGTTTTTCAGTCTCATTCCAGAGAATGAGAATGGCGTTCTAACTGCCAGCAAAATGTTACACGCAGTGCACTTTTGCGATATACGCACATCACAGGCACTGCAAGGATTTACCGCAGTGCTTTGCTCAATACCGGCTATCAGCAAAGAGCAGAAAAACTACTTATAAAAGCACCCCAAGTGTGAACTGGCCCTTAAGAGAACTTTATTGGTGATTACAAATTGTTGCAACCTGCAATGTAGAACTCAGGGGCGTATTTAAAATGATTTAAATATACCCCCAAATTCTAATAATCGCCTCCTCCTCCCCATAGCCATACCAATCCTCACCAAAAAGGTACAAAGCATAGAACTGCAAACAAAACAAAAAAAGATGCAGGCCAACAATTGTAATTCTGGAAAATACCAATTGCACTAGCAAAAACCCGGCAATGCAATTCACATGTTCATCGCCGTGCTGTTGCTATTGGAAACATGTAAACGATACAATTTTTAAATCGAAACATGCTTAATAAAAAAGGGCGCTAATTAGTTAATCTCCATCTAAGATAGTTTATTATATTCTTGTTTTAACAGAGTCCTTTGGCTAATCCAGTTGGCTAAAACTAAATCACATTTTGGCCAATAGGATTGTAAGCCGGCCCACCAGGGTAAGGTAGACTCTATTAGGGCGGGTTAGGGAATAGGAGTGAGAGAGGAATAGGGGATAGCGTTTTGGAGAAGGAAGATGGGGATAGGTGGTCTTAAGGGGTACCACTCTTACACCATCAAGTGCAAAGTCGGGGAACACAGCGACCACCTGATAAATAATTGGGATCCAGCTGGTCCCCCTTAGGCCGGGTTCAACACTGGGATCGCAAAAGGCAAATCGCAATCGCCTATGGAGTGTAATTGCATATCTACCAAGCAATTGTGGCTCCATTTTACAGTGATTGCGTTTTTCAGTCTCATTCCAGAGAATGAGAATGGCGTTCTAACTGCCAGCAAAATGTTACACGCAGTGCACTTTTGCGATATACGCACATCACAGGCACTGCAAGGATTTACCGCAGTGCTTTGCTCAATACCGGCTATCAGCAAAGAGCAGAAAAACTACTTATAAAAGCACCCCAAGTGTGAACTGGCCCTTAAGAGAACTTTATTGGTGATTTCAAATTGTTGCAACCTGCAATGTAGAACTCAGGGGCGTATTTAAAATGATTTAAATATACCCCCAAATTCTAATAATCGCCTCCTCCTCCCCATAGCCATACCAATCCTCACCAAAAAGGGTCAAAGCATAGAACTGCAAACAAAACAAAAAAAGATGCAGGCCAACAATTGTAATTCTGGAAAATACCAATTGCACTAGCAAAAACCCAGCAATGCAATTCACATGTTCATCGCCGTGCTGTTGCTATTGGAAAAATGTAAACGATACAATTTTTAAATCGAAACATGCTTAATAAAAAAGGGCGCTAATTAGTTAATCTCCATCTAAGATAGTTTATTATATTCTTTTTTTAACAGAGTCCTTTGGCTAATCCAGTTGGCTAAAACTAAATCACATTTTGGCCAATAGGATTGTAAGCCGGCCCACCATGGTAAGGTAGACTCTATTAGGGCGGGTTAGGTGATGGGAGTGAGAGAGGAATAGAGTATAGCGTTTTGGAGAGGGAAGAGGGGGATAGGTGGTCTTAAAGGGTTCCACTCTTACACCATCAAGTGCAAAGTCGGGGAACACAACGACCACCTGATAAATAATTGGGATCCAGCTGGTCCCCCTTAGGCCGGGTTCAATACTGGGATTGCAAAAGGCAAATCGCAATCACCTATGGAGTGTAATTGCATTTCTACCAAGCAATTGTGGCTCCATGTTACAGTGATTGCGTTTTTCTGTCTCATTCCAGAGAATGAGAATGGCTTCTAACTGCCAGCAAAATGTTGCACGCAGTGCACTTTTGCGATATACGCACATAACAGGCACTGCAAGGATTTACCGCAGTGCTTTGCTGAATACCGGCTATCAGCAAAGAGTAGAAAAACTACTTATTAAAGCACCCCAAGTGTAAACTGGCCCTTAAGAGAACTTTATTGGTGATTACAAATTGTTGCAACTTGCAGAGTAGAACTCAGGGGCATATTTAAAATGATTTAAATATACCCCCAAATTCTAATAATGGCCTCCTCCTCCCCATAGCCATACCAATCCTCACCAAAAAGGGTGAAAGCATAGAAACGCAAACAAAACAAAAAAAGATGCAGGCCAACAATTGTAATTCTGGAAAATACCAATTGCACTAGCAAAAACCCAGCAATGCAATTCACATGTTCATCGCCGTGCTGTTGCTATTGGCAAAATGGGAACGATACAATTTTTAAATCGAAACGTGCTTAATAAAAAAGGGCCCTAATTACTTAATCTCCATCTAAGATAGTTTATTATATTCTTTTTTTAACAGAGTCCTTTGGCTAATCCAGTTGGCTAAAACTAAATCACATTTTGGCCAATAGGATTGTAAGCCGGCCCACCATGGTAAGGTAGACTCTATTAGGGCGGGTTAGGGAATAGGAGTGAGAGAGGAATAGGGGATAGCGTTTTGGAGAAGGAAGATGGGGATAGGTGGTCTTAAGGGGTACCACTCTTACACCATCAAGTGCAAAGTCGGGGAACACAGCGACCACCTGATAAATAATTGGGATCCAGCTGGTCCCCCTTAGGCCGGGTTCAACACTGGGATCGCAAAAGGCAAATCGCAATCGCCTATGGAGTGTAATTGCATATCTACCAAGCAATTGTGGCTCCATGTTACAGTGATTGCGTTTTTCAGTCTCATTCCAGAGAATGAGAATGGCGTTCTAACTGCCAGCAAAATGTTACACGCAGTGCACTTTTGCGATATATACGCACATCACAGGCACTGCAAGGATTTACCGCAGTGCTTTACTCAATACCGGCTATCAGCAAAGAGCAGAAAAACTACTTATAAAAGCACCCCAAGTGTGAACTGGCCCTTAAGAGAACTTTATTGGTGATTACAAATTGTTGCAACCTGCAATGTAGAACTCAGGGGCGTATTTAAAATGATTTAAATATACCCCCAAATTCTAATAATGGCCTCCTCCTCCCCATAGCCATACCAATCCTCACCAAAAAGGGTCAAAGCATAGAACTGCAAACAAAACAAAAAAAGATGCAGGCCAACAATTGTAATTCTGGAAAATACCAATTGCACTAGCAAAAACCCGGCAATGCAATTCACATGTTCATCGCCGTGCTGTTGCTATTGGAAACATGTAAACGATACAATTTTTAAATCGAAACATGCTTAATAAAAAAGGGCGCTAATTAGTTAATCTCCATCTAAGATAGTTTATTATATTCTTTTTTTAACAGAGTCCTTTGGCTAATCCAGTTGGCTAAAACTAAATCACATTTTGGCCAATAGGATTGTAAGCCGGCCCACCATGGTAAGGTAGACTCTATTAGGGCGGGTTAGGTGATGGGAGTGAGAGAGGAATAGAGTATAGCGTTTTGGAGAGGGAAGAGGGGGATAGGTGGTCTTAAAGGTTTCCACTCTTACACCATCAAGTGCAAAGTCGGGGAACACAACCACCACCTGATAAATAATTGGGATCCAGCTGGTCCCCCTGAGGCCGGGTTCAATACTGGGATTGCAAAAGGCAAATCGCAATCACCTATGGAGTGTAATTGCATTTCTACCAAGCAATTGTGGCTCCATGTTACAGTGATTGCGTTTTTCTGTCTCATTCCAGAGAATGAGAATGGCTTCTAACTGCCAGCAAAATGTTGCACGCAGTGCACTTTTGCGATATACGCACATCACAGGCACTGCAAGGATTTACCGCAGTGCTTTGCTGAATACCGGCTATCAGCAAAGAGCAGAAAAACTACTTATTAAAGCACCCCAAGTGTAAACTGGCCCTTAAGAGAACTTTATTGGTGATTACAAATTGTTGCAACCTGCAGAGTAGAACTCAGGGGCATATTTAAAATGATTTAAATATACCCCCAAATTCTAATAATGGCCTCCTCCTCCCCATAGCCATACCAATCCTCACCAAAAAGGGTCAAAGCATAGAAACGCAAACAAAACAAAAAAAGATGCAGGCCAACAATTGTAATTCTGGAAAATACCAATTGCACTAGCAAAAACCCGGCAATGCAATTCACATGTTCATCGCCGTGCTGTTGCTATTGGCAAAATGGGAACGATACAATTTTTAAATCGAAACGTGCTTAATAAAAAAGGGCCCTAATTACTTAATCTCCATCTAAGATAGTTTATTATATTCTTTTTTTAACAGAGTCCTTTGGCTAATCCAGTTGGCTAAAACTAAATCACATTTTGGCCAATAGGATTGTAAGCAGGCCCACCATGGTAAGGTAGACTCTATTAGGGCGGGTTAGGTGATGGGAGTGAGAGAGGAATAGAGTATAGCGTTTTGGAGAGGGAAGAGGGGGATAGGTGGTCTTAAAGGGTTCCACTCTTACACCATCAAGTGCAAAGTCGGGGAACACAACGACCACCTGATAAATAATTGGGATCCAGCTGGTCCCCCTTAGGCCGGGTTCAATACTGGGATTGCAAAAGGCAAATCGCAATCACCTATGGAGTGTAATTGCATTTCTACCAAGCAATTGTGGCTCCATGTTACAGTGATTGCGTTTTTCTGTCTCATTCCAGAGAATGAGAATGGCTTCTAACTGCCAGCAAAATGTTGCACGCAGTGCACTTTTGCGATATACGCACATCACAGGCACTGCAAGGATTTACCGCAGTGCTTTGCTGAATACCGGCTATCAGCAAAGAGCAGAAAAACTACTTATTAAAGCACCCCAAGTGTAAACTGGCCCTTAAGAGAACTTTATTGGTGATTACAAATTGTTGCAACCTGCAGAGTAGAACTCAGGGGCATATTTAAAATGATTTAAATATACCCCCAAATTCTAATAATGGCCTCCTCCTCCCCATAGCCATACCAATCCTCACCAAAAAGGGTCAAAGCATAGATATGCAAACAAAACAAAAAAAGATGCAGGCCAACAATTGTAATTCTGGATAATATCAATTGCACTAGCAAAAACCCGGCAATGCAATTCACATGTTCATCGCCGTGCTGTTGCTATTGGCAAAATGGGAACTATACAATTTTTAAATCGAAACGTGCTTAATAAAAAGGGCCCTAATTACTTAATCTCCATCTAAGATAGTTTATTATATTCTTTTTTTAACAGAGTCCTTTGGCTAATCCAGTTGGCTAAAACTAAATCACATTTTGGCCAATAGGATTGTAAGCCGGCCCACCAGGGTAAGGTAGACTCTATTAGGGCGGGTTAGGGAATAGGAGTGAGAGAGGAATAGGGGATAGCGTTTTGGAGAAGGAAGATGGGGATAGGTGGTCTTAAGGGGTACCACTCTTACACCATCAAGTGCAAAGTCGGGGAACACAGCGACCACCTGATAAATAATTGGGATCCAGCTGGTCCCCCTTAGGCCGGGTTCAACACTGGGATCGCAAAAGGCAAATCGCAATCGCCTATGGAGTGTAATTGCATATCTACCAAGCAATTGTGGCTCCATTTTACAGTGATTGCGTTTTTCAGTCTCATTCCAGAGAATGAGAATGGCGTTCTAACTGCCAGCAAAATGTTACACGCAGTGCACTTTTGCGATATACGCACATCACAGGCACTGCAAGGATTTACCGCAGTGCTTTGCTCAATACCGGCTATCAGCAAAGAGCAGAAAAACTACTTATAAAAGCACCCCAAGTGTGAACTGGCCCTTAAGAGAACTTTATTGGTGATTACAAATTGTTGCAACCTGCAATGTAGAACTCAGGGGCGTATTTAAAATGATTTAAATATACCCCCAAATTCTAATAATCGCCTCCTCCTCCCCATAGCCATACCAATCCTCACCAAAAAGGTACAAAGCATAGAACTGCAAACAAAACAAAAAAAGATGCAGGCCAACAATTGTAATTCTGGAAAATACCAATTGCACTAGCAAAAACCCGGCAATGCAATTCACATGTTCATCGCCATGCTGTTGCTATTGGAAACATGTAAACGATACAATTTTTAAATCGAAACATGCTTAATAAAAAAGGGCGCTAATTAGTTAATCTCCATCTAAGATAGTTTATTATATTCTTTTTTTAACAGAGTCCTTTGGCTAATCCAGTTGGCTAAAACTAAATCACATTTTGGCCAATAGGATTGTAAGCCGGCCCACCATGGTAAGGTAGACTCTATTAGGGCGGGTTAGGTGATGGGAGTGAGAGAGGAATAGAGTATAGCGTTTTGGAGAGGGAAGAGGGGGATAGGTGGTCTTAAAGGGTTCCACTCTTACACCATCAAGTGCAAAGTCGGGGAACACAACCACCACCTGATAAATAATTGGGATCCAGCTGGTCCCCCTGAGGCCGGGTTCAATACTGGGATTGCAAAAGGCAAATCGCAATCACCTATGGAGTGTAATTGCATTTCTACCAAGCAATTGTGGCTCCATGTTACAGTGATTGCGTTTTTCTGTCTCATTCCAGAGAATGAGAATGGCTTCTAACTGCCAGCAAAATGTTGCACGCAGTGCACTTTTGCGATATACGCACATCACAGGCACTGCAAGGATTTACCGCAGTGCTTTGCTGAATACCGACTATCAGCAAAGAGCAGAAAAACTACTTATTAAAGCACCCCAAGTGTAAACTGGCCCTTAAGAGAACTTTATTGGTGATTACAAATTGTTGCAACCTGCAGAGTAGAACTCAGGGGCATATTTAAAATGATTTAAATATACCCCCAAATTCTAATAATGGCCTCCTCCTCCCCATAGCCATACCAATCCTCACCAAAAAGGGTCAAAGCATAGAAACGCAAACAAAACAAAAAAAGATGCAGGCCAACAATTGTAATTCTGGAAAATACCAATTGCACTAGCAAAAACCCGGCAATGCAATTCACATGTTCATCGCCGTGCTGTTGCTATTGGCAAAATGGGAACGATACAATTTTTAAATCGAAACGTGCTTAATAAAAAAGGGCCCTAATTACTTAATCTCCATCTAAGATAGTTTATTATATTCTTTTTTTAACAGAGTCCTTTGGCTAATCCAGTTGGCTAAAACTAAATCACATTTTGGCCAATAGGATTGTAAGCAGGCCCACCATGGTAAGGTAGACTCTATTAGGGCGGGTTAGGTGATGGGAGTGAGAGATGAATAGAGTATAGCGTTTTGGAGAGGGAAGAGGGGGATAGGTGGTCTTAAAGGGTTCCACTCTTACACCATCAAGTGCAAAGTCGGGGAACACAACGACCACCTGATAAATAATTGGGATCCAGCTGGTCCCCCTTAGGCCGGGTTCAATACTGGGATTGCAAAAGGCAAATCGCAATCACCTATGGAGTGTAATTGCATTTCTACCAAGCAATTGTGGCTCCATGTTACAGTGATTGCGTTTTTCTGTCTCATTCCAGAGAATGAGAATGGCTTCTAACTGCCAGCAAAATGTTGCGCGCAGTGCACTTTTGCGATATACGCACATCACAGGCACTGCAAGGATTTACCGCAGTGCTTTGCTGAATACCGGCTATCAGCAAAGAGCAGAAAAACTACTTATTAAAGCACCCCAAGTGTAAACTGGCCCTTAAGAGAACTTTATTGGTGATTACAAATTGTTGCAACCTGCAGAGTAGAACTCAGGGGCATATTTAAAATGATTTAAATATACCCCCAAATTCTAATAATGGCCTCCTCCTCCCCATAGCCATACCAATCCTCACCAAAAAGGGTCAAAGCATAGATACGCAAACAAAACAAAAAAAGATGCAGGCCAACAATTGTAATTCTGGATAATACCAATTGCACTAGCAAAAACCCGGCAATGCAATTCACATGTTCATCGCCGTGCTGTTGCTATTGGCAAAATGGGAACGATACAATTTTTAAATCGAAACGTGCTTAATAAAAAGGGCCCTAATTACTTAATCTCCATCTAAGATAGTTTATTATATTCTTTTTTTAACAGAGTCCTTTGGCTAATCCAGTTGGCTAAAACTAAATCACATTTTGGCCAATAGGATTGTAAGCCGGCCCACCAGGGTAAGGTAGACTCTATTAGGGCGGGTTAGGGAATAGGAGTGAGAGAGGAATAGGGGATAGCGTTTTGGAGAAGGAAGATGGGGATAGGTGGTCTTAAGGGGTACCACTCTTACACCATCAAGTGCAAAGTCGGGGAACACAGCGACCACCTGATAAATAATTGGGATCCAGCTGGTCCCCCTTAGGCCGGGTTCAACACTGGGATCGCAAAAGGCAAATCGCAATCGCCTATGGAGTGTAATTGCATATCTACCAAGCAATTGTGGCTCCATGTTACAGTGATTGCGTTTTTCAGTCTCATTCCAGAGAATGAGAATGGCGTTCTAACTGCCAGCAAAATGTTACACGCAGTGCACTTTTGCGATATACGCACATCACAGGCACTGCAAGGATTTACCGCAGTGCTTTGCTCAATACCGGCTATCAGCAAAGAGCAGAAAAACTACTTATAAAAGCACCCCAAGTGTGAACTGGCCCTTAAGAGAACTTTATTGGTGATTACAAATTGTTGCAACCTGCAATGTAGAACTCAGGGGCGTATTTAAAATGATTTAAATATACCCCCAAATTCTAATAATCGCCTCCTCCTCCCCATAGCCATACCAATCCTCACCAAAAAGGTACAAAGCATAGAACTGCAAACAAAACAAAAAAAGATGCAGGCCAACAATTGTAATTCTGGAAAATACCAATTGCACTAGCAAAAACCCGGCAATGCAATTCACATGTTCATCGCCATGCTGTTGCTATTGGAAACATGTAAACGATACAATTTTTAAATCGAAACATGCTTAATAAAAAAGGGCGCTAATTAGTTAATCTCCATCTAAGATAGTTTATTATATTCTTTTTTTAACAGAGTCCTTTGGCTAATCCAGTTGGCTAAAACTAAATCACATTTTGGCCAATAGGATTGTAAGCCGGCCCACCATGGTAAGGTAGACTCTATTAGGGCGGGTTAGGTGATGGGAGTGAGAGAGGAATAGAGTATAGCGTTTTGGAGAGGGAAGAGGGGGATAGGTGGTCTTAAAGGGTTCCACTCTTACACCATCAAGTGCAAAGTCGGGGAACACAACCACCACCTGATAAATAATTGGGATCCAGCTGGTCCCCCTGAGGCCGGGTTCAATACTGGGATTGCAAAAGGCAAATCGCAATCACCTATGGAGTGTAATTGCATTTCTACCAAGCAATTGTGGCTCCATGTTACAGTGATTGCGTTTTTCTGTCTCATTCCAGAGAATGAGAATGGCTTCTAACTGCCAGCAAAATGTTGCACGCAGTGCACTTTTGCGATATACGCACATCACAGGCACTGCAAGGATTTACCGCAGTGCTTTGCTGAATACCGACTATCAGCAAAGAGCAGAAAAACTACTTATTAAAGCACCCCAAGTGTAAACTGGCCCTTAAGAGAACTTTATTGGTGATTACAAATTGTTGCAACCTGCAGAGTAGAACTCAGGGGCATATTTAAAATGATTTAAATATACCCCCAAATTCTAATAATGGCCTCCTCCTCCCCATAGCCATACCAATCCTCACCAAAAAGGGTCAAAGCATAGAAACGCAAACAAAACAAAAAAAGATGCAGGCCAACAATTGTAATTCTGGAAAATACCAATTGCACTAGCAAAAACCCGGCAATGCAATTCACATGTTCATCGCCGTGCTGTTGCTATTGGCAAAATGGGAACGATACAATTTTTAAATCGAAACGTGCTTAATAAAAAAGGGCCCTAATTACTTAATCTCCATCTAAGATAGTTTATTATATTCTTTTTTTAACAGAGTCCTTTGGCTAATCCAGTTGGCTAAAACTAAATCACATTTTGGCCAATAGGATTGTAAGCAGGCCCACCATGGTAAGGTAGACTCTATTAGGGCGGGTTAGGTGATGGGAGTGAGAGATGAATAGAGTATAGCGTTTTGGAGAGGGAAGAGGGGGATAGGTGGTCTTAAAGGGTTCCACTCTTACACCATCAAGTGCAAAGTCGGGGAACACAACGACCACCTGATAAATAATTGGGATCCAGCTGGTCCCCCTTAGGCCGGGTTCAATACTGGGATTGCAAAAGGCAAATCGCAATCACCTATGGAGTGTAATTGCATTTCTACCAAGCAATTGTGGCTCCATGTTACAGTGATTGCGTTTTTCTGTCTCATTCCAGAGAATGAGAATGGCTTCTAACTGCCAGCAAAATGTTGCGCGCAGTGCACTTTTGCGATATACGCACATCACAGGCACTGCAAGGATTTACCGCAGTGCTTTGCTGAATACCGGCTATCAGCAAAGAGCAGAAAAACTACTTATTAAAGCACCCCAAGTGTAAACTGGCCCTTAAGAGAACTTTATTGGTGATTACAAATTGTTGCAACCTGCAGAGTAGAACTCAGGGGCATATTTAAAATGATTTAAATATACCCCCAAATTCTAATAATGGCCTCCTCCTCCCCATAGCCATACCAATCCTCACCAAAAAGGGTCAAAGCATAGATACGCAAACAAAACAAAAAAAGATGCAGGCCAACAATTGTAATTCTGGATAATACCAATTGCACTAGCAAAAACCCGGCAATGCAATTCACATGTTCATCGCCGTGCTGTTGCTATTGGCAAAATGGGAACGATACAATTTTTAAATCGAAACGTGCTTAATAAAAAGGGCCCTAATTACTTAATCTCCATCTAAGATAGTTTATTATATTCTTTTTTTAACAGAGTCCTTTGGCTAATCCAGTTGGCTAAAACTAAATCACATTTTGGCCAATAGGATTGTAAGCCGGCCCACCAGGGTAAGGTAGACTCTATTAGGGCGGGTTAGGGAATAGGAGTGAGAGAGGAATAGGGGATAGCGTTTTGGAGAAGGAAGATGGGGATAGGTGGTCTTAAGGGGTACCACTCTTACACCATCAAGTGCAAAGTCGGGGAACACAGCGACCACCTGATAAATAATTGGGATCCAGCTGGTCCCCCTTAGGCCGGGTTCAACACTGGGATCGCAAAAGGCAAATCGCAATCGCCTATGGAGTGTAATTGCATATCTACCAAGCAATTGTGGCTCCATGTTACAGTGATTGCGTTTTTCAGTCTCATTCCAGAGAATGAGAATGGCGTTCTAACTGCCAGCAAAATGTTACACGCAGTGCACTTTTGCGATATACGCACATCACAGGCACTGCAAGGATTTACCGCAGTGCTTTGCTCAATACCGGCTATCAGCAAAGAGCAGAAAAACTACTTATAAAAGCACCCCAAGTGTGAACTGGCCCTTAAGAGAACTTTATTGGTGATTACAAATTGTTGCAACCTGCAATGTAGAACTCAGGGGCGTATTTAAAATGATTTAAATATACCCCCAAATTCTAATAATCGCCTCCTCCTCCCCATAGCCATACCAATCCTCACCAAAAAGGTACAAAGCATAGAACTGCAAACAAAACAAAAAAAGATGCAGGCCAACAATTGTAATTCTGGAAAATACCAATTGCACTAGCAAAAACCCGGCAATGCAATTCACATGTTCATCGCCGTGCTGTTGCTATTGGAAACATGTAAACGATACAATTTTTAAATCGAAACATGCTTAATAAAAAAGGGCGCTAATTAGTTAATCTCCATCTAAGATAGTTTATTATATTCTTGTTTTAACAGAGTCCTTTGGCTAATCCAGTTGGCTAAAACTAAATCACATTTTGGCCAATAGGATTGTAAGCCGGCCCACCATGGTAAGGTAGACTCTATTAGGGCGGGTTAGGTGATGGGAGTGAGAGAGGAATAGAGTATAGCGTTTTGGAGAGGGAAGAGGGGGATAGGTGGTCTTAAAGGGTTCCACTCTTACACCATCAAGTGCAAAGTCGGGGAACACAACGACCACCTGATAAATAATTGGGATCCAGCTGGTCCCCCTGAGGCCGGGTTCAATACTGGGATTGCAAAAGGCAAATCGCAATCACCTATGGAGTGTAATTGCATTTCTACCAAGCAATTGTGGCTCCATGTTACAGTGATTGCGTTTTTCTGTCTCATTTCAGAGAATGAGAATGGCTTCTAACTGCCAGCAAAATGTTGCACGCAGTGCACTTTTGCGATATACGCACATCACAGGCACTGCAAGGATTTACCGCAGTGCTTTGCTGAATACCGGCTATCAGCAAAGAGCAGAAAAACTACTTATTAAAGCACCCCAAGTGTAAACTGGCCCTTAAGAGAACTTTATTGGTGATTACAAATTGTTGCAACCTGCAGAGTAGAACTCAGGGGCATATTTAAAATGATTTAAATATACCCCCAAATTCTAATAATGGCCTCCTCCTCCCCATAGCCATACCAATCCTCACCAAAAAGGGTCAAAGCATAGATACGCAAACAAAACAAAAAAAGATGCAGGCCAACAATTGTAATTCTGGATAATACCAATTGCACTAGCAAAAACCCGGCAATGCAATTCACATGTTCATCGCCGTGCTGTTGCTATTGGCAAAATGGGAACGATACAATTTTTAAATCGAAACGTGCTTAATAAAAAGGGCCCTAATTACTTAATCTCCATCTAAGATAGTTTATTATATTCTTTTTTTAACAGAGTCCTTTGGCTAATCCAGTTGGCTAAAACTAAATCACATTTTGGCCAATAGGATTGTAAGCCGGCCCACCAGGGTAAGGTAGACTCTATTAGGGCGGGTTAGGGAATAGGAGTGAGAGAGGAATAGGGGATAGCGTTTTGGAGAAGGAAGATGGGGATAGGTGGTCTTAAGGGGTACCACTCTTACACCATCAAGTGCAAAGTCGGGGAACACAGCGACCACCTGATAAATAATTGGGATCCAGCTGGTCCCCCTTAGGCCGGGTTCAACACTGGGATCGCAAAAGGCAAATCGCAATCGCCTATGGAGTGTAATTGCATATCTACCAAGCAATTGTGGCTCCATTTTACAGTGATTGCGTTTTTCAGTCTCATTCCAGAGAATGAGAATGGCGTTCTAACTGCCAGCAAAATGTTACACGCAGTGCACTTTTGCGATATACGCACATCACAGGCACTGCAAGGATTTACCGCAGTGCTTTGCTCAATACCGGCTATCAGCAAAGAGCAGAAAAACTACTTATAAAAGCACCCCAAGTGTGAACTGGCCCTTAAGAGAACTTTATTGGTGATTACAAATTGTTGCAACCTGCAATGTAGAACTCAGGGGCGTATTTAAAATGATTTAAATATACCCCCAAATTCTAATAATCGCCTCCTCCTCCCCATAGCCATACCAATCCTCACCAAAAAGGTACAAAGCATAGAACTGCAAACAAAACAAAAAAAGATGCAGGCCAACAATTGTAATTCTGGAAAATACCAATTGCACTAGCAAAAACCCGGCAATGCAATTCACATGTTCATCGCCGTGCTGTTGCTATTGGAAACATGTAAACGATACAATTTTTAAATCGAAACATGCTTAATAAAAAAGGGCGCTAATTAGTTAATCTCCATCTAAGATAGTTTATTATATTCTTTTTTTAACAGAGTCCTTTGGCTAATCCAGTTGGCTAAAACTAAATCACATTTTGGCCAATAGGATTGTAAGCCGGCCCACCATGGTAAGGTAGACTCTATTAGGGCGGGTTAGGTGATGGGAGTGAGAGAGGAATAGAGTATAGCGTTTTGGAGAGGGAAGAGGGGGATAGGTGGTCTTAAAGGGTTCCACTCTTACACTATCAAGTGCAAAGTCGGGGAACACAACCACCACCTGATAAATAATTGGGATCCAGCTGGTCCCCCTGAGGCCGGGTTCAATACTGGGATTGCAAAAGGCAAATCGCAATCACCTATGGAGTGTAATTGCATTTCTACCAAGCAATTGTGGCTCCATGTTACAGTGATTGCGTTTTTCTGTCTCATTCCAGAGAATGAGAATGGCTTCTAACTGCCAGCAAAATGTTGCACGCAGTGCACTTTTGCGATATACGCACATCACAGGCACTGCAAGGATTTACCGCAGTGCTTTGCTGAATACCGGCTATCAGCAAAGAGCAGAAAAACTACTTATTAAAGCACCCCAAGTGTAAACTGGCCCTTAAGAGAACTTTATTGGTGATTACAAATTGTTGCAACCTGGAGAGTAGAACTCAGGGGCATATTTAAAATGATTTAAATATACCCCCAAATTCTAATAATGGCCTCCTCCTCCCCATAGCCATACCAATCCTCACCAAAAAGGGTCAAAGCATAGATACGCAAACAAAACAAAAAAAGATGCAGGCCAACAATTGTAATTCTGGATAATACCAATTGCACTAGCAAAAACCCGGCAATGCAATTCACATGTTCATCGCCGTGCTGTTGCTATTGGCAAAATGGGAACGATACAATTTTTAAATCGAAACGTGCTTAATAAAAAGGGCGCTAATTACTTAATCTCCATCTAAGATAGTTTATTATATTCTTTTTTTAACAGAGTCCTTTGGCTAATCCAGTTGGCTAAAACTAAATCACATTTTGGCCAATAGGATTGTAAGCCGGCCCACCAGGGTAAGGTAGACTCTATTAGGGCGGGTTAGGGAATAGGAGTGAGAGAGGAATAGGGGATAGCGTTTTGGAGAAGGAAGATGGGGATAGGTGGTCTTAAGGGGTACCACTCTTACACCATCAAGTGCAAAGTCGGGGAACACAGCGACCACCTGATAAATAATTGGGATCCAGCTGGTCCCCCTTAGGCCGGGTTCAACACTGGGATCGCAAAAGGCAAATCGCAATCGCCTATGGAGTGTAATTGCATATCTACCAAGCAATTGTGGCTCCATTTTACAGTGATTGCGTTTTTCAGTCTCATTCCAGAGAATGAGAATGGCGTTCTAACTGCCAGCAAAATGTTACACGCAGTGCACTTTTGCGATATACGCACATCACAGGCACTGCAAGGATTTACCGCAGTGCTTTGCTCAATACCGGCTATCAGCAAAGAGCAGAAAAACTACTTATAAAAGCACCCCAAGTGTGAACTGGCCCTTAAGAGAACTTTATTGGTGATTACAAATTGTTGCAACCTGCAATGTAGAACTCAGGGGCATATTTAAAATGATTTAAATATACCCCCAAATTCTAATAATCGCCTCCTCCTCCCCATAGCCATACCAATCCTCACCAAAAAGGTACAAAGCATAGAACTGCAAACAAAACAAAAAAAGATGCAGGCCAACAATTGTAATTCTGGAAAATACCAATTGCACTAGCAAAAACCCGGCAATGCAATTCACATGTTCATCGCCGTGCTGTTGCTATTGGAAACATGTAAACGATACAATTTTTAAATCGAAACATGCTTAATAAAAAAGGGCGCTAATTAGTTAATCTCCATCTAAGATAGTTTATTATATTCTTTTTTTAACAGAGTCCTTTGGCTAATCCAGTTGGCTAAAACTAAATCACATTTTGGCCAATAGGATTGTAAGCCGGCCCACCATGGTAAGGTAGACTCTATTAGGGCGGGTTAGGTGATGGGAGTGAGAGAGGAATAGAGTATAGCGTTTTGGAGAGGGAAGAGGGGGATAGGTGGTCTTAAAGGGTTCCACTCTTACACCATCAAGTGCAAAGTCGGGGAACACAACCACCACCTGATAAATAATTGGGATCCAGCTGGTCCCCCTGAGGCCGGGTTCAATACTGGGATTGCAAAAGGCAAATCGCAATCACCTATGGAGTGTAATTGCATTTCTACCAAGCAATTGTGGCTCCATGTTACAGTGATTGCGTTTTTCTGTCTCATTCCAGAGAATGAGAATGGCTTCTAACTGCCAGCAAAATGTTGCACGCAGTGCACTTTTGCGATATACGCACATCACAGGCACTGCAAGGATTTACCGCAGTGCTTTGCTGAATACCGGCTATCAGCAAAGAGCAGAAAAACTACTTATTAAAGCACCCCAAGTGTAACCTGGCCCTTAAGAGAACTTTATTGGTGATTACAAATTGTTGCAACCTGCAGAGTAGAACTCAGGGGCATATTTAAAATGATTTAAATATACCCCCAAATTCTAATAATGGCCTCCTCCTCCCCATAGCCATACCAATCCTCACCAAAAAGGGTCAAAGCATAGAAACGCAAACAAAACAAAAAAAGATGCAGGCCAACAATTGTAATTCTGGAAAATACCAATTGCACTAGCAAAAACCCGGCAATGCAATTCACATGTTCATCGCCGTGCTGTTGCTATTGGCAAAATGGGAACGATACAATCTTTAAATCGAAACGTGCTTAATAAAAAAGGGCCCTAATTACTTAATCTCCATCTAAGATAGTTTATTATATTCTTTTTTTAACAGAGTCCTTTGGCTAATCCAGTTGGCTAAAACTAAATCACATTTTGGCCAATAGGATTGTAAGCAGGCCCACCATGGTAAGGTAGACTCTATTAGGGCGGGTTAGGTGATGGGAGTGAGAGAGGAATAGAGTATAGCGTTTTGGAGAGGGAAGAGGGGGATAGGTGGTCTTAAAGGGTTCCACTCTTACACCATCAAGTGCAAAGTCGGGGAACACAACGACCACCTGATAAATAATTGGGATCCAGCTGGTGCCCCTTAGGCCGGGTTCAATACTGGGATTGCAAAAGGCAAATCGCAATCACCTATGGAGTGTAATTGCATTTCTACCAAGCAATTGTGGCTCCATGTTACAGTGATTGCGTTTTTCTGTCTCATTCCAGAGAATGAGAATGGCTTCTAACTGCCAGCAAAATGTTGCACGCAGTGCACCTTTGCGATATACGCACATCACAGGCACTGCAAGGATTTACCGCAGTGCTTTGCTGAATACCGGCTATCAGCAAAGAGCAGAAAAACTACTTATTAAAGCACCCCAAGTGTAAACTGGCCCTTAAGAGAACTTTATTGGTGATTACAAATTGTTGCAACCTGCAGAGTAGAACTCAGGGGCATATTTAAAATGATTTAAATATACCCCCAAATTCTAATAATGGCCTCCTCCTCCCCATAGCCATACCAATCCTCACCAAAAAGAGTCAAAGCATAGATACGCAAACAAAACAAAAAAAGATGCAGGCCAACAATTGTAATTCTGGATAATACCAATTGCACTAGCAAAAACCCGGCAATGCAATTCACATGTTCATCGCCGTGCTGTTGCTATTGGCAAAATGGGAACGATACAATTTTTAAATCGAAACGTGCTTAATAAAAAGGGCCCTAATTACTTAATCTCCATCTAAGATAGTTTATTATATTCTTTTTTTAACAGAGTCCTTTGGCTAATCCAGTTGGCTAAAACTAAATCACATTTTGGCCAATAGGATTGTAAGCCGGCCCACCATGGTAAGGTAGACTCTATTAGGGCGGGTTAGGGAATAGGAGTGAGAGAGGAATAGGGGATAGCGTTTTGGAGAAGGAAGATGGGGATAGGTGGTCTTAAGGGGTACCACTCTTACACCATCAAGTGCAAAGTCGGGGAACACAGCGACCACCTGATAAATAATTGGGATCCAGCTGGTCCCCCTTAGGCCGGGTTCAACACTGGGATCGCAAAAGGCAAATCGCAATCGCCTATGGAGTGTAATTGCATATCTACCAAGCAATTGTGGCTCCATGTTACAGTGATTGCGTTTTTCAGTCTCATTCCAGAGAATGAGAATGGCGTTCTAACTGCCAGCAAAATGTTACACGCAGTGCACTTTTGCGATATACGCACATCACAGGCACTGCAAGGATTTACCGCAGTGCTTTGCTCAATACCGGCTATCAGCAAAGAGCAGAAAAACTACTTATAAAAGCACCCCAAGTGTGAACTGGCCCTTAAGAGAACTTTATTGGTGATTACAAATTGTTGCAACCTGCAATGTAGAACTCAGGGGCGTATTTAAAATGATTTAAATATACCCCCAAATTCTAATAATCGCCTCCTCCTCCCCATAGCCATACCAATCCTCACCAAAAAGGTACAAAGCATAGAACTGCAAACAAA
The DNA here is from genome assembly GCF_040937935.1 of Hyperolius riggenbachi. NCBI lineage: Eukaryota > Metazoa > Chordata > Amphibia > Anura > Hyperoliidae > Hyperolius > Hyperolius riggenbachi. The sequence goes on along the minus strand of NC_090654.1, from coordinate 68,847,253 downwards.
ACAAAAAAAGATGCAGGCCAACAATTGTAATTCTGGAAAATACCAATTGCACTAGCAAAAACCCGGCAATGCAATTCACATGTTCATCGCCGTGCTGTTGCTATTGGAAACATGTAAACGATACAATTTTTAAATCGAAACATGCTTAATAAAAAAGGGCGCTAATTAGTTAATCTCCATCTAAGATAGTTTATTATATTCTTTTTTTAACAGAGTCCTTTGGCTAATCCAGTTGGCTAAAACTAAATCACATTTTGGCCAATAGGATTGTAAGCCGGCCCACCATGGTAAGGTAGACTCTATTAGGGCGGGTTAGGTGATGGGAGTGAGAGAGGAATAGAGTATAGCGTTTTGGAGAGGGAAGAGGGGGATAGGTGGTCTTAAAGGGTTCCACTCTTACACCATCAAGTGCAAAGTCGGGGAACACAACGACCACCTGATAAATAATTGGGATCCAGCTGGTCCCCCTGAGGCCGGGTTCAATACTGGGATTGCAAAAGGCAAATCGCAATCACCTATGGAGTGTAATTGCATTTCTACCAAGCAATTGTGGCTCCATGTTACAGTGATTGCGTTTTTCTGTCTCATTCCAGAGAATGAGAATGGCTTCTAACTGCCAGCAAAATGTTGCACGCAGTGCACTTTTGCGATATACGCACATCACAGGCACTGCAAGGATTTACCGCAGTGCTTTGCTGAATACCGGCTATCAGCAAAGAGCAGAAAAAACTACTTATTAAAGCACCCCAAGTGTAAACTGGCCCTTAAGAGAACTTTATTGGTGATTACAAATTGTTGCAACCTGCAGAGTAGAACTCAGGGGCATATTTAAAATGATTTAAATATACCCCCAAATTCTAATAATGGCCTCCTCCTCCCCATAGCCATACCAATCCTCACCAAAAAGGGTCAAAGCATAGATACGCAAACAAAACAAAAAAAGATGCAGGCCAACAATTGTAATTCTGGATAATACCAATTGCACTAGCAAAAACCCGGCAATGCAATTCACATGTTCATCGCCGTGCTGTTGCTATTGGCAAAATGGGAACGATACAATTTTTAAATCGAAACGTGCTTAATAAAAAGGGCCCTAATTACTTAATCTCCATCTAAGATAGTTTATTATATTCTTTTTTTAACAGAGTCCTTTGGCTAATCCAGTTGGCTAAAACTAAATCACATTTTGGCCAATAGGATTGTAAGCCGGCCCACCAGGGTAAGGTAGACTCTATTAGGGCGGGTTAGGGAATAGGAGTGAGAGAGGAATAGGGGATAGCGTTTTGGAGAAGGAAGATGGGGATAGGTGGTCTTAAGGGGTACCACTCTTACACCATCAAGTGCAAAGTCGGGGAACACAGCGACCACCTGATAAATAATTGGGATCCAGCTGGTCCCCCTTAGGCCGGGTTCAACACTGGGATCGCAAAAGGCAAATCGCAATCGCCTATGGAGTGTAATTGCATATCTACCAAGCAATTGTGGCTCCATTTTACAGTGATTGCGTTTTTCAGTCTCATTCCAGAGAATGAGAATGGCGTTCTAACTGCCAGCAAAATGTTACACGCAGTGCACTTTTGCGATATACGCACATCACAGGCACTGCAAGGATTTACCGCAGTGCTTTGCTCAATACCGGCTATCAGCAAAGAGCAGAAAAACTACTTATAAAAGCACCCCAAGTGTGAACTGGCCCTTAAGAGAACTTTATTGGTGATTACAAATTGTTGCAACCTGCAATGTAGAACTCAGGGGCGTATTTAAAATGATTTAAATATACCCCCAAATTCTAATAATCGCCTCCTCCTCCCCATAGCCATACCAATCCTCACCAAAAAGGTACAAAGCATAGAACTGCAAACAAAACAAAAAAAGATGCAGGCCAACAATTGTAATTCTGGAAAATACCAATTGCACTAGCAAAAACCTGGCAATGCAATTCACATGTTCATCGCCGTGCTGTTGCTATTGGAAACATGTAAACGATACAATTTTTAAATCGAAACATGCTTAATAAAAAAGGGCGCTAATTAGTTAATCTCCATCTAAGATAGTTTATTATATTCTTTTTTTAACAGAGTCCTTTGGCTAATCCAGTTGGCTAAAACTAAATCACATTTTGGCCAATAGGATTGTAAGCCGGCCCACCATGGTAAGGTAGACTCTATTAGGGCGGGTTAGGTGATGGGAGTGAGAGAGGAATAGAGTATAGCGTTTTGGAGAGGGAAGAGGGGGATAGGTGGTCTTAAAGGGTTCCACTCTTACACCATCAAGTGCAAAGTCGGGGAACACAACCACCACCTGATAAATAATTGGGATCCAGCTGGTCCCCCTGAGGCCGGGTTCAATACTGGGATTGCAAAAGGCAAATCGCAATCACCTATGGAGTGTAATTGCATTTCTACCAAGCAATTGTGGCTCCATGTTACAGTGATTGCGTTTTTCTGTCTCATTCCAGAGAATGAGAATGGCTTCTAACTGCCAGCAAAATGTTGCACGCAGTGCACTTTTGCGATATACGCACATCACAGGCACTGCAAGGATTTACCGCAGTGCTTTGCTGAATACCGGCTATCAGCAAAGAGCAGAAAAACTACTTATTAAAGCACCCCAAGTGTAAACTGGCCCTTAAGAGAACTTTATTGGTGATTACAAATTGTTGCAACCTGCAGAGTAGAACTCAGGGGCATATTTAAAATGATTTAAATATACCCCCAAATTCTAATAATGGCCTCCTCCTCCCCATAGCCATACCAATCCTCACCAAAAAGGGTCAAAGCATAGAAACGCAAACAAAACAAAAAAAGATGCAGGCCAACAATTGTAATTCTGGAAAATACCAATTGCACTAGCAAAAACCCGGCAATGCAATTCACATGTTCATCGCCGTGCTGTTGCTATTGGCAAAATGGGAACGATACAATTTTTAAATCGAAACGTGCTTAATAAAAAAGGGCCCTAATTACTTAATCTCCATCTAAGATAGTTTATTATATTCTTTTTTTAACAGAGTCCTTTGGCTAATCCAGTTGGCTAAAACTAAATCACATTTTGGCCAATAGGATTGTAAGCAGGCCCACCATGGTAAGGTAGACTCTATTAGGGCGGGTTAGGTGATGGGAGTGAGAGAGGAATAGAGTATAGCGTTTTGGAGAGGGAAGAGGGGGATAGGTGGTCTTAAAGGGTTCCACTCTTACACCATCAAGTGCAAAGTCGGGGAACACAACGACCACCTGATAAATAATTGGGATCCAGCTGGTCCCCCTTAGGCCGGGTTCAATACTGGGATTGCAAAAGGCAAATCGCAATCACCTATGGAGTGTAATTGCATTTCTACCAAGCAATTGTGGCTCCATGTTACAGTGATTGCGTTTTTCTGTCTCATTCCAGAGAATGAGAATGGCTTCTAACTGCCAGCAAAATGTTGCACGCAGTGCACTTTTGCGATATACGCACATCACAGGCACTGCAAGGATTTACCGCAGTGCTTTGCTGAATACCGGCTATCAGCAAAGAGCAGAAAAACTACTTATTAAAGCACCCCAAGTGTAAACTGGCCCTTAAGAGAACTTTATTGGTGATTACAAATTGTTGCAACCTGCAGAGTAGAACTCAGGGGCATATTTAAAATGATTTAAATATACCCCCAAATTCTAATAATGGCCTCCTCCTCCCCATAGCCATACCAATCCTCACCAAAAAGGGTGAAAGCATAGATACGCAAACAAAACAAAAAAAGATGCAGGCCAACAATTGTAATTCTGGATAATACCAATTGCACTAGCAAAAACCCGGCAATGCAATTCACATGTTCATCGCCGTGCTGTTGCTATTGGCAAAATGGGAACGATACAATTTTTAAATCGAAACGTGCTTAATAAAAAGGGCGCTAATTACTTAATCTCCATCTAAGATAGTTTATTATATTCTTTTTTTAACAGAGTCCTTTGGCTAATCCAGTTGGCTAAAACTAAATCACATTTTGGCCAATAGGATTGTAAGCCGGCCCACCAGGGTAAGGTAGACTCTATTAGGGCGGGTTAGGGAATAGGAGTGAGAGAGGAATAGGGGATAGCGTTTTGGAGAAGGAAGATGGGGATAGGTGGTCTTAAGGGGTACCACTCTTACACCATCAAGTGCAAAGTCGGGGAACACAGCGACCACCTGATAAATAATTGGGATCCAGCTGGTCCCCCTTAGGCCGGGTTCAACACTGGGATCGCAAAAGGCAAATCGCAATCGCCTATGGAGTGTAATTGCATATCTACCAAGCAATTGTGGCTCCATTTTACAGTGATTGCGTTTTTCAGTCTCATTCCAGAGAATGAGAATGGCGTTCTAACTGCCAGCAAAATGTTACACGCAGTGCACTTTTGCGATATACGCACATCACAGGCACTGCAAGGATTTACCGCAGTGCTTTGCTCAATACCGGCTATCAGCAAAGAGCAGAAAAACTACTTATAAAAGCACCCCAAGTGTGAACTGGCCCTTAAGAGAACTTTATTGGTGATTACAAATTGTTGCAACCTGCAATGTAGAACTCAGGGGCGTATTTAAAATGATTTAAATATACCCCCAAATTCTAATAATCGCCTCCTCCTCCCCATAGCCATACGAATCCTCACCAAAAAGGTACAAAGCATAGAACTGCAAACAAAACAAAAAAAGATGCAGGCCAACAATTGTAATTCTGGAAAATACCAATTGCACTAGCAAAAACCCGGCAATGCAATTCACATGTTCATCGCCGTGCTGTTGCTATTGGAAACATGTAAACGATACAATTTTTAAATCGAAACATGCTTAATAAAAAAGGGCGCTAATTAGTTAATCTCCATCTAAGATAGTTTATTATATTCTTTTTTTAACAGAGTCCTTTGGCTAATCCAGTTGGCTAAAACTAAATCACATTTTGGCCAATAGGATTGTAAGCCGGCCCACCATGGTAAGGTAGACTCTATTAGGGCGGGTTAGGTGATGGGAGTGAGAGAGGAATAGAGTATAGCGTTTTGGAGAGGGAAGAGGGGGATAGGTGGTCTTAAAGGGTTCCACTCTTACACCATCAAGTGCAAAGTCGGGGAACACAACCACCACCTGATAAATAATTGGGATCCAGCTGGTCCCCCTGAGGCCGGGTTCAATACTGGGATTGCAAAAGGCAAATCGCAATCACCTATGGAGTGTAATTGCATTTCTACCAAGCAATTGTGGCTCCATGTTACAGTGATTGCGTTTTTCTGTCTCATTCCAGAGAATGAGAATGGCTTCTAACTGCCAGCAAAATGTTGCACGCAGTGCACTTTTGCGATATACGCACATCATAGGCACTGCAAGGATTTACCGCAGTGCTTTGCTGAATACCGGCTATCAGCAAAGAGCAGAAAAACTACTTATTAAAGCACCCCAAGTGTAAACTGGCCCTTAAGAGAACTTTATTGGTGATTACAAATTGTTGCAACCTGCAGAGTAGAACTCAGGGGCATATTTAAAATGATTTAAATATACCCCCAAATTCTAATAATGGCCTCCTTCTCCCCATAGCCATACCAATCCTCACCAAAAAGGGTCAAAGCATAGAAACGCAAACAAAACAAAAAAAGATGCAGGCCAACAATTGTAATTCTGGAAAATACCAATTGCACTAGCAAAAACCCGGCAATGCAATTCACATGTTCATCGCCGTGCTGTTGCTATTGGCAAAATGGGAACGATACAATTTTTAAATCGAAACGTGCTTAATAAAAAGGGCCCTAATTACTTAATCTCCATCTAAGATAGTTTATTATATTCTTTTTTTAACAGAGTCCTTTGGCTAATCCAGTTGGCTAAAACTAAATCACATTTTGGCCAATAGGATTGTAAGCAGGCCCACCATGGTAAGGTAGACTCTATTAGGGCGGGTTAGGTGATGGGAGTGAGAGAGGAATAGAGTATAGCGTTTTGGAGAGGGAAGAGGGGGATAGGTGGTCTTAAAGGGTTCCACTCTTACACCATCAAGTGCAAAGTCGGGGAACACAACGACCACCTGATAAATAATTGGGATCCAGCTGGTCCCCCTTAGGCCGGGTTCAATACTGGGATTGCAAAAGGCAAATCGCAATCACCTATGGAGTGTAATTGCATTTCTACCAAGCAATTGTGGCTCCATGTTACAGTGATTGCGTTTTTCTGTCTCATTCCAGAGAATGAGAATGGCTTCTAACTGCCAGCAAAATGTTGCACGCAGTGCACTTTTGCGATATACGCACATCACAGGCACTGCAAGGATTTACCGCAGTGCTTTGCTGAATACCGGCTATCAGCAAAGAGCAGAAAAACTACTTATTAAAGCACCCCAAGTGTAAACTGGCCCTTAAGAGAACTTTATTGGTGATTACAAATTGTTGCAACCTGCAGAGTAGAACTCAGGGGCATATTTAAAATGATTTAAATATACCCCCAAATTCTAATAATGGCCTCCTCCTCCCCATAGCCATACCAATCCTCACCAAAAAGGGTCAAAGCATAGAAACGCAAACAAAACAAAAAAAGATGCAGGCCAACAATTGTAATTCTGGATAATACCAATTGCACTAGCAAAAACCCGGCAATGCAATTCACATGTTCATCGCCGTGCTGTTGCTATTGGCAAAATGGGAACGATACAATTTTTAAATCGAAACGTGCTTAATAAAAAGGGCCCTAATTACTTAATCTCCATCTAAGATAGTTTATTATATTCTTTTTTTAACAGAGTCCTTTGGCTAATCCAGTTGGCTAAAACTAAATCACATTTTGGCCAATAGGATTGTAAGCCGGCCCACCATGGTAAGGTAGACTCTATTAGGGCGGGTTAGGGAATAGGAGTGAGAGAGGAATAGGGGATAGCGTTTTGGAGAAGGAAGATGGGGATAGGTGGTCTTAAGGGGTACCACTCTTACACCATCAAGTGCAAAGTCGGGGAACACAGCGACCACCTGATAAATAATTGGGATCCAGCTGGTCCCCCTTAGGCCGGGTTCAACACTGGGATCGCAAAAGGCAAATCGCAATCGCCTATGGAGTGTAATTGCATATCTACCAAGCAATTGTGGCTCCATGTTACAGTGATTGCGTTTTTCAGTCTCATTCCAGAGAATGAGAATGGCGTTCTAACTGCCAGCAAAATGTTACACGCAGTGCACTTTTGCGATATACGCACATCACAGGCACTGCAAGGATTTACCGCAGTGCTTTGTTCAATACCGGCTATCAGCAAAGAGCAGAAAAACTACTTATAAAAGCACCCCAAGTGTGAACTGGCCCTTAAGAGAACTTTATTGGTGATTACAAATTGTTGCAACCTGCAATGTAGAACTCAGGGGCGTATTTAAAATGATTTAAATATACCCCCAAATTCTAATAATCGCCTCCTCCTCCCCATAGCCATACCAATCCTCACCAAAAAGGTACAAAGCATAGAACTGCAAACAAAACAAAAAAAGATGCAGGCCAACAATTGTAATTCTGGAAAATACCAATTGCACTAGCAAAAACCCTGCAATGCAATTCACATGTTCATCGCCGTGCTGTTGCTATTGGAAACATGTAAACGATACAATTTTTAAATCGAAACATGCTTAATAAAAAAGGGCGCTAATTACTTAATCTCCATCTAAGATAGTTTATTATATTCTTTTTTTAACAGAGTCCTTTGGCTAATCCAGTTGGCTAAAACTAAATCACATTTTGGCCAATAGGATTGTAAGCCGGCCCACCATGGTAAGGTAGACTCTATTAGGGCGGGTTAGGTGATGGGAGTGAGAGAGGAATAGAGTATAGCGTTTTGGAGAGGGAAGAGGGGGATAGGTGGTCTTAAAGGGTTCCACTCTTACACCATCAAGTGCAAAGTCGGGGAACACAACCACCACCTGATAAATAATTGGGATCCAGCTGGTCCCCCTGAGGCCGGGTTCAATACTGGGATTGCAAATGGCAAATCGCAATCACCTATGGAGTGTAATTGCATTTCTACCAAGCAATTGTGGCTCCATGTTACAGTGATTGCGTTTTTCTGTCTCATTCCAGAGAATGAGAATGGCTTCTAACTGCCAGCAAAATGTTGCACGCAGTGCACTTTTGCGATATACGCACATCACAGGCACTGCAAGGATTTACCGCAGTGCTTTGCTGAATACCGGCTATCAGCAAAGAGCAGAAAAACTACTTATTAAAGCACCCCAAGTGTAAACTGGCCCTTAAGAGAACTTTATTGGTGATTACAAATTGTTGCAACCTGCAGAGTAGAACTCAGGGGCATATTTAAAATGATTTAAATATACCCCCAAATTCTAATAATGGCCTCCTCCTCCCCATAGCCATACCAATCCTCACCAAAAAGGGTCAAAGCATAGAAACGCAAACAAAACAAAAAAAGATGCAGGCCAACAATTGTAATTCTGGAAAATACCAATTGCACTAGCAAAAACCCGGCAATGCAATTCACATGTTCATCGCCGTGCTGTTGCTATTGGCAAAATGGGAACGATACAATTTTTAAATCGAAACGTGCTTAATAAAAAAGGGCCCTAATTACTTAATCTCCATCTAAGATAGTTTATTATATTCTTTTTTTAACAGAGTCCTTTGGCTAATCCAGTTGGCTAAAACTAAATCACATTTTGGCCAATAGGATTGTAAGCAGGCCCACCATGGTAAGGTAGACTCTATTAGGGCGGGTTAGGTGATGGGAGTGAGAGAGGAATAGAGTATAGCGTTTTGGAGAGGGAAGAGGGGGATAGGTGGTCTTAAAGGGTTCCACTCTTACACCATCAAGTGCAAAGTCGGGGAACACAACGACCACCTGATAAATAATTGGGATCTAGCTGGTCCCCCTTAGGCCGGGTTCAATACTGGGATTGCAAAAGGCAAATCGCAATCACCTATGGAGTGTAATTGCATTTCTACCAAGCAATTGTGGCTCCATGTTACAGTGATTGCGTTTTTCTGTCTCATTCCAGAGAATGAGAATGGCTTCTAACTGCCAGCAAAATGTTGCACGCAGTGCACTTTTGCGATATACGCACATCACAGGCACTGCAAGGATTTACCGCAGTGCTTTGCTGAATACCGGCTATCAGCAAAGAGCAGAAAAACTACTTATTAAAGCACCCCAAGTGTAAACTGGCCCTTAAGAGAACTTTATTGGTGATTACAAATTGTTGCAACCTGCAGAGTAGAACTCAGGGGCATATTTAAAATGATTTAAATATACCCCCAAATTCTAATAATGGCCTCCTCCTCCCCATAGCCATACCAATCCTCACCAAAAAGGGTCAAAGCATAGAAACGCAAACAAAACAAAAAAAGATGCAGGCGAACAATTGTAATTCTGGATAATACCAATTGCACTAGCAAAAACCCGGCAATGCAATTCACATGTTCATCGCCGTGCTGTTGCTATTGGCAAAATTAGAACGATACAATTTTTAAATCGAAACGTGCTTAATAAAAAGGGCCCTGATTACTTAATCTCCATCTAAGATAGTTTATTATATTCTTTTTTTAACAGAGTCCTTTGGCTAATCCAGTTGGCTAAAACTAAATCACATTTTGGCCAATAGGATTGTAAGCTGGCCCACCATGGTAAGGTAGACTCTATTAGGGCGGGTTAGGGAATAGGAGTGAGAGAGGAATAGGGGTTAGCGTTTTGGAGAAGGAAGATGGGGATAGGTGGTCTTAAGGGGTACCACTCTTACACCATCAAGTGCAAAGTCGGGGAACACAGCGACCACCTGATAAATAATTGGGATCCAGCTGGTCCCCCTTAGGCCGGGTTCAACACTGGGATCGCAAAAGGCAAATCGCAATCGCCTATGGAGTGTAATTGCATATCTACCAAGCAATTGTGGCTCCATGTTACAGTGATTGCGTTTTTCAGTCTCATTCCAGAGAATGAGAATGGCGTTCTAACTGCCAGCAAAATGTTACACGCAGTGCACTTTTGCGATATACGCACATCACAGGCACTGCAAGGATTTACCGCAGTGCTTTGCTCAATACCGGCTATCAGCAAAGAGCAGAAAAACTACTTATAAAAGCACCCCAAGTGTGAACTGGCCCTTAAGAGAACTTTATTGGTGATTACAAATTGTTGCAACCTGCAATGTAGAACTCAGGGGCGTATTTAAAATGATTTAAATATACCCCCAAATTCTAATAATCGCCTCCTCCTCCCCATAGCCATACCAATCCTCACCAAAAAGGTACAAAGCATAGAACTGCAAACAAAACAAAAAAAAGATGCAGGCCAACAATTGTAATTCTGGAAAATACCAATTGCACTAGCAAAAACCCGGCAATGCAATTCACATGTTCATCGCCGTGCTGTTGCTATTGGAAAAATGTAAACGATACAATTTTTAAATCGAAACATGCTTAATAAAAAAGGGCGCTAATTAGTTAATCTCCATCTAACATAGTTTATTATATTCTATTTTTAACAGAGTCCTTTGGCTAATCCAGTTGGCTAAAACTAAATCGCATTTTGGCCAATAGGATTGTAAGCTGGCCCACCATGGTAAGGTAGACTCTATTAGGGCGGGTTAGGTGATGGGAGTGAGAGAGGAATAGAGTATAGCGTTTTGGAGAGGGAAGAGGGGGATAGGTGGTCTTAAAGGGTTCCACTCTTACACCATCAAGTGCAAAGTCGGGGAACACAACGACCACCTGATAAATAATTGGGATCCAGCTGGTCCCCCTGAGGCCGGGTTCAATACTGGGATTGCAAAAGGCAAATCGCAATCACCTATGGAGTGTAATTGCATTTCTACCAAGCAATTGTGGCTCCATGTTACAGTGATTGCGTTTTTCTGTCTCATTCCAGAGAATGAGAATGGCTTCTAACTGCCAGCAAAATGTTGCACGCAGTGCACTTTTGCGATATACGCACATCACAGGCACTGCAAGGATTTACCGCAGTGCTTTGCTGAATACCGGCTATCAGCAAAGAGCAGAAAAACTACTTATTAAAGCACCCCAAGTGTAAACTGGCCCTTAAGAGAACTTTATTGGTGATTACAAATTGTTGCAACCTGCAGAGTAGAACTCAGGGGCATATTTAAAATGGTGATTACAAATTGTTGGAAAAGTGTACAGCGCTCACTCTGTGCACTAAAACGCAGGAGTTATACCGTAGAACCTACATCAATTGCTATACCACAAACTAGCATAAACACAGGCTAAAGTGTGCAAAAAAGTCTATGTGACTTGGAGAACAGTTCAATAGGCAATAGACCATCAAAGTCCACTCCACAGGATCGGTGTAATATGCTACCACCAGGGTATATGTTTCTAGGCACCTCCGCAGTAATTAGTATACAGTAATACTCTCACCGATGTTTAGGGGCTGGTACCAAAGATGCCAGCAATCTCGCTTTTTATATATATCTCCCCGCTGTTTCGACGACCTTCTTCCTGTAAATTACTCAAAGAAACAAGGGGGGGTACATAGCGTAAACCAGTTTGGATATCAGTATATCAGCAGACCCTCCACCAGTGCTGTAAAGCCAGTGCTGTTAAACATTCATATGGCACCCTTTGAGGTTTTGATGTATCCACATGCAGCCCGTGACACCACAAAGACTCAAAATGCGCTCACCAGATTCCTATGCTGACCCTTTATAGACCAGCTGAAGCGCTTGTGATGCCGGCTGCTGCTTTGTTTACCCTCGTGCCGTGGTTGTATTCCTTAAGAGACTCAGAAACGAAAGCTCCCATAGCATAATTCCATTTAATATACTTGTAGACACATAAAAGTTACACTCACATTTGTAAAAACGATTTTCAGTCTCATTCCAGAGAATGAGAATGGCGTTCTAACTGCCAGCAAAATGTTACACGCAGTGCACTTTTGCGATATACGCACATCACAGGCACTGCAAGGATTTACCGCAGTGCTTTGCTCAATACCGGCTATCAGCAAAGAGCAGAAAAACTACTTATAAAAGCACCCCAAGTGTAAACTGGCCCTTAAGAGAACTTTATTGGTGATTACAAATTGTTGCAACCTGCAGAGTAGAACTCAGGGGCATATTTAAAATGATTTAAATATACCCCCAAATTCTAATAATGGCCTCCTCCTCCCCATAGCCATACCAATCCTCACCAAAAAGGGTCAAAGCATAGAAATGCAAACAAAACAAAAAAAGATGCAGGCCAACAATTGTAATTCTGGAAAATACCAATTGCACTAGCAAAAACCCGGCAATGCAATTCACATGTTCATCGTCGTGCTGTTGCTATTGGCAAAATGGGAACGATACAATTTTTAAATCGAAACGTGCTTAATAAAAAAGGGCCCTAATTACTTAATCTCCATCTAAGATAGTTTATTATATTCTTTTTTTAACAGAGCCCTTTGGCTAATCCAGTTGGCTAAAACTAAATCACATTTTGGCCAATAGGATTGTAAGCCGGCCCACCATGGTAAGGTAGACTGTATTAGGGCGGGTTAGGGAATAGGAGTGAGAGAGGAATAGGGGATAGCATTTTGGAGAAGGAAGATGGGGATAGGTGGTCTTAAGGGGTACCACTCTTACACCATCAAGTGCAAAGTCGGGGAACACAGCGACCACCTGATAAATAATTGGGATCCAGCTGGTCCCCCTTAGGCCGGGTTCAACACTGGGATCGCAAAAGGCAAATCGCAATCACCTATGGAGTGTAATTGCATTTCTACCAAGCAATTGTGGCTCCATGTTACAGTGATTGCGTTTTTCTGTCTCATTCCAGAGAATGAGAATGGCTTCTAACTGCCAGCAAAATGTTACACGCAGTGCACTTTTGCGATATACGCACATCACAGGCACTGCAAGGATTTACCGCAGTGCTTTGCTCAATACCGGCTATCAGCAAAGAGCAGAAAAACTACTTATAAAAGCACCCCAAGTGTAAACTGGCCCTTAAGAGAACTTTATTGGTGATTACAAATTGTTGCAACCTGCAGAGTAGAACTCAGGGGCATATTTAAAATGATTTAAATATACCCCCAAATTCTAATAATGGCCTCCTCCTCCCCATAGCCATACCAATCCTCACCAAAAAGGGTCAAAGCATAGAAACGCAAACAAAACAAAAAAAGATGCAGGCCAACAATTGTAATTCTGGAAAATACCAATTGCACTAGCAAAAACCCAGCAATGCAATTCACATGTTCATCGTCGTGCTGTTGCTATTGGCAAAATGGGAACGATACAATTTTTAAATCGAAACGTGCTTAATAAAAAGGGCCCTAATTACTTAATCTCCATCTAAGATAGTTTATTATATTCTTTTTTTAACAGAGTCCTTTGGCTAATCCAGTTGGCTAAAACTAAATCACATTTTGGCCAATAGGATTGTAAGCCGGCCCACCATGGTAAGGTAGACTCTATTAGGGCGGGTTAGGGAATAGGAGTGAGAGAGGAATAGAGTATAGCGTTTTGGAGAGGGAAGAGGGGGATAGGTGGTCTTAAAGGGTTCCACTCTTACACCATCAAGTGCAAAGTCGGGGAACACAACGACCACCTGATAAATAATTGGGATCTAGCTGGTCCCCCTTAGGCCGGGTTCAATACTGGGATTGCAAAAGGCAAATCGCAATCACCTATGGAGTGTAATTGCATTTCTACCAAGCAATTGTGGCTCCATGTTACAGTGATTGCGTTTTTCTGTCTCATTCCAGAGAATGAGAATGGCTTCTAACTGCCAGCAAAATGTTGCACGCAGTGCACTTTTGCGATATACGCACATCACAGGCACTGCAAGGATTTACCGCAGTGCTTTGCTGAATACCGGCTATCAGCAAAAAGAAGAAATACTACTTATTAAAGCACCCCAAGTGTAAACTGGCCCTTAAGAGAACTTTATTGGTGATTACAAATTGTTGCAACCTGCAGAGTAGAACTCAGGGGCATATTTAAAATGATTTAAATATACCCCCAAATTCTAATAATGGCCTCCTCCTCCCCATAGCCATACCAATCCTCACCAAAAAGGGTCAAAGCATAGAAACGCAAACAAAACAAAAAAAGATGCAGGCCAACAATTGTAATTCTGGATAATACCAATTGCACTAGCAAAAACCCGGCAATGCAATTCACATGTTCATCGCCGTGCTGTTGCTATTGGAAACATGTAAACGATACAATTTTTAAATCGAAACATGCTTAATAAAAAAGGGCGCTAATTACTTAATCTCCATCTAAGATAGTTTATTATATTCTTTTTTTAACAGAGTCCTTTGGCTAATCCAGTTGGCTAAAACTAAATCACATTTTGGCCAATAGGATTGTAAGCCGGCCCACCATGGTAAGGTAGACTCTATTAGGGCGGGTTAGGTGATGGGAGTGAGAGAGGAATAGAGTATAGCGTTTTGGAGAGGGAAGAGGGGGATAGGTGGTCTTAAAGGGTTCCACTCTTACACCATCAAGTGCAAAGTCGGGGAACACAACCACCACCTGATAAATAATTGGGATCCAGCTGGTCCCCCTGAGGCCGGGTTCAATACTGGGATTGCAAATGGCAAATCGCAATCACCTATGGAGTGTAATTGCATTTCTACCAAGCAATTGTGGCTCCATGTTACAGTGATTGCGTTTTTCTGTCTCATTCCAGAGAATGAGAATGGCTTCTAACTGCCAGCAAAATGTTGCACGCAGTGCACTTTTGCGATATACGCACATCACAGGCACTGCAAGGATTTACCGCAGTGCTTTGCTGAATACCGGCTATCAGCAAAGAGCAGAAAAACTACTTATTAAAGCACCCCAAGTGTAAACTGGCCCTTAAGAGAACTTTATTGGTGATTACAAATTGTTGCAACCTGCAGAGTAGAACTCAGGGGCATATTTAAAATGATTTAAATATACCCCCAAATTCTAATAATGGCCTCCTCCTCCCCATAGCCATACCAATCCTCACCAAAAAGGGTCAAAGCATAGAAACGCAAACAAAACAAAAAAAGATGCAGGCCAACAATTGTAATTCTGGAAAATACCAATTGCACTAGCAAAAACCCGGCAATGCAATTCACATGTTCATCGCCGTGCTGTTGCTATTGGCAAAATGGGAACGATACAATTTTTAAATCGAAACGTGCTTAATAAAAAAGGGCCCTAATTACTTAATCTCCATCTAAGATAGTTTATTATATTCTTTTTTTAACAGAGTCCTTTGGCTAATCCAGTTGGCTAAAACTAAATCACATTTTGGCCAATAGGATTGTAAGCAGGCCCACCATGGTAAGGTAGACTCTATTAGGGCGGGTTAGGTGATGGGAGTGAGAGAGGAATAGAGTATAGCGTTTTGGAGAGGGAAGAGGGGGATAGGTGGTCTTAAAGGGTTCCACTCTTACACCATCAAGTGCAAAGTCGGGGAACACAACGACCACCTGATAAATAATTGGGATCTAGCTGGTCCCCCTTAGGCCGGGTTCAATACTGGGATTGCAAAAGGCAAATCGCAATCACCTATGGAGTGTAATTGCATTTCTACCAAGCAATTGTGGCTCCATGTTACAGTGATTGCGTTTTTCTGTCTCATTCCAGAGAATGAGAATGGCTTCTAACTGCCAGCAAAATGTTGCACGCAGTGCACTTTTGCGATATACGCACATCACAGGCACTGCAAGGATTTACCGCAGTGCTTTGCTGAATACCGGCTATCAGCAAAGAGCAGAAAAACTACTTATTAAAGCACCCCAAGTGTAAACTGGCCCTTAAGAGAACTTTATTGGTGATTACAAATTGTTGCAACCTGCAGAGTAGAACTCAGGGGCATATTTAAAATGATTTAAATATACCCCCAAATTCTAATAATGGCCTCCTCCTCCCCATAGCCATACCAATCCTCACCAAAAAGGGTCAAAGCATAGAAACGCAAACAAAACAAAAAAAGATGCAGGCGAACAATTGTAATTCTGGATAATACCAATTGCACTAGCAAAAACCCGGCAATGCAATTCACATGTTCATCGCCGTGCTGTTGCTATTGGCAAAATTAGAACGATACAATTTTTAAATCGAAACGTGCTTAATAAAAAGGGCCCTGATTACTTAATCTCCATCTAAGATAGTTTATTATATTCTTTTTTTAACAGAGTCCTTTGGCTAATCCAGTTGGCTAAAACTAAATCACATTTTGGCCAATAGGATTGTAAGCCGGCCCACCATGGTAAGGTAGACTCTATTAGGGCGGGTTAGGGAATAGGAGTGAGAGAGGAATAGGGGATAGCGTTTTGGAGAAGGAAGATGGGGATAGGTGGTCTTAAGGGGTACCACTCTTACACCATCAAGTGCAAAGTCGGGGAACACAGCGACCACCTGATAAATAATTGGGATCCAGCTGGTCCCCCTTAGGCCGGGTTCAACACTGGGATCGCAAAAGGCAAATCGCAATCGCCTATGGAGTGTAATTGCATATCTACCAAGCAATTGTGGCTCCATGTTACAGTGATTGCGTTTTTCAGTCTCATTCCAGAGAATGAGAATGGCGTTCTAACTGCCAGCAAAATGTTACACGCAGTGCACTTTTGCGATATACGCACATCACAGGCACTGCAAGGATTTACCGCAGTGCTTTGCTCAATACCGGCTATCAGCAAAGAGCAGAAAAACTACTTATAAAAGCACCCCAAGTGTGAACTGGCCCTTAAGAGAACTTTATTGGTGATTACAAATTGTTGCAACCTGCAATGTAGAACTCAGGGGCGTATTTAAAATGATTTAAATATACCCCCAAATTCTAATAATCGCCTCCTCCTCCCCATAGCCATACCAATCCTCACCAAAAAGGTACAAAGCATAGAACTGCAAACAAAACAAAAAAAAGATGCAGGCCAACAATTGTAATTCTGGAAAATACCAATTGCACTAGCAAAAACCCGGCAATGCAATTCACATGTTCATCGCCGTGCTGTTGCTCTTGGAAAAATGTAAACGATACAATTTTTAAATCGAAACATGCTTAATAAAAAAGGGCGCTAATTAGTTAATCTCCATCTAAGATAGTTTATTATATTCTTTTTTTAACAGAGTCCTTTGGCTAATCCAGTTGGCTAAAACTAAATCACATTTTGGCCAATAGGATTGAAAGCCGGCCCACCATGGTAAGGTAGACTCTATTAGGGCGGGTTAGGTGATGGGAGTGAGAGAGGAATAGAGTATAGCGTTTTGGAGAGGGAAGAGGGGGATAGGTGGTCTTAAAGGGTTCCACTCTTACACCATCAAGTGCAAAGTCGGGGAACACAACCACCACCTGATAAATAATTGGGATCCAGCTGGTCCCCCTGAGGCCGGGTTCAATACTGGGATTGCAAAAGGCAAATCGCAATCACCTATGGAGTGTAATTGCATTTCTACCAAGCAATTGTGGCTCCATGTTACAGTGATTGCGTTTTTCTGTCTCATTCCAGAGAATGAGAATGGCTTCTAACTGCCAGCAAAATGTTGCACGCAGTGCACTTTTGCAATATACGCACATCACAGGCACTGCAAGGATTTACCGCAGTGCTTTGCTGAATACCGGCTATCAGCAAAGAGCAGAAAAACTACTTATTAAAGCACCCCAAGTGTAAACTGGCCCTTAAGAGAACTTTATTGGTGATTACAAATTGTTGCAACCTGCAGAGTAGAACTCAGGGGCATATTTAAAATGATTTAAATATACCCCCAAATTCTAATAATGGCCTCCTCCTCCCCATAGCCATACCAATCCTCACCAAAAAGGGTCAAAGCATAGAAACGCAAACAAAACAAAAAAAGATGCAGGCGAACAATTGTAATTCTGGATAATACCAATTGCACTAGCAAAAACCCGGCAATGCAATTCACATGTTCATCGCCGTGCTGTTGCTATTGGCAAAATTAGAACGATACAATTTTTAAATCGAAACGTGCTTAATAAAAAGGGCCCTGATTACTTAATCTCCATCTAAGATAGTTTATTATATTCTTTTTTTAACAGAGTCCTTTGGCTAATCCAGTTGGCTAAAACTAAATCACATTTTGGCCAATAGGATTGTAAGCTGGCCCACCATGGTAAGGTAGACTCTATTAGGGCGGGTTAGGGAATAGGAGTGAGAGAGGAATAGGGGTTAGCGTTTTGGAGAAGGAAGATGGGGATAGGTGGTCTTAAGGGGTACCACTCTTACACCATCAAGTGCAAAGTCGGGGAACACAGCGACCACCTGATAAATAATTGGGATCCAGCTGGTCCCCCTTAGGCCGGGTTCAACACTGGGATCGCAAAAGGCAAATCGCAATCGCCTATGGAGTGTAATTGCATATCTACCAAGCAATTGTGGCTCCATGTTACAGTGATTGCGTTTTTCAGTCTCATTCCAGAGAATGAGAATGGCGTTCTAACTGCCAGCAAAATGTTACACGCAGTGCACTTTTGCGATATACGCACATCACAGGCACTGCAAGGATTTACCGCAGTGCTTTGCTCAATACCGGCTATCAGCAAAGAGCAGAAAAACTACTTATAAAAGCACCCCAAGTGTGAACTGGCCCTTAAGAGAACTTTATTGGTGATTACAAATTGTTGCAACCTGCAATGTAGAACTCAGGGGCGTATTTAAAATGATTTAAATATACCCCCAAATTCTAATAATCGCCTCCTCCTCCCCATAGCCATACCAATCCTCACCAAAAAGGTACAAAGCATAGAACTGCAAACAAAACAAAAAAAAGATGCAGGCCAACAATTGTAATTCTGGAAAATACCAATTGCACTAGCAAAAACCCGGCAATGCAATTCACATGTTCATCGCCGTGCTGTTGCTATTGGAAAAATGTAAACGATACAATTTTTAAATCGAAACATGCTTAATAAAAAAGGGCGCTAATTAGTTAATCTCCATCTAACATAGTTTATTATATTCTATTTTTAACAGAGTCCTTTGGCTAATCCAGTTGGCTAAAACTAAATCGCATTTTGGCCAATAGGATTGTAAGCTGGCCCACCATGGTAAGGTAGACTCTATTAGGGCGGGTTAGGTGATGGGAGTGAGAGAGGAATAGAGTATAGCGTTTTGGAGAGGGAAGAGGGGGATAGGTGGTCTTAAAGGGTTCCACTCTTACACCATCAAGTGCAAAGTCGGGGAACACAACGACCACCTGATAAATAATTGGGATCCAGCTGGTCCCCCTGAGGCCGGGTTCAATACTGGGATTGCAAAAGGCAAATCGCAATCACCTATGGAGTGTAATTGCATTTCTACCAAGCAATTGTGGCTCCATGTTACAGTGATTGCGTTTTTCTGTCTCATTCCAGAGAATGAGAATGGCTTCTAACTGCCAGCAAAATGTTGCACGCAGTGCACTTTTGCGATATACGCACATCACAGGCACTGCAAGGATTTACCGCAGTGCTTTGCTGAATACCGGCTATCAGCAAAGAGCAGAAAAACTACTTATTAAAGCACCCCAAGTGTAAACTGGCCCTTAAGAGAACTTTATTGGTGATTACAAATTGTTGCAACCTGCAGAGTAGAACTCAGGGGCATATTTAAAATGGTGATTACAAATTGTTGGAAAAGTGTACAGCGCTCACTCTGTGCACTAAAACGCAGGAGTTATACCGTAGAACCTACATCAATTGCTATACCACAAACTAGCATAAACACAGGCTAAAGTGTGCAAAAAAGTCTATGTGACTTGGAGAACAGTTCAATAGGCAATAGACCATCAAAGTCCACTCCACAGGATCGGTGTAATATGCTACCACCAGGGTATATGTTTCTAGGCACCTCCGCAGTAATTAGTATACAGTAATACTCTCACCGATGTTTAGGGGCTGGTACCAAAGATGCCAGCAATCTCGCTTTTTATATATATCTCCCCGCTGTTTCGACGACCTTCTTCCTGTAAATTACTCAAAGAAACAAGGGGGGGTACATAGCGTAAACCAGTTTGGATATCAGTATATCAGCAGACCCTCCACCAGTGCTGTAAAGCCAGTGCTGTTAAACATTCATATGGCACCCTTTGAGGTTTTGATGTATCCACATGCAGCCCGTGACACCACAAAGACTCAAAATGCGCTCACCAGATTCCTATGCTGACCCTTTATAGACCAGCTGAAGCGCTTGTGATGCCGGCTGCTGCTTTGTTTACCCTCGTGCCGTGGTTGTATTCCTTAAGAGACTCAGAAACGAAAGCTCCCATAGCATAATTCCATTTAATATACTTGTAGACACATAAAAGTTACACTCACATTTGTAAAAACGATTTTCAGTCTCATTCCAGAGAATGAGAATGGCGTTCTAACTGCCAGCAAAATGTTACACGCAGTGCACTTTTGCGATATACGCACATCACAGGCACTGCAAGGATTTACCGCAGTGCTTTGCTCAATACCGGCTATCAGCAAAGAGCAGAAAAACTACTTATAAAAGCACCCCAAGTGTAAACTGGCCCTTAAGAGAACTTTATTGGTGATTACAAATTGTTGCAACCTGCAGAGTAGAACTCAGGGGCATATTTAAAATGATTTAAATATACCCCCAAATTCTAATAATGGCCTCCTCCTCCCCATAGCCATACCAATCCTCACCAAAAAGGGTCAAAGCATAGAAATGCAAACAAAACAAAAAAAGATGCAGGCCAACAATTGTAATTCTGGAAAATACCAATTGCACTAGCAAAAACCCGGCAATGCAATTCACATGTTCATCGTCGTGCTGTTGCTATTGGCAAAATGGGAACGATACAATTTTTAAATCGAAACGTGCTTAATAAAAAAGGGCCCTAATTACTTAATCTCCATCTAAGATAGTTTATTATATTCTTTTTTTAACAGAGCCCTTTGGCTAATCCAGTTGGCTAAAACTAAATCACATTTTGGCCAATAGGATTGTAAGCCGGCCCACCATGGTAAGGTAGACTGTATTAGGGCGGGTTAGGGAATAGGAGTGAGAGAGGAATAGGGGATAGCATTTTGGAGAAGGAAGATGGGGATAGGTGGTCTTAAGGGGTACCACTCTTACACCATCAAGTGCAAAGTCGGGGAACACAGCGACCACCTGATAAATAATTGGGATCCAGCTGGTCCCCCTTAGGCCGGGTTCAACACTGGGATCGCAAAAGGCAAATCGCAATCACCTATGGAGTGTAATTGCATTTCTACCAAGCAATTGTGGCTCCATGTTACAGTGATTGCGTTTTTCTGTCTCATTCCAGAGAATGAGAATGGCTTCTAACTGCCAGCAAAATGTTACACGCAGTGCACTTTTGCGATATACGCACATCACAGGCACTGCAAGGATTTACCGCAGTGCTTTGCTCAATACCGGCTATCAGCAAAGAGCAGAAAAACTACTTATAAAAGCACCCCAAGTGTAAACTGGCCCTTAAGAGAACTTTATTGGTGATTACAAATTGTTGCAACCTGCAGAGTAGAACTCAGGGGCATATTTAAAATGATTTAAATATACCCCCAAATTCTAATAATGGCCTCCTCCTCCCCATAGCCATACCAATCCTCACCAAAAAGGGTCAAAGCATAGAAACGCAAACAAAACAAAAAAAGATGCAGGCCAACAATTGTAATTCTGGAAAATACCAATTGCACTAGCAAAAACCCGGCAATGCAATTCACATGTTCATCGTCGTGCTGTTGCTATTGGCAAAATGGGAACGATACAATTTTTAAATCGAAACGTGCTTAATAAAAAGGGCCCTAATTACTTAATCTCCATCTAAGATAGTTTATTATATTCTTTTTTTAACAGAGTCCTTTGGCTAATCCAGTTGGCTAAAACTAAATCACATTTTGGCCAATAGGATTGTAAGCCGGCCCACCATGGTAAGGTAGACTCTATTAGGGCGGGTTAGGGAATAGGAGTGAGAGAGGAATAGAGTATAGCGTTTTGGAGAGGGAAGAGGGGGATAGGTGGTCTTAAAGGGTTCCACTCTTACACCATCAAGTGCAAAGTCGGGGAACACAACGACCACCTGATAAATAATTGGGATCTAGCTGGTCCCCCTTAGGCCGGGTTCAATACTGGGATTGCAAAAGGCAAATCGCAATCACCTATGGAGTGTAATTGCATTTCTACCAAGCAATTGTGGCTCCATGTTACAGTGATTGCGTTTTTCTGTCTCATTCCAGAGAATGAGAATGGCTTCTAACTGCCACTTTTGCGATATACGCACATCACAGGCACTGCAAGGATTTACCGCAGTGCTTTGCTGAATACCGGCTATCAGCAAAAAGAAGAAATACTACTTATTAAAGCACCCCAAGTGTAAACTGGCCCTTAAGAGAACTTTATTGGTGATTACAAATTGTTGCAACCTGCAGAGTAGAACTCAGGGGCATATTTAAAATGATTTAAATATACCCCCAAATTCTAATAATGGCCTCCTCCTCCCCATAGCCATACCAATCCTCACCAAAAAGGGTCAAAGCATAGAAACGCAAACAAAACAAAAAAAGATGCAGGCCAACAATTGTAATTCTGGATAATACCAATTGCACTAGCAAAAACCCGGCAATGCAATTCACATGTTCATCGCCGTGCTGTTGCTATTGGCAAAATGGGAACGATACAATTTTTAAATCGAAACGTGCTTAATAAAAAGGGCCCTAATTACTTAATCTCCATCTAAGATAGTTTATTATATTCTTTTTTTAACAGAGTCCTTTGGCTAATCCAGTTGGCTAAAACTAAATCACATTTTGGCCAATAGGATTGTAAGCCGGCCCACCATGGTAAGGTAGACTCTATTAGGGCGGGTTAGGGAATAGGAGTGAGAGAGGAATAGGGGATAGCGTTTTGGAGAAGGAAGATGGGGATAGGTGGTCTTAAGGGGTACCACTCTTACACCATCAAGTGCAAAGTCGGGGAACACAGCGACCACCTGATAAATAATTGGGATCCAGCTGGTCCCCCTTAGGCCGGGTTCAACACTGGGATCGCAAAAGGCAAATCGCAATCGCCTATGGAGTGTAATTGCATATCTACCAAGCAATTGTGGCTCCATGTTACAGTGATTGCGTTTTTCAGTCTCATTCCAGAGAATGAGAATGGCGTTCTAACTGCCAGCAAAATGTTACACGCAGTGCACTTTTGCGATATACGCACATCACAGGCACTGCAAGGATTTACCGCAGTGCTTTGCTCAATACCGGCTATCAGCAAAGAGCAGAAAAACTACTTATAAAAGCACCCCAAGTGTGAACTGGCCCTTAAGAGAACTTTATTGGTGATTACAAATTGTTGCAACCTGCAATGTAGAACTCAGGGGCGTATTTAAAATGATTTAAATATACCCCCAAATTCTAATAATCGCCTCCTCCTCCCCATAGTCATACCAATCCTCACCAAAAAGGTACAAAGCATAGAACTGCAAACAAAACAAAAAAAGATGCAGGCCAACAATTGTAATTCTGGAAAATACCAATTGCACTAGCAAAAACCCGGCAATGCAATTCACATGTTCATCGCCGTGCTGTTGCTATTGGAAAAATGTAAACGATACAATTTTTAAATCGAAACATGATTAATAAAAAAGGGCGCTAATTAGTTAATCTCCATCTAAGATAGTTTATTATATTCTTTTTTTAACAGAGTCCTTTGGCTAATCCAGTTGGCTAAAACTAAATCACATTTTGGCCAATAGGATTGAAAGCCGGCCCACCATGGTAAGGTAGACTCTATTAGGGCGGGTTAGGTGATGGGAGTGAGAGAGGAATAGAGTATAGCGTTTTGGAGAGGGAAGAGGGGGATAGGTGGTCTTAAAGGGTTCCACTCTTACACCATCAAGTGCAAAGTCGGGGAACACAACCACCACCTGATAAATAATTGGGATCCAGCTGGTCCCCCTGAGGCCGGGTTCAATACTGGGATTGCAAAAGGCAAATCGCAATCACCTATGGAGTGTAATTGCATTTCTACCAAGCAATTGTGGCTCCATGTTACAGTGATTGCGTTTTTCTGTCTCATTCCAGAGAATGAGAATGGCTTCTAACTGCCAGCAAAATGTTGCACGCAGTGCACTTTTGCGATATACGCACATCACAGGCACTGCAAGGATTTACCGCAGTGCTTTGCTGAATACCGGCTATCAGCAAAGAGCAGAAAAACTACTTATTAAAGCACCCCAAGTGTAAACTGGCCCTTAAGAGAACTTTATTGGTGATTACAAATTGTTGCAACCTGCAGAGTAGAACTCAGGGGCATATTTAAAATGATTTAAATATACCCCCAAATTCTAATAATGGCCTCCTCCTCCCCATAGCCATACCAATCCTCACCAAAAAGGGTCAAAGCATAGAAACGCAAACAAAACAAAAAAAGATGCAGGCGAACAATTGTAATTCTGGATAATACCAATTGCACTAGCAAAAACCCGGCAATGCAATTCACATGTTCATCGCCGTGCTGTTGCTATTGGCAAAATTAGAACGATACAATTTTTAAATCGAAACGTGCTTAATAAAAAGGGCCCTGATTACTTAATCTCCATCTAAGATAGTTTATTATATTCTTTTTTTAACAGAGTCCTTTGGCTAATCCAGTTGGCTAAAACTAAATCACATTTTGGCCAATAGGATTGTAAGCCGGCCCACCATGGTAAGGTAGACTCTATTAGGGCGGGTTAGGGAATAGGAGTGAGAGAGGAATAGGGGATAGCGTTTTGGAGAAGGAAGATGGGGATAGGTGGTCTTAAGGGGTACCACTCTTACACCATCAAGTGCAAAGTCGGGGAACACAGCGACCACCTGATAAATAATTGGGATCCAGCTGGTCCCCCTTAGGCCGGGTTCAACACTGGGATCGCAAAAGGCAAATCGCAATCGCCTATGGAGTGTAATTGCATATCTACCAAGCAATTGTGGCTCCATGTTACAGTGATTGCGTTTTTCAGTCTCATTCCAGAGAATGAGAATGGCGTTCTAACTGCCAGCAAAATGTTACACGCAGTGCACTTTTGCGATATACGCACATCACAGGCACTGCAAGGATTTACCGCAGTGCTTTGCTCAATACCGGCTATCAGCAAAGAGCAGAAAAACTACTTATAAAAGCACCCCAAGTGTGAACTGGCCCTTAAGAGAACTTTATTGGTGATTACAAATTGTTGCAACCTGCAATGTAGAACTCAGGGGCGTATTTAAAATGATTTAAATATACCCCCAAATTCTAATAATCGCCTCCTCCTCCCCATAGCCATACCAATCCTCACCAAAAAGGTACAAAGCATAGAACTGCAAACAAAACAAAAAAAAGATGCAGGCCAACAATTGTAATTCTGGAAAATACCAATTGCACTAGCAAAAACCCGGCAATGCAATTCACATGTTCATCGCCGTGCTGTTGCTATTGGAAAAATGTAAACGATACAATTTTTAAATCGAAACATGCTTAATAAAAAAGGGCACTAATTAGTTAATCTCCATCTAAGATAGTTTATTATATTCTTTTTTTAACAGAGTCCTTTGGCTAATCCAGTTGGCTAAAACTAAATCGCATTTTGGCCAATAGGATTGTAAGGTGGCCCACCATGGTAAGGTAGACTCTATTAGGGCGGGTTAGGTGATGGGAGTGAGAGAGGAATAGAGTATAGCGTTTTGGAGAGGGAAGAGGGGGATAGGTGGTCTTAAAGGGTTCCACTCTTACACCATCAAGTGCAAAGTCGGGGAACACAACGACCACCTGATAAATAATTGGGATCCAGCTGGTCCCCCTGAGGCCGGGTTCAATACTGGGATTGCAAAAGGCAAATCGCAATCACCTATGGAGTGTAATTGCATTTCTACCAAGCAATTGTGGCTCCATGTTACAGTGATTGCGTTTTTCTGTCTCATTCCAGAGAATGAGAATGGCTTCTAACTGCCAGCAAAATGTTGCACGCAGTGCACTTTTGCGATATACGCACATCACAGGCACTGCAAGGATTTACCGCAGTGCTTTGCTGAATACCGGCTATCAGCAAAGAGCAGAAAAACTACTTATTAAAGCACCCCAAGTGTAAACTGGCCCTTAAGAGAACTTTATTGGTGATTACAAATTGTTGCAACCTGCAGAGTAGAACTCAGGGGCATATTTAAAATGATTTAAATATACCCCCAAATTCTAATAATGGCCTCCTCCTCCCCATAGCCATACCAATCCTCACCAAAAAGGGTCAAAGCATAGAAACGCAAACAAAACAAAAAAAGATGCAGGCGAACAATTGTAATTCTGGATAATACCAATTGCACTAGCAAAAACCCGGCAATGCAATTCACATGTTCATCGCCGTGCTGTTGCTATTGGCAAAATTAGAACGATACAATTTTTAAATCGAAACGTGCTTAATAAAAAGGGCCCTGATTACTTAATCTCCATCTAAGATAGTTTATTATTTTCTTTTTTTAACAGAGTCCTTTGGCTAATCCAGTTGGCTAAAACTAAATCACATTTTGGCCAATAGGATTGTAAGCCGGCCCACCATGGTAAGGTAGACTCTATTAGGGCGGGTTAGGGAATAGGAGTGAGAGAGGAATAGGGGATAGCGTTTTGGAGAAGGAAGATGGGGATAGGTGGTCTTAAGGGGTACCACTCTTACACCATCAAGTGCAAAGTCGGGGAACACAGCGACCACCTGATAAATAATTGGGATCCAGCTGGTCCCCCTTAGGCCGGGTTCAACACTGGGATCGCAAAAGGCAAATCGCAATCGCCTATGGAGTGTAATTGCATATCTACCAAGCAATTGTGGCTCCATGTTACAGTGATTGCGTTTTTCAGTCTCATTCCAGAGAATGAGAATGGCGTTCTAACTGCCAGCAAAATGTTACACGCAGTGCACTTTTGCGATATACGCACATCACAGGCACTGCAAGGATTTACCGCAGTGCTTTGCTCAATACCGGCTATCAGCAAAGAGCAGAAAAACTACTTATAAAAGCACCCCAAGTGTGAACTGGCCCTTAAGAGAACTTTATTGGTGATTACAAATTGTTGCAACCTGCAATGTAGAACTCAGGGGCGTATTTAAAATGATTTAAATATACCCCCAAATTCTAATAATCGCCTCCTCCTCCCCATAGTCATACCAATCCTCACCAAAAAGGTACAAAGCATAGAACTGCAAACAAAACAAAAAAAGATGCAGGCCAACAATTGTAATTCTGGAAAATACCAATTGCACTAGCAAAAACCCGGCAATGCAATTCACATGTTCATCGCCGTGCTGTTGCTATTGGAAAAATGTAAACGATACAATTTTTAAATCGAAACATGATTAATAAAAAAGGGCGCTAATTAGTTAATCTCCATCTAAGATAGTTTATTATATTCTTTTTTTAACAGAGTCCTTTGGCTAATCCAGTTGGCTAAAACTAAATCACATTTTGGCCAATAGGATTGAAAGCCGGCCCACCATGGTAAGGTAGACTCTATTAGGGCGGGTTAGGTGATGGGAGTGAGAGAGGAATAGAGTATAGCGTTTTGGAGAGGGAAGAGGGGGATAGGTGGTCTTAAAGGGTTCCACTCTTACACCATCAAGTGCAAAGTCGGGGAACACAACCACCACCTGATAAATAATTGGGATCCAGCTGGTCCCCCTGAGGCCGGGTTCAATACTGGGATTGCAAAAGGCAAATCGCAATCACCTATGGAGTGTAATTGCATTTCTACCAAGCAATTGTGGCTCCATGTTACAGTGATTGCGTTTTTCTGTCTCATTCCAGAGAATGAGAATGGCTTCTAACTGCCAGCAAAATGTTGCACGCAGTGCACTTTTGCGATATACGCACATCACAGGCACTGCAAGGATTTACCGCAGTGCTTTGCTGAATACCGGCTATCAGCAAAGAGCAGAAAAACTACTTATTAAAGCACCCCAAGTGTAAACTGGCCCTTAAGAGAACTTTATTGGTGATTACAAATTGTTGCAACCTGCAGAGTAGAACTCAGGGGCATATTTAAAATGATTTAAATATACCCCCAAATTCTAATAATGGCCTCCTCCTCCCCATAGCCATACCAATCCTCACCAAAAAGGGTCAAAGCATAGAAACGCAAACAAAACAAAAAAAGATGCAGGCGAACAATTGTAATTCTGGATAATACCAATTGCACTAGCAAAAACCCGGCAATGCAATTCACATGTTCATCGCCGTGCTGTTGCTATTGGCAAAATTAGAACGATACAATTTTTAAATCGAAACGTGCTTAATAAAAAGGGCCCTGATTACTTAATCTCCATCTAAGATAGTTTATTATATTCTTTTTTTAACAGAGTCCTTTGGCTAATCCAGTTGGCTAAAACTAAATCACATTTTGGCCAATAGGATTGTAAGCCGGCCCACCATGGTAAGGTAGACTCTATTAGGGCGGGTTAGGGAATAGGAGTGAGAGAGGAATAGGGGATAGCGTTTTGGAGAAGGAAGATGGGGATAGGTGGTCTTAAGGGGTACCACTCTTACACCATCAAGTGCAAAGTCGGGGAACACAGCGACCACCTGATAAATAATTGGGATCCAGCTGGTCCCCCTTAGGCCGGGTTCAACACTGGGATCGCAAAAGGCAAATCGCAATCGCCTATGGAGTGTAATTGCATATCTACCAAGCAATTGTGGCTCCATGTTACAGTGATTGCGTTTTTCAGTCTCATTCCAGAGAATGAGAATGGCGTTCTAACTGCCAGCAAAATGTTACACGCAGTGCACTTTTGCGATATACGCACATCACAGGCACTGCAAGGATTTACCGCAGTGCTTTGCTCAATACCGGCTATCAGCAAAGAGCAGAAAAACTACTTATAAAAGCACCCCAAGTGTGAACTGGCCCTTAAGAGAACTTTATTGGTGATTACAAATTGTTGCAACCTGCAATGTAGAACTCAGGGGCGTATTTAAAATGATTTAAATATACCCCCAAATTCTAATAATCGCCTCCTCCTCCCCATAGCCATACCAATCCTCACCAAAAAGGTACAAAGCATAGAACTGCAAACAAAACAAAAAAAAGATGCAGGCCAACAATTGTAATTCTGGAAAATACCAATTGCACTAGCAAAAACCCGGCAATGCAATTCACATGTTCATCGCCGTGCTGTTGCTATTGGAAAAATGTAAACGATACAATTTTTAAATCGAAACATGCTTAATAAAAAAGGGCACTAATTAGTTAATCTCCATCTAAGATAGTTTATTATATTCTATTTTTAACAGAGTCCTTTGGCTAATCCAGTTGGCTAAAACTAAATCGCATTTTGGCCAATAGGATTGTAAGCTGGCCCACCATGGTAAGGTAGACTCTATTAGGGCGGGTTAGGTGATGGGAGTGAGAGAGGAATAGAGTATAGCGTTTTGGAGAGGGAAGAGGGGGATAGGTGGTCTTAAAGGGTTCCACTCTTACACCATCAAGTGCAAAGTCGGGGAACACAACGACCACCTGATAAATAATTGGGATCCAGCTGGTCCCCCTGAGGCCGGGTTCAATACTGGGATTGCAAAAGGCAAATCGCAATCACCTATGGAGTGTAATTGCATTTCTACCAAGCAATTGTGGCTCCATGTTACAGTGATTGCGTTTTTCTGTCTCATTCCAGAGAATGAGAATGGCTTCTAACTGCCAGCAAAATGTTGCACGCAGTGCACTTTTGCGATATACGCACATCACAGGCACTGCAAGGATTTACCGCAGTGCTTTGCTGAATACCGGCTATCAGCAAAGAGCAGAAAAACTACTTATTAAAGCACCCCAAGTGTAAACTGGCCCTTAAGAGAACTTTATTGGTGATTACAAATTGTTGCAACCTGCAGAGTAGAACTCAGGGGCATATTTAAAATGATTTAAATATACCCCCAAATTCTAATAATGGCCTCCTCCTCCCCATAGCCATACCAATCCTCACCAAAAAGGGTCAAAGCATAGAAACGCAAACAAAACAAAAAAAGATGCAGGCCAACAATTGTAATTCTGGATAATACCAATTGCACTAGCAAAAACCCGGCAATGCAATTCACATGTTCATCGCCGTGCTGTTGCTATTGGCAAAATGGGAACGATACAATTTTTAAATCGAAACGTGCTTAATAAAAAGGGCCCTAATTACTTAATCTCCATCTAAGATAGTTTATTATATTCTTTTTTTAACAGAGTCCTTTGGCTAATCCAGTTGGCTAAAACTAAATCACATTTTGGCCAATAGGATTGTAAGCCGGCCCACCATGGTAAGGTAGACTCTATTAGGGCGGGTTAGGGAATAGGAGTGAGAGAGGAATAGGGGATAGCGTTTTGGAAAAGGAAGATGGGGATAGGTGGTCTTAAGGGGTACCACTCTTACACCATCAAGTGCAAAGTCGGGGAACACAGCGACCACCTGATAAATAATTGGGATCCAGCTGGTCCCCCTTAGGCCGGGTTCAACACTGGGATCGCAAAAGGCAAATCGCAATCGCCTATGGAGTGTAATTGCATATCTACCAAGCAATTGTGGCTCCATGTTACAGTGATTGCGTTTTTCAGTCTCATTCCAGAGAATGAGAATGGCGTTCTAACTGCCAGCAAAATGTTACACGCAGTGCACTTTTGCGATATACGCACATCACAGGCACTGCAAGGATTTACCGCAGTGCTTTGCTCAATACCGGCTATCAGCAAAGAGCAGAAAAACTACTTATAAAAGCACCCCAAGTGTGAACTGGCCCTTAAGAGAACTTTATTGGTGATTACAAATTGTTGCAACCTGCAATGTAGAACTCAGGGGCGTATTTAAAATGATTTAAATATACCCCCAAATTCTAATAATCGCCTCCTCCTCCCCATAGTCATACCAATCCTCACCAAAAAGGTACAAAGCATAGAACTGCAAACAAAACAAAAAAAGATGCAGGCCAACAATTGTAATTCTGGAAAATACCAATTGCACTAGCAAAAACCCGGCAATGCAATTCACATGTTCATCGCCGTGCTGTTGCTATTGGAAAAATGTAAACGATACAATTTTTAAATCGAAACATGATTAATAAAAAAGGGCGCTAATTAGTTAATCTCCATCTAAGATAGTTTATTATATTCTTTTTTTAACAGAGTCCTTTGGCTAATCCAGTTGGCTAAAACTAAATCACATTTTGGCCAATAGGATTGAAAGCCGGCCCACCATGGTAAGGTAGACTCTATTAGGGCGGGTTAGGTGATGGGAGTGAGAGAGGAATAGAGTATAGCGTTTTGGAGAGGGAAGAGGGGGATAGGTGGTCTTAAAGGGTTCCACTCTTACACCATCAAGTGCAAAGTCGGGGAACACAACCACCACCTGATAAATAATTGGGATCCAGCTGGTCCCCCTGAGGCCGGGTTCAATACTGGGATTGCAAAAGGCAAATCGCAATCACCTATGGAGTGTAATTGCATTTCTACCAAGCAATTGTGGCTCCATGTTACAGTGATTGCGTTTTTCTGTCTCATTCCAGAGAATGAGAATGGCTTCTAACTGCCAGCAAAATGTTGCACGCAGTGCACTTTTGCGATATACGCACATCACAGGCACTGCAAGGATTTACCGCAGTGCTTTGCTGAATACCGGCTATCAGCAAAGAGCAGAAAAACTACTTATTAAAGCACCCCAAGTGTAAACTGGCCCTTAAGAGAACTTTATTGGTGATTACAAATTGTTGCAACCTGCAGAGTAGAACTCAGGGGCATATTTAAAATGATTTAAATATACCCCCAAATTCTAATAATGGCCTCCTCCTCCCCATAGCCATACCAATCCTCACCAAAAAGGGTCAAAGCATAGAAACGCAAACAAAACAAAAAAAGATGCAGGCGAACAATTGTAATTCTGGATAATACCAATTGCACTAGCAAAAACCCGGCAATGCAATTCACATGTTCATCGCCGTGCTGTTGCTATTGGCAAAATTAGAACGATACAATTTTTAAATCGAAACGTGCTTAATAAAAAGGGCCCTGATTACTTAATCTCCATCTAAGATAGTTTATTATATTCTTTTTTTAACAGAGTCCTTTGGCTAATCCAGTTGGCTAAAACTAAATCACATTTTGGCCAATAGGATTGTAAGCCGGCCCACCATGGTAAGGTAGACTCTATTAGGGCGGGTTAGGGAATAGGAGTGAGAGAGGAATAGGGGATAGCGTTTTGGAGAAGGAAGATGGGGATAGGTGGTCTTAAGGGGTACCACTCTTACACCATCAAGTGCAAAGTCGGGGAACACAGCGACCACCTGATAAATAATTGGGATCCAGCTGGTCCCCCTTAGGCCGGGTTCAACACTGGGATCGCAAAAGGCAAATCGCAATCGCCTATGGAGTGTAATTGCATATCTACCAAGCAATTGTGGCTCCATGTTACAGTGATTGCGTTTTTCAGTCTCATTCCAGAGAATGAGAATGGCGTTCTAACTGCCAGCAAAATGTTACACGCAGTGCACTTTTGCGATATACGCACATCACAGGCACTGCAAGGATTTACCGCAGTGCTTTGCTCAATACCGGCTATCAGCAAAGAGCAGAAAAACTACTTATAAAAGCACCCCAAGTGTGAACTGGCCCTTAAGAGAACTTTATTGGTGATTACAAATTGTTGCAACCTGCAATGTAGAACTCAGGGGCGTATTTAAAATGATTTAAATATACCCCCAAATTCTAATAATCGCCTCCTCCTCCCCATAGTCATACCAATCCTCACCAAAAAGGTACAAAGCATAGAACTGCAAACAAAACAAAAAAAGATGCAGGCCAACAATTGTAATTCTGGAAAATACCAATTGCACTAGCAAAAACCCGGCAATGCAATTCACATGTTCATCGCCGTGCTGTTGCTATTGGAAAAATGTAAACGATACAATTTTTAAATCGAAACATGATTAATAAAAAAGGGCGCTAATTAGTTAATCTCCATCTAAGATAGTTTATTATATTCTTTTTTTAACAGAGTCCTTTGGCTAATCCAGTTGGCTAAAACTAAATCACATTTTGGCCAATAGGATTGAAAGCCGGCCCACCATGGTAAGGTAGACTCTATTAGGGCGGGTTAGGTGATGGGAGTGAGAGAGGAATAGAGTATAGCGTTTTGGAGAGGGAAGAGGGGGATAGGTGGTCTTAAAGGGTTCCACTCTTACACCATCAAGTGCAAAGTCGGGGAACACAACCACCACCTGATAAATAATTGGGATCCAGCTGGTCCCCCTGAGGCCGGGTTCAATACTGGGATTGCAAAAGGCAAATCGCAATCACCTATGGAGTGTAATTGCATTTCTACCAAGCAATTGTGGCTCCATGTTACAGTGATTGCGTTTTTCTGTCTCATTCCAGAGAATGAGAATGGCTTCTAACTGCCAGCAAAATGTTGCACGCAGTGCACTTTTGCGATATACGCACATCACAGGCACTGCAAGGATTTACCGCAGTGCTTTGCTGAATACCGGCTATCAGCAAAGAGCAGAAAAACTACTTATTAAAGCACCCCAAGTGTAAACTGGCCCTTAAGAGAACTTTATTGGTGATTACAAATTGTTGCAACCTGCAGAGTAGAACTCAGGGGCATATTTAAAATGATTTAAATATACCCCCAAATTCTAATAATGGCCTCCTCCTCCCCATAGCCATACCAATCCTCACCAAAAAGGGTCAAAGCATAGAAACGCAAACAAAACAAAAAAAGATGCAGGCGAACAATTGTAATTCTGGATAATACCAATTGCACTAGCAAAAACCCGGCAATGCAATTCACATGTTCATCGCCGTGCTGTTGCTATTGGCAAAATTAGAACGATACAATTTTTAAATCGAAACGTGCTTAATAAAAAGGGCCCTGATTACTTAATCTCCATCTAAGATAGTTTATTATATTCTTTTTTTAAAAGAGTCCTTTGGCTAATCCAGTTGGCTAAAACTAAATCACATTTTGGCCAATAGGATTGTAAGCCGGCCCACCATGGTAAGGTAGACTCTATTAGGGCGGGTTAGGGAATAGGAGTGAGAGAGGAATAGGGGATAGCGTTTTGGAGAAGGAAGATGGGGATAGGTGGTCTTAAGGGGTACCACTCTTACACCATCAAGTGCAAAGTTGGGGAACACAGCGACCACCTGATAAATAATTGGGATCCAGCTGGTCCCCCTTAGGCCGGGTTCAACACTGGGATCGCAAAAGGCAAATCGCAATCGCCTATGGAGTGTAATTGCATATCTACCAAGCAATTGTGGCTCCATGTTACAGTGATTGCGTTTTTCAGTCTCATTCCAGAGAATGAGAATGGCGTTCTAACTGCCAGCAAAATGTTACACGCAGTGCACTTTTGCGATATACGCACATCACAGGCACTGCAAGGATTTACCGCAGTGCTTTGCTCAATACCGGCTATCAGCAAAGAGCAGAAAAACTACTTATAAAAGCACCCCAAGTGTGAACTGGCCCTTAAGAGAACTTTATTGGTGATTACAAATTGTTGCAACCTGCAATGTAGAACTCAGGGGCGTATTTAAAATGATTTAAATATACCCCCAAATTCTAATAATCGCCTCCTCCTCCCCATAGCCATACCAATCCTCACCAAAAAGGTACAAAGCATAGAACTGCAAACAAAACAAAAAAAAGATGCAGGCCAACAATTGTAATTCTGGAAAATACCAATTGCACTAGCAAAAACCCGGCAATGCAATTCACATGTTCATCGCCGTGCTGTTGCTATTGGAAAAATGTAAACGATACAATTTTTAAATCGAAACATGCTTAATAAAAAAGGGCACTAATTAGTTAATCTCCATCTAAGATAGTTTATTATATTCTATTTTTAACAGAGTCCTTTGGCTAATCCAGTTGGCTAAAACTAAATCGCATTTTGGCCAATAGGATTGTAAGCTGGCCCACCATGGTAAGGTAGACTCTATTAGGGCGGGTTAGGTGATGGGAGTGAGAGAGGAATAGAGTATAGCGTTTTGGAGAGGGAAGAGGGGGATAGGTGGTCTTAAAGGGTTCCACTCTTACACCATCAAGTGCAAAGTCGGGGAACACAACGACCACCTGATAAATAATTGGGATCCAGCTGGTCCCCCTGAGGCCGGGTTCAATACTGGGATTGCAAAAGGCAAATCGCAATCACCTATGGAGTGTAATTGCATTTCTACCAAGCAATTGTGGCTCCATGTTACAGTGATTGCGTTTTTCTGTCTCATTCCAGAGAATGAGAATGGCTTCTAACTGCCAGCAAAATGTTGCACGCAGTGCACTTTTGCGATATACGCACATCACAGGCACTGCAAGGATTTACCGCAGTGCTTTGCTGAATACCGGCTATCAGCAAAGAGCAGAAAAACTACTTATTAAAGCACCCCAAGTGTAAACTGGCCCTTAAGAGAACTTTATTGGTGATTACAAATTGTTGCAACCTGCAGAGTAGAACTCAGGGGCATATTTAAAATGATTTAAATATACCCCCAAATTCTAATAATGGCCTCCTCCTCCCCATAGCCATACCAATCCTCACCAAAAAGGGTCAAAGCATAGAAACGCAAACAAAACAAAAAAAGATGCAGGCCAACAATTGTAATTCTGGAAAATACCAATTGCACTAGCAAAAACCCGGCAATGCAATTCACATGTTCATCGCCGTGCTGTTGCAATTGGCAAAATGGGAACGATACAATTTTTAAATCGAAACGTGCTTAATAAAAAAGGGCCCTAATTACTTAATCTCCATCTAGGATAGTTTATTATATTCTTTTTTTAACAGAGTCCTTTGGCTAATCCAGTTGGCTAAAACTAAATCACATTTTGGCCAATAGGATTGTAAGCAGGCCCACCATGGTAAGGTAGACTCTATTAGGGCGGGTTAGGTGATGGGAGTGAGAGAGGAATAGAGTATAGCGTTTTGGAGAGGGAAGAGGGGGCTAGGTGGTCTTAAAGGGTTCCACTCTTACACCATCAAGTGCAAAGTCGGGGAACACAACGACCACCTGATAAATAATTGGGATCCAGCTGGTCCCCCTTAGGCCGGGTTCAATACTGGGATTGCAAAAGGCAAATCGCAATCACCTATGGAGTGTAATTGCATTTCTACCAAGCAATTGTGGCTCCATGTTACAGTGATTGCGTTTTTCTGTCTCATTCCAGAGAATGAGAATGGCTTCTAACTGCCAGCAAAATGTTGCACGCAGTGCACTTTTGCGATATACGCACATCACAGGCACTGCAAGGATTTACCGCAGTGCTTTGCTGAATACCGGCTATCAGCAAAGAGCAGAAAAACTACTTATTAAAGCACCCCAAGTGTAAACTGGCCCTTAAGAGAACTTTATTGGTGATTACAAATTGTTGCAACCTGCAGAGTAGAACTCAGGGGCATATTTAAAATGATTTAAATATACCCCCAAATTCTAATAATGGCCTCCTCCTCCCCATAGCCATACCAATCCTCACCAAAAAGGGTCAAAGCATAGAAACGCAAACAAAACAAAAAAAGATGCAGGCCAACAATTGTAATTCTGGATAATACCAATTGCACTAGCAAAAACCCGGCAATGCAATTCACATGTTCATCGCCGTGCTGTTGCTATTGGCAAAATGGGAACGATACAATTTTTAAATCGAAACGTGCTTAATAAAAAGGGCCCTAATTACTTAATCTCCATCTAAGATAGTTTATTATATTCTTTTTTTAACAGAGTCCTTTGGCTAATCCAGTTGGCTAAAACTAAATCACATTTTGGCCAATAGGATTGTAAGCCGGCCCACCATGGTAAGGTAGACTCTATTAGGGCGGGTTAGGGAATAGGAGTGAGAGAGGAATAGGGGATAGCGTTTTGGAGAAGGAAGATGGGGATAGGTGGTCTTAAGGGGTACCACTCTTACACCATCAAGTGCAAAGTCGGGGAACACAGCGACCACCTGATAAATAATTGGGATCCAGCTGGTCCCCCTTAGGCCGGGTTCAACACTGGGATCTTAAAAGGCAAATCGCAATCGCCTATGAAGTGTAATTGCATATCTACCAAGCAATTGTGGCTCCATGTTACAGTGATTGCGTTTTTCAGTCTCATTCCAGAGAATGAGAATGGCGTTCTAACTGCCAGCAAAATGTTACACGCAGTGCACTTTTGCGATATACGCACATCACAGGCACTGCAAGGATTTACCGCAGTGCTTTGCTCAATACCGGCTATCAGCAAAGAGCAGAAAAACTACTTATAAAAGCACCCCAAGTGTGAACTGGCCCTTAAGAGAACTTTATTGGTGATTACAAATTGTTGCAACCTGCAATGTAGAACTCAGGGGCGTATTTAAAATGATTTAAATATACCCCCAAATTCTAATAATCGCCTCCTCCTCCCCATAGCCATACCAATCCTCACCAAAAAGGTACAAAGCATAGAACTGCAAACAAAACAAAAAAAGATGCAAGCCAACAATTGTAATTCTGGAAAATACCAATTGCACTAGCAAAAACCCGGCAATGCAATTCACATGTTCATCGCCGTGCTGTTGCTATTGGAAACATGTAAACGATACAATTTTTAAATCGAAACATGCTTAATAAAAAAGGGCGCTAATTAGTTAATCTCCATCTAAGATAGTTTATTATATTCTTTTTTTAACAGAGTCCTTTGGCTAATCCAGTTGGCTAAAACTAAATCACATTTTGGCCAATAGGATTGTAAGCCGGCCCACCATGGTAAGGTAGACTCTATTAGGGCGGGTTAGGTGATGGGAGTGAGAGAGGAATAGAGTATAGCGTTTTGGAGAGGGAAGAGGGGGATAGGTGGTCTTAAAGGGTTCCACTCTTACACCATCAAGTGCAAAGTCGGGGAACACAACGACCACCTGATAAATAATTGGGATCCAGCTGGTCCCCCTTAGGCCGGGTTCAATACTGGGATTGCAAAAGGCAAATCGCAATCACCTATGGAGTGTAATTGCATTTCTACCAAGCAATTGTGGCTCCATGTTACAGTGATTGCGTTTTTCTGTCTCATTCCAGAGAATGAGAATGGCTTCTAACTGCCAGCAAAATGTTGCACGCAGTGCACTTTTGCGATATACGCACATCACAGGCACTGCAAGGATCTACCGCAGTGCTTTGCTGAATACCGGCTATCAGCAAAGAGCAGAAAAACTACTTATTAAAGCACCCCAAGTGTAAACTGGCCCTTAAGAGAACTTTATTGGTGATTACAAATTGTTGCAACCTGCAGAGTAGAACTCAGGGGCATATTTAAAATGGTGATTACAAATTGTTGGAAAAGTGTACAGCGCTCACTCTGTGCACTAAAACGCAGGAGTTATACCGTAGAACCTACATCAATTGCTATACCACAAACTAGCATAAACACAGGCTAAAGTGTGCAAAAAAGTCTATGTGACTTGGAGAACAGTTCAATAGGCAATAGACCATCAAAGTCCACTCCACAGGATCGGTGTAATATGCTACCACCAGGGTATATGTTTCTAGGCACCTCCGCAGTAATTAGTATACAGTAATACTCTCACCGATGTTTAGGGGCTGGTACCAAAGATGCCAGCAATCTCGCTTTTTATATATATCTCCCCGCTGTTTCGACGACCTTCTTCCTGTAAATTACTCAAAGAAACAAGGGGGGGTACATAGCGTAAACCAGTTTGGATATCAGTATATCAGCAGACCCTCCACCAGTGCTGTAAAGCCAGTGCTGTTAAACATTCATATGGCACCCTTTGAGGTTTTGATGTATCCACATGCAGCCCGTGACACCACAAAGACTCAAAATGCGCTCACCAGATTCCTATGCTGACCCTTTATAGACCAGCTGAAGCGCTTGTGATGCCGGCTGCTGCTTTGTTTACCCTCGTGCCGTGGTTGTATTCCTTAAGAGACTCAGAAACGAAAGCTCCCATAGCATAATTCCATTTA
The DNA here is from genome assembly GCF_040937935.1 of Hyperolius riggenbachi. NCBI lineage: Eukaryota > Metazoa > Chordata > Amphibia > Anura > Hyperoliidae > Hyperolius > Hyperolius riggenbachi. The sequence continues at coordinate 68,808,403 of NC_090654.1, read as the reverse complement.
ATATACTTGTAGACACATAAAAGTTACACTCACATTTGTAAAAACGATTTTCAGTCTCATTCCAGAGAATGAGAATGGCGTTCTAACTGCCAGCAAAATGTTACACGCAGTGCACTTTTGCGATATACGCACATCACAGGCACTGCAAGGATTTACCGCAGTGCTTTGCTCAATACCGGCTATCAGCAAAGAGCAGAAAAACTACTTATAAAAGCACCCCAAGTGTAAACTGGCCCTTAAGAGAACTTTATTGGTGATTACAAATTGTTGCAACCTGCAGAGTAGAACTCAGGGGCATATTTAAAATGATTTAAATATACCCCCAAATTCTAATAATGGCCTCCTCCTCCCCATAGCCATACCAATCCTCACCAAAAAGGGTCAAAGCATAGAAATGCAAACAAAACAAAAAAAGATGCAGGCCAACAATTGTAATTCTGGAAAATACCAATTGCACTAGCAAAAACCCGGCAATGCAATTCACATGTTCATCGTCGTGCTGTTGCTATTGGCAAAATGGGAACGATACAATTTTTAAATCGAAACGTGCTTAATAAAAAAGGGCCCTAATTACTTAATCTCCATCTAAGATAGTTTATTATATTCTTTTTTTAACAGAGCCCTTTGGCTAATCCAGTTGGCTAAAACTAAATCACATTTTGGCCAATAGGATTGTAAGCCGGCCCACCATGGTAAGGTAGACTCTATTAGGGCGGGTTAGGGAATAGGAGTGAGAGAGGAATAGGGGATAGCGTTTTGGAGAAGGAAGATGGGGATAGGTGGTCTTAAGGGGTACCACTCTTACACCATCAAGTGCAAAGTCGGGGAACACAGCGACCACCTGATAAATAATTGGGATCCAGCTGGTCCCCCTTAGGCCGGGTTCAACACTGGGATCGCAAAAGGCAAATCGCAATCACCTATGGAGTGTAATTGCATTTCTACCAAGCAATTGTGGCTCCATGTTACAGTGATTGCGTTTTTCTGTCTCATTCCAGAGAATGAGAATGGCTTCTAACTGCCAGCAAAATGTTACACGCAGTGCACTTTTGCGATATACGCACATCACAGGCACTGCAAGGATTTACCGCAGTGCTTTGCTCAATACCGGCTATCAGCAAAGAGCAGAAAAACTACTTATAAAAGCACCCCAAGTGTAAACTGGCCCTTAAGAGAACTTTATTGGTGATTACAAATTGTTGCAACCTGCAGAGTAGAACTCAGGGGCATATTTAAAATGATTTAAATTTACCCCCAAATTCTAATAATGGCCTCCTCCTCCCCATAGCCATACCAATCCTCCCCAAAAAGGGTCAAAGCATAGAAACGCAAACAAAACAAAAAAAGATGCAGGCCAACAATTGTAATTCTGGAAAATACCAATTGCACTAGCAAAAACCCGGCAATGCAATTCACATGTTCATCGTCGTGCTGTTGCTATTGGCAAAATGGGAACGATACAATTTTTAAATCGAAACGTGCTTAATAAAAAGGGCCCTAATTACTTAATCTCCATCTAAGATAGTTTATTATATTCTTTTTTTAACAGAGTCCTTTGGCTAATCCAGTTGGCTAAAACTAAATCACATTTTGGCCAATAGGATTGTAAGCCGGCCCACCATGGTAAGGTAGACTCTATTAGGGCGGGTTAGGGAATAGGAGTGAGAGAGGAATAGGGGATAGCGTTTTGGAGAAGGAAGATGGGGATAGGTGGTCTTAAGGGGTACCACTCTTACACCATCAAGTGCAAAGTCGGGGAACACAGCGACCACCTGATAAATAATTGGGATCCAGCTGGTCCCCCTTAGGCCGGGTTCAACACTGGGATCGCAAAAGGCAAATCGCAATCGCCTATGGAGTGTAATTGCATATCTACCAAGCAATTGTGGCTCCATGTTACAGTGATTGCGTTTTTCAGTCTCATTCCAGAGAATGAGAATGGCGTTCTAACTGCCAGCAAAATGTTACACGCAGTGCACTTTTGCGATATACGCACATCACAGGCACTGCAAGGATTTACCGCAGTGCTTTGCTGAATACCGGCTATCAGCAAAGAGCAGAAAAACTACTTATAAAAGCACCCCAAGTGTGAACTGGCCCTTAAGAGAACTTTATTGGTGATTACAAATTGTTGCAACCTGCAATGTAGAACTCAGGGGCGTATTTTAAATGATTTAAATATACCCCCAAATTCTAATAATCGCCTCCTCCTCCCCATAGCCATACCAATCCTCACCAAAAAGGTACAAAGCATAGAATTGCAAACAAAACAAAAGAAGATGCAGGCCAACAATTGTAATTCTGGAAAATACCAATTGCACTAGCAAAAACCCGGCAATGCAATTCACATGTTCATCGCCGTGCTGTTGCTATTGGAAACATGTAAACGATACAATTTTTAAATCGAAACATGCTTAATAAAAAAGGGCGCTAATTAGTTAATCTCCATCTAAGATAGTTTATTATATTCTTTTTTTAACAGAGTCCTTTGGCTAATCCAGTTGGCTAAAACTAAATCACATTTTGGCCAATAGGATTGTAAGCCGGCCCACCATGGTAAGGTAGACTCTATTAGGGCGGGTTAGGTGATGGGAGTGAGAGAGGAATAGAGTATAGCGTTTTGGAGAGGGAAGAGGGGGGATAGGTGGTCTTAAAGGGTTCCACTCTTACACCATCAAGTGCAAAGTCGGGGAACACAACGACCACCTGATAAATAATTGGGATCCAGCTGGTCCCCCTTAGGCCGGGTTCAATACTGGGATTGCAAAAGGCAAATCGCAATCACCTATGGAGTGTAATTGCATTTCTACCAAGCAATTGTGGCTCCATGTTACAGTGATTGCGTTTTTCTGTCTCATTCCAGAGAATGAGAATGGCTTCTAACTGCCAGCAAAATGTTGCACGCAGTGCACTTTTGCGATATACGCACATCACAGGCACTGCAAGGATTTACCGCAGTGCTTTGCTGAATACCGGCTATCAGCAAAGAGCAGAAAAACTACTTATTAAAGCACCCCAAGTGTAAACTGGCCCTTAAGAGAACTTTATTGGTGATTACAAATTGTTGCAACCTGCAGAGTAGAACTCAGGGGCATATTTAAAATGATTTAAATATACCCCCAAATTCTAATAATGGCCTCCTCCTCCCCATAGCCATACCAATCCTCACCAAAAAGGGTCAAAGCATAGAAACGCAAACAAAACAAAAAAAGATGCAGGCCAACAATTGTAATTCTGGAAAATACCAATTGCACTAGCAAAAACCCGGCAATGCAATTCACATGTTCATCGCCGTGCTGTTGCTATTGGCAAAATGGGAACGATACAATTTTTAAATCGAAACGTGCTTAATAAAAAAGGGCCCTAATTACTTAATCTCCATCTAAGATAGTTTATTATATTCTTTTTTTAACAGAGCCCTTTGGCTAATCTAGTTGGCTAAAACTAAATCACATTTTGGCCAATAGGATTGTAAGCCGGCCCACCATGGTAAGGTAGACTCTATTAGGGCGGGTTAGGGAATAGGAGTGAGAGAGGAATAGGGGATAGCGTTTTGGAGAAGGAAGATGGGGATAGGTGGTCTTAAGGGGTACCACTCTTACACCATCAAGTGCAAAGTCGGGGAACACAGCGACCACCTGATAAATAATTGGGATCCAGCTGGTCCCCCTTAGGCCGGGTTCAACACTGGGATCGCAAAAGGCAAATCGCAATCGCCTATGGAGTGTAATTGCATATCTACCAAGCAATTGTGGCTCCATGTTACAGTGATTGCGTTTTTCAGTCTCATTCCAGAGAATGAGAATGGCGTTCTAACTGCCAGCAAAATGTTACACGCAGTGCACTTTTGCGATATACGCACATCACAGGCACTGCAAGGATTTACCGCAGTGCTTTGCTCAATACCGGCTATCAGCAAAGAGCAGAAAAACTACTTATAAAAGCACCCCAAGTGTAAACTGGCCCTTAAGAGAACTTTATTGGTGATTACAAATTGTTGCAACCTGCAGAGTAGAACTCAGGGGCATATTTAAAATGATTTAAATATACCCCCAAATTCTAATAATGGCCTCCTCCTCCCCATAGCCATACCAATCCTCACCAAAAAGGGTCAAAGCATAGAAACGCAAACAAAACAAAAAAAGATGCAGGCCAACAATTGTAATTCTGGAAAATACCAATTGCACTAGCAAAAACCCGGCAATGCAATTCACATGTTCATCGTCGTGCTGTTGCTATTGGCAAAATGGGAACGATACAATTTTTAAATCGAAACGTGCTTAATAAAAAGGGCCCTAATTACTTAATCTCCATCTAAGATAGTTTATTATATTCTTTTTTTAACAGAGTCCTTTGGCTAATCCAGTTGGCTAAAACTAAATCACATTTTGGCCAATAGGATTGTAAGCCGGCCCACCATGGTAAGGTAGACTCTATTAGGGCGGGTTAGGGAATAGGAGTGAGAGAGGAATAGGGGATAGCGTTTTGGAGAAGGAAGATGGGGATAGGTGGTCTTAAGGGGTACCACTCTTACACCATCAAGTGCAAAGTCGGGGAACACAGCGACCACCTGATAAATAATTGGGATCCAGCTGGTCCCCCTTAGGCCGGGTTCAACACTGGGATCGCAAAAGGCAAATCGCAATCGCCTATGGAGTGTAATTGCATATCTACCAAGCAATTGTGGCTCCATGTTACAGTGATTGCGTTTTTCAGTCTCATTCCAGAGAATGAGAATGGCGTTCTAACTGCCAGCAAAATGTTACACGCAGTGCACTTTTGCGATATACGCACATCACAGGCACTGCAAGGATTTACCGCAGTGCTTTGCTGAATACCGGCTATCAGCAAAGAGCAGAAAAACTACTTATAAAAGCACCCCAAGTGTGAACTGGCCCTTAAGAGAACTTTATTGGTGATTACAAATTGTTGCAACCTGCAATGTAGAACTCAGGGGCGTATTTTAAATGATTTAAATATACCCCCAAATTCTAATAATGGCCTCCTCCTCCCCATAGCCATATCAATCCTCACCAAAAAGGTACAAAGCATAGAACTGCAAACAAAACAAAAGAAGATGCAGGCCAACAATTGTAATTCTGGAAAATACCAATTGCACTAGCAAAAACCCGGCAATGCAATTCACATGTTCATCGCCGTGCTGTTGCTATTGGAAACATGTAAACGATACAATTTTTAAATCGAAACATGCTTAATAAAAAAGGGCGCTAATTAGTTAATCTCCATCTAAGATAGTTTATTATATTCTTTTTTTAACAGAGTCCTTTGGCTAATCCAGTTGGCTAAAACTAAATCACATTTTGGCCAATAGGATTGTAAGCCGGCCCACCATGGTAAGGTAGACTCTATTAGGGCGGGTTAGGTGATGGGAGTGAGAGAGGAATAGAGTATAGCGTTTTGGAGAGGGAAGAGGGGGATAGGTGGTCTTAAAGGGTTCCACTCTTACACCATCAAGTGCAAAGTCGGGAAACACAACGACCACCTGATAAATAATTGGGATCCAGCTGGTCCCCCTTAGGCCGGGTTCAATACTGGGATTGCAAAAGGCAAATCGCAATCACCTATGGAGTGTAATTGCATTTCTACCAAGCAATTGTGGCTCCATGTTACAGTGATTGCGTTTTTCTGTCTCATTCCAGAGAATGAGAATGGCTTCTAACTGCCAGCAAAATGTTGCACGCAGTGCACTTTTGCGATATACGCACATCACAGGCACTGCAAGGATTTACCGCAGTGCTTTGCTGAATACCGGCTATCAGCAAAGAGCAGAAAAACTACTTATTAAAGCACCCCAAGTGTAAACTGGCCCTTAAGAGAACTTTATTGGTGATTACAAATTGTTGCAACCTGCAGAGTAGAACTCAGGGGCATATTTAAAATGATTTAAATATACCCCCAAATTCTAATAATGGCCTCCTCCTCCCCATAGCCATACCAATCCTCACCAAAAAGGGTCAAAGCATAGAAACGCAAACAAAACAAAAAAAGATGCAGGCCAACAATTGTAATTCTGGAAAATACCAATTGCACTAGCAAAAACCCGGCAATGCAATTCACATGTTCATCGCCGTGCTGTTGCTATTGGCAAAATGGGAACGATACAATTTTTAAATCGAAACGTGCTTAATAAAAAAGGGCCCTAATTACTTAATCTCCATCTAAGATAGTTTATTATATTCTTTTTTTAACAGAGCCCTTTGGCTAATCTAGTTGGCTAAAACTAAATCACATTTTGGCCAATAGGATTGTAAGCCGGCCCACCATGGTAAGGTAGACTCTATTAGGGCGGGTTAGGGAATAGGAGTGAGAGAGGAATAGGGGATAGCGTTTTGGAGAAGGAAGATGGGGATAGGTGGTCTTAAGGGGTACCACTCTTACACCATCAAGTGCAAAGTCGGGGAACACAGCGACCACCTGATAAATAATTGGGATCCAGCTGGTCCCCCTTAGGCCGGGTTCAACACTGGGATCGCAAAAGGCAAATCGCAATCGCCTATGGAGTGTAATTGCATATCTACCAAGCAATTGTGGCTCCATGTTACAGTGATTGCGTTTTTCAGTCTCATTCCAGAGAATGAGAATGGCGTTCTAACTGCCAGCAAAATGTTACACGCAGTGCACTTTTGCGATATACGCACATCACAGGCACTGCAAGGATTTACCGCAGTGCTTTGCTCAATACCGGCTATCAGCAAAGAGCAGAAAAACTACTTATAAAAGCACCCCAAGTGTAAACTGGCCCTTAAGAGAACTTTATTGGTGATTACAAATTGTTGCAACCTGCAGAGTAGAACTCAGGGGCATATTTAAAATGATTTAAATATACCCCCAAATTCTAATAATGGCCTCCTCCTCCCCATAGCCATACCAATCCTCACCAAAAAGGGTCAAAGCATAGAAACGCAAACAAAACAAAAAAAGATGCAGGCCAACAATTGTAATTCTGGAAAATACCAATTGCACTAGCAAAAACCCGGCAATGCAATTCACATGTTCATCGTCGTGCTGTTGCTATTGGCAAAATGGGAACGATACAATTTTTAAATCGAAACGTGCTTAATAAAAAGGGCCCTAATTACTTAATCTCCATCTAAGATAGTTTATTATATTCTTTTTTTAACAGAGTCCTTTGGCTAATCCAGTTGGCTAAAACTAAATCACATTTTGGCCAATAGGATTGTAAGCCGGCCCACCATGGTAAGGTAGACTCTATTAGGGCGGGTTAGGGAATAGGAGTGAGAGAGGAATAGGGGATAGCGTTTTGGAGAAGGAAGATGGGGATAGGTGGTCTTAAGGGGTACCACTCTTACACCATCAAGTGCAAAGTCGGGGAACACAGCGACCACCTGATAAATAATTGGGATCCAGCTGGTCCCCCTTAGGCCGGGTTCAACACTGGGATCGCAAAAGGCAAATCGCAATCGCCTATGGAGTGTAATTGCATATCTACCAAGCAATTGTGGCTCCATGTTACAGTGATTGCGTTTTTCAGTCTCATTCCAGAGAATGAGAATGGCGTTCTAACTGCCAGCAAAATGTTACACGCAGTGCACTTTTGCGATATACGCACATCACAGGCACTGCAAGGATTTACCGCAGTGCTTTGCTCAATACCGGCTATCAGCAAAGAGCAGAAAAACTACTTATAAAAGCACCCCAAGTGTGAACTGGCCCTTAAGAGAACTTTATTGGTGATTACAAATTGTTGCAACCTGCAATGTAGAACTCAGGGGCGTATTTAAAATGATTTAAATATACCCCCAAATTCTAATAATCGCCTCCTCCTCCCCATAGTCATACCAATCCTCACCAAAAAGGTACAAAGCATAGAACTGCAAACAAAACAAAAAAAGATGCAGGCCAACAATTGTAATTCTGGAAAATACCAATTGCACTAGCAAAAACCCGGCAATGCAATTCACATGTTCATCGCCGTGCTGTTGCTATTGGAAAAATGTAAACGATACAATTTTTAAATCGAAACATGATTAATAAAAAAGGGCGCTAATTAGTTAATCTCCATCTAAGATAGTTTATTATATTCTTTTTTTAACAGAGTCCTTTGGCTAATCCAGTTGGCTAAAACTAAATCACATTTTGGCCAATAGGATTGTAAGCCGGCCCACCATGGTAAGGTAGACTCTATTAGGGCGGGTTAGGTGATGGGAGTGAGAGAGGAATAGAGTATAGCGTTTTGGAGAGGGAAGAGGGGGATAGGTGGTCTTAAAGGGTTCCACTCTTACACCATCAAGTGCAAAGTCGGGGAACACAACCACCACCTGATAAATAATTGGGATCCAGCTGGTCCCCCTGAGGCCGGGTTCAATACTGGGATTGCAAAAGGCAAATCGCAATCACCTATGGAGTGTAATTGCATTTCTACCAAGCAATTGTGGCTCCATGTTACAGTGATTGCGTTTTTCTGTCTCATTCCAGAGAATGAGAATGGCTTCTAACTGCCAGCAAAATGTTGCACGCAGTGCACTTTTGCGATATACGCACATCACAGGCACTGCAAGGATTTACCGCAGTGCTTTGCTGAATACCGGCTATCAGCAAAGAGCAGAAAAACTACTTATTAAAGCACCCTAAGTGTAAACTGGCCCTTAAGAGAACTTTATTGGTGATTACAAATTGTTGCAACCTGCAGAGTAGAACTCAGGGGCATATTTAAAATGATTTAAATATACCCCCAAATTCTAATAATGGCCTCCTCCTCCCCATAGCCATACCAATCCTCACCAAAAAGGGTCAAAGCATAGAAACGCAAACAAAACAAAAAAAGATGCAGGCCAACAATTGTAATTCTGGAAAATACCAATTGCACTAGCAAAAACCCGGCAATGCAATTCACATGTTCATCGCTGTGCTGTTGCTACTGGCAAAATGGGAACGATACAATTTTTAAATCGAAACGTGCTTAATAAAAAAGGGCCCTAATTACTTAATCTCCATCTAAGATAGTTTATTATATTCTTTTTTTAACAGAGTCCTTTGGCTAATCCAGTTGGCTAAAACTAAATCACATTTTGGCCAATAGGATTGTAAGCCGGCCCACCATGGTAAGTTAGACTCTATTAGGGCGGGTTAGGGAATAGGAGTGAGAGGAATAGGGGATAGCGTTTTGGAGAAGGAAGATGGGGATAGGTGGTCTTAAGGGGTACCACTCTTACACCATGAAGTGCAAAGTTGGGGAACACAGCGACCACCTGATAATTGAGATCCAGCTGGTCCCCCTTAGGCCGGGTTCAACACTGGGATCGCAAAAGGCAAATTGCAATCGCCTATGGAGTGTAATTGCATATCTACCAAACAATTGTGGCTCCATGTTACAGTGATTGCGTTTTTCAGTCTCATTCCAGAGAATGAGAATGGCGTTCTAACTGCCAGCAAAATGTTACACGCAGTGCACTTTTGCGATATACGCACATCACAGGCACTGCAAGGATTTACCGCAGTGCTTTGCTGAATACCGGCTATCAGCAAAGAGCAGAAAAACTACTTATAAAAGCACCCCAAGTGTGAACTGGCCCTTAAGAGAACTTTATTGGTGATTACAAATTGTTGCAACCTGCAATGTAGAACTCAGGGGCGTATTTAAAATGATTTAAATATACCCCCAAATTCTAATAATGGCCTCCTCCTCCCCATAGCCATACCAATCCTCACCAAAAAGGTACAAAGCATAGAACTGCAAACAAAATAAAAAAAGATGCAGGCCAACAATTGTAATTCTGGAAAATACCAATTGCACTAGCAAAAACCCGGCAATGCAATTCACATGTTCATCGCCGTGCTGTTGCTATTGGAAAAATGTGAACGATACAATTTTTAAATCGAAACATGCTTAATAAAAAAGGGCCCTAATTACTTAATCTCCATCTAAGATAGTTTATTATATTCTTTTTTTAACAGAGTCCTTTGGCTAATCCAGTTGGCTAAAACTAAATCACATTTTGGCCAATAGGATTGTAAGCAGGCCCACCATGGTAAGGTAGACTCTATTAGGGCGGGTTAGGTGATGGGAGTGAGAGAGGAATAGAGTATAGCGTTTTGGAGAGGGAAGAGGGGGATAGGTGGTCTTAAAGGGTTCCACTCTTACACCATCAAGTGCAAAGTCGGGGAACACAACGACCACCTGATAAATAATTGGGATCCAGCTGGTCCCCCTTAGGCCGGGTTCAACACTGGGATCGCAAAAGGCAAATCGCAATCGCCTATGGAGTGTAATTGCATATCTACCAAGCAATTGTGGCTCCATGTTACAGTGATTGCGTTTTTCAGTCTCATTCCAGAGAATGAGAATGGCGTTCTAACTGCCAGCAAAATGTTACACGCAGTGCACTTTTGCGATATACGCACATCACAGGCACTGCAAGGATTTACCGCAGTGCTTTGCTCAATACCGGCTATCAGCAAAGAGCAGAAAAACTACTTATAAAAGCACCCCAAGTGTAAACTGGCCCTTAAGAGAACTTTATTGGTGATTACAAATTGTTGCAACCTGCAGAGTAGAACTCAGGGGCATATTTAAAATGATTTAAATATACCCCCAAATTCTAATAATGGCCTCCTCCTCCCCATAGCCATACCAATCCTCACCAAAAAGGGTCAAAGCATAGAAACGCAAACAAAACAAAAAAAGATGCAGGCCAACAATTGTAATTCTGGAAAATACCAATTGCACTAGCAAAAACCCGGCAATGCAATTCACATGTTCATTGTCGTGCTGTTGCTATTGGCAAAATGGGAACGATACAATTTTTAAATCGAAACGTGCTTAATAAAAAGGGCCCTAATTACTTAATCTCCATCTAAGATAGTTTATTATATTCTTTTTTTAACAGAGTCCTTTGGCTAATCCAGTTGGCTAAAACTAAATCACATTTTGGCCAATAGGATTGTAAGCCGGCCCACCATGGTAAGGTAGACTCTATTAGGGCGGGTTAGGGAATAGGAGTGAGAGAGGAATAGGGGATAGCGTTTTGGAGAAGGAAGATGGGGATAGGTGGTCTTAAGGGGTACCACTCTTACACCATCAAGTGCAAAGTCGGGGAACACAGCGACCACCTGATAAATAATTGGGATCCAGCTGGTCCCCCTTAGGCCGGGTTCAACACTGGGATCGCAAAAGGCAAATCGCAATCGCCTATGGAGTGTAATTGCATATCTACCAAGCAATTGTGGCTCCATGTTACAGTGATTGCGTTTTTCAGTCTCATTCCAGAGAATGAGAATGGCGTTCTAACTGCCAGCAAAATGTTACACGCAGTGCACTTTTGCGATATACGCACATCACAGGCACTGCAAGGATTTACCGCAGTGCTTTGCTGAATACCGGCTATCAGCAAAGAGCAGAAAAACTACTTATAAAAGCACCCCAAGTGTGAACTGGCCCTTAAGAGAACTTTATTGGTGATTACAAATTGTTGCAACCTGCAATGTAGAACTCAGGGGCGTATTTTAAATGATTTAAATATACCCCCAAATTCTAATAATGGCCTCCTCCTCCCCATAGCCATATCAATCCTCACCAAAAAGGTACAAAGCATAGAACTGCAAACAAAACAAAAGAAGATGCAGGCCAACAATTGTAATTCTGGAAAATACCAATTGCACTAGCAAAAACCCGGCAATGCAATTCACATGTTCATCGCCGTGCTGTTGCTATTGGAAACATGTAAACGATACAATTTTTAAATCGAAACATGCTTAATAAAAAAGGGCGCTAATTAGTTAATCTCCATCTAAGATAGTTTATTATATTCTTTTTTTAACAGAGTCCTTTGGCTAATCCAGTTGGCTAAAACTAAATCACATTTTGGCCAATAGGATTGTAAGCCGGCCCACCATGGTAAGGTAGACTCTATTAGGGCGGGTTAGGTGATGGGAGTGAGAGAGGAATAGAGTATAGCGTTTTGGAGAGGGAAGAGGGGGATAGGTGGTCTTAAAGGGTTCCACTCTTACACCATCAAGTGCAAAGTCGGGAAACACAACGACCACCTGATAAATAATTGGGATCCAGCTGGTCCCCCTTAGGCCGGGTTCAATACTGGGATTGCAAAAGGCAAATCGCAATCACCTATGGAGTGTAATTGCATTTCTACCAAGCAATTGTGGCTCCATGTTACAGTGATTGCGTTTTTCTGTCTCATTCCAGAGAATGAGAATGGCTTCTAACTGCCAGCAAAATGTTGCACGCAGTGCACTTTTGCGATATACGCACATCACAGGCACTGCAAGGATTTACCGCAGTGCTTTGCTGAATACCGGCTATCAGCAAAGAGCAGAAAAACTACTTATTAAAGCACCCCAAGTGTAAACTGGCCCTTAAGAGAACTTTATTGGTGATTACAAATTGTTGCAACCTGCAGAGTAGAACTCAGGGGCATATTTAAAATGATTTAAATATACCCCCAAATTCTAATAATGGCCTCCTCCTCCCCATAGCCATACCAATCCTCACCAAAAAGGGTCAAAGCATAGAAACGCAAACAAAACAAAAAAAGATGCAGGCCAACAATTGTAATTCTGGAAAATACCAATTGCACTAGCAAAAACCCGGCAATGCAATTCACATGTTCATCGCCGTGCTGTTGCTATTGGCAAAATGGGAACGATACAATTTTTAAATCGAAACGTGCTTAATAAAAAAGGGCCCTAATTACTTAATCTCCATCTAAGATAGTTTATTATATTCTTTTTTTAACAGAGCCCTTTGGCTAATCTAGTTGGCTAAAACTAAATCACATTTTGGCCAATAGGATTGTAAGCCGGCCCACCATGGTAAGGTAGACTCTATTAGGGCGGGTTAGGGAATAGGAGTGAGAGAGGAATAGGGGATAGCGTTTTGGAGAAGGAAGATGGGGATAGGTGGTCTTAAGGGGTACCACTCTTACACCATCAAGTGCAAAGTCGGGGAACACAGCGACCACCTGATAAATAATTGGGATCCAGCTGGTCCCCCTTAGGCCGGGTTCAACACTGGGATCGCAAAAGGCAAATCGCAATCGCCTATGGAGTGTAATTGCATATCTACCAAGCAATTGTGGCTCCATGTTACAGTGATTGCGTTTTTCAGTCTCATTCCAGAGAATGAGAATGGCGTTCTAACTGCCAGCAAAATGTTACACGCAGTGCACTTTTGCGATATACGCACATCACAGGCACTGCAAGGATTTACCGCAGTGCTTTGCTCAATACCGGCTATCAGCAAAGAGCAGAAAAACTACTTATAAAAGCACCCCAAGTGTAAACTGGCCCTTAAGAGAACTTTATTGGTGATTACAAATTGTTGCAACCTGCAGAGTAGAACTCAGGGGCATATTTAAAATGATTTAAATATACCCCCAAATTCTAATAATGGCCTCCTCCTCCCCATAGCCATACCAATCCTCACCAAAAAGGGTCAAAGCATAGAAACGCAAACAAAACAAAAAAAGATGCAGGCCAACAATTGTAATTCTGGAAAATACCAATTGCACTAGCAAAAACCCGGCAATGCAATTCACATGTTCATCGTCGTGCTGTTGCTATTGGCAAAATGGGAACGATACAATTTTTAAATCGAAACGTGCTTAATAAAAAGGGCCCTAATTACTTAATCTCCATCTAAGATAGTTTATTATATTCTTTTTTTAACAGAGTCCTTTGGCTAATCCAGTTGGCTAAAACTAAATCACATTTTGGCCAATAGGATTGTAAGCCGGCCCACCATGGTAAGGTAGACTCTATTAGGGCGGGTTAGGGAATAGGAGTGAGAGAGGAATAGGGGATAGCGTTTTGGAGAAGGAAGATGGGGATAGGTGGTCTTAAGGGGTACCACTCTTACACCATCAAGTGCAAAGTCGGGGAACACAGCGACCACCTGATAAATAATTGGGATCCAGCTGGTCCCCCTTAGGCCGGGTTCAACACTGGGATCGCAAAAGGCAAATCGCAATCGCCTATGGAGTGTAATTGCATATCTACCAAGCAATTGTGGCTCCATGTTACAGTGATTGCGTTTTTCAGTCTCATTCCAGAGAATGAGAATGGCGTTCTAACTGCCAGCAAAATGTTACACGCAGTGCACTTTTGCGATATACGCACATCACAGGCACTGCAAGGATTTACCGCAGTGCTTTGCTCAATACCGGCTATCAGCAAAGAGCAGAAAAACTACTTATAAAAGCACCCCAAGTGTGAACTGGCCCTTAAGAGAACTTTATTGGTGATTACAAATTGTTGCAACCTGCAATGTAGAACTCAGGGGCGTATTTAAAATGATTTAAATATACCCCCAAATTCTAATAATCGCCTCCTCCTCCCCATAGTCATACCAATCCTCACCAAAAAGGTACAAAGCATAGAACTGCAAACAAAACAAAAAAAGATGCAGGCCAACAATTGTAATTCTGGAAAATACCAATTGCACTAGCAAAAACCCGGCAATGCAATTCACATGTTCATCGCCGTGCTGTTGCTATTGGAAAAATGTAAACGATACAATTTTTAAATCGAAACATGATTAATAAAAAAGGGCGCTAATTAGTTAATCTCCATCTAAGATAGTTTATTATATTCTTTTTTTAACAGAGTCCTTTGGCTAATCCAGTTGGCTAAAACTAAATCACATTTTGGCCAATAGGATTGTAAGCCGGCCCACCATGGTAAGGTAGACTCTATTAGGGCGGGTTAGGTGATGGGAGTGAGAGAGGAATAGAGTATAGCGTTTTGGAGAGGGAAGAGGGGGATAGGTGGTCTTAAAGGGTTCCACTCTTACACCATCAAGTGCAAAGTCGGGGAACACAACCACCACCTGATAAATAATTGGGATCCAGCTGGTCCCCCTGAGGCCGGGTTCAATACTGGGATTGCAAAAGGCAAATCGCAATCACCTATGGAGTGTAATTGCATTTCTACCAAGCAATTGTGGCTCCATGTTACAGTGATTGCGTTTTTCTGTCTCATTCCAGAGAATGAGAATGGCTTCTAACTGCCAGCAAAATGTTGCACGCAGTGCACTTTTGCGATATACGCACATCACAGGCACTGCAAGGATTTACCGCAGTGCTTTGCTGAATACCGGCTATCAGCAAAGAGCAGAAAAACTACTTATTAAAGCACCCTAAGTGTAAACTGGCCCTTAAGAGAACTTTATTGGTGATTACAAATTGTTGCAACCTGCAGAGTAGAACTCAGGGGCATATTTAAAATGATTTAAATATACCCCCAAATTCTAATAATGGCCTCCTCCTCCCCATAGCCATACCAATCCTCACCAAAAAGGGTCAAAGCATAGAAACGCAAACAAAACAAAAAAAGATGCAGGCCAACAATTGTAATTCTGGAAAATACCAATTGCACTAGCAAAAACCCGGCAATGCAATTCACATGTTCATCGCTGTGCTGTTGCTACTGGCAAAATGGGAACGATACAATTTTTAAATCGAAACGTGCTTAATAAAAAAGGGCCCTAATTACTTAATCTCCATCTAAGATAGTTTATTATATTCTTTTTTTAACAGAGTCCTTTGGCTAATCCAGTTGGCTAAAACTAAATCACATTTTGGCCAATAGGATTGTAAGCCGGCCCACCATGGTAAGTTAGACTCTATTAGGGCGGGTTAGGGAATAGGAGTGAGAGGAATAGGGGATAGCGTTTTGGAGAAGGAAGATGGGGATAGGTGGTCTTAAGGGGTACCACTCTTACACCATGAAGTGCAAAGTTGGGGAACACAGCGACCACCTGATAATTGAGATCCAGCTGGTCCCCCTTAGGCCGGGTTCAACACTGGGATCGCAAAAGGCAAATTGCAATCGCCTATGGAGTGTAATTGCATATCTACCAAACAATTGTGGCTCCATGTTACAGTGATTGCGTTTTTCAGTCTCATTCCAGAGAATGAGAATGGCGTTCTAACTGCCAGCAAAATGTTACACGCAGTGCACTTTTGCGATATACGCACATCACAGGCACTGCAAGGATTTACCGCAGTGCTTTGCTGAATACCGGCTATCAGCAAAGAGCAGAAAAACTACTTATAAAAGCACCCCAAGTGTGAACTGGCCCTTAAGAGAACTTTATTGGTGATTACAAATTGTTGCAACCTGCAATGTAGAACTCAGGGGCGTATTTAAAATGATTTAAATATACCCCCAAATTCTAATAATGGCCTCCTCCTCCCCATAGCCATACCAATCCTCACCAAAAAGGTACAAAGCATAGAACTGCAAACAAAATAAAAAAAGATGCAGGCCAACAATTGTAATTCTGGAAAATACCAATTGCACTAGCAAAAACCCGGCAATGCAATTCACATGTTCATCGCCGTGCTGTTGCTATTGGAAAAATGTGAACGATACAATTTTTAAATCGAAACATGCTTAATAAAAAAGGGCCCTAATTACTTAATCTCCATCTAAGATAGTTTATTATATTCTTTTTTTAACAGAGTCCTTTGGCTAATCCAGTTGGCTAAAACTAAATCACATTTTGGCCAATAGGATTGTAAGCAGGCCCACCATGGTAAGGTAGACTCTATTAGGGCGGGTTAGGTGATGGGAGTGAGAGAGGAATAGAGTATAGCGTTTTGGAGAGGGAAGAGGGGGATAGGTGGTCTTAAGGGGTTCCACTCTTACACCATCAAGTGCAAAGTCGGGGAACACAACGACCACCTGATAAATAATTGGGATCCAGCTGGTCCCCCTTAGGCCGGGTTCAATACTGGGATTGCAAAAGGCAAATCGCAATCACCTATGGAGTGTAATTGCATTTCTACCAAGCAATTGTGGCTCCATGTTACAGTGATTGCGTTTTTCTGTCTCATTCCAGAGAATGAGAATGGCTTCTAACTGCCAGCAAAATGTTGCACGCAGTGCACTTTTGCGATATACGCACATCACAGGCACTGCAAGGATTTACCGCAGTGCTTTGCTGAATACCGGCTATCAGCAAAGAGCAGAAAAACTACTTATTAAAGCAACCCAAGTGTAAAGTGGCCCTTAAGAGAACTTTATTGGTGATTACAAATTGTTGCAACCTGCAGAGTAGAACTCAGGGGCATATTTAAAATGATTTAAATATACCCCCAAATTCTAATAATGGCCTCCTCCTCCCCATAGCCATACCAATCCTCACCAAAAAGGGTTTAAAGCATAGAAACGCAAACAAAACAAAAAAAGATGCAGGCCAACAATTGTAATTCTGGAAAATACCAATTGCACTAGCAAAAACCCGGCAATGCAATTCACATGTTCATCGCCGTGCTGTTGCTATTGGCAAAATGGGAACGATACAATTTTTAAATCGAAACGTGCTTAATAAAAAGGGCCCTAATTACTTAATCTCCATCTAAGATAGTTTATTATATTCTTTTTTTAACAGAGTCCTTTGGCTAATCCAGTTGGCTAAAACTAAATCACATTTTGGCCAATAGGATTGTAAGCCGGCCCACCATGGTAAGGTAGACTCTATTAGGGCGGGTTAGGGAATAGGAGTGAGAGAGGAATAGGGGATAGCGTTTTGGAGAAGGAAGATGGGGATAGGTGGTCTTAAGGGGTACCACTCTTACACCATCAAGTGCAAAGTCGGGGAACACAGCGACCACCTGATAATTGGGATCCAGCTGGTCCCCCTTAGGCCGGGTTCAACACTGGGATCGCAAAAGGCAAATTGCAATCGCCTATGGAGTGTAATTGCATATCTACCAAGCAATTGTGGCTCCATGTTACAGTGATTGCGTTTTTCAGTCTCATTCCAGAGAATGAGAATGGCGTTCTAACTGCCAGCAAAATGTTACACGCAGTGCACTTTTGCGATATACGCACATCACAGGCACTGCAAGGATTTACCGCAGTGCTTTGCTGAATACCGGCTATCAGCAAAGAGCAGAAAAACTACTTATAAAAGCACCCCAAGTGTGAACTGGCCCTTAAGAGAACTTTATTGGTGATTACAAATTGTTGCAACCTGCAATGTAGAACTCAGGGGCGTATTTAAAATGATTTAAATATACCCCCAAATTCTAATAATGGCCTCCTCCTCCCCATAGCCATACCAATCCTCACCAAAAAGGTACAAAGCATAGAACTGCAAACAAAACAAAAAAAGATGCAGGCCAACAATTGTAATTCTGGAAAATACCAATTGCACTAGCAAAAACCCGGCAATGCAATTCACATGTTCATCGCCGTGCTGTTGCTATTGGAAAAATGTGAACGATACAATTTTTAAATCGAAACATGCTTAATAAAAAAGGGCGCTAATTAGTTAATCTCCATCTAAGATAGTTTATTATATTCTTTTTTTAACAGAGTCCTTTGGCTAATCCAATTGGCTAAAACTAAATCACATTTTGGCCAATAGGATTGTAAGCAGGCCCACCATGGTAAGGTAGACTCTATTAGGGCGGGTTAGGTGATGGGAGTGAGAGAGGAATAGAGTATAGCGTTTTGGAGAGGGAAGAGGGGGATAGGTGGTCTTAAAGGGTTCCACTCTTACACCATCAAGTGCAAAGTTGGGGAACACAACGACCACCTGATAAATAATTGGGAACCAGCTGGTCCCCCTTAGGCCGGGTTCAATACTGGGATTGCAAAACGCAAATCGCAATCACCTATGGAGTGTAATTGCATTTCTACCAAGCAATTGTGGCTCCATGTTACAGTGATTGCGTTTTTCTGTCTCATTCCAGAGAATGAGAATGGCTTCTAACTGCCAGCAAAATGTTGCACGCAGTGCACTTTTGCGATATACGCACATCACAAGCACTGCAAGGATTTACCGCAGTGCTTTGCTGAATACCGGCTATCAGCAAAGAGCAGAAAAACTACTTATTAAAGCACCCCAAGTGTAAACTGGCCCTTAAGAGAACTTTATTGGTGA
The DNA here is from genome assembly GCF_040937935.1 of Hyperolius riggenbachi. Lineage (NCBI taxonomy): Eukaryota > Metazoa > Chordata > Amphibia > Anura > Hyperoliidae > Hyperolius > Hyperolius riggenbachi. The sequence continues at coordinate 68,789,514 of NC_090654.1, read as the reverse complement.
TTACAAATTGTTGCAACCTGCAGAGTAGAACTCAGGGGCATATTTAAAATGATTTAAATATACCCCCAAATTCTAATAATGGCCTCCTCCTCCCCATAGCCATACCAATCCTCACCAAAAAGGGTCAAAGCATAGAACTGCAAACAAAACAAAAAAAGATGCAGGCCAACAATTGTAATTCTGGAAAATACCAATTGCACTAGCAAAAACCCGGCAATGCAATTCACATGTTCATCGCCGTGCTGTTGCTATTGGAAAAATGTAAACGATACAATTTTTAAATCGAAACATGCTTAATAAAAAAGGGCGCTAATTAGTTAATCTCCATCTAAGATAGTTTATTATATTCTTTTTTTAACAGAGTCCTTTGGCTAATCCAGTTGGCTAAAACTAAATCACATTTTGGCCAATAGGATTGTAAGCCGGCCCACCATGGTAAGGTAGACTCTATTAGGGCGGGTTAGGTGATGGGAGTGAGAGAGGAATAGAGTATAGCGTTTTGGAGAGGGAAGAGGGGGATAGGTGGTCTTAAAGGGTTCCACTCTTACACCATCAAGTGCAAAGTCGGGGAACACAACGACCACCTGATAAATAATTGGGATCCAGCTGGTCCCCCTTAGGCCGGGTTCAATACTGGGATTGCAAAAGGCAAATCGCAATCACCTATGGAGTGTAATTGCATTTCTACCAAGCAATTGTGGCTCCATGTTACAGTGATTGCGTTTTTCAGTCTCATTCCAGAGAATGAGAATGGCGTTCTAACTGCCAGCAAAATGTTACACGCAGTGCACTTTTGCGATATACGCACATCACAGGCACTGCAAGGATTTACCGCAGTGCTTTGCTGAATACCGGCTATCAGCAAAGAGCAGAAAAACTACTTATAAAAGCACCCCAAGTGTGAACTGGCCCTTAAGAGAACTTTATTGGTGATTACAAATTGTTGCAACCTGCAATGTAGAACTCAGGGGCGTATTTAAAATGATTTAAATATACCCCCAAATTCTAATAATGGCCTCCTCCTCCCCATAGCCATACCAATCCTCACCAAAAAGGTACAAAGCATAGAACTGCAAACAAAACAAAAAAAGATGCAGGCCAACAATTGTAATTCTGGAAAATACCAATTGCACTAGCAAAAACCCGGCAATGCAATTCACATGTTCATCGCCGTGCTGTTGCTATTGGAAAAATGTGAACGATACAATTTTTAAATCGAAACATGCTTAATAAAAAAGGGCCCTAATTACTTAATCTCCATCTAAGATAGTTTATTATATTCTTTTTTTAACAGAGTCCTTTGGCTAATCCAGTTGGCTAAAACTAAATCACATTTTGGCCAATAGGATTGTAAGCAGGCCCACCATGGTAAGGTAGACTCTATTAGGGCGGGTTAGGTGATGGGAGTGAGAGAGGAATAGAGTATAGCGTTTTGGAGAGGGAAGAGGGGGATAGGTGGTCTTAAAGGGTTCCACTCTTACACCATCAAGTGCAAAGTCGGGGAACACAACGACCACCTGATAAATAATTGGGATCCAGCTGGTCCCCCTTAGGCCGGGTTCAATACTGGGATTGCAAAAGGCAAATCGCAATCACCTATGGAGTGTAATTGCATTTCTACCAAGCAATTGTGGCTCCATGTTACAGTGATTGCGTTTTTCTGTCTCATTCCAGAGAATGAGAATGGCTTCTAACTGCCAGCAAAATGTTGCACGCAGTGCACTTTTGCGATATACGCACATCACAGGCACTGCAAGGATTTACCGCAGTGCTTTGCTGAATACCGGCTATCAGCAAAGAGCAGAAAAACTACTTATTAAAGCAACCCAAGTGTAAACTGGCCCTTAAGAGAACTTTATTGGTGATTACAAATTGTTGCAACCTGCAGAGTAGAACTCAGGGGCATATTTAAAATGATTTAAATATACCCCCAAATTCTAATAATGGCCTCCTCCTCCCCATAGCCATACCAATCCTCACCAAAAAGGGTTTAAAGCATAGAAACGCAAACAAAACAAAAAAAGATGCAGGCCAACAATTGTAATTCTGGAAAATACCAATTGCACTAGCAAAAACCCGGCAATGCAATTCACATGTTCATCGCCGTGCTGTTGCTATTGGCAAAATGGGAACGATACAATTTTTAAATCGAAACGTGCTTAATAAAAAGGGCCCTAATTACTTAATCTCCATCTAAGATAGTTTATTATATTCTTTTTTTAACAGAGTCCTTTGGCTAATCCAGTTGGCTAAAACTAAATCACATTTTGGCCAATAGGATTGTAAGCCGGCCCACCATGGTAAGGTAGACTCTATTAGGGCGGGTTAGGGAATAGGAGTGAGAGAGGAATAGGGGATAGCGTTTTGGAGAAGGAAGATGGGGATAGGTGGTCTTAAGGGGTACCACTCTTACACCATCAAGTGCAAAGTCGGGGAACACAGCGACCACCTGATAATTGGGATCCAGCTGGTCCCCCTTAGGCCGGGTTCAACACTGGGATCGCAAAAGGCAAATTGCAATCGCCTATGGAGTGTAATTGCATATCTACCAAGCAATTGTGGCTCCATGTTACAGTGATTGCGTTTTTCAGTCTCATTCCAGAGAATGAGAATGGCGTTCTAACTGCCAGCAAAATGTTACACGCAGTGCACTTTTGCGATATACGCACATCACAGGCACTGCAAGGATTTACCGCAGTGCTTTGCTGAATACCGGCTATCAGCAAAGAGCAGAAAAACTACTTATAAAAGCACCCCAAGTGTGAACTGGCCCTTAAGAGAACTTTATTGGTGATTACAAATTGTTGCAACCTGCAATGTAGAACTCAGGGGCGTATTTAAAATGATTTAAATATACCCCCAAATTCTAATAATGGCCTCCTCCTCCCCATAGCCATACCAATCCTCACCAAAAAGGTACAAAGCATAGAACTGCAAACAAAACAAAAAAAGATGCAGGCTAACAATTGTAATTCTGGAAAATACCAATTGCACTAGCAAAAACCCGGCAATGCAATTCACATGTTCATCGCCGTGCTGTTGCTATTGGAAAAATGTGAACGATACAATTTTTAAATCGAAACATGCTTAATAAAAAAGGGCGCTAATTAGTTAATCTCCATCTAAGATAGTTTATTATATTCTTTTTTTAACAGAGTCCTTTGGCTAATCCAGTTGGCTAAAACTAAATCACATTTTGGCCAATAGGATTGTAAGCAGGCCCACCATGGTAAGGTAGACTCTATTAGGGCGGGTTAGGTGATGGGAGTGAGAGAGGAATAGAGTATAGCGTTTTGGAGAGGGAAGAGGGGGATAGGTGGTCTTAAAGGGTTCCACTCTTACACCATCAAGTGCAAAGTCGGGGAACACAACGACCACCTGATAAATAATTGGGATCCAGCTGGTCCCCCTTAGGCCGGGTTCAATACTGGGGTTGCAAAAGGCAAATCGCAATCACCTATGGAGTGTAATTGCATTTCTACCAAGCAATTGTGGCTCCATGTTACAGTGATTGCGTTTTTCTGTCTCATTCCAGAGAATGAGAATGGCTTCTAACTGCCAGCAAAATGTTGCACGCAGTGCACTTTTGCGATATACGCACATCACAGGCACTGCAAGGATTTACCGCAGTGCTTTGCTGAATACCGGCTATCAGCAAAGAGCAGAAAAACTACTTATTAAAGCACCCCAAGTGTAAACTGGCCCTCAAGAGAACTTTATTGGTGATTACAAATTGTTGCAACCTGCAGAGTAGAACTCAGGGGCATATTTAAAATGATTTAAATATACCCCCAAATTCTAATAATGGCCTCCTCCTCCCCATAGCCATACCAATCCTCACCAAAAAGGGTCAAAGCATAGAAACGCAAACAAAACAAAAAAAGATGCAGGCCAACAATTGTAATTCTGGAAAATACCAATTGCACTAGCAAAAACCCGGCAATGCAATTCACATGTTCATCGCCGTGCTGTTGCTATTGGCAAAATGGGAACGATACCATTTTTAAATCGAAACGTGCTTAATAAAAAGGGCCCTAATTACTTAATCTCCATCTAAGATAGTTTATTATATTCTTTTTTTAACAAAGTCCTTTGGCTAATCCAGTTGGCTAAAACTAAATCACATTTTGGCCAATAGGATTGTAAGCCGGCCCACCATGGTAAGGTAGACTCTATTAGGGCGGGTTAGGGAATAGGAGTGAGAGAGGAATAGGGGATAGCGTTTTGGAGAAGGAAGATGGGGATAGGTGGTCTTAAGGGGTACCACTCTTACACCATCAAGTGCAAAGTCGGATAATTGGGATCCAGCTGGTCCCCCTTAGGCCGGGTTCAACACTGGGATCGCAAAAGGCAAATTGCAATCGCCTATGGAGTGTAATTGCATATCTACCAAGCAATTGTGGCTCCATGTTACAGTGATTGCGTTTTTCAGTCTCATTCCAGAGAATGAGAATGGCGTTCTAACTGCCAGCAAAATGTTACACGCAGTGCACTTTTGCGATATACGCACATCACAGGCACTGCAAGGATTTACCGCAGTGCTTTGCTGAATACCGGCTATCAGCAAAGAGCAGAAAAACTACTTATAAAAGCACCCCAAGTGTGAACTGGCCCTTAAGAGAACTTTATTGGTGATTACAAATTGTTGCAACCTGCAATGTAGAACTCAGGGGCGTATTTAAAATGATTTAAATATACCCCCAAATTCTAATAATGGCCTCCTCCTCCCCATAGCCATACCAATCCTCACCAAAAAGGGTCAAAGCATAGAAACGCAAACAAAACAAAAAAAGATGCAGGCCAACAATTGTAATTCTGGAAAATACCAATTGCACTAGCAAAAACCCGGCAATGCAATTTACATGTTCATCGCCGTGCTGTTGCTATTGGAAGAATGGGAACGATACAATTTTTAAATCGAAACGTGCTTAATAAAAAAGGGCCCTAATTACTTAATTTCCATCTAAGATAGTTTATTATATTCTTTTTTTTAACAGAGTCCTTTGGCTAATCCAGTTGGCTAAAACTAAATCACATTTTGGCCAATAGGATTGTAAGCCGGCCCACCATGGTAAGGTAGACTCTATTAGGGCGGGTTCGGGAATAGGAGTGAGAGAGGAATAGGGGATAGCGTTTTGGAGAAGGAAGATGGGGATAGGTGGTCTTAAGGGGTACCACTCTTACACCATCAAGTGCAAAGTCGGGGAACACAGCGACCACCTGATAAATAATTGGGATCCAGCTGGTCCCCCTTAGGCCGGGATCAACACTGGGATCGCAAAAGGCAAATCGCAATCGCCTATGGAGTGTAATTGCATATCTACCAAGCAATTGTGGCTCCATGTTACAGTGATTGCGTTTTTCAGTCTCATTCCAGAGAATGAGAATGGCGTTCTAACTGCCAGCAAAATGTTACACGCAGTGCACTTTTGCGATATACGCACATCACAGGCACTGCAAGGATTTACCGCAGTGCTTTGCTGAATACCGGCTATCAGCAAAGAGCAGAAAAACTACTTATAAAAGCACCCCAAGTGTGAACTGGCCCTTAAGAGAACTTTATTGGTGATTACAAATTGTTGCAACCTGCAATGTAGAACTCAGGGGCATATTTAAAATGATTTAAATATACCCCCAAATTCTAATAATGGCCTCCTCCTCCCCATAGCCATACCAATCCACACCAAAAAGGTACAAAGCATAGAACTGCAAACAAAACAAAAAAAGATGCAGGCCAACAATTGTAATTCTGGAAAATACCAATTGCACTAGCAAAAACCCGGCAATGCAATTCACATGTTCATCGCCGTGCTGTTGCTATTGGAAAAATGTGAACGATACAATTTTTAAATCGAAACATGCTTAATAAAAAAGGGCGCTAATTAGTTAATCTCCATCTAAGATAGTTTATTATATTCTTTTTTTAACAGAGTCCTTTGGCTAATCCAGTTGGCTAAAACTAAATCACATTTTGGCCAATAGGATTGTAAGCAGGCCCACCATGGTAAGGTAGACTCTATTAGGGCGGGTTAGGTGATGGGAGTGAGAGAGGAATAGAGTATAGCGTTTTGGAGAGGGAAGAGGGGGATAGGTGGTCTTAAAGGGTTCCACTCTTACACCATCAAGTGCAAAGTCGGGGAACACAACGACCACCTGATAAATAATTGGGATCCAGCTGGTCCCCCTTAGGCTGGGTTCAATACTGGGGTTGCAAAAGGCAAATCGCAATCACCTATGGAGTGTAATTGCATTTCTACCAAGCAATTGTGGCTCCATGTTACAGTGATTGCGTTTTTCTGTCTCATTCCAGAGAATGAGAATGGCTTCTAACTGCCAGCAAAATGTTGCACGCAGTGCACTTTTGCGATATACGCACATCACAGGCACTGCAAGGATTTACCGCAGTGCTTTGCTGAATACCGGCTATCAGCAAAGAGCAGAAAAACTACTTATTAAAGCACCCCAAGTGTAAACTGGCCCTTAAGAGAACTTTATTGGTGATTACAAATTGTTGCAACCTGCAGAGTAGAACTCAGGGGCATATTTAAAATGATTTAAATATACCCCCAAATTCTAATAATGGCCTCCTCCTCCCCATAGCCATACCAATCCTCACCAAAAAGGGTCAAAGCATAGAAACGCAAACAAAACAAAAAAAGATGCAGGCCAACAATTGTAATTCTGGAAAATACCAATTGCACTAGCAAAAACCCGGCAATGCAATTCACATGTTCATCGCCGTGCTGTTGCTATTGGCAAAATGGGAACGATACAATTTTTAAATCGAAACGTGCTTAATAAAAAAGGGCCCTAATTACTTAATTTCCATCTAAGATAGTTTATTATATTCTTTTTTTTAACAGAGTCCTTTGGCTAATCCAGTTGGCTAAAACTAAATCACATTTTGGCCAATAGGATTGTAAGCCGGCCCACCATGGTAAGGTAGACTCTATTAGGGCGGGTTCGGGAATAGGAGTGAGAGAGGAATAGGGGATAGCGTTTTGGAGAAGGAAGATGGGGATAGGTGGTCTTAAGGGGTACCACTCTTACACCATCAAGTGCAAAGTCGGGGAACACAGCGACCACCTGATAAATAATTGGGATCCAGCTGGTCCCCCTTAGGCCGGGATCAACACTGGGATCGCAAAAGGCAAATCGCAATCGCCTATGGAGTGTAATTGCATATCTACCAAGCAATTGTGGCTCCATGTTACAGTGATTGCGTTTTTCAGTCTCATTCCAGAGAATGAGAATGGCGTTCTAACTGCCAGCAAAATGTTACACGCAGTGCACTTTTGCGATATACGCACATCACAGGCACTGCAAGGATTTACCGCAGTGCTTTGCTGAATACCGGCTATCAGCAAAGAGCAGAAAAACTACTTATAAAAGCACCCCAAGTGTGAACTGGCCCTTAAGAGAACTTTATTGGTGATTACAAATTGTTGCAACCTGCAATGTAGAACTCAGGGGCGTATTTAAAATGATTTAAATATACCCCCAAATTCTAATAATGGCCTCCTCCTCCCCATAGCCATACCAATCCTCACCAAAAAGGTACAAAGCATAGAACTGCAAACAAAACAAAAAAAGATGCAGGCCAACAATTGTAATTCTGGAAAATACCAATTGCACTAGCAAAAACCCGGCAATGCAATTCACATGTTCATCGCCGTGCTGTTGCTATTGGAAAAATGTAAACGATACAATTTTTAAATCGAAACATGCTTAATAAAAAAGGGCGCTAATTAGTTAATCTCCATCTAAGATAGTTTATTATATTCTATTTTTAACAGAGTCCTTTGGCTAATCCAGTTGGCTAAAACTAAATCACATTTTGGCCAATAGGATTGTAAGCCGGCCCACCATGGTAAGGTAGACTCTATTAGGGCGGGTTAGGTGATGGGAGTGAGAGAGGAATAGAGTATAGCGTTTTGGAGAGGGAAGAGGGGGATAGGTGGTCTTAAAGGGTTCCACTCTTACACCATCAAGTGCAAAGTCGGGGAACACAACCACCACCTGATAAATAATTGGGATCCAGCTGGTCCCCCTGAGGCCGGGTTCAATACTGGGATTGCAAAAGGCAAATCGCAATCACCTATGGAGTGTAATTGCATTTCTACCAAGCTATTGTGGCTCCATGTTACAGTGATTGCGTTTTTCTGTCTCATTCCAGAGAATGAGAATGGCTTCTAACTGCCAGCAAAATGTTGCACGCAGTGCACTTTTGCGATATACGCACATCACAGGCACTGCAAGGATTTACCGCAGTGCTTTGCTGAATACCGGCTATCAGCAAAGAGCAGAAAAACTACTTATAAAAGCACCCCAAGTGTGAACTGGCCCTTAAGAGAACTTTATTGGTGATTACAAATTGTTGCAACCTGCAATGTAGAACTCAGGGGCGTATTTAAAATGATTTAAATATACCCCCAAATTCTAATAATGGCCTCCTCCTCCCCATAGCCATACCAATCCTCACCAAAAAGGTACAAAGCATAGAACTGCAAACAAAACAAAAAAAGATGCAGGCCAACAATTGTAATTCTGGAAAATACCAATTGCACTAGCAAAAACCCGGCAATGCAATTCACATGTTCATCGCTGTGCTGTTGCTATTGGAAAAATGGGAACGATACAATTTTTGAATCGAAACATGCTTAATAAAAAAGGGCGCTAATTAGTTAATCTCCATCTAAGATAGTTTATTATATTCTTTTTTTAACAGAGTCCTTTGGCTAATCCAGTTGGCTAAAACTAAATCACATTTTGGCCAATAGGATTGCAAGCAGGCCCACCATGGTAAGGTAGACTCTATTAGGGCGGGTTAGGTGATGGGAGTGAGAGAGGAATAGAGTATAGCGTTTTGGAGAGGGAAGAGAGGGATAGGTGGTCTTAAAGGGTTCCACTCTTACACCATCAAGTGCACAGTCGGGGAACACAACAACCACCTGATAAATAATTGGGATCCAGCTGGTCCCCCTTAGGCCGGGTTCAATACTGGGATTGCAAAAGGCAAATCGCAATCACCTATGGAGTGTAATTGCATTTCTACCAAGCAATTGTGGCTCCATGTTACAGTGATTGCGTTTTTCTGTCTCATTCCAGAGAATGAGAATGGCTTCTAACTGCCAGCAAAATGTTGCACGCAGTGCACTTTTGCGATATACGCACATCACAGGCACTGCAAGGATTTACCGCAGTGCTTTGCTGAATACCGGCTATCAGCAAAGAGCAGAAAAACTACTTATTAAAGCACCCCAAGTGTAAACTGGCCCTCAAGAGAACTTTATTGGTGATTACAAATTGTTGCAACCTGCAGAGTAGAACTCAGGGGCATATTTAAAATGATTTAAATATACCCCCAAATTCTAATAATGGCCTCCTCCTCCCCATAGCCATACCAATCCTCACCAAAAAGGGTCAAAGCATAGAAACGCAAACAAAACAAAAAAAGATGCAGGCCAACAATTGTAATTCTGGAAAATACCAATTGCACTAGCAAAAACCCGGCAATGCAATTCACATGTTCATCGCCGTGCTGTTGCTATTGGCAAAATGGGAACGATACAATTTTTAAATCGAAACGTGCTTAATAAAAAGGGCCCTAATTACTTAATCTCCATCTAAGATTGTTTATTATATTCTTTTTTTAACAAAGTCCTTTGGCTAATCCAGTTGGCTAAAACTAAATCACATTTTGGCCAATAGGATTGTAAGCCGGCCCACCATGGTAAGGTAGACTCTATTAGGGCGGGTTAGGGAATAGGAGTGAGAGAGGAATAGGGGATAGCGTTTTGGAGAAGGAAGATGGGGATAGGTGGTCTTAAGGGGTACCACTCTTACACCATCAAGTGCAAAGTCGGGGAACACAGCGACCACCTGATAAATAATTGGGATCCAGCTGGTCCCCCTTAGGCCGGGTTCAACACTGGGATCGCAAAAGGCAAATCGCAATCGCCTATGGAGTGTAATTGCATATCTATCAAGCAATTGTGGCTCCATGTTACAGTGATTGCGTTTTTCAGTCTCATTCCAGAGAATGAGAATGGCGTTCTAACTGCCAGCAAAATGTTACACGCAGTGCACTTTTGCGATATACGCACATCACAGGCACTGCAAGGATTTACCGCAGTGCTTTGCTGAATACCGGCTATCAGCAAAGAGCAGAAAAACTACTTATAAAAGCACCCCAAGTGTGAACTGGCCCTTAAGAGAACTTTATTGGTGATTACAAATTGTTGCAACCTGCAATGTAGAACTCAGGGGCGTATTTAAAATGATTTAAATATACCCCAAATTCTAATAATCGCCTCCTCATCCCCATAGCCATACCAATCCTCACCAAAAAGGTACAAAGCATAGAACTGCAAACAAAACAAAAAAAGATGCAGGCCAACAATTGTAATTCTGGAAAATACCAATTGCACTAGCAAAAACCCGGCAATGCAATTCACATGTTCATCGCCGTGCTGTAGCTATTGGAAAAATGTAAACGATACAATTTTTAAATCGAAACATGCTTAATAAAAAAGGGCGCTAATTAGTTAATCTCCATCTAAGATAGTTTATTATATTCTTTTTTTAACAGAGTCCTTTGGCTAATCCAGTTGGCTAAAACTAAATCACATTTTGGCCAATAGGATTGTAAGCCGGCCCACCATGGTAAGGTAGACTCTATTAGGGCGGGTTAGGTGATGGGAGTGAGAGAGGAATAGAGTATAGCGTTTTGGAGAGGGAAGAGGGGGATAGGTGGTCTTAAAGGGTTCCACTCTTACACCATCAAGTGCAAAGTCGGGGAACACAACGACCACCTGATAAATAATTGGGATCCAGCTGGTCCCCCTTAGGCCGGGTTCAATACTGGGATTGCAAAAGGCAAATCGCAATCACCTATGGAGTGTAATTGCATTTCTACCAAGCAATTGTGGCTCCATGTTACAGTGATTGTGTTTTTCTGTCTCATTCCAGAGAATGAGAATGGCTTCTAACTGCCAGCAAAATGTTGCACGCAGTGCACTTTTGCGATATACGCACATCACAGGCACTGCAAGGATTTACCGCAGTGCTTTGCTGAATACCGGCTATCAGCAAAGAGTAGAAAAACTACTTATTAAAGCACCCCAAGTGTAAACTGGCCCTTAAGAGAACTTTATTGGTGATTACAAATTGTTGCAACCTGCAGAGTAGAACTCAGGGGCATATTTAAAATGATTTAAATATACCCCCAAATTCTAATAATGGCCTCCTCCTCCCCATAGCCATACCAATCCTCACCAAAAAGGGTCAAAGCATAGAAACGCAAACAAAACAAAAAAAGATGCAGGCCAACAATTGTAATTCTGGAAAATACCAATTGCACTAGCAAAAACCCGGCAATGCAATTCACATGTTCATCGCCGTGCTGTTGCTATTGGCAAAATGGGAACGATACAATTTTTAAATCGAAACGTGCTTAATAAAAAAGGGCCCTAATTACTTAATCTCCATCTAAGATAGTTTATTATATTCTTTTTTTAACAGAGTCCTTTGGCTAATCCAGTTGGCTAAAACTAAATCACATTTTGGCCAATAGGATTGTAAGCCGGCCCACCATGGTAAGGTAGACTCTATTAGGGCGGGTTAGGGAATAGGAGTGAGAGAGGAATAGGGGATAGCGTTTTGGAGAAGGAAGATGGGGATAGGTGGTCTTAAGGGGTACCACTCTTACACCATCAAGTGCAAAGTCGGGGAACACAGCGACCACCTGATAAATAATTGGGATCCAGCTGGTCCCCCTTAGGCCGGGTTCAACACTGGGATCGCAAAAGGCAAATCGCAATCGCCTATGGAGTGTAATTGCATATCTACCAAGCAATTGTGGCTCCATGTTACAGTGATTGCGTTTTTCAGTCTCATTCCAGAGAATGAGAATGGCGTTCTAACTGCCAGCAAAATGTTACACGCAGTGCACTTTTGCGATATACGCACATCACAGGCACTGCAAGGATTTACCGCAGTGCTTTGCTGAATACCGGCTATCAGCAAAGAGCAGAAAAACTACTTATAAAAGCACCCCAAGTGTGAACTGGCCCTTAAGAGAACTTTATTGGTGATTACACATTGTTGCAACCTGCAATGTAGAACTCAGGGGCGTATTTAAAATGATTTAAATATACCCCAAATTCTAATAATCGCCTCCTCATCCCCATAGCCATACCAATCCTCACCAAAAAGGTACAAAGCATAGAACTGCAAACAAAACAAAAAAAGATGCAGGCCAACAATTGTAATTCTGGAAAATACCAATTGCACTAGCAAAAACCCGGCAATGCAATTCACATGTTCATCGCCGTGCTGTTGCTATTGGAAAAATGTAAACGATACAATTTTTAAATCGAAACATGCTTAATAAAAAAGGGCGCTAATTAGTTAATCTCCATCTAAGATAGTTTATTATATTCTTTTTTTAACAGAGTCCTTTGGCTAATCCAGTTGGCTAAAACGAAATCACATTTTGGCCAATAGGATTGTAAGCCGGCCCACCATGGTAAGGTAGACTCTATTAGGGCGAGTTAGGGAATAGGAGTGAGAGAGGAATAGGGGATAGCATTTTGGAGAAGGAAGATGGGGATAGGTGGTCTTAAGGGGTACCACTCTTACACCATCAAGAGCAAAGTCGGGGAACACAGCGACCACCTGATAAATAATTGGGATCCAGCTGGTCCCCCTTAGGCCGGGTTCAACACTGGGATCGCAAAAGGCAAATTGCAATCGCCTATGGAGTGTAATTGCATATCTACCAAGCAATTGTGGCTCCATGTTACAGTGATTGCGTTTTTCAGTCTCATTCCAGAGAATGAGAATGGCTTCTAACTGCCAGCAAAATGTTGCACGCAGTGCACTTTTGCGATATACGCACATCACAGGCACTGCAAGGATTTACCGCAGTGCTTTGCTGAATACCGGCTATCAGCAAAGAGCAGAAAAACTACTTATTAAAGCACCCCATGTGTAAACTGGCCCTTAAGAGAACTTTATTGGTGATTACAAATTGTTGCAACCTGCAGAGTAGAACTCAGGGGCATATTTAAAATGATTTAAATATACCCCCAAATTCTAATAATGGCCTCCTCCTCCCCATAGCCATACCAATCCTCACCAAAAAGGGTCAAAGCATAGAAACGCAAACAAAACAAAAAAAGATGCAGGCCAACAATTGTAATTCTGGAAAATACCAATTGCACTAGCAAAAACCCGGCAATGCAATTCACATGTTCATCGCCGTGCTGTTGCTATTGGCAAAATGGGAACGATACAATTTTTAAATCGAAACGTGCTTAATAAAAAGGGCCCTAATTACTTAATCTCCATCTAAGATAGTTTATTATATTCTTTTTTTAACAGAGTCCTTTGGCTAATCCAGTTGGCTAAAACTAAATCACATTTTGGCCAATAGGATTGTAAGCCGGCCCACCATGGTAAGGTAGACTCTATTAGGGCGGGTTAGGGAATAGGAGTGAGAGAGGAATAGGGGATAGCGTTTTGGAGAAGGAAGATGGGGATAGGTGGTCTTAAGGGGTACCACTCTTACACCATCAAGTGCAAAGTCGGGGAACACAGCGACCACCTGATAATTGGGATCCAGCTGGTCCCTCTTAGGCCGGGTTCAACACTGGGATCGCAAAAGGCAAATCGCAATCGCCTATGGAGTGTAATTGCATATCTACCAAGCAATTGTGGCTCCATGTTACAGTGATTGCGTTTTTCAGTCTCATTCCAGAGAATGAGAATGGCGTTCTAACTGCCAGCAAAATGTTACACGCAGTGCACTTTTGCGATATACGCACATCACAGGCACTGCAAGGATTTACCGCAGTGCTTTGCTCAATACCGGCTATCAGCAAAGAGCAGAAAAACTACTTATAAAAGCACCCCAAGTGTGAACTGGCCCTTAAGAGAACTTTATTGGTGATTACAAATTGTTGCAACCTGCAATGTAGAACTCAGTGGCGTATTTAAAATGATTTAAATATACCCCCAAATTCTAATAATGGCCTCCTCCTCCCCATAGCCATACCAATCCTCACCAAAAAGGTACAAAGCATAGAACTGCAAACAAAACAAAAAAAGATGCAGGCCAACAATTGTAATTCTGGAAAATACCAATTGCACTAGCAAAAACCCGGCAATGCAATTCACATGTTCATCGCCGTGCTGTTGCTATTGGAAAAATGTAAACGATACAATTTTTAAATCGAAACATGCTTAATAAAAAAGGGCGCTAATTAGTTAATCTCCATCTAAGATAGTTTATTATATTCTATTTTTAACAGAGTCCTTTGGCTAATCCAGTTGGCTAAAACTAAATCACATTTTGGCCAATAGGATTGTAAGCCGGCCCACCATGGTAAGGTAGACTCTATTAGGGCGGGTTAGGTGATGGGAGTGAGAGAGGAATAGAGTATAGCGTTTTGGAGAGGGAAGAGGGGGATAGGTGGTCTTAAAGGGTTCCACTCTTACACCATCAAGTGCAAAGTCGGGGAACACAACCACCACCTGATAAATAATTGGGATCCAGCTGGTCCCCCTGAGGCCGGGTTCAATACTGGGATTGCAAAAGGCAAATCGCAATCACCTATGGAGTGTAATTGCATTTCTACCAAGCAATTGTGGCTCCATGTTACAGTGATTGCGTTTTTCTGTCTCATTCCAGAGAATGAGAATGGCTTCTAACTGCCAGCAAAATGTTGCACGCAGTGCACTTTTGCGATATACGCACATCACAGGCACTGCAAGGATTTACCGCAGTGCTTTGCTGAATACCGGCTATCAGCAAAGAGCAGAAAAACTACTTATAAAAGCACCCCAAGTGTGAACTGGCCCTTAAGAGAACTTTATTGGTGATTACAAATTGTTGCAACCTGCAATGTAGAACTCAGGGGCGTATTTAAAATGATTTAAATATACCCCCAAATTCTAATAATGGCCTCCTCCTCCCCATAGCCATACCAATCCTCACCAAAAAGGTACAAAGCATAGAACTGCAAAAAAAACAAAAAAAGATGCAGGCCAACAATTGTAATTCTGGAAAATACCAATTGCACTAGCAAAAACCCGGCAATGCAATTCACATGTTCATCGCCGTGCTGTTGCTATTGGAAAAATGGGAACGATACAATTTTTAAATCGAAACATGCTTAATAAAAAAGGGCGCTAATTAGTTAATCTCCATCTAAGATAGTTTATTATATTCTTTTTTTAACAGAGTCCTTTGGCTAATCCAGTTGGCTAAAACTAAATCACATTTTGGCCAATAGGATTGCAAGCAGGCCCACCATGGTAAGGTAGACTCTATTAGGGCGGGTTAGGTGATGGGAGTGAGAGAGGAATAGAGTATAGCGTTTTGGAGAGGGAACAGAGGGATAGGTGGTCTTAAAGGGTTCCACTCTTACACCATCAAGTGCAAAGTCGGGGAACACAACGACCACCTGATAAATAATTGGGATCCAGCTGGTCCCCCTTAGGCCGGGTTCAATACTGGGATTGCAAAAGGCAAATCGCAATCACCTATGGTGTGTAATTGCATTTCTACCAAGCAATTGTGGCTCCATGTTACAGTGATTGCGTTTTTCTGTCTCATTCCAGAGAATGAGAATGGCTTCTAACTGCCAGCAAAATGTTGCACGCAGTGCACTTTTGCGATATACGCACATCACAGGCACTGCAAGGATTTACCGCAGTGCTTTGCTGAATACCGGCTATCAGCAAAGAGCAGAAAAACTACTTATTAAAGCACCCCAAGTGTAAACTGGCCCTCAAGAGAACTTTATTGGTGATTACAAATTGTTGCAACCTGCAGAGTAGAACTCAGGGGCATATTTAAAATGATTTAAATATACCCCCAAATTCTAATAATGGCCTCCTCCTCCCCATAGCCATACCAATCCTCACCAAAAAGGGTCAAAGCATAGAAACGCAAACAAAACAAAAAAAGATGCAGGCCAACAATTGTAATTCTGGAAAATACCAATTGCACTAGCAAAAACCCGGCAATGCAATTCACATGTTCATCGCCGTGCTGTTGCTATTGGCAAAATGGGAACGATACAATTTTTAAATCGAAACGTGCTTAATAAAAAGGGCCCTAATTACTTAATCTCCATCTAAGATAGTTTATTATATTCTTTTTTTAACAAAGTCCTTTGGCTAATCCAGTTGGCTAAAACTAAATCACATTTTGGCCAATAGGATTGTAAGCCGGCCCACCATGGTAAGGTAGACTCTATTAGGGCGGGTTAGGGAATAGGAGTGAGAGAGGAATAGGGGATAGCGTTTTGGAGAAGGAAGATGGGGATAGGTGGTCTTAAGGGGTACCACTCTTACACCATCAAGTGCAAAGTCGGGGAACACAGCGACCACCTGATAAATAATTGGGATCCAGCTGGTCCCCCTTAGGCCGGGTTCAACACTGGGATCGCAAAAGGCAAATCGCAATCGCCTATGGAGTGTAATTGCATATCTACCAAGCAATTGTGGCTCCATGTTACAGTGATTGCGTTTTTCAGTCTCATTCCAGAGAATGAGAATGGCGTTCTAACTGCCAGCAAAATGTTACACGCAGTGCACTTTTGCGATATACGCACATCACAGGCACTGCAAGGATTTACCGCAGTGCTTTGCTGAATACCGGCTATCAGCAAAGAGCAGAAAAACTACTTATAAAAGCACCCCAAGTGTGAACTGGCCCTTAAGAGAACTTTATTGGTGATTACAAATTGTTGCAACCTGCAATGTAGAACTCAGGGGCGTATTTAAAATGATTTAAATATACCCCAAATTCTAATAATCGCCTCCTCATCCCCATAGCCATACCAATCCTCACCAAAAAGGTACAAAGCATAGAACTGCAAACAAAACAAAAAAAGATGCAGGCCAACAATTGTAATTCTGGAAAATACCAATTGCACTAGCAAAAACCCGGCAATGCAATTCACATGTTCATCGCCGTGCTGTTGCTATTGGCAAAATGGGAACGATACAATTTTTAAATCGAAACGTGCTTAATAAAAAGGGCCCTAATTACTTAATCTCCATCTAAGATAGTTTATTATATTCTTTTTTTAACAGAGTCCTTTGGCTAATCCAGTTGGCTAAAACTAAATCACATTTTGGCCAATAGGATTGCAAGCAGGCCCACCATGGTAAGGTAGACTCTATTAGGGCGGGTTAGGTCATGGGAGTGAGAGAGGAATAGAGTATAGCGTTTTGGAGAGGGAAGAGAGGGATAGGTGGTCTTAAAGGGTTCCACTCTTACACCATCAAGTGCACAGTCGGGGAACACAACGACCACCTGATAAATAATTGGGATCCAGCTGGTCCCCCTTAGGCCGGGTTCAATACTGGGATTGCAAAAGGCAAATCGCAATCACCTATGGAGTGTAATTGCATTTCTACCAAGCAATTGTGGTTCCATGTTACAGTGATTGCGTTTTTCTGTCTCATTCCAGAGAATGAGAATGGCTTCTAACTGCCAGCAAAATGTTGCACGCAGTGCACTTTTGCGATATACGCACATCACAGGCACTGCAAGGATTTACCGCAGTGCTTTGCTGAATACCGGCTATCAGCAAAGAGCAGAAAAACTACTTATTAAAGCACCCCAAGTGTAAACTGGCCCTCAAGAGAACTTTATTGGTGATAACAAATTGTTGCAACCTGCAGAGTAGAACTCAGGGGCATATTTAAAATGATTTAAATATACCCCCAAATTCTAATAATGGCCTCCTCCTCCCCATAGCCATACCAATCCTCACCAAAAAGGGTCAAAGCATAGAAACGCAAACAAAACAAAAAAAGATGCAGGCCAACAATTGTAATTCTGGAAAATACCAATTGCACTAGCAAAAACCCGGCAATGCAATTCACATGTTCATCGCCGTGCTGTTGCTATTGGCAAAATGGGAACGATACAATTTTTAAATCGAAACGTGCTTAATAAAAAAGGGCCCTAATTACTTAATCTCCATCTAAGATAGTTTATTATATTCTTTTTTTAACAGAGTCCTTTGGCTAATCCAGTTGGCTAAAACTAAATCACATTTTGGCCAATAGGATTGTAAGCCGGCCCACCATGGTAAGGTAGACTCTATTAGGGCGGGTTAGGGAATAGGAGTGAGAGAGGAATGGGGGATAGCGTTTTGGAGAAGGAAGATGGGGATAGGTGGTCTTAAGGGGTACCACTCTTTCACCATCAAGTGCAAAGTCGGGGAACACAGCGACCACCTGATAAATAATTGGGATCCAGCTGGTCCCCCTTAGGCCGGGTTCAACACTGGGATTGCAAAAGGCAAATTGCAATCACCTATGGAGTGTGATTGCATTTCTACCAAGCAATTGTGGCTCCATGTTACAGTGATTGCGTTTTTCTGTCTCATTCCAGAGAATGAGAATGGCTTCTAACTGCCAGCAAAATGTTGCACGCAGTGCACTTTTGCGATATACGCACATCACAGGCACTGCAAGGATTTACCGCAGTGCTTTGCTGAATACCGGCTATCAGCAAAGAGCAGAAAAACTACTTATTAAAGCACCCCAAGTGTAAACTGGCCCTTAAGAGAACTTTATTGGTGATTACAAATTGTTGCAACCTGCAGAGTAGAACTCAGGGGCATATTTAAAATGATTTAAATATACCCCCAAATTCTAATAATGGCCTCCTCCTCCCCATAGCCATACCAATCCTCACCAAAAAGGTACAAAGCATAGAAATGTAAACAAAACAAAAAAAGATGCAGGCCACCAATTGTAATTCTGGAAAATACCAATTGCACTAGCAAAAACCCGGCAATGCAATTCGCATGTTCATCGCCGTGCTGTTGCTATTGGAAAAATGTAAACGGTACTATTTTTGAATCGAACCATGCTTAATAAAAAAGGGCGCTAATTAGTTAATATCCATCTAAGATAGTTTATTATATTCTTTTTTTAACAGAGTCCTTTGGCTAATCCAGTTGGCTAAAACGAAATCACATTTTGGCCAATAGGATTGTAAGCCGGCCCACCATAGTAAGGTAGACTCTATTAGGTCAGGTAATGGAATGGGAGTGAGAGAGGAATAGGGGATAGCGTTTTGGAGAGGGAAGAGGGGGATAGGTGGTCTTAAAGGGTACCACTCTTACACCCTCAAGTGCAAAGTCAGGGAAAACAACGACCACCTGATAAATAATTGGGATCCAGCTGGTCCGCCTTAGGCCGGGTTCAACACTGGGATCGCAAAAGGCAAATCGCAATCGCCTATGGAGTGTGATTGCTTTTCTACCAAGCAATTGTGGCTCCATGTGGCAGTGATTGAGTTTTTCAGTCACATTCCAGAGAATGAGAATGGTGTTCTAACTGCCAGCAAAATGTTGCACGCAGTGCACTTTTGCGATATACGCACATCACAGGCACTGCAAGGATTTACCGCAGTGCTTTGCTGAATACCGACTATCAGCAAAGAGCAGAAAAACCCCTTATTAAAGCACCCCAGGTGTGAACTGGCCCTTAAGAGAACTTTATTGGTGATTACAAATTGTTGCAACCTGCAGAGTAGAACTCAGGGGCAGATTTAAAATGAGTTAAATATACCCCCAAATTCTAATAATGGCCTCCTCCTCCCCATAGCCATACCAATCCTCACCAAAAAGGTACAAAGCATAGAAACGCAAACAAAACAAAAAAAGATGCAGGCCAACAATTGTAATTCTGGAAAATACCAATGGCACTAGCAAACACCCGGCAATGCAATTCACATGTTCATCGCCGTGCTGTTGCTATTGGCAAAATGGGAACAATACAATTTTTAAATCGAAACGTGCTTAATAAAAAAGGGCCCTAATTACTTAATCTCCATCTAAGATAGTTTATTATATTCTATTTTTAACAGAGTCCTTTGGCTAATCCAGTTGGCTAAAACTAAATCACATTTTGGCCAATAGGATTGAAAGCCGGCCCACCATGGTAAGGTAGACTCTATTAGGGCGGGTTAGGGAATGGGAGTGAGAGAAGAATAGGGGATAGCGTTTTGGAGAAGGAAGATGGGGATAGGTGGTCTTAAGGGGTACCACTCTTACACCATAAAGTGCAAAGTTGGGGAACACAACGACCACCTGATAAATAATTGGGATCCAGCTGGTCCCCCTTAGGCCGGGTTCAACACTGGGATCGCAAAAGGCAAATCGCAATCGCCTATGGAGTGTAATTGCATTTCTCCCAAGCAATATTGGCTCCATGTTACAGTGATTGCGTTTTTCGGTCTCATTCCAGAGAATGAGAATGACGTTCTAACTGCCAGCAAAATGTTGCACGCAGTGCACTTTTGCGATATACGCACATCACAGGCACTGCAAGGATTTACCACAGTGCTTTGCTGAATACCGGCTATCAGCAAAGAGCAGAAAAAATACTTATTAAAGCACCCCAAGTGTGAACTGGCCCTTAAGAGAACTTTATTGGTGATTACAAATTGTTGCAACCTGCAGAGTAGAACTCAGGGGCGTATTTAAAATGATATAAATATACCCCCAAATTCTAATAATGGCCTCCTCCTCCCCATAGCCATACCAATCCTCACCAAAAAGATGCAGGTCAACAATTGTAATTCTGGAAAACACCAATTGCACTAGCAAAAACCCGGCAATGCAATTCACATGTTCATCGCCGTGCTGTTGCTATTGGAAAAATGTAAATGATAAAATTTTTAAATCGAAACATGCTTAATAAAAAAGGGTGCTAATTAGTTAATCTCCATCTAAGATAGTTTATTATATTATTTTTTTAACAGAGTCCTTTGGCTAATCCAGTTGGCTCAAACGAAATCACATTTTGGCCAATAGAATTGAAAGCCGGCCCACCATGGTAAGGTAGACTCTATTAGGGCGGGTTAGGGGATGGGAGTGAGAGAGGAATAGGGAATGGCGTTTTGGAGAGGGAAGATAGGGATAAGTGGTCTTAAGGGTACCACTCTTACACCCTCAAATGCAAAGTAGGGGAACACAACGACCACCTGATAAATAATTGGGATCCAGCTGGTCCCCCTTAGGCCGGGTTCAACACTGGGATCGCAAAAGGCAAATCGCAATCGCCTATGGAGTGTGATTGCATTATTACCAAGCAATTTTGGCTCCATGTTGCAGTGATTGCGTTTTTCGGTCTCATTCCAGAGAATGAGAATGGTGCATGCCAGCAAAATGTTGCATGCAGTGCACTTTTGCGATATACGCACATCACAGGCACTGCAAGGATTTACTGCAGTGCTTTGCTGAATACCGGCTATCAGCAAAGAAGAGAAACACTACCCACCAAAGCACCCCAAGTGTGAACTGGCCCTTAAGAGAACTTTATTGGTGATTAGAAATTGTTGCAACCTGCAGAGTAGAACTCAGGGGCATATTTAAAATGATTTAAATATACCCCCAAATTCTAATAATGGCCTCCTCCTCCCCATAGCCATACCAATCCTCACCAAAAGGTACAAAGCATAGAAACGCAAACAAAACAAAAAGAGATGCAGGCCAACAATTGTAATTCTGGAAAATACCAATTGCACTAGCAAAAACCCGGCAATGCAATTTACATGTTCATCGCCGTGCTGTTGCTATTGGAAGAATGTGAATGATACAATTTTTAAATCGAAATGTGTTTAATAAAAAAAGGCCCTAATTAGTTAATCTCCATCTAAGATAGTTCAATATATTCTTTTTTTTAACAGAGTCCTTTGGCTAATCCAGTTGGCTAAAACTAAATCACATTTTGGCCAATAGGATTTTAAGCCGGCACACCATGGTAAGGTAGACTCTATTAGGGCGGGTTAGGGAATAGGAGTGAGAGAGGAATAGGGGATGGCGTTTTGGAGAGGAAAGAGGGGGATAGTTGGTCTTAAGGGGTACCACTCTTACACCCTCAAGTGCAAAGTCGGGGAACACAACGACCACCTGATAAATAATTGGGATCCAGCTTTTCCCCCTAAGGCCTGGTTTAACACTGGGATCGCAAAAGGCAAATCGCAATCGCCTGTGGAGTGTGATTTTTTTTTTGCACGATTGTGGCTCCATGTTTTCGATTACTATTCCAAAGAATGGGAATTGCATTCCAACTGCCAGCAAAATGTTGTATGGAGTGCGTCTTTGCTATATATGCACATCGCAAGCACTGCAGGGATTTACCAAAGTGCTTTGCTGAATACCGGCTATCAGCAAAGAGCAAAAACGTTCCCCACCAAAAGCACCCCAAATGCCAACAAATTTCTGTGTGCGATACAAAGTAAGGAAAAACATAGAGTGCATTGTAATACAGAAATTGGTAAACATCATAAATAAACACTGGCTCAAAATACAGAATTGGTTGACAAAGTAAGTACAGTGACAAATGTTACATGATGAATAAAATGTAGAACACATTACACACAAAATGGTGAGAGAGCCGTGTCCTTGTGAGCTTCCTATCTATGGGAATGGGAGGATGGGGTAGTAAACAATATGTATACCAAGAGGTGATGTGTTTTTAGGTTACCTAATGAGGAGCAAAACTTGGCCAAAGACTGATGAGGGAATGGCCTAAGTTGGAGTTTGTTTCTCTGTTGTATGAAAGAACTGGAAAATTATCGCCACCTTGTCATCCTTTAAGTTGTGACATCAGACTACTCTATTGAGTGTGACCATTATTTTAGGGCCATATACAGTTGTCAATCATTTGTGAATGGTGGTGATAAATGACTTTGGGTACCTCTTCCATTTGTAGTGCTGCAGGACTGTCTTACAGGATGTATTCTCTGCAGAATCCTGCACCTGGCCTCCAGTACTACAGAGTGACCAGGAGCTGCTTTCCATTCCTCCCTCTTCCCCAATGTGTATCCAGACTAGAAAAGCAGTGAAAAGCACCACCTGAGAGGGCGTGTGCCAGAGACTCCCAGCATCCTCTATCTATACCCAGCTTAGTATTGTGAGGCCATAAAGAAATCCCAGCATCCTCCTAGCTGAGTATTGTGAGGCCATCAAGTAATCCCAGCATCCTCTATCTATACCCAGCTGAGTATTGTGAGGCCATCAGGTAATCCCAGCATCCTCTATCTATACCCAGCTTAGTATTGTGAGGCCATAAAGAAATCCCAGCATCCTCCTAGCTGAGTATTGTGAGGCCATCAAGTAATCCCAGCATCCTCTATCTATACCCAGCTGAGTATTGTGAGGCCATCAGGTAATCCCAGCATCCTCTATTTTTATCCAGCTGAGTATTGTGAGGTTATAAGGTAATCCCAGCATCCTCTTTTTATACCCAAGTTGAGTATTGTGAGGTCATCAGGTAATACATAAAACAGCTGTATCTGGTTGGTGATTTTTTTTTTAATCTGGAAACACATCAGGATTGCAGCACATCAGGATTGTTTGAATTTCATTGATAGTCTGTTCTGTATTGGAGATGGGCAATTTGATGCAAATAAAGCCAAGTTGGTGCAAAATTATGCAACTCTAATGCAAATATATGGCTTGACCAAATAAAGGAAGGCTAGGTGGGATTTGATTGCTTACTAAAGTTTGCATAATTCTGCATCAACTCAGAACTATTTGCATCTCATTGATCATCCTCATTCTGACCCAGATCATCCCATAACCAGACAGGAAGAAACAAGTGGGATAATACCTGACGTAATACCTATCACTTGAGGAGGTGGGAAATAATTCTGAATTGATGCAGAATTATGCATCTTAAAAATTGGCCTATTACATTCCCCCAAGGTGGAATACTATTGGTCCATTTTTAAAATGCATACATTCACATAATTCTACATCATCTTAGAATTATTTTTTTTAGAACTAGGTTAAGGTCAATGAGATGCAAAGAATTCCAACCTGATGCAAACTTTGTATGCTGCTAAAAAAAATTACCACTGGAATTCCAGCTTGTCAGGATTCTATTGGTCCATTTTCAAACTGCATAAATGTGCATACAAAACCTGCATCAACTCATAATTATTTGCATCTCAATTGCCACGCCCAATTTCTAACCTGACACTGTAGGAAAATATGATCTTCCTACCTTTCACAGGTTAAAAATGAAAAGCACCACCTAAGATTTCTAGTCTCTCACACTGTGTGGATCTGTGAGCAGAGACAGGGTGAAGTCCCCCTCAGGATAAAGACACCGATCATGTATATTTGCTATCAAAAGGAATTCAAGGCAGTTTGTTATGTTTTTCTTAAGTAATCGATCAGCTCAGGATAGCTGCCATAAACCCATTTCTGTTATTAGAAATCTAATGCTATCGCCTCTATCCTACCTCACTGTGTAATTCCTGCTACCGGCCGCTAGGAGGAGCTCCGGGATAACTGCTTGTTCCTTCCTGGAGCGTCTGCCGGAGAATTTCGGGGCTGAGAGCTCCTGGCTATCGGGGATACAGAGAGAGACGCAGCACGTCTGTCTCTAATGCTGCCGCAGCTCTGTCTGCGAGGAGGATGAGTGCCTGGGTGACGTCATAGAAGCTATTGTGACGCATGTGTGCAGGTGGGCCTCACGTGTACCGCTGAGGATGGCACCTGCAGTGACACGTGACCACGCCCCTCTGCTATTGCTGTGACAATGCTAGTGGATGGAGGTGAGGCATTATGTGCAATAGGGAAAGGTGAGGGAGCGTGTGCTGCGCTGTATATTCTGCTGTACATGCATCATGCAGCTATGTACTCAGTGAAGTGCATATGCCTATCCACACTCAAGCTTGGTACACACATCCAATTTTGATTGGCCAATTGTATCACGGCCATGTCGTATGAGAGGCTTACTTGCACAAGCTGGTCTTAGTATTTAAAGTCTCTCACTCTACATTGAGGTGGTAAAAGTGGCTAGCAATTGGCCAATCAATTTTGGATGTGTGTATGCACCCAAAGTTACTTTCCCTCTATCTGCAATGCTGGGGTTATGTGATATACACAGGGCTCGGCTGTCTAGAGTACTCTGACCCGCCCCTTAGAATGTGGCTGCTCCTCCCCTTCTTAGGCCTCTATTCATAAAACTTTTTCCGCCAGTTTAACGCTCAAAACAGCTGACTTTCCCGTCCATTTAGCAAAATGGGCATTCATAAAAGCTGTTTCCGCATGATAAGCTACAATTCCCCAGCAGAGCGAGAAATTTCCGCCTTGTGCTGTGTTTTTCTAGATTTATCTAGAAAAAGTTACAAAACGTCAGTTCATAAACATTAGAGGAAGTGGTATGCGGACGGGAAATGCTGCTTCCTCTGATGTAGCGAGAAGAGTTCGGATTACATGAAAGTGAATGGGACAGACCTCCCAGAGAGAGCAGCGCACGGAGGGACTGCCGGCTTCAGTGTTTCCGCATGCCTTCCGACAGCTTACCGTCAGCCTTCAGTGGGAGATCTCCGCACTTGTATCACAGCTGGCAAGATTTTTATGAATGACCACCCAGAAGTCTAAAATACCGCTGGGGTATTTTACCTCCACGAGTTTTTTCTCCACTTTTGTTTTATGAATAGAGGCCTTAGTGCTGTCAGACTGGGCAGCTCCACCCCCTGATCTCCAAACAATACAGCAGAAGCTGTCACCTTGTTAGCCACAGCTTGGCACTGACACACTGGCCTGCCCTTCAGTATGTCGCTGCTCCTCCCCTCCTCAATGCTGCTGGTGCACCCAGAGAAGCATATAGTAAAATATCTGTAGATTTAAGGCCTGTATACACTGAAAATCACCAAACGCAGTGTGGTGCATTTTGCTGAGGCTATCTGTTGCTGGTTTTGTGATTGTTACGTTATAAAATGCAATGAAAAGTACCAGTATGAGCTGCTGGGCGGCAGGGAGAGCACTCCTGTCTGCTCAGTGAGAGGCGCCCTACAGCCATACTACAGAGGCAGTATCAGGAAGCTTGGGAGGCCCCATTCACCTGTAGTGTCGGGGGTTGGGGTGAGCAGCACAGGCAGCCTGCTGTGGACAGTACTTCTTCCCTACAGTGACCTGCGCCACCAACACAGGCCTACCCTGCAGTCACTGATGTACCCAGCAGTCACCTTGCTTTGATGATTAAACCCCCATTGCACTGTGTTTACCTAAGCAGCCTGCCATGTGCAGCATCAGCGCCCCTGATCACGTGCAGCTCAGTCTGCAGCCACTTGCATCCATATACAGCCGCCCTGTCCCTTCCAGCAGCCTAACTACTGTATTCCCCAGACTCACACCATACACAGGTTCTCAGAGGGCTCCCATAGAACTGGCTCCTAACAGCATCTATTTACATCAATAAGACATTCTATAGCGGCCACACGGGGGAGCTCCGCACACAAGTTCCATGGACATTTTTACAGTCCGGCCACAAGAGGGAGCTCCACACACAATGCTGCCAGCTTACATACGCGATCCTGGTTCCTGGCTGCTCCGTTTGATGCCTCCAGAAGGTAGGCGGATTCTCTTCCTCGGCTGTGCAGAGCGGAGACTCGTCCACCTCCTCCGGCTGTCAGTCTCTTGAGCATGCTGTGTCCACGGAGGGCGTGTTTCCGGTCACCTCACCTGTTGCAGATGCCTCGCGCTTCCAGCTCACCCAGCCAGTGCTATATGTAATGTATGCAATAGCATTGCTGACTATACTGTAATATATATGCTGTATATTGATAGAAGATTAATACTAGGCACAGCATATATTGTCAGGCTGTATAATGGTAAAGCACAGCTTTTATGCAATGATTTAACACTTGTTTCTGCAACTGGGTTTACAATCATTGCCTTTGTGCTGTTACTGTGGACTTATCATTCTGGTGGACTATATTTACATTGATAACACAGTCCACTTCAGCTTATAGGAGGGCTATCTAACTCTGGGCTCACCTCCATCTCTTTCCCTGAACTCTAGCAATCATTAGGGCTCTTTCACATCACAGAACGTGTGCAGGAACCAATTTCGTGCACGCATTATTACCTGCGGCATGAAAGTCGGGAAGTTGCGGTGCAACGCTCATTAGTGGCGGTAGTTCTAATTCACCCGACGGGAGAACGCCGAGGCTGGACGATACGAAGCTCCCACATGTGTTACAGCGTATTGGCTCTGGAATGCTTTGTCTAATGTGAAAGTTAACATGAAAGTCAAATAGGCTTTCATGTTACCTTCCTAAACACAGTCTAGGAGGGATCCGTCAAAACGCACAGTGCAGCTCCTAGTGTGAAAGAGCCCTTACTGGTTCAGCTGTATCACACTGCAGATCAAGTTGCACAGCTGCTGAGTCATAAAACATCACCTGCAATTCTTCTTAGGGCTCATTCACACTAAGTGCTGCGCTGTCAGTTTTGACGCATTGCACATAGTGTGCCATCCACATGGTTACATGAAAGCCCATAGACTTTCATGTTACTATTCACCGTACAGCTGTGCGTTCCCTGGCATTGCGATATAACGCGCCTGGGAACATCTTATCACACAATGAATGCGTTTTCCCAATGGGTTCTACTGTGTTGCTGCTGCCAATGTCTGCGCTTTGAGACCCCTCGATGTGCATTCCGTGCGATGGAGACGCATGCACAAAATCGCTTTCATGCATGTGTTCTGTAGTGTGACTGAGCCCTTAGCAATGGTGCTGGGGATATCATGTTTAATAGAGGACTCCTGACCTGAATCTCGGGCCTGTCACCTGGCATACTGTGATCTTCTGGGCTGTGTCTATAACCTGAGGTCTGTGTATGGGGCGATATTGAGCGATATTATACCTGAGGTCTGTGTATGGGGCGATATTGAGCGATATTATACCTGAGGTCTGTGTATGGGGCGATACTGAGCGATATTATACCTGAGGTCTGTGTATGGGGTGATGCTGAGCGATATTATACCTGAGGTCTGTGTATGGGGCGATGCTGAGCGATATTATACCTGAGGTCCGTGTATGGGGCAATACTGAGCGATAATATACCTGAGGTCTGTGTATGGGGTGATGCTGAGCGATATTATACCTGAGGTCTGTGTATGGGGCGATGCTGAGCGATATTATACCTGAGGTCTGTGTATGGGGTGATGCTGAGCGATATTATACCTGAGTTCTGTGTATGGGGCGATGCTGAGCGATATTATACATGAGGTCTGTGTATGGGGCGATGCTGAGCGATATTATACCTGAGGTCTGTGTATGGGGTGATGCTGAGCGATATTATACCTGAGGTCTGTGTATGGGGTGATGCTGAGCGATATTATACCTGAGGTCTGTGTATGGGGCGATGCTGAGCGATATTATACCTGAGGTCTGTGTATGGGGTGATGCTGAGCGATATTATACATGAGGTCCGTGTATGGGGCAATGCTGAGTGATATTATACATGAGGTCTATGTATGGGGCGATGCTGAGCGATATTATACCTGAGGTCTGTGTATGGGGCCATGCTGAGCGATATTATACCTGAGGTCTGTGTATGAAGCCATGCTGAGCGATATTATACCTGAGGTCTGTGTATGGGGCGATGCTGAGCGATATTATAACTGAGGTCTGTGTATGGGGTGATGCTGAGTAATATTATACCTGAGGTCTGTGTATAGGGCGATACTGAGCGATATTATACCCGAGGTCTGTGTATGGGGTGATGCTGAGCGATATTATACCTGAGGTCTGTGTATGGGGTGATGCTGAGCGACATTATACCTGAGGTCTGTGTATGGGGCCATGCTGAGCGATATTATACCTGAGGTCTGTGTATGGGGTGATGCTGAGCGATATTATACCTGAGGTCTGTGTATGGGGCGATGCTGAGCGATATTATACCTGAGGTCCGTGTATGGGGCGATGCTGAGCGATATTATACCTGAGATCTGTGTATGGGGTGATGCTGAGCGATATTATACCTGAGGTCCGTGTATGGGGCGATGCTGAGCGATATTATACCTGAGGTCCGTGTATGGGGCCATGCTGAGCGATATTATACCTGAGGTCTGTGTATGGGGCGATGCTGAGCGATATTATACCTGAGGTCTGTGTATGGGGCGATGCTGAGCGATATTATACCTGAGGTCTGTGTATGGGGCGATGCTGAGCGATATTATACCTGAGGTCCGTGTATGGGGCGATGCTGAGCGATATTATACTTGAGTTCTGTGTATGGGGTGATGCTGAGCGATATTATACCTGAGGTCTGTGTATGGGGTGATGCTGAGCGATATTATACCTGAGGTCTGTGTATGGGGCGATGCTGAGCGATATTATACCTGAGGTCCGTGTATGGGGCGATGCTGAGCGATATACCTGAGGTCTGTGTATGGGGCGATGCTGAGCCATATTATGGTGCAGTTTGGGAAGGGGAGGTGGGGAGTTTAGCTGGCAGTGTGTAGGGCTGGATCATATTCCACAAGGTGGCTGCTATGGTTTCAATACGCTGAAGCTACGTACACACATGCGAGAAATGTCACCCATAAGAGATCGAGAAACGATCCCTCGGACAATAATTCGGGGAATGATGTTGTACAGACACGTCCCTAGCCTTGAGGCCAGCAATGTGCTCTATTGCTATGTAGGAGGGCAGAGGGACAACAATCAGCGTATGACGGAGGTGCTTTAATTAATGGGCGGGGCTAGTAAAAAGCATTGTGAATAGTTGTGCTCAGGCATCGGGGATCGTTAAACATCCTACAGGACGGATCTTCAATGTTGCCCGAGCAATAGCGATCTGCAGCCTCTGTACACACATAATGATCGTCAGTTGAAACTGAAACAGCGGATAACGACAGACGCATGTGTGTGCGTAGCTTTAGGGTGCATATACACATGCAGTTTTGATTGGACAATAATTGACACATTTTTCCACCTCTATGTAGTGTGAGGGCCAATAGACTGCATAATATGAGCAGACTGTGTAGGTAAAACCTCATACTGCACGGAAGTAGTAAAATTGGTCGATCAGAAGTGAAGCAGGCACGTACAGGGAGCAGTTCTCATGCTCACTGTCCCCCCCCACCCCCATTCACCTCTATCCCCCTCTGTTCTCTCCTAAATGCCAGCAGAAGCTGCTTCAGGGTTGGTAGGCACTAGGCCCGGCGTGTGCGCGTCATTGACTTGTGCACAATGATGTGTGCTGCCGGGCCTAACGCTTGCGCACTGCTGCTGACCCGGAAGCAGCTTTTGCTGGCTTCTAGGAGAGAGCAGAGGGGGATAGAAGTGAATGTGGAGGGGGCGGGGGGGGGGGGGACAGTGGGCATGAGGACTACTCCCTGTACCTGCCTGCTTCAATTCTGATTGACCAATTTTACTACTTCCATGCAGTATGAGGTTTGAGGCTTAAGTGCCTCTTGAAAGCGGATCAGAGATGAAAAACTAACTATAACAAGTAACTTGTTTATATATCTTATCTAAAGTTTAGATAGTTCACACAGCATATCTAGCTGCAAACAGCTTCAAAAGTTTATGATTATTTATTCCTATGATACAATGAGGGCAGCCATGTTCTGTTTGTCACATTGTCACTGGCTGAGGGCTGGAGATGCTATCAGTCTATAGCGGCGCTCAGTGAGTAACGTCGGCTCCGTCAGAAGACGGAGCCGAAGTTGCTTAAAAAACACAATAATTCGGCCTCCAGCAATCGCTGGAAGCCAAATTATTTCATTCCCCCACTATCCATGGCGGCCTGGAGGGGGAATAGTAATTAAAATGGCCCGGACTTGTGCAGCAGCAGGATCAGCCATATACCGCTGTATCCTGCGCCCAAGTCTACCGGCGCCGATTTGAAATGTACTGTATTGAGGAGCCGCATGTGCGCAGTGGCCAGTCAGTCTGGAAGAGGATCGCTGAGGGGGACTGGAGGGCAGCTTAGTGATAGCGTGGGCACAGGGCAGCTGCAGGGGGCTGGTAGAAGCCCCAGGTAAATTAAACCTGGTTTGATTTCTTTTTTTTTTTTTTTTATTTAATACGATTCCCTTTAACTCACCTCTCCAAGTTTGCATCCAGCTGCACACAAGCATATGACTGTAGGCGGAGCATAACAGACATTGGAGGTGGGGCTTTTTGTGGACTAGCGGGGGACGAGGCTGTGGTTCGATTTAGAGGCAGAGATTTGCAAGGGGACATTGGGCTCTATTCTCAAAGACTTCCCGCATGCGTTAAAGTGCATGCGGGAAGTTACCGACCAAAACACCGCCACATTGAAATTCTGAAAAGGTTCCGCATGTTTTTCCGCATGCGGAAAAAGTGTGGTAAAAGTGCGGGATTCATGCGGAAAAATTTCCGCAAAACTCGGTATTTTCCGCAATAAAAGATCAATTCTCAAAAATGTTCAGGCGCATCATTTCGTCGTTAATTACCGATTTTTCATCACCTACAAGTAGTAGGTGATATATTCTGCATCCCATTGACTTTAATGAAGTGTGGAGGCTTAAGGGCTGTGCTTGCTGGACTTTAACTTTTTTTTTTTAAACACATGAATAATGGCTGTTTCCGCATCTTTTTTTCCCGCATGCGAAAAACATGCGGAAAATATTAGTGAAATGTGGAAAAAATGCGGAGTTTACCGCTGGCGGGAATATAGCGGTAAAATTTTGCGGAAAATTTGGCTCTTTGAGAATAGAGCCCATTGTGGTCAATGACCGCTGCTCAGGGTAAAGTCCCCCTCAGGATAAAGACCCTGACCATGTATATTTGCTACCAAAACGAATTCAAGGCAGTTTTTTTTTTAAGTAATTGGCCAGCCCAGGATGGGTGCCATAAACCTATTTCTGTTACTAGACATCTGATTGTATCGTATCCATCCTACCTCACTGTGTAATTCCTGCTACCGGCCGCTAGGGGGAGCTCCGGTATTACTGCTTGTTCCTTCCTGGAGCTTCTGCCTGAGAATGTCGGGGCTGAGAGCTCCTGGCTATCGGGGATACAGAGAGAGACGCCGCACGTCTGCCTCCGATGTTGCCGCTGCTCCGTCTGCGAGCCGAGGAGGCTGAGTACCGGGTGACGTCATAGAAGCTATTGTGACGCGTGTGCAGGTGGACCGCTCGAGACCGCTGAGGATGGCACCTGCAGTGACACGTGACCACGCCCCTCTGCTATTGCTGTGTCATGCTAGTGGATGGAGGTGACGTCATAGCAGCTATTGTGACGCGCGTGTGCAGGTGGGCAGCTGGAGCACCGCTGAGGATGGCACCTGCAGTGACACGTGACCACGCCCCTCTGCTATTGCTGAGTCATGCTAGTGGATTGGTGAGGCATTATGTACAGTAGGGAAAGGTGAGGGAGCGCGTGTGCTGCGCTGTATATACTGCTGTACATGCATCATGCAGTTATGTACTCAGTGAGGTGCATATGCCTATCCACACTCAAGCTTGGGACACACATCCAATTTTGATTGGCCAATCATTGGCCAATTTTATCACAGCCATGTCACGAGAGGCTTACTTGCACAAGCTGGTCTCAGTATTTATAGTCTCTCACTCTACATTGAGGTGGTAAAAGTGGCTAGCAATTGGCCAATCAATGTTGGATGTGTGTATGCACCCTAAGTTACTTTCCCTCTATCTGCAATGATGGGGTTATGTGATATACACAGGGCCCGGCTGTCTAGAGTATTCTGGCCCGCTCCTTAGAATGTGGCTGCTCCTCCCCTCAGTGCTGTCATACTGGGTAGCTCCGCCCCCTGATCTCCCAGCAATACAGCAGAAGCTGTCACCTTGTTAGCCACAGCTTGGCACTGACACACTGGCCTGCCCTTCAATATGTCGCTGCTGGTCCCCTCCTCAATGCTGCCGGTGCACCCAGAGCAGCATATAGTAACATGTCTGTAGATGTAAGGCCTGTATACAGTGAACATCACTAAACGCTAGGCCTGAACGATTTTAGGAAAAGATTGAATTGAACGATTTCTGCCAGAAATTGCGATTTCGATTCAATACACGATTTTCTACTCACAACGATGGATCAGATCGCTCTGACCATCCATGACACAAAACCTCAACGTGTGTGAACCCAGGCTTAACCCAGGTGTAGAATTTAGTAATAGGTGCCCCTTTTATGCAGCTTATTACTACTGGAAGAAAAAAATATATATAAGGCAGCACAGTGGTGTAGTGGTTAGTGCTCTTGCCTTGCAGCGCTGGGTCCCTGGTTCAAATTCTAGCCTGGTCCTAGCCCTGCGAGGAGTTTGTATGTTCTCTCCATGTCTGTTTGGGTTTCCTCTGGACACTTCGGTTTCCCCCCACATCCAAAAAAACCTACAGTTAAGTTAATTGGCTACTGAAAATTGGCCCTATACTATGGTACATATATTGACATATGACTATGGTAGGAATTAGATTGTGAGCTCCTCTGAGGGACAGTTAAGTGACAAGACAATATACTCTGTACAGCGCTGCGTAAGAGATAGAGAGATAGAGATATATCTATATATTTATAATCTATATTACTATACATTTCTCAGTACTATGTGACATCACATGACAACAATGACTCCCCATGTAGCCTATCAGGGTGACATTTTCAGTGTCAGTCACTGTCACCCAGGCACGCAGCAGCACACACCACAGGGCATGCAGAGAGGGGACCACAGTAATAGTAGTTTGCTGACTGTCCCCTGCCAGGTAGAGAGCAGACAGAAGTGTTAATTAATTACTGCGTGAACGGTAGTGATGGGTCGTTCGCGAACGAGCCGGCTCTAAGAGCCAGCTCTTTGAAGTGAATCACAGGAGCCGATGCTCACTCTGAGAAGAGCCGATGCCTCAGCCGCCCCTTTTAGCTCTGCTTTGCTCCGTAATAAAGGGCGCTGAGGCATTCTGGGAGATGTAGTCCTCCTCTTGCAGCTTGTAGAAGTGTTTGGGGCGGAGCAGAGCAGTAGCAGGAGGGATTGCCTCAGTCAGAAAAGTAGTCTGGAGTTGGCATGGAGACGGGGGCGGGGCTTTTAATCCAATTCTGAGTTGTGTCTAGTGATATTTAATGAAGAGCCGATTCAGAGCCGTAAGAGCCGGCTCTTTAATAGGAGCCGATTCAGAAGTGCCGATTCTCTGAGAAGAGCCGGAATTCCCATCACTAGTGAACGGCTCGGCTCCCCGGGCAGTGCGTGCGTCTCTCAGGCTCTTCTCATTTTCCGGGCGACGGGGGGCGGGACAAGCCCATCCTTCCTGTGTATGCCTGTCTGCCCCATTAACCAGCCTGGCTGTCACCCGGAGAGGGAGCGGGAATGATCCGACTCATTAACCCCTCACTGGCCTCCTCTCCAGCACCTACAGGGAGCATTTCTGCTTTTGCTATACGCGACTGAGGAGGAGGGAGCCGGAAGCAGAGCAGGAATCAGCAGCTGCAAAAATCGCAGCTCTAACGATCTCAAGATCGTCACACTGCTGATCGCGATTTTCGGTTTAAAACCGAAAATCGTTCAGCCCTACTAAACGCAGTGTGATGCAATGTTGCTGAGGCTATCTGTTGCTGGTTTCATAATTGTTAGGGCGCGTTCAGATCACAAATGCGGATGGCCAGCGTGCGGAACGCGTTTGGACCGCAACGCGTACGAACGCATGGCCATCCGCGTTTGTGTGCGTTGCGTGGCTGATCCCATCACTGAAAAGTGAATGGGACAGCCACGCGTTTTGTCAAAATCTGCGTGCAGCATGCGTTCCCGGACCGTACAGGTCCGGAACGCATGCAGTGTGAACATCAGACATTGCACTCTATGCAATGTCTGATGTCGTGCGTGTCGGCCTCCTGCACGCGTTTCCAAAACGCGGCTGAAAACGCGTGCAGTGTGAACGGATTATAAAACACAATGCAAAGTACCAGTATGGGCTGCTGGCCGGGGGAGAGCACTCCTGTCTGCTTAGCCTGCCATGTGCAGCAGCAGCGCCCCTGACCACGTGCAGCTCAGTCTGCAGCCACCTGCATCCATATACAGCAGCTCTGTCCCTTCCAGCAGCCTCACTCACTACTGTATTCCCCAGACTCACAATATATACACAGCCCTCCCATAGAACTGGCTCCTAACAGTGTCTGTGTACATCAATAAGACTTCTATAGCGGCCACACGGGGAAGCTCCGCACACAAGTTCCATGAACATTTTACAGTCCGGCCACAAGAGGGAGCTCCGCACACAATGTCGCCAGCTTACATACGCGATCCTGGTTCCTGGCTGCTCCGTGTGATGCCTCCAAGGGCGTAGGCGGGACTCTCCTCCTCGGCTGTGCAGAGCGGTGACTCGTCCACCTCCTCCGGCTGTCAGTGTCTCGAGCGTGCTGTGTCTGCAGAGGGCATGTTTCCGGTCACCTCACCTGCTGCAGATGCCTCGCGCTTCCAGCTCATCCGGCCAGTGCTATATGTAATGTATGCAATAGCATTGCTGACTATACTGTAATATATATGCTATATATTAATAGAAGATTAATACTAGGCACAGCATATATTGTCAGGCTGTATAATGGTAAAGCACAGCTTTTATGCAATGATGTAACACTTGTTTCTGCAACTAGGTTTACAATCATTACCTTTGTGCTGTTACTGTGGACTTATCATTCTGGTGGACTATATTTACATTGATAACACAGTCCACTTCAGCTTATAGGAGGGCTATCTAATTCTGGGCTCACCTCCATCTCTATACCTGAACTCTAGCAATCATTAGGGCTCTTTCACATCACAGAACGTGTGCAGGAACCAATTTCGTGCACGCATTATTACCTACAGGCGTGAACGTCGGGAAGTTGCGGTGCAACGCTCATTAGTGGCGGTAGTTCTAATTCACCCGACGGGAGAACGCCGAGGCTGGACGTTACAAAGCTCCCACATGTGTTACAGCGTATTTGCTCTGGAATGCTTTGTCTAATGTGAAAGTTAGCTTAAAAGTCAAATAGGCTTTCATGTTACCTCTCTAAACACAGCCAGGGAGCGATCCGTCAAAACGCACGGTGCAGCTCCTAGTGTGAAAGAGCCCTTACTGGTTCAGCTGTATCACACTGCAGATCAAGTTGCACAGCTGCTGAGCTATAAAACATCACCTGCAAGGGCTCATTCACACTAAGTGCTGCGCTGTCAGTTTTGACACATTGAACATAGTGTGCCATCGACATGGTCTATGGACTTTCATGTTACTTTTCACCGTACACATTTTCCCAATGGGTTCTATTGTGTTGCTGCTGGCAATGTCTGCGCTTTGAGACACCTCGATGTGCATTCCATGCAATTGAAACGCATGCACAAAATTGCATTCATGCATGTGTTCTGTAGTGTGAATGAGCCCTTAGCAATGATGCTGGGGATATCATGTTTAACAGAGGCCTCCTGACCTGAATCTCGGGCTTGTCATCTGGCATACTGTGATCTTCTGGGCTGTGTCTGTAACCTGAGGTCTGTGTATGGGGCGATGCTGAGCGATATTATACCTGAGGTCTCTGTATGGGGCGATGCTGAGCGATATTATACCTGAGGTCTGTGTATGGGGCCATGCTGAGCGATATTATACCTGAGGTCTGTGTATGGGGCCATGCTGAGCGATATTATGCATGAGGTCCGTGTATGGGGCGATGCTGAGCGATATTATACCTGAGGTCTGTGTATGGGGCGATGCTGAGCGATATTATACCTGAGGTCTGTGTATGGGGCCATGCTGAGCGATATTATACCTGAGGACTGTGTATGGGGCGATGCTGAGCGATATTATACCTGAGGTCTGTGTATGGGGCCATGCTGAGCGATATTATACCTGAGGTCTGTGTATGGGGCGATGCTGAGCGATATTATACCTGAGGTCTGTGTATGGGGCCATGCTGAGCGATATTATACCTGAGGTCTGTGTATGGGGCCATGCTGAGCGATATTATACCTGAGGTCTGTGTATGGGGCGATGCTGAGCGATATTATACCTGAGGTCTGTGTATGGGGCCATGCTGAGCGATATTTTACCTGAGGTCTGTGTATGGGGTGATGCTGAGCGATATTATACCTGAGGTCTCTGTATGGGGCGATGCTGAGCGATATTATACCTGAGGTCTGTGTATGGGGCGATGCTGAGCGATATTATACCTGAGGTCTGTGTATGGGGCCATGCTGAGCGATATTATACCTGAGGTCTGTGTATGGGGCGATGCTGAGCGATATTATACCTGAGGTCTGTGTATGGGGCAATGCTGAACGATATTATACCTGAGGTCTGTGTATGGGGCAATGCTGAACGATATTATACCCGAGGTCTGTGTATGGGGCAATACTGAGCGATATTTTACCTGAGGTCTGTGTATGGGGTGATGCTGAGCGATATTATACCTGAGGTCTCTGTATGGGGCGATGCTGAGCGATATTATACCTGAGGTCTGTGTATGGGGCCATGCTGAGCGATATTATACCTGAGGTCTGTGTATGGGGCCATGCTGAGCGATATTATACCTGAGGTCTGTGTATGGGGCGATGCTGAGCGATATTATACCTGAGGTCTGTGTATGGGGCAATGCTGAACGATATTATACCTGAGGTCTGTGTATGGGGCAATGCTGAACGATATTATACCCGAGGTCTGTGTATGGGGCAATACTGAGCGATATTATACCTGAGGTCTGTGTATGAGGCAATGCTGAGCGATATTATACCTGAGGTCTTTGTATGGGGCAATACTGAGCGATATTATACCTGAGGTCTGTGTATGGGGCAATGCTGAGCGATATTATACCTGAGGTCTGTGTATGGGGCAATACTGAGCGATATTATACCTGAGGTCTGTGTATAGGGCCATGCTGAGCGATATTATACCTGAGGTCTGTGTATGGGGCGATGCTGAGCGATATTATACCTGAGGTCTGTGTATGGGGAGATGCTCAGCGATATTATACCTGAGGTCTGTGTATGGGGCAATACTGAGCGATATTATACCTGAGGTCTGTGTATAGGGCCATGCTGAGCGATATTATACCTGAGGTCTGTGTATGGGGCGATGCTGAGCGATATTATACCTGAGGTCTGTGTATGGGGCAATGCTGAGCGATATTATACCTGAGGTCTGTGTATGGGGCAATACTGAGCGATATTATAACTGAGGTCTGTGTATAGGGCCATGCTGAGCGATATTATACCTGAGGTCTGTGTATGGGGCGATGCTGAGCGATATTATACCTGAGGTCTGTGTATGGG
Source organism: Hyperolius riggenbachi (assembly GCF_040937935.1). NCBI lineage: Eukaryota > Metazoa > Chordata > Amphibia > Anura > Hyperoliidae > Hyperolius > Hyperolius riggenbachi. The sequence continues at coordinate 68,751,451 of NC_090654.1, read as the reverse complement.
GCGATGCTGAGCGATATTATACCTGAGGTCTGTGTATAGGGCGATACTGAGCGATATTATACCTGAGGTCTGTGTATGGGGCGATGCTGAGCGATATTATACCTGAGGTCTGTGTATGGGGCGATGCTGAGCGATATTATCCCTGAGGTCTGTGTATGGGGCGATGCTGAGCGATATTATACCTGAGGTCTGTGTATGGGGCGATGCTGAGCGATATTATACCTGAGGTCTGTGTATGGGGCGATGCTGAGCAATATTATACCTGAGGTCTGTGTATGGGGCGATGCTGAGCGATATTATACCTGAGGTCTGTGTATGGGGCGATGCTGAGCGATATTATACCTGAGGTCTGTGTACGGGGCAATGCTGAGCGATATTATACCTGAGGTCTGTGTATGGGGCAATGCTGAGCGATATTATACCTGAGGTCTGTGTATGGGGCAATGCTGAGCGATATTATACCTGAGGTCTGTGTATGGGGCGATGCTGAGCGATAATATACCTGAGGTCTGTGTATAGGGCGATACTGAGCGATATATTATACCTGAGGTCTGTGTATGGGGCGATGCTGAGCGATATTATACCTGAGGTCTGTGTATGGGGCGATGCTGAGCGATATTATACCTGAGGTCTGTGTATGGGGCGATGCTGAGCGATATTATACCTGAGGTCTGTGTATGGGGCCATGCTGAGCGATATTATACCTGAGGTCTGTGTATGGGGTGATGCTGAGCGATATTATACCTGAGGTCTCTGTATGGGGCGATGCTGAGCGATATTATACCTGAGGTCTGTGTATGGGGCGATACTGAGCGATATTATACCTGAGGTCTGTGTATGGGGCGATGCTGAGCGATATTATACCTGAGGTCTCTGTATGGGGCAATACTGAGCGATATTATACCTGAGGTCTGTGTATGGGGCAATGCTGAGCGATATTATACCTGAGGTCTGTGTATGGGGCAATACTGAACGATATTATACCTGAGGTCTGTGTATGGGGCAATACTGAGCGATATTATACCTGAGGTCTGTGTATGGGGCAATACTGAGCGATATTATACCTGAGGTCTGTGTATGGGGCAATGCTGAGCGATATTATACCTGAGGTCTGTGTATGGGGCAATACTGAGCGATATTATACCTGAGGTCTGTGTATGGGGCGATGCTGAGCGATATTATACCTGAGGTCTGTGTACGGGGCAATGCTGAGCGATATTATACCTGAGGTCTGTGTATGGGGCAATGCTGAGCGATATTATACCTGAGGTCTGTGTATGGGGCAATGCTGAGCGATATTATACCTGAGGTCTGTGTATGGGGCGATGCTGAGCGATAATATACCTGAGGTCTGTGTATAGGGCGATACTGAGTGATATATTATACCTGAGGTCTGTGTATGGGGCGATGCTGAGCGATATTATACCTGAGGTCTGTGTATGGGGCGATGCTGAGCGATATTATACCTGAGGTCTGTGTATGAGGCGATGCTGAGCGATATTATACCTGAGGTCTGTGTATGGGGCCATGCTGAGCGATATTATACCTGAGGTCTGTGTATGGGGCCATGCTGAGCGATATTATACCTGAGGTCTGTGTATGGGGCGATGCTGAGCGATATTATACCTGAGGTCTCTGTATGGGGCAATGCTGAGCGATATTATACCTGAGGTCTGTGTATGGGGCAATGCTGAGCGATATTATACCTGAGGTCTGTGTATGGGGCAATACTGAGCGATATTATACCTGAGGTCTGTGTATGGGGCAATGCTGAGCGATATTATACCTGAGGTCTGTGTATGGGGCAATACTGAGCGATATTATACCTGAGGTCTGTGTATAGGGCCATGCTGAGCGATATTATACCTGAGGTCTATGTATGGGGCGATGCTGAGCGATATTATACCTGAGGTCTGTGTATAGGGCCATGCTCAGCGATATTATACCTGAGGTCTGTGTATGGGGCAATACTGAGCGATATTATACCTGAGGTCTGTGTATAGGGCCATGCTGAGCGATATTATACCTGAGGTCTGTGTATGGGGCGATGCTGAGCGATATTATACCTGAGGTCTGTGTATGGGGCAATGCTGAGCGATATTATACCTGAGGTCTGTGTATGGGGCAATACTGAGCGATATTATACCTGAGGTCTGTGTATAGGGCCATGCTGAGCGATATTATACCTGAGGTCTGTGTATGGGGCGATGCTGAGCGATATTATACCTGAGGTCTGTGTATGGGGCGATGCTGAGCGATATTATACCTGAGGTCTGTGTATGGGGCGATGCTGAGCGATATTATACCTGAGGTCTGTGTATGGGGCGATACTGAGCGATATTATACCTGAGGTCTGTGTATGGGGCGATGCTGAGCGATATTATACCTGAGGTCTGTGTATGGGGCGATGCTGAGCGATGTTATACCTGAGGTCTGTGTATGGGGCGATGCTGAGCGATATTATACCTGAGGTCTGTGTATGGGGCGATGCTGAGCGATATTATACCTGAGGTCTGTGTATGGGGCGATGCTGAGCGATATTATACCTGAGGTCTGTGTATGGGGCGATGCTGAGCGATATTATACCTGAGGTCTGTGTATGGGGCGATGCTGAGCGATATTATACCTGAGGTCTGTGTATGGGGCGATGCTGAGCGATATTATACCTGAGGTCTGTGTATGGGGCCATGCTGAGCGATATTATACCTGAGGTCTGTGTATGGGGTGATGCTGAGCGATATTATACCTGAGGTCTGTGTATGGGGCAATACTGAGCGATATTATACCTGAGGTCTGTGTATGGGGCGATGCTGAGCGATATTATACCTGAGGTCTATGTATGCGGCAATGCTGAACGATATTATACCTGAGGTCTGTGTATGGGGCAATGCTGAACGATATTATACCTGAGGTCTGTGTATGGGGCAATACTGAGCGATATTATACCTGAGGTCTGTGTATGGGGCAATGCTGAGCGATATTATACCTGAGGTCTGTGTATGGGGCAATACTGAGCGATATTATACCTGAGGTCTGTGTATAGGGCCATGCTGAGCGATATTATACCTGAGGTCTGTGTATGGGGCGATGCTGAGCGATATTATACCTGAGGTCTGTGTATGGGGCGATGCTGAGCGATATTATACCTGAGGTCTGTGTATGGGGCGATGCTGAGCGATATTATACCTGAGGTCTGTGTATAGGGCGATGCTGAGCGATATTATACCTGAGGTCTGTGTATGGGGCGATGCTCAGCGATATTATACCTGAGATCTGTGTATGGGGCAATACTGAGCGATATTATACCTGAGGTCTGTGTATGGGGCCATGCTGAGCGATATTATACCTGAGGTCTGTGTATGGGGCGATGCTGAGCGATATTATACCTGAGGTCTGTGTATGGGGCGATGCTGAGCGATATTATACCTGAGGTCTGTGTATGGGGCGGTGCTGAGCGATATTATACCTGAGGTCTGTGTATGGGGCGGTGCTGAGCGATATTATACCTGAGGTCTGTGTATGGGGCGATGCTGAGCGATATTATACCTGAGGTCTGTGTACGGGGCAATGCTGAGCGATATTATACCTGAGGTCTGTGTACGGGGCAATGCTGAGCGATATTATATCTGAGGTCTGTGTATGGGGCAATGCTGAGCGATATTATACCTGAGGTCTGTGTATAGGGCGATACTGAGCGATATATTATACCTGAGGTCTGTGTATGGGGCGATGCTGAGCGATATTATACCTGAGGTCTGTGTATGGGGCGATGCTGAGCGATATTATACCTGAGGTCTGTGTATGGGGCCATGCTGAGCGATATTATACCTGAGGTCTGTGTATGGGGCCATGCTGAGCGATATTATACCTGAGGTCTGTGTATGGGGTGATGCTGAGCGATATTATACCTGAGGTCTCTGTATGGGGCGATGCTGAGCGATATTATACCTGAGGTCTGTGTATAGGGCGATACTGAGCGATATTATACCTGAGGTCTGTGTATGGGGCCATGCTGAGCGATATTATACCTGAGGTCTGTGTATGGGGCGATGCTGAGCGATATTATACCTGAGGTCTGTGTATGGGGCGATGCTGAGCGATATTATACCTGAGGTCTGTGTATGGGGCGATGCTGAGCGATATTATACCTGAGGTCTGTGTATGGGGCAATGCTGAGCGATATTATACCTGAGGTCTGTGTATGGGGCAATACTGAGCGATATTATACCTGAGGTCTGTGTATAGGGCCATGCTGAGTGATATTATACCTGAGGTCTGTGTATGGGGCGATGCTGAGAGATATTATACCTGAGGTCTGTGTATGGGGCGATGCTGAGCAATATTATACCTGAGGTCTGTGTATGGGGCGATGCTGAGCGATATTATACCTGAGGTCTGTGTATGGGGCGATACTGAGCGATATTATACCTGAGGTCTGTGTATGGGGCGATGCTGAGCGATATTATACCTGAGGTCTGTGTATGGGGCGATGCTGAGCGATATTATACCTGAGGTCTGTGTATGGGGCCATGCTGAGCGATATTATACCTGAGGTCTGTGTATGGGGCGATGCTGAGCGATATTATACCTGAGGTCTGTGTATGGGGCGATGCTGAGCGATATTATACCTGAGGTCTGTGTATGGGGCGATGCTGAGCGATATTATACCTGAGGTCTGTGTACGGGGCAATGCTGAGCGATATTATACCTGAGGTCTGTGTATGGGGCAATGCTGAGCGATATTATACCTGAGGTCTGTGTACGGGGCAATGCTGAGCGATATTATACCTGAGGTCTGTGTATGGGGCGATGCTGAGCGATAATATACCTGAGGTCTGTGTATGGGGCAATGCTGAGCGATATTATACCTGAGGTCTGTGTATGGGGCAATACTGAGCGATATTATACCTGAGGTCTGTGTATGGGGCAATGCTGAGCGATATTATACCTGAGGTCTGTGTATGGGGCAATACTGAGCGATATTATACCTGAGGTCTGTGTATAGGGCCATGCTGAGCGATATTATACCTGAGGTCTGTGTATGGGGTGATGCTGAGCGATATTATACCTGAGGTCTCTGTATGTTGCGATGCTGAGCGATATTATACCTGAGGTCTGTGTATAGGGCGATACTGAGCGATATTATACCTGAGGTCTGTGTATGGGGCGATGCTGAGCGATATTATACCTGAGGTCTCTGTATGGGGCAATACTGAGCGATATTATACCTGAGGTCTGTGTATGGGGCAATACTGAGCGATATTATACCTGAGGTCTGTGTATGGGGCAATGCTGAGCGATATTATACCTGAGGTCTGTGTATGGGGCAATACTGAGCGATATTATACCTGAGGTCTGTGTATAGGGCCATGCTGAGCGATATTATACCTGAGGTCTGTGTATGGGGCGATGCTGAGCGATATTATACCTGAGGTCTGTGTATAGGGCCATGCTCAGCGATATTATACCTGAGGTCTGTGTATGGGGCAATACTGAGCGATATTATACCTGAGGTCTGTGTATAGGGCCATGCTGAGCGATATTATACCTGAGGTCTGTGTATGGGGCGATGCTGAGCGATATTATACCTGAGGTCTGTGTATGGGGCAATGCTGAGCGATATTATACCTGAGGTCTGTGTATGGGGCAATACTGAGCGATATTATACCTGAGGTCTGTGTATAGGGCCATGCTGAGCGATATTATACCTGAGGTCTGTGTATGGGGCGATGCTGAGCGATATTATACCTGAGGTCTGTGTATGGGGCGATGCTGAGCGATATTATACCTGAGGTCTGTGTATGGGGCGATGCTGAGCGATATTATACCTGAGGTCTGTGTATAGGGCGATACTGAGCGATATTATACCTGAGGTCTGTGTATGGGGCGATGCTGAGCGATATTATACCTGAGGTCTGTGTATGGGGCGATGCTGAGCGATATTATACCTGAGGTCTGTGTATGGGGTGATGCTGAGCGATATTATACCTGAGGTCTGTGTATGGGGCGATGCTGAGCGATATTATACCTGAGGTCTGTGTATGGGGCGATGCTGAGCGATATTATACCTGAGGTCTGTGTATGGGGCGATGCTCAGCGATATTATACCTGAGGTCTGTGTACGGGGCAATGCTGAGCGATATTATACCTGAGGTCTGTGTATGGGGCAATGCTGAGCGATATTATACCTGAGGTCTGTGTATGGGGCAATGCTGAGCGATATTATACCTGAGGTCTGTGTATGGGGCGATGCTGAGCGATAATATACCTGAGGTCTGTGTATAGGGCGATACTGAGCGATGTATTATACCTGAGGTCTGTGTATGGGGCGATGCTGAGCGATATTATACCTGAGGTCTGTGTATGGGGCGATGCTGAGCGATATTATATCTGAGGTCTGTGTATGGGGCAATGCTGAGCGATATTATACCTGAGGTCTGTGTATGGGGCCATGCTGAGCGATATTATACCTGAGGTCTGTGTATGGGGTGATGCTGAGCGATATTATACCTGAGGTCTCTGCATGGGGCCATGCTGAGCGATATTATACCTGAGGTCTGTGTATAGGGCGATACTGAGCGATATTATACCTGAGGTCTGTGTATGGGGCGATGCTGAGCGATATTATACCTGAGGTCTCTGTATGGGGCGATGCTGAGCTATATTATACCTGAGGTCTGTGTATGGGGCGATGCTGAGCGATATTATACCTGAGGTCTGTGTATGGGGCGATGCTGAGCGATATTATACCTGAGGTCTGTGTATGGGGCGATGCTGAGCGATATTATACCTGAGGTCTGTGTATGGGGCCATGCTGAGCGATATTATACCTGAGGTCTGTGTATGGGGTGATGCTGAGCGATATTATACCTGAGGTCTCTGTATGGGGCGATGCTGAGCGATATTATACCTGAGGTCTGTGTATAGGGCGATACTGAGCGATATTATACCTGAGGTCTGTGTATGGGGCGATGCTGAGCGATATTATACCTGAGGTCTGTGTATGGGGCGATGCTGAGCGATATTATACCTGAGGTCTGTGTATGGGGCGATGCTGAGCGATATTATACCTGAGGTCTCTGTATGGGGCGATGCTGAGCGATATTATACCTGAGGTCTGTGTATAGGGCCATGCTGAGCGATATTATACCTGAGGTCTGTGTATAGGGCGATACTGAGCGATATTATACCTGAGGTCTGTGTATGGGGCGATGCTGAGCGATATTATACCTGAGGTCTGTGTATAGGGCGATACTGAGCGATATTATACCTGAGGTCTGTGTATGGGGTGATGCTGAGCGATATTATACCTGAGGTCTGTGTATGGGGCGATGCTGAGCGATATTATACCTGAGGTCTGTGTATAGGGCGATACTGAGCGATATTATACCTGAGGTCTGTGTATGGGGCGATGCTGAGCGATATTATACCTGAGGTCTGTGTATGGGGCGATGCTGAGCGATATTATACCTGAGGTCTGTGTATGGGGCGATGCTGAGCGATATTATACCTGAGGTCTGTGTATGGGGCCATGCTGAGCGATATTATACCTGAGGTCTGTGTATGGGGCGATGCTGAGCGATATTATACCTGAGGTCTGTGTATAGGGCGATACTGAGCGATATTATACCTGAGGTCTGTGTATAGGGCGATACTGAGCGATATTATACCTGAGGTCTGTGTATGGGGCCATGCTGAGCGATATTATACCTGAGGTCTGTGTATAGGGAGATACTGAGCGATATTATACCTGAGGTCTGTGTATGGGGCGATGCTGAGCGATATTATACCTGAGGTCTGTGTATGAAGCCATGCTGAGCGATATTATACCTGAGGTCTGTGTATGGGGCGATGCTGAGCGATATTATACCTGAGGTCTGTGTATGGGGTGATGCTCAGCCATATTATGGTGCAGTTTGGGAAGGGGAGGTGGGGAGTTTAGCTGGCAGTGTGTAGGGCTGGCTCATATTCCACAAGGTGGCTGCTATGGCTTCGATATGCTGAAGCTATGTACACACATGCGAGAATTGTCGCCCATAAGAGATCGAGAAACGATCCCTCGGGCAATAATGTTGTACAGACATGCCTCTAGCCTTGAGGCCAGCAATGTGCTCTGTTGCTATGGAGGAGGGCAGAGGGGACGACAATCGGCGTATGACGGAGGCGCTTTAATTAGTGGGTGGGGCTAGTAAAAAGCATTGTGAATGGTTGTGCTTGGGCATCGGGGATCGTTAAAAATCCTACCGGACGGAACTGTACTCTTGCCCGAGCAATAGCGATCTGCGGCCTCTGCACACACATAATGATCGTCAGTTGAAACTGAAACAGCGGATAACGACAGACGCATGTGTGTCCCCATTCAACTCTATCCCCGTCTGTTCTCTCCTAAATGCCAGCAGGAGCTGCTTCAGGGTTGGCAGGCACTAGGCCCGGCGGCAGGGCCGGGCCGAGGCAGAGGCTGAAGAGGCTCCAGCCTCAGGGCGCAGTGTAGGAGGGGGTGCACAATTCATTCAGCTGTCATTCCCAATTGTGTTTGAAGCACAAAGAAATAACAAAAGGGCATACATAGCAGTGACTGCAAGCCAGATAACTAGAGATTAAGGTGTTGGGGACGCTGGGGGCCCTGGGGCGCCTCTTAGTCTAATAGCAATTAGTGTGTGATGGCTGGGGTGGGAGGGATGCAGGGGCGCACTTTGCTGTCTCTGCCTTGGGAGCTGAAGGACCTTGTCCCGGCTCTACCCGGCGGTGCGCGTCATTGACTTGTGCGCAATGATGTGTGCTGCCAGGCCTAACGCTTGTGCACTGCTGCTGACCCAGATCAGCTTTTGCTGGCTCCTAGGAGAGAGCAGAGGGGGATGGAAGTGAATGTGGAGGGGGGGGGGGGGCAGTGGGCATGAGGACTACTCACTGTACCTGCTTCAATTCTGATTGGCCAATTTTACTACTTCCATGCAGTATGAGGTTTGAGGCTTAAGTGCCTCTTTAAAGGACTTACGACGAGGCGAAATTAAGAAAAAAAGTTAATCACCTGCCTCATCTTTTAAGGCACGGAGGACGCTGTCCGCACCCTCCGTGCCGATCTGCCGGGTCCCCCCGCTCATTAGCCCCCCGGGCCGGCTGCCGACCCCACGGCCCGGGTCGGGCTCTCCTGCCTCTCGTAAAATGGCCGCTTGCTCTGGCCGCGGCTGCATAGCGTGGATCGGGGGGGATGGCCCTAGAGCTGCGCAGCCGCACTCGCGGCTATGCGGACTGCGCAGCCGCAGCCAGAGCAAGCGGCCATTTTACGAGAGGCAGGAGAGCTCGACCCGGGCCGTGGGGTCGGCAGCCGGCCCGGGGGGCTAATGAGCGGGGAGACCCGGCGGATCGGCACAGAGGGCGCGGACGGCGTCCTCCGTGCCTTAAAAGATGAGGCAGGTGATTAACTTTTTTTCTTAACTTCGCCTCGTAAGTCCTTTAAAGCAGATCTGAGATGAAAAACTAACTATAACAAGTAACTTGTCTATATATCTTATCTAAAGTTTAGATAGTTTACACAGCATATCTAGCTGCAAACAGCTTCAAACGTTTATGATTATTTATTCCTGTGATACAATTAGGGCAGCCATGTTCTGTTTGTCACATTGTCACAGGCTAAGGGCTGGAGATGCTATCAGCTTGCCTGTGTGTAAATGTAGTCCCCTCTCCTCCTCCATCCCCCCCTCTACCTCTGAAATCAATGTCTAGTAACAACCTCCTCCTCCTCCTGCCCAGACTGAGCTCCCATAAGCCCTTGCTACAGTGCCAAGGCACAATAGGAGCTGTGGGCGAGGCCTGTTTAGTTTTAGGGAATTTAGAGTATTAAAACAAAACAAAGTATTTGGCTTGAGGAATGCCCCATAAACTATATGAAAGGAACACAATTATGCAATGAGTAAAAGTTTATCTCGGATCCACGTTAAGTTTTGGGTAGGTTGGAAAATGAGAAGCACCTTTAAAGACCCTTGATGTGACAGAAAATGAGAGAATGTATCTAGGATCCCGCAACTGAAAATTTAAAATGCAAATAAACTTTTTTATTGTTGATTGTGTCCTCACTTTTATAACAGTCCGGTATAACAGGGAGGTAGAGTGTGTAATATGTAGCTGCTGTAGCCCCCTTCTGGTTACTTATATTTTATTTAGTGACTTCAGATCCAGATAGACATCTGCTGATGGTTGTGTAGCCTTAGGGCTTCTTTCCATTGAAGCGCAGAGCCCAGTGGCTACACGTCACACTCGGCGGATGAGCGGGGCTTGCGACGGGCTAAAGCACCCCGAAATGCAGCAAACCATGAGCGATTCAGCGCTGAATCACCGTGCATGAATGGTAATGGCAGACAGTGCAGTCTATGCACTGTCTGCTGTCCCTGCGATTGCATTTCCATAAGTGTACATAAAAGTGCACTATATGGAAACGAGCCCTTATTTTGTATTTAGTGCCAGTAGAGAGGGTTAGCACACAGCTGACTTCCATGCATCCAGATTTGCTTGCCAATGCTGTCCCTTTCTTCTGTATCAATACAAATGTCTCTCAATTTCTGTTTTTGCCTAGAAAAAGTGTGATCACCTGACCAGTCTCCTCTTCTTCCCCCTACCCTAGACCGCTCCGCAATGTTCATCCCACTGGCATTCTGGGACATACAAATCTGCCATGGCACTCTATGGGGCTCTACATCATTACCTTTGGATGCAGCCCCTGGCTCACCAGAAACAAGATACACTGAGGACAACATTATCTCTGAGAAAAAAAAGGTATGAAAGACCATCTTTGAGTAAAACAAAGCAGAAAAAAATGAATACCTTAAGGCCCCTGTCCCCCCCCCCCCCCCCCCCGCCCACACCGCACAGGTTTACTGGGAGATATCCAGATAGCAACTATCCGGGCATCTCCCGGATCCGGATTTGAGCAGCACTGTTCACATGCACACATCTAAATTCAGAATTGCAGCCTATTGAAATCAATAGGCTGCTTCACAATTTGTGTGCATGAAGAAAAACAGAAGCACTGCTTTTCTTCTTTCTCTGCCTGAAAGAGGTAATATTGTATTATGCAACTAAAGGTGCCCATACATCAGGCTATTTGGCGGTCCATTGACCAACCAATTCGATTATTATCGAATTGGTTGAAAATCAGTGCCGTCAAGTGCAGACCCAATCGATGATACAACCCATTTAAGACCGAAAGTTGGTTGCTCAGGTGTGCGGCGGTATGGCGGCCGATTTTGAAATGAGCACGAAACCCCCGCCGCTGCCGCCTTAATGTATAAATGTGCCCACCTGTGTGTGCATTTATACATTACCTGTCCTGTAGCAGCCTCCTCACGGTGTCTGTAACCTCCGGGTAGCCTCCGTACACGCCACCAGCGCACAGCGTGTAACGCCAGACACTATGCGCCAGTGGCGTGTACAGAGAGCCGCTCGGACGTTACGGACACCGCGCAGAGGCTGCTAGAGGACAGGTAATTCATAAATGCACACACTGGGGGGGGCACATTTATACATTAGGAGGGCAGCAGCGGGGCGGACGCGGTGGGCACAGCCGATTCCCTTAAGATTTCATGCTTAAATCGGACGGGAATTGGCCTGCAGTATATGGGCAGCTTTGGTTAACAGACAAATTTATCTAATCAGATTCGATTAGAGTTCAATTTGTCTCTTTGTCGAATCTGCCCATGATCTCCTGATGTATGGGCACCTTAACAGTTTTTCTCCAGTCAGGACCCAGTGAGACTACTGATAAGGAATTACAGCCATAAACTACTTTACTCTAGGAAGCCCAGTTCTCTGCCAGGAGAGGATAGAAATAAAAAAAGGTCAATATTTCATAGTGGCTCAACAGAGTACTAGTGGCTGGATAGTGTACTGGTTAAGGGCACTGCCTTTGACATGGGAGACCAGGGTTTGAATCCTGGCTAGGGTCAGTACCTATTCAGTAAGGATTTCAAGGCAAGACTCCCTAACACTGCAGGGTGGCCTCTTGAATGCGTCCCAGTGGTTGCAGCTCTTGAGCGCTTTGAGTCTGAAAGGAGAAAAGCGCTATATAAATGTTCGTATTATTATTATTATATATTTCAGCACTCTAAGGCAGGGGTCCCCAACCACCGGGCCGCGGCCCACTGCCGGTCCGTTGGCAGTTTCCAGCTGGGCCGCGGCGGGTCTGTCATCTTGCCCCTGGTCCCTCCCCCCCGCGCCCGCCACTTCTGTTACATTATGTGCGGGCGGCCGCTTCCGGATTCCCCCAGGATGCATATCGCCGCTACAGGAAGCCGCTGCCCCGCCTCCTTCCCTCCTTACAGCAGACGCAAGACGCGCTGCTGTTATAGGAGGAGATAGTACTGCATGCATGAAGGAGAGCGGCGCCTGGGGGAATCCGGAAGCGGCCGCCCGCCCGCTCATAAGGTAACAGAAGCGGCGGCCGCGTGGGCACCACCTACCTATACTGGGCACTTTACTAGCCATGCTGGGCACTATACTAGCCATGCTGGGCACTATACTAGCCATGCTGGGACACTATACTAGCCATGCTGGGACACTATACTAGCCATGCTGGGACACTATACTAGCTATAGCTGGGCACTGTACTAGCCATGCTGGGCACTATACTAGCCATACTGGGGTAACCATACTAGCCATGCTGGGCACTTTACTAGCCATACTGGGGCACTATACTAGCTATACTGGGGTAACTATACTAGCCTAGCCATGCTGGGCACTTTACTAGCCATACTGGGGCACTATACTGGGCACTTTACTAGCTATACTGGGGCACTACCTACCCATACTGGACACTATATTAGCTATACTGGGCGCTATACTAGGGCACTACTGACCCATACTGGGACTATACTAGGTATACTGGTCACAATACTAGCTATACTGGGGTAACTATACTAGCCATACTGGGGCAACTAAACTCCCTATACTGAGGCAACTATGCTAGCTATGCCGCCGCACCCCAGCCCTTCCCCCCGTAACCCGCTGCGCACGACACTGTCCACTAGGTCGCGCGCGCAGTAACCCGCCCCCACCATATTTATAAATATGGCAGCCTCCATGTGCTGCTTTTATCATAATTTAGGCTTCGTCTTTTAATGGCGCCCAAATTACTGACTGAGCGCTGCTATAGCCGTAATTCACATGGCACCTATTGCAGCACCCAAATCTCCAGCGCTGTTCTTGCCCGATTACCCCTGAGACTGATCCCCGTCCGTCCAGGAAACTGCATACTGCATTAGAGGACCCTTTGTTTCTCATAAATCTACCCCCTTCGGGTCCCGAACCAGCTGCAGAGCGAACTCACCTGTCCGGCGACATGCTCCTCCATCAGTCCATGCGCTGCTGTCTTCCTCTCTGCAGGGGCGCCTCTGCACCGTGACCTGGCGGTATGTTGTTATGTAATAATATGCCATGAAGAGGCAGCTAGAGGAAAGACGGGAGCACACATACTGACGGAGGAGCGAGCCGGCCGGACAGGGGAGTTCACTTTGCAGCTGAACACTCTGCAGAGTACAAGAAAGTTGGGGAGACCTGGGGGTGTGGCAGCGGGCTCAGGGGCCCTTAGCTTTACCCTATGAAAATGCCGGCTCTGGGTTTGTGAGGCTGAACCTGAATTTTGCAGAAGCTAAACAGATATGGGAGCTGCAGAGTTACACCGCCGACAGATAACGCATCTTAATTGTACAGTTGTTCTGCACTCTCTATTAGTCGCTGTGCATTTTCCTGCACATTTGTATGTATTGGGCCATAATGCATAAAAAGTATATGCAGCAGTGCGTTGTGAAAAGCTTTTATTTAAAGGGATGCTGAGCAGTCGTAAAAAATTAAATTAATACTCACCTGGGGCTTCCTCCAGCCCACCATAGGCTGCAAGGTCCCCCGGTGTCCTACTGGCTCCTCTCCCAGCCCTGCTGGTGGCTCTGTTAATGGCGACTTTTGGGCTGAAAGTTGTCCGTATACTTCCAGGAAGACCATGCTCTGCGTCCTCATGCCAGCCGCTACGCATCATCACGCTGGCCGGAGTGACAGTCCTGCGTCAGACTGTAACATTGGCCGTCATGCTGACACAGAACGTGGACTTACTGGAAGTATATGGACAACTTTCAGCCCAAAAGTCACTGTTAACGGAGCCACCAGCAGGACTGGGAAAACAGTTCAGCTGAGGATGGGAGTGGCTACCAAAAACCAGGCCTGCTGCAATGCATAGATGCTGCCAGGTACACACTTTCATGAAGTCAAGAGGACCCTGGGGGACCTCGCAGCCTACAGTGGGCTGGAGGAAGCCCCAGGTAAGTACCAATTTCATTTTTAATTCAGGGTCCCTTTAAAACACATAGATGCAGGGCTGGTTTACACTGAATCAGCTGCTTTCAGCTATATCGCAATGTACAATTAATGCTCAGTGCAGGTAAAGGAATTTTCCATGTTTCCCTAAAGCCCGGTACACACTTTCAATCTTGATTGGCTAATCACTGACCAATTTTATCATCTCCATGTAGTATGAGTTTCAACAGATATTGAAAACTACGAACAGATTGGGTAGGTAATCTCTCATTACTACACCCATTTGGTAAAATTGGTCAGTGATTGGCCAATCATAATTGAAAGTGTGTATCTGGCAGTTTACATCTATGTTTTTGGTAGCCACTCCCATCCTTAGCTGAACTGTTTTCAGCTAAGGATGCCAGCAAAATGTTGCACGCAGTGCACTTTTGCGATATACGCACATCACAGGCACTGCAAGGATTTACCGCAGTGCTTTGCTGAATACAGGCTATCAGCAAAGAGCAGAAAAACTACTTATTAAAGCACCCCAAGTGTAAACTGGCCCTTAAGAGAACTTTATTGGTGATTACAAATTGTTGCAACCTGCAGAGTAGAACTAAGGGGCATATTTAAAATGATTTAAATATACCATCAAATTCTAATAATGGCCTCCTCCTCCCCATAGCCATACCAATCCTCACCAAAAAGGTACAAAGCAAAGAAATGCAAACAAAACAAAAAAAGACGCAGGCCAACAATTGTAATTCTGGAAAATACCAATTGCACTAGCAAAAACACGGCAATGCAATTTACATGTTCATTGCCGTGCTGTTGCTATTGGAAAAATGTAAACGATACAATTTTTTAATCGAAACATGCTTAATAAAAAAGGGCGCTAATTAGTTACTTTCCATCTAAGATAGTTTATTATATTCTTTTTTTAACAGAGTCCTTTGGCTAATCCAGTTGGCTAAAACTAAATCACATTTTGGCCAATAGGATTGTAAGCCGGCCCACCATGGTAAGGTAGACTCTATTAGGTCGGGTAATGGAATGGGAGTGAGAGAGGAATAGGGGATAGCGTTTTGGAGAGGGAAGATGGGGATAGGTGGTCTTAAGGGGTACCACTCTTACACCATCAAGTGCAAAGTTGGGGAACACAACGACCACTTTATAGATGATTGGGATCCAGCTGGTCCCACAGAGGTGCTAAGCCTGCTCAGGACCTATAGCTGTGTGATACTCCTATCGTTTAATGCCTGAAGAAGCGGGTTTTGTATGCCCGTGAAACGCGTCGCAGTGTATGTTTTGGAGTATGTGAATAAATTTTCGTTGACTTTAATTGACAGCATCGTGTCTATATTGGGTTGGTCGGTCCACCGCCACCACCTAGTTATTTTAAACTTTTTAGTACTTTTTATCCTACTGGCGCCTCTGTACATCGATTGATCCAGTGAACCACCCTTGGTGGATGGGTGATATACCCTCTTTTCCTCTATCACGGAGAGCGACATTTTATTCCTGAGTGGGGACAGGTTTTTACTCCCCACCTGCCTATACAGTGGTTGCCTTAGTGGTAACCCAGTTTTGTAAGTATAATACTTACCCTTCATCTCCATTCATTTGGGCTAATACCTACTACACTATATTGGGCTCTCGGTTTGTCTTTTTACACCATGGTAAGGTAGACTCTATTAGGGCGGGTTAGGTGATGGGAGTGAGAGAGGAATAGGGGATAGCGTTTTGGAGAAGGAAGATGGGGATAGGTGGTCTTAAGGGGTACCACTCTTACACCATTAAGTGCAAAGTCGGGGAACACAACGACCACCTGATAAATAATTGGGATCCAGCTGGTCCCCCTTAGGCCGGGTTCAACACTGGGATCACAAAAGGCAAATCGCAATCACCTATGGAGTGTAATTGCATTTCTACCAAGCAATTGTGGCTCCATGTTGCAGTGATTGCGTTTTTCGGTCTCATTCCAGAGAATGAGAATGGCTTCTAACTGCCAGCAAAATGTTGCACGCAGTGAACTTTTGCGATATACGCACATCACAGGCACTGCAAGGATTTACCGCAGTGCTTTGCTGAATACCGGCTATCAGCAAAGAGTAGAAAAACTACTTATTAAAGCACCCCAAGTGTGAACTGGCCCTTAAGAGTACTTTATTGGTGATTACAAATTGTTGCAACCTGCAATGTAGAACTCAGGGGCGTATTTAAAATGATTTAAATATACCCCCAAATTCTAATAATGGCCTCATCCTCCCAATAGCCATACCAATCCTCACCAAAAAGGTACAAAGCATAGAAATGCAAACAAAACAAAAAAAGATGCAGGCCAACAATTGTAATTCTGGAAAATACCAATTGCACTAGCAAAAACCCGGCAATGCAATTCACATGTTCATCGCCGTGCTGTTGCTATTGGAAAAATGTAAACGATACAATTTTTAAATCGAAACATGCTTAATAAAAAAGGGCGCGAATTAGTTAATCTCCATCTAAGATAGTTTATTATATTCTTTTTTTAACAGAGTCTTTTGGCTAATCCAGTTGGCTAAAACTAAATCACATTTTGGCCAATAGGATTGTAAGCCGGCCCACCATGGTAAGGTAGACTCTATTAGGGCGGGTTAGGGAATAGGAGTGAGAGAGGAATAGGGGATAGCGTTTTGGAGAAGGAAGATGGGGATAGGTGGTCTTAAGGGGTACCACTCTTACACCATCAAGTGCAAAGTCGGGGAACACAGCGACCACCTGATAAATAATTGGGATCCAGCTGGTCCCCCTTAGGCCGGGTTCAACACTGGGATCGCAAAAGGCAAATCGCAATCGCCTATGGAGTGTAATTGCATATCTACCAAGCAATTGTGGCTCCATGTTACAGTGATTGCGTTTTTCAGTCGCATTCCAGAGAATGAGAATGGCGTTCTAACTGCCAGCAAAATGTTACACGCAGTGCACTTTTGCGATATACGCACATCACAGGCACTGCAAGGATTTACCGCAGTGCTTTGCTGAATACCGGCTATCAGCAAAGAGCAGAAAAACTACTTATGAAAGCACCCCAAGTGTGAACTGGCCCTTAAGAGAACTTTATTGGTGATTACAAATTGTTGCAACCTGCAATGTAGAACTCAGGGGCGTATTTTAAATGATTTAAATATACCCCCAAATTCTAATAATCGCCTCCTCCTCCCCATAGCCATACCAATCCTCACCAAAAAGGTACAAAGCATAGAACTGCAAACAAAACAAAAAAAGATGCAGGCCAACAATTGTAATTCTGGAAAATACCAATTGCGCTAGCAAAAACCCGGCAATGCAATTCACATGTTCATCGCCGTGCTGTTGCTATTGGAAAAATATAAACGATACAATTTTTAAATCGAAACATGCTTAATAAAAAAGGGCGCTAATTAGTTAATCTCCATCTAAGATAGTTTATTATATTCTTTTTTTAACAGAGTCCTTTGGCTAATCCAGTTGGCTAAAACTAAATCACATTTTGGCCAATAGGATTGTAAGCCGGCCCACCATGGTAAGGTAGACTCTATTAGGGCGGGTTAGGTGATGGGAGTGAGAGAGGAATAGAGTATAGCGTTTTGGAGAGGGAAGAGGGGGATAGGTGGTCTTAAAGGGTTCCACTCTTACACCATCAAGTGCAAAGTCGGGGAACACAACCACCACCTGATAAATAATTGGGATCCAGCTGGTCCCCCTGAGGCCGGGTTCAATACTGGGATTGCAAAAGGCAAATCGCAATCACCTATGGAGTGTAATTGCATTTCTACCAAGCAATTGTGGCTCCATGTTACAGTGATTGCGTTTTTCTGTCTCATTCCAGAGAATGAGAATGGCTTCTAACTGCCAGCAAAATGTTGCACGCAGTGCACTTTTGCGATATACGCACATCACAGGCACTGCAAGGATTTACCGCAGTGCTTTGCTGAATACCGGCTATCAGCAAAGAGCAGAAAAACTACTTATTAAAGCACCCCAAGTGTAAACTGGCCCTTAAGAGAACTTTATTGGTTATTACAAATTGTTGCAACCTGCAGAGTAGAACTCAGGGGCATATTTAAAATGATTTAAATATACCCCCAAATTCTAATAATGGCCTCCTCCTCCCCATAGCCATACCAATCCTCACCAAAAAGGGTCAAAGCATAGAAACGCAAACAAAACAAAAAAAGATGCAGGCCAACAATTGTAATTCTGGAAAATACCAATTGCACTAGCAAAAACCCGGCAATGCAATTCACATGTTCATCGCCGTGCTGTTGCTACTGGCAAAATGGGAACGATACAATTTTTAAATCGAAACGTGCTTAATAAAAAAGGGCCCTAATTACTTAATCTCCATCTAAGATAGTTTATTATATTCTTTTTTTAACAGAGTCCTTTGGCTAATCCAGTTGGCTAAAACTAAATCACATTTTGGCCAATAGGATTGTAAGCCGGCCCACCATGGTAAGGTAGACTCTATTAGGGCGGGTTAGGGAATAGGAGTGAGAGGAATAGGGGATAGCGTTTTGGAGAAGGAAGATGGGGATAGGTGGTCTTAAGGGGTACCACTCTTACACCATGAAGTGCAAAGTCGGGGAACACAGCGACCACCTGATAAATAATTGGGATCCAGCTGGTCCCCCTTAGGCCGGGATCAACACTGGGATCGCAAAAGGCAAATCGCAATCGCCTATGGAGTGTAATTGCATATCTACCAAGCAATTGTGGCTCCATGTTACAGTGATTGCGTTTTTCAGTCTCGTTCCAGAGAATGAGAATGGCGTTCTAACTGCCAGCAAAATGTTACACGCAGTGCACTTTTGCGATATACACACATCACAGGCACTGCAAGGATTTACCGCAGTGCTTTGCTGAATACCGGCTATCAGCAAAGAGCAGAAAAACTACTTATAAAAGCACCCCAAGTGTGAACTGGCCCTTAAGAGAACTTTATTGGTGATTACAAATTGTTGCAACCTGCAATGTAGAACTCAGGGGCGTATTTTAAATGATTTAAATATACCCCCAAATTCTAATAATGGCCTCCTCCTCCCCATAGCCATACCAATCCTCACCAAAAAGGTACAAAGCATAGAACTGCAAACAAAACAAAAGAAGATGCAGGCCAACAATTGTAATTCTGGAAAATACCAATTGCACTAGCAAAAACCCGGCAATGCAATTCACATGTTCATCGCCGTGCTGTTGCTATTGGAAACATGTAAACGATACAATTTTTAAATCGAAACATGCTTAATAAAAAAGGGCGCTAATTAGTTAATCTCCATCTAAGATAGTTTATTATATTCTTTTTTTAACAGAGTCCTTTGGCTAATCCAGTTGGCTAAAACTAAATCACATTTTGGCCAATAGGATTGTAAGCCGGCCCACCATGGTAAGGTAGACTCTATTAGGGCGGGTTAGGTGATGGGAGTGAGAGAGGAATAGAGTATAGCGTTTTGGAGAGGGAAGAGGGGGAAACAGCCCTTACCAAAGTGGCCAATGACCTTCTTACAGCCAAATCCAAAGGTCAATTTTCCATACTCATCCTTCTTGACCTGTCATCAGCATTTGATACTGTCGACCACACCTTACTCCTACAAATACTTTCAAATGTCGGAATAAAGGGCCTTGCTCTCACATGGTTATCTTCCTACCTCTCTGGAAGGTCCTTCACAGTCTCCTACTCAGATCAGATCTCTTCTCCTCATGCTTTGTCTGTCGGGGTTCCCCAAGGCTCTGTCCTTGGTCCCCTCCTCTTTTCCATCTACATGCATGGTCTTGGTGATTTAATCAACTCATTCGGGTTTCAATACCACCTCTATGCAGACGATACACAACTGTACCTCTCTGCCCCAGACCTTAACTCCCTCCTTAAACGTGTTCCTGACTGCTTGTCTGCTATATCCTCCTTCATGTCTTCTCGCTTCCTAAAACTTAACATGAGTAAAACGGAACTAATAATTTTTCCACCGTCTCTGTCCACCTCCCTGCCTGAAGTAACAATAAATGTTAATAACACTCCCATAACTTCAGTTCCCAAAGCTCGGTGCTTGGGGGTGATATTCGATTCATCTCTCTCTTTTATTCCTCATGTTCACTCCATAACCAGCTCCTGCCATCTCCAACTCAAAAACATATCTCGCATCCGTCCCTTTCTCACTCAAGACACAACTAAAATGTTAATACATGCTCTCATAATTTCTCGTCTGGACTACTGCAACGTACTACTTTGTGGACTACCGTCTAACAAACTGGCCCCGCTCCAGTCAGTACTGAACTCAGCTGCTCGTCTCATTCATCTCTCTTCTCGATCTTCCTCTGCCGACCCTCTTTGTCAAGCTCTTCACTGGCTGCCAATTAACCAGAGGATTCAGTTCAAACTCCTAACCCTAACCTACAAAGCTCTCCACGATCTCTCCCCCCGGTACATATCCTCATTAATCTCCAGATACAAACCCAATCGCAATCTCAGATCGGCACATGATCTTCTGTTGTCCTCCTCTAGAATCAACTCCTCACATTCACGTTTACAAGACTTCGCACGCGCTTCACCCCTCCTCTGGAATGCCCTCCCACAACACATCCGTCACTCGCCAACCTTTGCTACCTTTAAACGCTCTCTAAAAACACACTTGTTCCGACAAGCATATGCTCTACCTTAGGCCACTTCCCTTTGTACTAAGACCAAATTGCACTCCTACTAGGTATCCTAAAACACAAAGCCTCTATATATTTGCTGCATACTACCCCTCCTCTTGTTTCCCCCCATTCCCTTTAGATTGTAAGCTCGCAAGGGCAGGGCTCTCTCCCCCTTTTGTGTCTTGGTAACCATTATACATTTTATTCATCATGTTAATTTTATCACTGTCATTACCAATTCTATAATTTGTATTTTGTATCATTCTTTGTATTTTGTCACTAATTATGTATCTTGTATATTGGTGTACACCATTGTCTGTATTATTATGTACCCCATGTTTGTTTCTTACTTTGTACAGCGCCACGGAATATGTTGGCGCTTTATAAATCAATAATAATAATAATAGGTGGTCTTAAAGGGTTCCACTCTTACACCATCAAGTGCAAAGTCGGGGAACACAACGACCACCTGATAAATAATTGGGATCCAGCTGGTCCCCCTTAGGCCGGGTTCAATACTGGGATTGCAAAAGGCAAATCGCAATCACCTATGGAGTGTAATTGCATTTCTACCAAGCAATTGTGGCTCCATGTTACAGTGATTGCGTTTTTCTGTCTCATTCCAGAGAATGAGAATGGCTTCTAACTGCCAGCAAAATGTTGCACGCAGTGCACTTTTGCGATATACGCACATCACAGGCACTGCAAGGATTTACCGCAGTGCTTTGCTGAATACCGGCTATCAGCAAAGAGCAGAAAAACTACTTATTAAAGCACCCCAAGTGTAAACTGGCCCTTAAGAGAACTTTATTGGTGATTACAAATTGTTGCAACCTGCAGAGTAGAACTCAGGGGCATATTTAAAATTAATTAAATATACCCCCAAATTCTAATAATGGCCTCCTCCTCCCCATAGCCATACCAATCCTCACCAAAAAGGGTCAAAGCATAGAAACGCAAACAAAACAAAAAAAGATGCAGGCCAACAATTGTAATTCTGGAAAATACCAATTGCACTAGCAAAAACCCGGCAATGCAATTCACATGTTCATCGCCGTGCTGTTGCTATTGGCAAAATGGGAACGATACAATTTTTAAATCGAAACGTGCTTAATAAAAAAGGGCCCTAATTACTTAATCTCCATCTAAGATAGTTTATTATATTCTTTTTTTAACAGAGCCCTTTGGCTAATCCAGTTGGCTAAAACTAAATCACATTTTGGCCAATAGGATTGTAAGCCGGCCCACCATGGTAAGGTAGACTCTATTAGGGCGGGTTAGGGAATAGGAGTGAGAGAAGAATAGGGGATAGCGTTTTGGAGAAGGAAGATGGGGATAGGTGGTCTTAAGGGGTACCACTCTTACACCATCAAGTGCAAAGTCGGGGAACACAGCGACCACCTGATAAATAATTGGGATCCAGCTGGTCCCCCTTAGGCCGGGTTCAACACTGGGATCGCAAAAGGCAAATCGCAATCGCCTATGGAGTGTAATTGCATATCTACCAAGCAATTGTGGCTCCATGTTACAGTGATTGCGTTTTTCAGTCTCATTCCAGAGAATGAGAATGGCGTTCTAACTGCCAGCAAAATGTTACACGCAGTGCACTTTTGCGATATACGCACATCACAGGCACTGCAAGGATTTACCGCAGTGCTTTGCTCAATACCGGCTATCAGCAAAGAGCAGAAAAACTACTTATAAAAGCACCCCAAGTGTAAACTGGCCCTTAAGAGAACTTTATTGGTGATTACAAATTGTTGCAACCTGCAGAGTAGAACTCAGGGGCATATTTAAAATGATTTAAATATACCCCCAAATTCTAATAATGGCCTCCTCCTCCCCATAGCCATACCAATCCTCACCAAAAAGGGTCAAAGCATAGAAACGCAAACAAAACAAAAAAAGATGCAGGCCAACAATTGTAATTCTGGAAAATACCAATTGCACTAGCAAAAACCCGGCAATGCAATTCACATGTTCATCGCCGTGCTGTTGCTATTGGCAAAATGGGAACGATACAATTTTTAAATCGAAACGTGCTTAATAAAAAGGGCCCTAATTACTTAATCTCCATCTAAGATAGTTTATTATATTCTTTTTTTAACAGAGTCCTTTGGCTAATCCAGTTGGCTAAAACTAAATCACATTTTGGCCAATAGGATTGTAAGCCGGCCCACCATGGTAAGGTAGACTCTATTAGGGCGGGTTAGGGAATAGGAGTGAGAGAGGAATAGGGGATAGCGTTTTGGAGAAGGAAGATGGGGATAGGTGGTCTTAAGGGGTACCACTCTTACACCATCAAGTGCAAAGTCGGGGAACACAGCGACCACCTGATAAATAATTGGGATCCAGCTGGTCCCCCTTAGGCCGGGTTCAACACTGGGATCGCAAAAGGCAAATCGCAATCGCCTATGGAGTGTAATTGCATATCTACCAAGCAATTGTGGCTCCATGTTACAGTGATTGCGTTTTTCAGTCTCATTCCAGAGAATGAGAATGGCGTTCTAACTGCCAGCAAAATGTTACAATCAGTGCACTTTTGCGATATACGCACATCACAGGCACTGCAAGGATTTACCGCAGTGCTTTGCTGAATACCGGCTATCAGCAAAGAGCAGAAAAACTACTTATGAAAGCACCCCAAGTGTGAACTGGCCCTTAAGAGAACTTTATTGGTGATTACAAATTGTTGCAACCTGCAATGTAGAACTCAGGGGCGTATTTTAAATGATTTAAATATACCCCCAAATTCTAATAATCGCCTCCTCCTCCCCATAGCCATACCAATCCTCACCAAAAAGGTACAAAGCATAGAACTGCAAACAAAACAAAAAAAGATGCAGGCCAACAATTGTAATTCTGGAAAATACCAATTGCACTAGCAAAAACCCGGCAATGCAATTCACATGTTCATCGCCGTGCTGTTGCTATTGGAAAAATGGGAACGATACAATTTTTAAATCGAAACATGCTTAATAAAAAAGGGCGCTAATTAGTTAATCTCCATCTAAGATAGTTTATTATATTCTTTTTTTAACAGAGTCCTTTGGCTAATCCAGTTGGCTAAAACTAAATCACATTTTGGCCAATAGGATTGTAAGCCGGCCCACCATGGTAAGGTAGACTCTATTAGGGCGGGTTAGGTGATGGGAGTGAGAGAGGAATAGAGTATAGCGTTTTGGAGAGGGAAGAGGGGGATAGGTGGTCTTAAAGGGTTCCACTCTTACACCATCAAGTGCAAAGTCGGGGAACACAACCACCACCTGATAAATAATTGGGATCCAGCTGGTCCCTCTGAGGCCGGGTTCAATACTGGGATTGCAAAAGGCAAATCGCAATCACCTATGGAGTGTAATTGCATTTCTACCAAGCAATTGTGGCTCCATGTTACAGTGATTGCGTTTTTCTGTCTCATTCCAGAGAATGAGAATGGCTTCTAACTGCCAGCAAAATGTTGCACGCAGTGCACTTTTGCGATATACGCACATCACAGGCACTGCAAGGATTTACCGCAGTGCTTTGCTGAGTACCGGCTATCAGCAAAGAGCAGAAAAACTACTTATTAAAGCACCCCAAGTGTAAACTGGCCCTTAAGAGAACTTTATTGGTGATTACAAATTGTTGCAACCTGCAGAGTAGAACTCAGGGGCATATTTAAAATGATTTAAATATACCCCCAAATTCTAATAATGGCCTCCTCCTCCCCATAGCCATACCAATCCTCACCAAAAAGGGTCAAAGCATAGAAACGCAAACAAAACAAAAAAAGATGCAGGCCAACAATTGTAATTCTGGAAAATACCAATTGCACTAGCAAAAACCCGGCAATGCAATTCACATGTTCATCGCCGTGCTGTTGCTATTGGCAAAATGGGAACGATACAATTTTTAAATCGAAACGTGCTTAATAAAAAGGGCCCTAATTACTTAATCTCCATCTAAGATAGTTTATTATATTCTTTTTTTAACAGAGTCCTTTGGCTAATCCAGTTGGCTAAAACTAAATCACATTTTGGCCAATAGGATTGTAAGCCGGCCCACCATGGTAAGGTAGACTCTATTAGGGCGGGTTAGGGAATAGGAGTGAGAGAGGAATAGGGGATAGCGTTTTGGAGAAGGAAGATGGGGATAGGTGGTCTTAAGGGGTACCACTCTTACACCATCAAGTGCAAAGTCGGGGAACACAGCGACCACCTGATAAATAATTGGGATCCAGCTGGTCCCCCTTAGGCCGGGTTCAACACTGGGATCGCAAAAGGCAAATCGCAATCGCCTATGGAGTGTAATTGCATATCTACCAAGCAATTGTGGCTCCATGTTACAGTGATTGCGTTTTTCAGTCTCATTCCAGAGAATGAGAATGGCGTTCTAACTGCCAGCAAAATGTTACAATCAGTGCACTTTTGCGATATACGCACATCACAGGCACTGCAAGGATTTACCGCAGTGCTTTGCTGAATACCGGCTATCAGCAAAGAGCAGAAAAACTACTTATGAAAGCACCTCAAGTGTGAACTGGCCCTTAAGAGAACTTTATTGGTGATTACAAATTGTTGCAACCTGCAATGTAGAACTCAGGGGCGTATTTTAAATGATTTAAATATACCCCCAAATTCTAATAATCGCCTCCTCCTCCCCATAGCCATACCAATCCTCACCAAAAAGGGTCAAAGCATAGAAACGCAAACAAAACAAAAAAAGATGCAGGCCAACAATTGTAATTCTGGAAAATACCAATTGCACTAGCAAAAACCCGGCAATGCAATTCACATGTTCATCGCCGTGCTGTTGCTATTGGCAAAATGGGAACGATACAATTTTTAAATCGAAACGTGCTTAATAAAAAAGGGCCCTAATTACTTAATCTCCATCTAAGATAGTTTATTATATTCTTTTTTTAACAGAGTCCTTTGGCTAATCCAGTTGGCTAAAACTAAATCACATTTTGGCCAATAGGATTGTAAGCAGGCCCACCATGGTAAGGTAGACTCTATTAGGGCGGGTTAGGGAATAGGAGTGAGAGAGGAATAGGGGATAGCGTTTTGGAGAAGGAAGATGGGGATAGGTGGTCTTAAGGGGTACCACTCTTACACCATCAAGTGCAAAGTCGGGGAACACAGCGACCACCTGATAAATAATTGGGATCCAGCTGGTCCCCCTTAGGCCGGGTTCAACACTGGGATCGCAAAAGGCAAATCGCAATCGCCTATGGAGTGTAATTGCATATCTACCAAGCAATTGTGGCTCCATGTTACAGTGATTGCGTTTTTCAGTCTCATTCCAGAGAATGAGAATGGCGTTCTAACTGCCAGCAAAATGTTACACGCAGTGCACTTTTGCGATATACGCACATCACAGGCACTGCAAGGATTTACCGCAGTGCTTTGCTGAATACCTGCTATCAGCAAAGAGCAGAAAAACTACTTATGAAAGCACCCCAAGTGTGAACTGGCCCTTAAGAGAACTTTATTGGTGATTACAAATTGTTGCAACCTGCAATGTAGAACTCAGGGGCGTATTTTAAATGATTTAAATATACCCCCAAATTCTAATAATGGCCTCCTCCTCCCCATAGCCATACCAATCCTCACCAAAAAGGTACAAAGCATAGAACTGCAAACAAAACAAAAAAAGATGCAGGCCAACAATTGTAATTCTGGAAAATACCAATTGCACTAGCAAAAACCCGGCAATGCAATTCACATGTTCATCGCCGTGCTGTTGCTATTGGAAAAATGTAAACGATACAATTTTTAAATCGAAACATGCTTAATAAAAAAGGGCGCTAATTAGTTAATCTCCATCTAAGATAGTTTATTATATTCTTTTTTTAACAGAGTCCTTTGGCTAATCCAGTTGGATAAAACTAAATCACATTTTGGCCAATAGGATTGTAAGCCGGCCCACCATGGTAAGGTAGACTCTATTAGGGCGGGTTAGGTGATGGGAGTGAGAGAGGAATAGAGTATAGCGTTTTGGAGAGGGAAGAGGGGGATAGGTGGTCTTAAAGGGTTCCACTCTTACACCATCAAGTGCAAAGTCGGGGAACACAACCACCACCTGATAAATAATTGGGATCCAGCTGGTCCCTCTGAGGCCGGGTTCAATACTGGGATTGCAAAAGGCAAATCGCAATCACCTATGGAGTGTAATTGCATTTCTACCAAGCAATTGTGGCTCCATGTTACAGTGATTGCGTTTTTCTGTCTCATTCCAGAGAATGAGAATGGCTTCTAACTGCCAGCAAAATGTTGCACGCAGTGCACTTTTGCGATATACGCACATCACAGGCACTGCAAGGATTTACCGCAGTGCTTGCTGAATACCGGCTATCAGCAAAGAGCAGAAAAACTACTTTTTAAAGCACCCCAAGTGTAAACTGGCCCTTAAGAGAACTTTATTGGTGATTACAAATTGTTGCAACCTGCAGAGTAGAACTCAGGGGCATATTTAAAATGATTTAAATATACCCCCAAATTCTAATAATGGCCTCCTCCTCCCCATAGCCATACCAATCCTCACCAAAAAGGGTCAAAGCATAGAAACGCAAACAAAACAAAAAAAGATGCAGGCCAACAATTGTAATTCTGGAAAATACCAATTGCACTAGCAAAAACCCGGCAATGCAATTCACATGTTCATCGCCGTGCTGTTGCTACTGGCAAAATGGGAACGATACAATTTTTAAATCGAAACGTGCTTAATAAAAAAGGGCCCTAATTACTTAATCTCCATCTAAGATAGTTTATTATATTCTTTTTTTTAACAGAGTCCTTTGGCTAATCCAGTTGGCTAAAACTAAATCACATTTTGGCCAATAGGATTGTAAGCCGGCCCACCATGGTAAGGTAGACTCTATTAGGGCGGGTTAGGGAATAGGAGTGAGAGGAATAGGGGATAGCGTTTTGGAGAAGGAAGATGGGGATAGGTGGTCTTAAGGGGTACCACTCTTACACCATGAAGTGCAAAGTCGGGGAACACAGCGACCACCTGATAAATAATTGGGATCCAGCTGGTCCCCCTTAGGCCGGGTTCAACACTGGGATCGCAAAAGGCAAATTGCAATCGCCTATGGAGTGTAATTGCATATCTACCAAGCAATTGTGGCTCCATGTTACAGTGATTGCGTTTTTCAGTCTCATTCCAGAGAATGAGAATGGCGTTCTAACTGCCAGCAAAATGTTACAATCAGTGCACTTTTGCGATATACGCACATCACAGGCACTGCAAGGATTTACCGCAGTGCTTTGCTGAATACCGGCTATCAGCAAAGAGCAGAAAAACTACTTATGAAAGCACCCCAAGTGTGAACTGGCCCTTAAGAGAACTTTATTGGTGATTACAAATTGTTGCAACCTGCAATGTAGAACTCAGGGGCGTATTTTAAATGATTTAAATATACCCCCAAATTCTAATAATCGCCTCCTCCTCCCCATAGCCATACCAATCCTCACCAAAAAGGGTCAAAGCATAGAAACGCAAACAAAACAAAAAAAGATGCAGGCCAACAATTGTAATTCTGGAAAATACCAATTGCACTAGCAAAAACCCGGCAATGCAATTCACATGTTCATCGCCGTGCTGTTGCTATTGGCAAAATGGGAACGATACAATTTTTAAATCGAAACGTGCTTAATAAAAAAGGGCCCTAATTACTTAATCTCCATCTAAGATAGTTTATTATATTCTTTTTTTAACAGAGTCCTTTGGCTAATCCAGTTGGCTAAAACTAAATCACATTTTGGCCAATAGGATTGTAAGCAGGCCCACCATGGTAAGGTAGACTCTATTAGGGCGGGTTAGGGAATAGGAGTGAGAGAGGAATAGGGGATAGCGTTTTGGAGAAGGAAGATGGGGATAGGTGGTCTTAAGGGGTACCACTCTTACACCATCAAGTGCAAAGTCGGGGAACACAGCGACCACCTGATAAATAATTGGGATCCAGCTGGTCCCCCTTAGGCCGGGTTCAACACTGGGATCGCAAAAGGCAAATCGCAATCGCCTATGGAGTGTAATTGCATATCTACCAAGCAATTGTGGCTCCATGTTACAGTGATTGCGTTTTTCAGTCTCATTCCAGAGAATGAGAATGGCGTTCTAACTGCCAGCAAAATGTTACACGCAGTGCACTTTTGCGATATACGCACATCACAGGCACTGCAAGGATTTACCGCAGTGCTTTGCTGAATACCTGCTATCAGCAAAGAGCAGAAAAACTACTTATGAAAGCACCCCAAGTGTGAACTGGCCCTTAAGAGAACTTTATTGGTGATTACAAATTGTTGCAACCTGCAATGTAGAACTCAGGGGCGTATTTTAAATGATTTAAATATACCCCCAAATTCTAATAATCGCCTCCTCCTCCCCATAGCCATACCAATCCTCACCAAAAAGGTACAAAGCATAGAACTGCAAACAAAACAAAAAAAGATGCAGGCCAACAATTGTAATTCTGGAAAATACCAATTGCACTAGCAAAAACCCGGCAATGCAATTCACATGTTCATCGCCGTGCTGTTGCTATTGGAAAAATGTAAACGATACAATTTTTAAATCGAAACATGCTTAATAAAAAAGGGCGCTAATTAGTTAATCTCCATCTAAGATAGTTTATTATATTCTTTTTTTAACAGAGTCCTTTGGCTAATCCAGTTGGCTAAAACTAAATCACATTTTGGCCAATAGGATTGTAAGCCGGCCCACCATGGTAAGGTAGACTCTATTAGGGCGGGTTAGGTGATGGGAGTGAGAGAGGAATAGAGTATAGCGTTTTGGAGAGGGAAGAGGGGGATAGGTGGTCTTAAAGGGTTCCACTCTTACACCATCAAGTGCAAAGTCGGGGAACACAACCACCACCTGATAAATAATTGGGATCCAGCTGGTCCCTCTGAGGCCGGGTTCAATACTGGGATTGCAAAAGGCAAATCGCAATCACCTATGGAGTGTAATTGCATTTCTACCAAGCAATTGTGGCTCCATGTTACAGTGATTGCGTTTTTCTGTCTCATTCCAGAGAATGAGAATGGCTTCTAACTGCCAGCAAAATGTTGCACGCAGTGCACTTTTGCGATATACGCACATCACAGGCACTGCAAGGATTTACCGCAGTGCTTTGCTGAATACCGGCTATCAGCAAAGAGCAGAAAAACTACTTATTAAAGCACCCCAAGTGTAAACTGGCCCTTAAGAGAACTTTATTGGTGATTACAAATTGTTGCAACCTGCAGAGTAGAACTCAGGGGCATATTTAAAATGATTTAAATATACCCCCAAATTCTAATAATGGCCTCCTCCTCCCCATAGCCATACCAATCCTCACCAAAAAGGGTCAAAGCATAGAAACGCAAACAAAACAAAAAAAGATGCAGGCCAACAATTGTAATTCTGGAAAATACCAATTGCACTAGCAAAAACCCGGCAATGCAATTCACATGTTCATCGCCGTGCTGTTGCTACTGGCAAAATGGGAACGATACAATTTTTAAATCGAAACGTGCTTAATAAAAAAGGGCCCTAATTACTTAATCTCCATCTAAGATAGTTTATTATATTCTTTTTTTTAACAGAGTCCTTTGGCTAATCCAGTTGGCTAAAACTAAATCACATTTTGGCCAATAGGATTGTAAGCCGGCCCACCATGGTAAGGTAGACTCTATTAGGGCGGGTTAGGGAATAGGAGTGAGAGGAATAGGGGATAGCGTTTTGGAGAAGGAAGATGGGGATAGGTGGTCTTAAGGGGTACCACTCTTACACCATGAAGTGCAAAGTCGGGGAACACAGCGACCACCTGATAAATAATTGGGATCCAGCTGGTCCCCCTTAGGCCGGGATCAACACTGGGATCGCAAAAGGCAAATCGCAATCGCCTATGGAGTGTAATTGCATATCTACCAAGCAATTGTGGCTCCATGTTACAGTGATTGCGTTTTTCAGTCTCGTTCCAGAGAATGAGAATGGCGTTCTAACTGCCAGCAAAATGTTACACGCAGTGCACTTTTGCGATATACGCACATCACAGGCACTGCAAGGATTTACCGCAGTGCTTTGCTGAATACCGGCTATCAGCAAAGAGCAGAAAAACTACTTATGAAAGCACCCCAAGTGTGAACTGGCCCTTAAGAGAACTCTATTGTTGATTACAAATTGTTGCAACCTGCAATGTAGAACTCAGGGGCGTATTTTAAATGATTTAAATATACCCCCAAATTCTAATAATGGCCTCCTCCTCCCCATAGCCATACCAATCCTCACCAAAAAGGTACAAAGCATAGAACTGCAAACAAAACAAAAAAAGATGCAGGCCAACAATTGTAATTCTGGAAAATACCAATTGCACTAGCAAAAACCCGGCAATGCAATTCACATGTTCATCGCCGTGCTGTTGCTATTGGCAAAATGGGAACGATACAATTTTTAAATCGAAACGTGCTTAATAAAAAAGGGCCCTAATTACTTAATCTCCATCTAAGATAGTTTATTATATTCTTTTTTTAACAGAGTCCTTTGGCTAATCCAGTTGGCTAAAACTAAATCACATTTTGGCCAATAGGATTGTAAGCAGGCCCACCATGGTAAGGTAGACTCTATTAGGGCGGGTTAGGGAATAGGAGTGAGAGAGGAATAGGGGATAGCGTTTTGGAGAAGGAAGATGGGGATAGGTGGTCTTAAGGGGTACCACTCTTACACCATCAAGTGCAAAGTCGGGGAACACAGCGACCACCTGATAAATAATTGGGATCCAGCTGGTCCCCCTTAGGCCGGGTTCAACACTGGGATCGCAAAAGGCAAATCGCAATCGCCTATGGAGTGTAATTGCATATCTACCAAGCAATTGTGGCTCCATGTTACAGTGATTGCGTTTTTCAGTCTCATTCCAGAGAATGAGAATGGCGTTCTAACTGCCAGCAAAATGTTACACGCAGTGCACTTTTGCGATATACGCACATCACAGGCACTGCAAGGATTTACCGCAGTGCTTTGCTGAATACCTGCTATCAGCAAAGAGCAGAAAAACTACTTATGAAAGCACCCCAAGTGTGAACTGGCCCTTAAGAGAACTTTATTGGTGATTACAAATTGTTGCAACCTGCAATGTAGAACTCAGGGGCGTATTTTAAATGATTTAAATATACCCCCAAATTCTAATAATCGCCTCCTCCTCCCCATAGCCATACCAATCCTCACCAAAAAGGTACAAAGCATAGAACTGCAAACAAAACAAAAAAAGATGCAGGCCAACAATTGTAATTCTGGAAAATACCAATTGCACTAGCAAAAACCCGGCAATGCAATTCACATGTTCATCGCCGTGCTGTTGCTATTGGAAAAATGTAAACGATACAATTTTTAAATCGAAACATGCTTAATAAAAAAGGGCGCTAATTAGTTAATCTCCATCTAAGATAGTTTATTATATTCTTTTTTTAACAGAGTCCTTTGGCTAATCCAGTTGGCTAAAACTAAATCACATTTTGGCCAATAGGATTGTAAGCCGGCCCACCATGGTAAGGTAGACTCTATTAGGGCGGGTTAGGTGATGGGAGTGAGAGAGGAATAGAGTATAGCGTTTTGGAGAGGGAAGAGGGGGATAGGTGGTCTTAAAGGGTTCCACTCTTACACCATCAAGTGCAAAGTCGGGGAACACAACCACCACCTGATAAATAATTGGGATCCAGCTGGTCCCTCTGAGGCCGGGTTCAATACTGGGATTGCAAAAGGCAAATCGCAATCACCTATGGAGTGTAATTGCATTTCTACCAAGCAATTGTGGCTCCATGTTACAGTGATTGCGTTTTTCTGTCTCATTCCAGAGAATGAGAATGGCTTCTAACTGCCAGCAAAATGTTGCACGCAGTGCACTTTTGCGATATACGCACATCACAGGCACTGCAAGGATTTACCGCAGTGCTTTGCTGAATACCGGCTATCAGCAAAGAGCAGAAAAACTACTTATTAAAGCACCCCAAGTGTAAACTGGCCCTTAAGAGAACTTTATTGGTGATTACAAATTGTTGCAACCTGCAGAGTAGAACTCAGGGGCATATTTAAAATGATTTAAATATACCCCCAAATTCTAATAATGGCCTCCTCCTCCCCATAGCCATACCAATCCTCACCAAAAAGGGTCAAAGCATAGAAACGCAAACAAAACAAAAAAAGATGCAGGCCAACAATTGTAATTCTGGAAAATACCAATTGCACTAGCAAAAACCCGGCAATGCAATTCACATGTTCATCGCCATGCTGTTGCTACTGGCAAAATGGGAACGATACAATTTTTAAATCGAAACGTGCTTAATAAAAAAGGGCCCTAATTACTTAATCTCCATCTAAGATAGTTTATTATATTCTTTTTTTTAACAGAGTCCTTTGGCTAATCCAGTTGGCTAAAACTAAATCACATTTTGGCCAATAGGATTGTAAGCCGGCCCACCATGGTAAGGTAGACTCTATTAGGGCGGGTTAGGGAATAGGAGTGAGAGGAATAGGGGATAGCGTTTTGGAGAAGGAAGATGGGGATAGGTGGTCTTAAGGGGTACCACTCTTACACCATGAAGTGCAAAGTCGGGGAACACAGCGACCACCTGATAAATAATTGGGATCCAGCTGGTCCCCCTTAGGCCGGGATCAACACTGGGATCGCAAAAGGCAAATCGCAATCGCCTATGGAGTGTAATTGCATATCTACCAAGCAATTGTGGCTCCATGTTACAGTGATTGCGTTTTTCAGTCTCGTTCCAGAGAATGAGAATGGCGTTCTAACTGCCAGCAAAATGTTACACGCAGTGCACTTTTGCGATATACGCACATCACAGGCACTGCAAGGATTTACCGCAGTGCTTTGCTGAATACCGGCTATCAGCAAAGAGCAGAAAAACTACTTATGAAAGCACCCCAAGTGTGAACTGGCCCTTAAGAGAACTCTATTGGTGATTACAAATTGTTGCAACCTGCAATGTAGAACTCAGGGGCGTATTTTAAATGATTTAAATATACCCCCAAATTCTAATAATGGCCTCCTCCTCCCCATAGCCATACCAATCCTCACCAAAAAGGTACAAAGCATAGAACTGCAAACAAAACAAAAAAAGATGCAGGCCAACAATTGTAATTCTGGAAAATACCAATTGCACTAGCAAAAACCCGGCAATGCAATTCACATGTTCATCGCCGTGCTGTTGCTATTGGAAAAATGTAAACGATACAATTTTTAAATCGAAACATGCTTAATAAAAAAGGGCGCTAATTAGTTAATCTCCATCTAAGATAGTTTATTATATTCTTTTTTTAACAGAGTCCTTTGGCTAATCCAGTTGGCTAAAACTAAATCACATTTTGGCCAATAGGATTGTAAGCCGGCCCACCATGGTAAGGTAGACTCTATTAGGGCGGGTTAGGTGATGGGAGTGAGAGAGGAATAGAGTATAGCGTTTTGGAGAGGGAAGAGGGGGATAGGTGGTCTTAAAGGGTTCCACTCTTACACCATCAAGTGCAAAGTCGGGGAACACAACCACCACCTGATAAATAATTGGGATCCAGCTGGTCCCTCTGAGGCCGGGTTCAATACTGGGATTGCAAAAGGCAAATCGCAATCACCTATGGAGTGTAATTGCATTTCTACCAAGCAATTGTGGCTCCATGTTACAGTGATTGCGTTTTTCTGTCTCATTCCAGAGAATGAGAATGGCTTCTAACTGCCAGCAAAATGTTGCACGCAGTGCACTTTTGCGATATACGCACATCACAGGCACTGCAAGGATTTACCGCAGTGCTTTGCTGAATACCGGCTATCAGCAAAGAGCAGAAAAACTACTTATTAAAGCACCCCAAGTGTAAACTGGCCCTTAAGAGAACTTTATTGGTGATTACAAATTGTTGCAACCTGCAGAGTAGAACTCAGGGGCATATTTAAAATGATTTAAATATACCCCCAAATTCTAATAATGGCCTCCTCCTCCCCATAGCCATACCAATCCTCACCAAAAAGGGTCAAAGCATAGAAACGCAAACAAAACAAAAAAAGATGCAGGCCAACAATTGTAATTCTGGAAAATACCAATTGCACTAGCAAAAACCCGGCAATGCAATTCACATGTTCATCGCCGTGCTGTTGCTACTGGCAAAATGGGAACGATACAATTTTTAAATCGAAACGTGCTTAATAAAAAAGGGCCCTAATTACTTAATCTCCATCTAAGATAGTTTATTATATTCTTTTTTTTAACAGAGTCCTTTGGCTAATCCAGTTGGCTAAAACTAAATCACATTTTGGCCAATAGGATTGTAAGCCGGCCCACCATGGTAAGGTAGAC
Source organism: Hyperolius riggenbachi (assembly GCF_040937935.1). Classification (NCBI taxonomy): domain Eukaryota; kingdom Metazoa; phylum Chordata; class Amphibia; order Anura; family Hyperoliidae; genus Hyperolius; species Hyperolius riggenbachi. Next base: position 68,716,202 of record NC_090654.1, on the reverse strand, counting down.
TCTATTAGGGCGGGTTAGGGAATAGGAGTGAGAGGAATAGGGGATAGCGTTTTGGAGAAGGAAGATGGGGATAGGTGGTCTTAAGGGGTACCACTCTTACACCATGAAGTGCAAAGTCGGGGAACACAGCGACCACCTGATAAATAATTGGGATCCAGCTGGTCCCCCTTAGGCCGGGATCAACACTGGGATCGCAAAAGGCAAATCGCAATCGCCTATGGAGTGTAATTGCATTTCTACCAAGCAATTGTGGCTCCATGTTACAGTGATTGCGTTTTTCTGTCTCATTCCAGAGAATGAGAATGGCTTCTAACTGCCAGCAAAATGTTGCACGCAGTGCACTTTTGCGATATACGCACATCACAGGCACTGCAAGGATTTACCGCAGTGCTTTGCTGAATACCGGCTATCAGCAAAGAGCAGAAAAACTACTTATTAAAGCACCCCAAGTGTAAACTGGCCCTTAAGAGAACTTTATTGGTGATTACAAATTGTTGCAACCTGCAGAGTAGAACTCAGGGGCATATTTAAAATGATTTAAATATACCCCCAAATTCTAATAATGGCCTCCTCCTCCCCATAGCCATACCAATCCTCACCAAAAAGGGTCAAAGCATAGAAACGCAAACAAAACAAAAAAAGATGCAGGCCAACAATTGTAATTCTGGAAAATACCAATTGCACTAGCAAAAACCCGGCAATGCAATTCACATGTTCATCGCCGTGCTGTTGCTATTGGAAAAATGTAAACGATACAATTTTTAAATCGAAACATGCTTAATAAAAAAGGGCGCTAATTAGTTAATCTCCATCTAAGATAGTTTATTATATTCTTTTTTTAACAGAGTCCTTTGGCTAATCCAGTTGGCTAAAACTAAATCACATTTTGGCCAATAGGATTGTAAGCCGGCCCACCATGCTAAGGTAGACTCTATTAGGCGGGTTAGGTGATGGGAGTGAGAGAGGAATAGAGTATAGCGTTTTGGAGAGGGAAGAGGGGGATAGGTCGTCTTAAAGGGTTCCACTCTTACACCATCAAGTGCAAAGTCGGGGAACACAACGACCACCTGATAAATAATTGGGATCCAGCTGGTCCCCCTTAGGCCGGGTTCAATACTGGGATTGCAAAAGGCAAATCGCAATCACCTATGGAGTGTAATTGCATTTCTACCAAGCAATTGTGGCTCCATGTTACAGTGATTGCGTTTTTCTGTCTCATTCCAGAGAATGAGAATGGCTTCTAACTGCCAGCAAAATGTTGCACGCAGTGCACTTTTGCGATATACGCACATCACAGGCACTGCAAGGATTTACCGCAGTGCTTTGCTGAATACCGGCTATCAGCAAAGAGCAGAAAAACTACTTATTAAAGCACCCCAAGTGTAAACTGGCCCTTAAGAGAACTTTATTGGTGATTACAAATTGTTGCAACCTGCAGAGTAGAACTCAGGGACATATTTAAAATGATTTAAATATACCCCCAAATTCTAATAATGGCCTCCTCCTCCCCATAGCCATACCAATCCTCACCAAAAAGGGTGAAAGCATAGAAACGCAAACAAAACAAAAAAAGATGCAGGCCAACAATTGTAATTCTGGAAAATACCAATTGCACTAGCAAAAACCCGGCAATGCAATTCACATGTTCATCGCCGTGCTGTTGCTATTGGCAAAATGGGAACGATACAATTTTTAAATCGAAACGTGCTTAATAAAAAAGGGCCCTAATTACTTAATCTCCATCTAAGATAGTTTATTATATTCTTTTTTTAACAGAGTCCTTTGGCTAATCCAGTTGGCTAAAACTAAATCACATTTTGGCCAATAGGATTGTAAGCCGGCCCACCATGGTAAGGTAGACTCTATTAGGGCGGGTTAGGGAATAGGAGTGAGAGAGGAATAGGGGATAGCGTTTTGGAGAAGGAAGATGGGGATAGGTGGTCTTAAGGGGTACCACTCTTACACCATCAAGTGCAAAGTCGGGGAACACAGCGACCACCTGATAAATAATTGGGATCCAGCTGGTCCCCCTTAGGCCGGGTTCAACACTGGGATCGCAAAAGGCAAATTGCAATCGCCTATGGAGTGTAATTGCATATCTACCAAGCAATTGTGGCTCCATGTTACAGTGATTGCGTTTTTCAGTCTCGTTCCAGAGAATGAGAATGGCGTTCTAACTGCCAGCAAAATGTTACACGCAGTGCACTTTTGCGATATACGCACATCACAGGCACTGCAAGGATTTACCGCAGTGCTTTGCTCAATACCGGCTATCAGCAAAGAGCAGAAAAACTACTTATAAAAGCACCCCAAGTGTGAACTGGCCCTTAAGAGAACTTTATTGGTGATTACAAATTGTTGCAACCTGCAATGTAGAACTCAGGGGCGTATTTAAAATGATTTAAATATACCCCCAAATTCTAATAATGGCCTCCTCCTCCCCATAGCCATACCAATCCTCACCAAAAAGGTACAAAGCATAGAACTGCAAACAAAACAAAAAAAGATGCAGGCCAACAATTGTAATTCTGGAAAATACCAAATGCACTAGCAAAAACCCGGCAATGCAATTCACATGTTCATCGCCGTGCTGTTGCTATTGGAAAAATGTGAACGATACAATTTTTAAATCGAAACATGCTTAATAAAAAAGGGCGCTAATTAGTTAATCTCCATCTAAGATAGTTTATTATATTCTTTTTTTAACAGAGTCCTTTGGCTAATCCAGTTGGCTAAAACTAAATCACATTTTGGCCAATAGGATTGTAAGCAGGCCCACCATGGTAAGGTAGACTCTATTAGGGCGGGTTAGGTAATGGGAGTGAGAGAGGAATAGAGTATAGCGTTTTGGAGAGGGAAGAGGGGGATAGGTGGTCTTAAAGGGTTCCACTCTTACACCATCAAGTGCAAAGTCGGGGAACACAACCACCACCTGATAAATAATTGGGATCCAGCTGGTCCCCCTGAGGCCGGGTTCAATACTGGGATTGCAAAAGGCAAATCGCAATCACCTATGGAGTGTAATTGCATTTCTACCAAGCAATTGTGGCTCCATGTTACAGTGATTGCGTTTTTCTGTCTCATTCCAGAGAATGAGAATGGCTTCTAACTGCCAGCAAAATGTTGCACGCAGTGCACTTTTGCGATATACGCACATCACAGGCACTGCAAGGATTTACCGCAGTGCTTTGCTGAATATCGGCTATCAGCAAAGAGCAGAAAAACTACTTATTAAAGCACCCCAAGTGTAAACTGGCCCTTAAGAGAACTTTATTGGTGATTACAAATTGTTGCAACCTGCAGAGTAGAACTCAGGGGCATATTTAAAATGATTTAAATATACCCCCAAATTCTAATAATGGCCTCCTCCTCCCCATAGCCATACCAATCCTCACCAAAAAGGGTTAAAGCATAGAAACGCAAACAAAACAAAAAAAGATGCAGGCCAACAATTGTAATTCTGGAAAATACCAATTGCACTAGCAAAAACCCGGCAATGCAATTCACATGTTCATCGCCGTGCTGTTGCTATTGGCAAAATGGGAACGATACAATTTTTAAATCGAAACGTGCTTAATAAAAAAGGGCCCTAATTACTTAATCTCCATCTAAGATAGTTTATTATATTCTTTTTTTAACAGAGTCCTTTGGCTAATCCAGTTGGCTAAAACTAAATCACATTTTGGCCAATAGGATTGTAAGCCGGCCCACCATGGTAAGGTAGACTCTATTAGGGCGGGTTAGGGAATAGGAGTGAGAGGAATAGGGGATAGCGTTTTGGAGAGGGAAGATGGGGATAGGTGGTCTTAAGGGGTACCACTCTTACACCATCAAGTGCAAAGTCGGGGAACACAGCGACCACCTGATAAATAATTGGGATCCAGCTGGTCCCCCTTAGGCCGGGATCAACACTGGGATCGCAAAAGGCAAATCGCAATCGCCTATGGAGTGTAATTGCATATCTACCAAGCAATTGTGGCTCCATGTTACAGTGATTGCGTTTTTCAGTCTCGTTCCAGAGAATGAGAATGGCGTTCTAACTGCCAGCAAAATGTTACACGCAGTGCACTTTTGCGATATACGCACATCACAGGCACTGCAAGGATTTACCGCAGCGCTTTGCTGAATACCGGCTATCAGCAAAGAGCAGAAAAACTACTTATAAAAGCACCCCAAGTGTGAACTGGCCCTTAAGAGAACTTTATTGGTGATTACAAATTGTTGCAACCTGCAATGTAGAACTCAGGGGCGTATTTTAAATGATTTAAATATACCCCCAAATTCTAATAATCGCCTCCTCCTCCCCATAGCCATACCAATCCTCACCAAAAAGGTACAAAGCATAGAACTGCAAACAAAACAAAAAAAGATGCAGGCCAACAATTGTAATTCTGGAAAATACCAATTGCACTAGCAAGAACCCGGCAATGCAATTCACATGTTCATCGCCGTGCTGTTGCAATTGGCAAAATGGGAACGATACAATTTTTAAATCGAAACGTGCTTAATAAAAAAGGGCCCTAATTACTTAATCTCCATCTAAGATAGTTTATTATATTCTTTTTTTAACAGAGTCCTTTGGCTAATCCAGTTGGCTAAAACTAAATCACATTTTGGCCAATAGGATTGTAAGCAGGCCCACCATGGTAAGGTAGACTCTATTAGGGCGGGTTAGGTGATGGGAGTGAGAGAGGAATAGAGTATAGCGTTTTGGAGAGGGAAGAGGGGGATAGGTGGTCTTAAAGGGTTCCACTCTTACACCATCAAGTGCAAAGTCGGGGAACACAACGACCACCTGATAAATAATTGGGATCCAGCTGGTCCCCCTTAGGCCGGGTTCAATACTGGGATTGCAAAAGGCAAATCGCAATCACCTATGGAGTGTAATTGCATTTCTACCAAGCAATTGTGGCTCCATGTTACAGTGATTGCGTTTTTCTGTCTCATTCCAGAGAATGAGAATGGCTTCTAACTGCCAGCAAAATGTTGCACGCAGTGCACTTTTGCGATATACGCACATCACAGGCACTGCAAGGATTTACCGCAGTGCTTTGCTGAATACCGGCTATCAGCAAAGAGCAGAAAAACTACTTATTAAAGCACCCCAAGTGTAAACTGGCCCTTAAGAGAACTTTATTGGTGATTACAAATTGTTGCAACCTGCAGAGTAGAACTCAGGGGCATATTTCAAATGATTTAAATATACCCCCAAATTCTAATAATGGCCTCCTCCTCCCCATAGCCATACCAATCCTCACCAAAAAGGGTCAAAGCATAGAAACGCAAACAAAACAAAAAAAGATGCAGGCCAACAATTGTAATTCTGGATAATACCAATTGCACTAGCAAAAACCCGGCAATGCAATTCACATGTTCATCGCCGTGCTGTTGCTATTGGCAAAATGGGAACGATACAATTTTTAAATCGAAACGTGCTTAATAAAAAGGGCCCTAATTACTTAATCTCCATCTAAGATAGTTTATTATATTCTTTTTTTAACAGAGTCCTTTGGCTAATCCAGTTGGCTAAAACTAAATCACATTTTGGCCAATAGGATTGTAAGCCGGCCCACCATGGTAAGGTAGACTCTATTAGGGCGGGTTAGGGAATAGGAGTGAGAGAGGAATAGGGGATAGCGTTTTGGAGAAGGAAGATGGGGATAGGTGGTCTTAAGGGGTACCACTCTTACACCATCAAGTGCAAAGTCGGGGAACACAGCGACCACCTGATAAATAATTGGGATCCAGCTGGTCCCCCTTAGGCCGGGTTCAACACTGGGATCGCAAAAGGCAAATCGCAATCGCCTATGAAGTGTAATTGCATATCTACCAAGCAATTGTGGCTCCATGTTACAGTGATTGCGTTTTTCTGTCTCATTCCAGAGAATGAGAATGGCGTTCTAACTGCCAGCAAAATGTTACACGCAGTGCACTTTTGCGATATACGCACATCACAGGCACTGCAAGGATTTACCGCAATGCTTTGCTCAATACCGGCTATCAGCAAAGAGCAGAAAAACTACTTATAAAAGCACCCCAAGTGTGAACTGGCCCTTAAGAGAACTTTATTGGTGATTACAAATTGTTGCAACCTGCAATGTAGAACTCAGGGGCGTATTTAAAATGATTTAAATATACCCCCAAATTCTAATAATCGCCTCCTCCTCCCCATAGCCATACCAATCCTCACCAAAAAGGTACAAAGCATAGAACTGCAAACAAAACAAAAAAAGATGCAAGCCAACAATTGTAATTCTGGAAAATACCAATTGCACTAGCAAAAACCCGGCAATGCAATTCACATGTTCATCGCCGTGCTGTTGCTATTGGAAACATGTAAACGATACAATTTTTAAATCGAAACATGCTTAATAAAAAAGGGCGCTAATTAGTTAATCTCCATCTAAGATAGTTTATTATATTCTTTTTTTAACAGAGTCCTTTGGCTAATCCAGTTGGCTAAAACTAAATCACATTTTGGCCAATAGGATTGTAAGCCGGCCCACCATGGTAAGGTAGACTCTATTAGGGCGGGTTAGGTGATGGGAGTGAGAGAGGAATAGAGTATAGCGTTTTGGAGAGGGAAGAGGGGGATAGGTGGTCTTAAAGGGTTCCACTCTTACACCATCAAGTGCAAAGTCGGGGAACACAACGACCACCTGATAAATAATTGGGATCCAGCTGGTCCCCCATAGGCCGGGTTCAATACTGGGATTGCAAAAGGCAAATCGCAATCACCTATGGAGTGTAATTGCATTTCTACCAAGCAATTGTGGCTCCATGTTACAGTGATTGCGTTTTTCTGTCTCATTCCAGAGAATGAGAATGGCTTCTAACTGCCAGCAAAATGTTGCACGCAGTGCACTTTTGCGATATACGCACATCACAGGCACTGCAAGGATTTACCGCAGCGCTTTGCTGAATACCGGCTATCAGCAAAGAGCAGAAAAACTACTTATTAAAGCACCCCAAGTGTAAACTGGCCCTTAAGAGAACTTTATTGGTGATTACAAATTGTTGCAACCTGCAGAGTAGAACTCAGGGGCATATTTAAAATGATTTAAATATACCCCCAAATTCTAATAATGGCCTCCTCCTCCCCATAGCCATACCAATCCTCACCAAAAAGGGTCAAAGCATAGAAACGCAAACAAAACAAAAAAAGATGCAGGCCAACAATTGTAATTCTGGAAAATACCAATTGCACTAGCAAAAACCCGGCAATGCAATTCACATGTTCATCGCCGTGCTGTTGCTATTGGCAAAATGGGAACGATACAATTTTTAAATCGAAACGTGCTTAATAAAAAAGGGCCCTAATTACTTAATCTCCATCTAAGATAGTTTATTATATTCTTTTTTTAACAGAGTCCTTTGGCTAATCCAGTTGGCTAAAACTAAATCACATTTTGGCCAATAGGATTGTAAGCAGGCCCACCATGGTAAGGTAGACTCTATTAGGGCGGGTTAGGTGATGGGAGTGAGAGAGGAATAGAGTATAGCGTTTTGGAGAGGGAAGAGGGGGATAGGTGGTCTTAAAGGGTTCCACTCTTACACCATCAAGTGCAAAGTCGGGGAACACAACCACCACCTGATAAATAATTGGGATCCAGCTGGTCCCCCTTAGGCCGGGTTCAATACTGGGATTGCAAAAGGCAAATCGCAATCACCTATGGAGTGTAATTGCATTTCTACCAAGCAATTGTGGCTCCATGTTACAGTGATTGCGTTTTTCTGTCTCATTCCAGAGAATGAGAATGGCTTCTAACTGCCAGCAAAATGTTGCACGCAGTGCACTTTTGCGATATACGCACATCACAGGCACTGCAAGGATTTACCGCAGTGCTTTGCTGAATACCGGCTATCAGCAAAGAGCAGAAAAACTACTTATTAAAGCACCCCAAGTGTAAACTGGCCCTTAAGAGAACTTTATTGGTGATTACAAATTGTTGCAACCTGCAGAGTAGAACTCAGGGGCATATTTCAAATGATTTAAATATACCCCCAAATTCTAATAATGGCCTCCTCCTCCCCATAGCCATACCAATCCTCACCAAAAAGGGTCAAAGCATAGAAACGCAAACAAAACAAAAAAAGATGCAGGCCAACAATTGTAATTCTGGATAATACCAATTGCACTAGCAAAAACCCGGCAATGCAATTCACATGTTCATCGCCGTGCTGTTGCTATTGGCAAAATTAGAACGATACAATTTTTAAATCGAAACGTGCTTAATAAAAAGGGCCCTGATTACTTAATCTCCATCTAAGATAGTTTATTATATTCTTTTTTTAACAGAGTCCTTTGGCTAATCCAGTTGGCTAAAACTAAATCACATTTTGGCCAATAGGATTGTAAGCCGGCCCACCATGGTAAGGTAGACTCTATTAGGGCGGGTTAGGGAATAGGAGTGAGAGAGGAATAGGGGATAGCGTTTTGGAGAAGGAAGATGGGGATAGGTGGTCTTAAGGGGTACCACTCTTACACCATCAAGTGCAAAGTCGGGGAACACAGCGACCACCTGATAAATAATTGGGATCCAGCTGGTCCCCCTTAGGCCGGGTTCAACACTGTGATCGCAAAAGGCAAATCGCAATCGCCTATGGAGTGTAATTGCATATCTACCAAGCAATTGTGGCTCCATGTTACAGTGATTGCGTTTTTCAGTCTCATTCCAGAGAATGAGAATGGCGTTCTAACTGCCAGCAAAATGTTACACGCAGTGCACTTTTGCGATATACGCACATCACAGGCACTGCAAGGATTTACCGCAGTGCTTTGCTCAATACCGGCTATCAGCAAAGAGCAGAAAAACTACTTATAAAAGCACCCCAAGTGTGAACTGGCCCTTAAGAGAACTTTATTGGTGATTACAAATTGTTGCAACCTGCAATGTAGAACTCAGGGGCGTATTTAAAATGATTTAAATATACCCCCAAATTCTAATAATCGCCTCCTCCTCCCCATAGCCATACCAATCCTCACCAAAAAGGTACAAAGCATAGAACTGCAAACAAAACAAAAAAAAGATGCAGGCCAACAATTGTAATTCTGGAAAATACCAATTGCACTAGCAAAAACCCGGCAATGCAATTCACATGTTCATCGCCGTGCTGTTGCTATTGGAAAAATGTAAACGATACAATTTTTAAATCGAAACATGCTTAATAAAAAAGGGCGCTAATTAGTTAATCTCCATCTAAGATAGTTTATTATATTCTATTTTTAACAGAGTCCTTTGGCTAATCCAGTTGGCTAAAACTAAATCACATTTTGGCCAATAGGATTGTAAGCTGGCCCACCATGGTAAGGTAGACTCTATTAGGGCGGGTTAGGTGATGGGAGTGAGAGAGGAATAGAGTATAGCGTTTTGGAGAGGGAAGAGGGGGATAGGTGGTCTTAAAGGGTTCCACTCTTACACCATCAAGTGCAAAGTCGGGGAACACAACGACCACCTGATAAATAATTGGGATCCAGCTGGTCCCCCTGAGGCCGGGTTCAATACTGGGATTGCAAAAGGCAAATCGCAATCACCTATGGAGTGTAATTGCATTTCTACCAAGCAATTGTGGCTCCATGTTACAGTGATTGCGTTTTTCTGTCTCATTCCAGAGAATGAGAATGGCTTCTAACTGCCAGCAAAATGTTGCACGCAGTGCACTTTTGCGATATACGCACATCACAGGCACTGCAAGGATTTACCGCAGTGCTTTGCTGAATACCGGCTATCAGCAAAGAGCAGAAAAACTACTTATTAAAGCACCCCAAGTGTAAACTGGCCCTTAAGAGAACTTTATTGGTGATTACAAATTGTTGCAACCTGCAGAGTAGAACTCAGGGGCATATTTAAAATGATTTAAATATACCCCCAAATTCTAATAATGGCCTCCTCCTCCCCATAGCCATACCAATCCTCACCAAAAAGGGTCAAAGCATAGAAACGCAAACAAAACAAAAAAAGATGCAGGCCAACAATTGTAATTCTGGAAAATACCAATTGCACTAGCAAGAACCCGGCAATGCAATTCACATGTTCATCGCCGTGCTGTTGCAATTGGCAAAATGGGAACGATACAATTTTTAAATCGAAACGTGCTTAATAAAAAAGGGCCCTAATTACTTAATCTCCATCTAAGATAGTTTATTATATTCTTTTTTTAACAGAGTCCTTTGGCTAATCCAGTTGGCTAAAACTAAATCACATTTTGGCCAATAGGATTGTAAGCAGGCCCACCATGGTAAGGTAGACTCTATTAGGGCGGGTTAGGTGATGGGAGTGAGAGAGGAATAGAGTATAGCGTTTTGGAGAGGGAAGAGGGGGATAGGTGGTCTTAAAGGGTTCCACTCTTACACCATCAAGTGCAAAGTCGGGGAACACAACGACCACCTGATAAATAATTGGGATCCAGCTGGTCCCCCTTAGGCCGGGTTCAATACTGGGATTGCAAAAGGCAAATCGCAATCACCTATGGAGTGTAATTGCATTTCTACCAAGCAATTGTGGCTCCATGTTACAGTGATTGCGTTTTTCTGTCTCATTCCAGAGAATGAGAATGGCTTCTAACTGCCAGCAAAATGTTGCACGCAGTGCACTTTTGCGATATACGCACATCACAGGCACTGCAAGGATTTACCGCAGTGCTTTGCTGAATACCGGCTATCAGCAAAGAGCAGAAAAACTACTTATTAAAGCACCCCAAGTGTAAACTGGCCCTTAAGAGAACTTTATTGGTGATTACAAATTGTTGCAACCTGCAGAGTAGAACTCAGGGGCATATTTCAAATGATTTAAATATACCCCCAAATTCTAATAATGGCCTCCTCCTCCCCATAGCCATACCAATCCTCACCAAAAAGGGTCAAAGCATAGAAACGCAAACAAAACAAAAAAAGATGCAGGCCAACAATTGTAATTCTGGAAAATACCAATTGCACTAGCAAGAACCCGGCAATGCAATTCACATGTTCATCGCCGTGCTGTTGCAATTGGCAAAATGGGAACGATACAATTTTTAAATCGAAACGTGCTTAATAAAAAAGGGCCCTAATTACTTAATCTCCATCTAAGATAGTTTATTATATTCTTTTTTTAACAGAGTCCTTTGGCTAATCCAGTTGGCTAAAACTAAATCACATTTTGGCCAATAGGATTGTAAGCAGGCCCACCATGGTAAGGTAGACTCTATTAGGGCGGGTTAGGTGATGGGAGTGAGAGAGGAATAGAGTATAGCGTTTTGGAGAGGGAAGAGGGGGATAGGTGGTCTTAAAGGGTTCCACTCTTACACCATCAAGTGCAAAGTCGGGGAACACAACGACCACCTGATAAATAATTGGGATCCAGCTGGTCCCCCTTAGGCCGGGTTCAATACTGGGATTGCAAAAGGCAAATCGCAATCACCTATGGAGTGTAATTGCATTTCTACCAAGCAATTGTGGCTCCATGTTACAGTGATTGCGTTTTTCTGTCTCATTCCAGAGAATGAGAATGGCTTCTAACTGCCAGCAAAATGTTGCACGCAGTGCACTTTTGCGATATACGCACATCACAGGCACTGCAAGGATTTACCGCAGTGCTTTGCTGAATACCGGCTATCAGCAAAGAGCAGAAAAACTACTTATTAAAGCACCCCAAGTGTAAACTGGCCCTTAAGAGAACTTTATTGGTGATTACAAATTGTTGCAACCTGCAGAGTAGAACTCAGGGGCATATTTAAAATGATTTAAATATACCCCCAAATTCTAATAATGGCCTCCTCCTCCCCATAGCCATACCAATCCTCACCAAAAAGGGTCAAAGCATAGAAACGCAAACAAAACAAAAAAAGATGCAGGCCAACAATTGTAATTCTGGAAAATACCAATTGCACTAGCAAAAACCCGGCAATGCAATTCACATGTTCATCGCCGTGCTGTTGCTATTGGCAAAATGGGAACGATACAATTTTTAAATCGAAACGTGCTTAATAAAAAAGGGCCCTAATTACTTAATCTCCATCTAAGATAGTTTATTATATTCTTTTTTTAACAGAGTCCTTTGGCTAATCCAGTTGGCTAAAACTAAATCACATTTTGGCCAATAGGATTGTAAGCAGGCCCACCATGGTAAGGTAGACTCTATTAGGGCGGGTTAGGTGATGGGAGTGAGAGAGGAATAGAGTATAGCGTTTTGGAGAGGGAAGAGGGGGATAGGTGGTCTTAAAGGGTTCCACTCTTACACCATCAAGTGCAAAGTCGGGGAACACAACGACCACCTGATAAATAATTGGGATCCAGCTGGTCCCCCTTAGGCCGGGTTCAATACTGGGATTGCAAAAGGCAAATCGCAATCACCTATGGAGTGTAATTGCATTTCTACCAAGCAATTGTGGCTCCATGTTACAGTGATTGCGTTTTTCTGTCTCATTCCAGAGAATGAGAATGGCTTCTAACTGCCAGCAAAATGTTGCACGCAGTGCACTTTTGCGATATACGCACATCACAGGCACTGCAAGGATTTACCGCAGTGCTTTGCTGAATACCGGCTATCAGCAAAGAGCAGAAAAACTACTTATTAAAGCACCCCAAGTGTAAACTGGCCCTTAAGAGAACTTTATTGGTGATTACAAATTGTTGCAACCTGCAGAGTAGAACTCAGGGGCATATTTCAAATGATTTAAATATACCCCCAAATTCTAATAATGGCCTCCTCCTCCCCATAGCCATACCAATCCTCACCAAAAAGGTACAAAGCATAGAACTGCAAACAAAACAAAAAAAAGATGCAGGCCAACAATTGTAATTCTGGAAAATACCAATTGCACTAGCAAAAACCCGGCAATGCAATTCACATGTTCATCGCCGTGCTGTTGCTATTGGAAAAATGTAAACGATACAATTTTTAAATCGAAACATGCTTAATAAAAAAGGGCGCTAATTAGTTAATCTCCATCTAAGATAGTTTATTATATTCTATTTTTAACAGAGTCCTTTGGCTAATCCAGTTGGCTAAAACTAAATCACATTTTGGCCAATAGGATTGTAAGCTGGCCCACCATGGTAAGGTAGACTCTATTAGGGCGGGTTAGGTGATGGGAGTGAGAGAGGAATAGAGTATAGCGTTTTGGAGAGGGAAGAGGGGGATAGGTGGTCTTAAAGGGTTCCACTCTTACACCATCAAGTGCAAAGTCGGGGAACACAACGACCACCTGATAAATAATTGGGATCCAGCTGGTCCCCCTGAGGCCGGGTTCAATACTGGGATTGCAAAAGGCAAATCGCAATCACCTATGGAGTGTAATTGCATTTCTACCAAGCAATTGTGGCTCCATGTTACAGTGATTGCGTTTTTCTGTCTCATTCCAGAGAATGAGAATGGCTTCTAACTGCCAGCAAAATGTTGCACGCAGTGCACTTTTGCGATATACGCACATCACAGGCACTGCAAGGATTTACCGCAGTGCTTTACTGAATACCGGCTATCAGCAAAGAGCAGAAAAACTACTTATTAAAGCACCCCAAGTGTAAACTGGCCCTTAAGAGAACTTTATTGGTGATTACAAATTGTTGCAACCTGCAGAGTAGAACTCAGGGGCATATTTAAAATGATTTAAATATACCCCCAAATTCTAATAATGGCCTCCTCCTCCCCATAGCCATACCAATCCTCACCAAAAAGGGTCAAAGCATAGAAACGCAAACAAAACAAAAAAAGATGCAGGCCAACAATTGTAATTCTGGAAAATACCAATTGCACTAGCAAGAACCCGGCAATGCAATTCACATGTTCATCGCCGTGCTGTTGCAATTGGCAAAATGGGAACGATACAATTTTTAAATCGAAACGTGCTTAATAAAAAAGGGCCCTAATTACTTAATCTCCATCTAAGATAGTTTATTATATTCTTTTTTTAACAGAGTCCTTTGGCTAATCCAGTTGGCTAAAACTAAATCACATTTTGGCCAATAGGATTGTAAGCAGGCCCACCATGGTAAGGTAGACTCTATTAGGGCGGGTTAGGTGATGGGAGTGAGAGAGGAATAGAGTATAGCGTTTTGGAGAGGGAAGAGGGGGATAGGTGGTCTTAAAGGGTTCCACTCTTACACCATCAAGTGCAAAGTCGGGGAACACAACGACCACCTGATAAATAATTGGGATCCAGCTGGTCCCCCTTAGGCCGGGTTCAATACTGGGATTGCAAAAGGCAAATCGCAATCACCTATGGAGTGTAATTGCATTTCTACCAAGCAATTGTGGCTCCATGTTACAGTGATTGCGTTTTTCTGTCTCATTCCAGAGAATGAGAATGGCTTCTAACTGCCAGCAAAATGTTGCACGCAGTGCACTTTTGCGATATACGCACATCACAGGCACTGCAAGGATTTACCGCAGTGCTTTGCTGAATACCGGCTATCAGCAAAGAGCAGAAAAACTACTTATTAAAGCACCCCAAGTGTAAACTGGCCCTTAAGAGAACTTTATTGGTGATTACAAATTGTTGCAACCTGCAGAGTAGAACTCAGGGGCATATTTCAAATGATTTAAATATACCCCCAAATTCTAATAATGGCCTCCTCCTCCCCATAGCCATACCAATCCTCACCAAAAAGGGTCAAAGCATAGAAACGCAAACAAAACAAAAAAAGATGCAGGCCAACAATTGTAATTCTGGAAAATACCAATTGCACTAGCAAGAACCCGGCAATGCAATTCACATGTTCATCGCCGTGCTGTTGCTATTGGCAAAATGGGAACGATACAATTTTTAAATCGAAACGTGCTTAATAAAAAAGGGCCCTAATTACTTAATCTCCATCTAAGATAGTTTATTATATTCTTTTTTTAACAGAGTCCTTTGGCTAATCCAGTTGGCTAAAACTAAATCACATTTTGGCCAATAGGATTGTAAGCAGGCCCACCATGGTAAGGTAGACTCTATTAGGGCGGGTTAGGTGATGGGAGTGAGAGAGGAATAGAGTATAGCGTTTTGGAGAGGGAAGAGGGGGATAGGTGGTCTTAAAGGGTTCCACTCTTACACCATCAAGTGCAAAGTCGGGGAACACAACGACCACCTGATAAATAATTGGGATCCAGCTGGTCCCCCTTAGGCCGGGTTCAATACTGGGATTGCAAAAGGCAAATCGCAATCACCTATGGAGTGTAATTGCATTTCTACCAAGCAATTGTGGCTCCATGTTACAGTGATTGCGTTTTTCTGTCTCATTCCAGAGAATGAGAATGGCTTCTAACTGCCAGCAAAATGTTGCACGCAGTGCACTTTTGCCATATACGCACATCACAGGCACTGCAAGGATTTACCGCAGTGCTTTGCTGAATACCGGCTATCAGCAAAGAGCAGAAAAACTACTTATTAAAGCACCCCAAGTGTAAACTGGCCCTTAAGAGAACTTTATTGGTGATTACAAATTGTTGCAACCTGCAGAGTAGAACTCAGGGGCATATTTCAAATGATTTAAATATACCCCCAAATTCTAATAATGGCCTCCTCCTCCCCATAGCCATACCAATCCTCACCAAAAAGGGTCAAAGCATAGAAACGCAAACAAAACAAAAAAAGATGCAGGCCAACAATTGTAATTCTGGATGATACCAATTGCACTAGCAAAAACCCGGCAATGCAATTCACATGTTCATCGCCGTGCTGTTGCTATTGGCAAAATGGGAACGATACAATTTTTAAATCGAAACGTGCTTAATAAAAAGGGCCCTAATTACTTAATCTCCATCTAAGATAGTTTATTATATTCTTTTTTTAACAGAGTCCTTTGGCTAATCCAGTTGGCTAAAACTAAATCACATTTTGGCCAATAGGATTGTAAGCCGGCCCACCATGGTAAGGTAGACTCTATTAGGGCGGGTTAGGGAATAGGAGTGAGAGAGGAATAGGGGATAGCGTTTTGGAGAAGGAAGATGGGGATAGGTGGTCTTAAGGGGTACCACTCTTACACCATCAAGTGCAAAGTCGGGGAACACAGCGACCACCTGATAAATAATTGGGATCCAGCTGGTCCCCCTTAGGCCGGGTTCAACACTGGGATCGCAAAAGGCAAATCGCAATCGCCTATGAAGTGTAATTGCATATCTACCAAGCAATTGTCGCTCCATGTTACAGTGATTGCGTTTTTCAGTCTCATTCCAGAGAATGAGAATGGCGTTGTAACTGCCAGCAAAATGTTACACGCAGTGCACTTTTGCGATATACGCACATCACAGGCACTGCAAGGATTTACCGCAGTGCTTTGCTCAATACCGGCTATCAGCAAAGAGCAGAAAAACTACTTATAAAAGCACCCTTAAGTGTGAACTGGCCCTTAAGAGAACTTTATTGGTGATTACAAATTGTTGCAACCTGCAATGTAGAACTCAGGGGCGTATTTAAAATGATTTAAATATACCCCCAAATTCTAATAATCGCCTCCTCCTCCCCATAGCCATACCAATCCTCACCAAAAAGGTACAAAGCATAGAACTGCAAACAAAACAAAAAAAGATGCAAGCCAACAATTGTAATTCTGGAAAATACCAATTGCACTAGCAAAAACCCGGCAATGCAATTCACATGTTCATCGCCGTGCTGTTGCTATTGGAAACATGTAAACGATACAATTTTTAAATCGAAACATGCTTAATAAAAAAGGGCGCTAATTAGTTAATCTCCATCTAAGATAGTTTATTATATTCTTTTTTTAACAGAGTCCTTTGGCTAATCCAGTTGGCTAAAACTAAATCACATTTTGGCCAATAGGATTGTAAGCCGGCCCACCATGGTAAGGTAGACTCTATTAGGGCGGGTTAGGTGATGGGAGTGAGAGAGGAATAGAGTATAGCGTTTTGGAGAGGGAAGAGGGGGATAGGTGGTCTTAAAGGGTTCCACTCTTACACCATCAAGTGCAAAGTCGGGGAACACAACGACCACCTGATAAATAATTGGGATCCAGCTGGTCCCCCTTAGGCCGGGTTCAATACTGGGATTGCAAAAGGCAAATCGCAATCACCTATGGAGTGTAATTGCATTTCTACCAAGCAATTGTGGCTCCATGTTACAGTGATTGCGTTTTTCTGTCTCATTCCAGAGAATGAGAATGGCTTCTAACTGCCAGCAAAATGTTGCACGCAGTGCACTTTTGCGATATACGCACATCACAGGCACTGCAAGGATTTACCGCAGTGCTTTGCTGAATACCGGCTATCAGCAAAGAGCAGAAAAACTACTTATTAAAGCACCCCAAGTGTAAACTGGCCCTTAAGAGAACTTTATTGGTGATTACAAATTGTTGCAACCTGCAGAGTAGAACTCAGCGGCATATTTAAAATGATTTAAATATACCCCCAAATTCTAATAATGGCCTCCTCCTCCCCATAGCCATACCAATCCTCACCAAAAAGGGTCAAAGCATAGAAACGCAAACAAAACAAAAAAAGATGCAGGCCAACAATTGTAATTCTGGAAAATACCAATTGCACTAGCAAAAACCCGGCAATGCAATTCACATGTTCATCGCCGTGCTGTTGCTATTGGCAAAATGGGAACGATACAATTTTTAAATCGAAACGTGCTTAATAAAAAAGGGCCCTAATTACTTAATCTCCATCTAAGATAGTTTATTATATTCTTTTTTTAACAGAGTCCTTTGGCTAATCCAGTTGGCTAAAACTAAATCACATTTTGGCCAATAGGATTGTAAGCAGGCCCACCATGGTAAGGTAGACTCTATTAGGGCGGGTTAGGTGATGGGAGTGAGAGAGGAATAGAGTATAGCGTTTTGGAGAGGGAAGAGGGGGAAAGGTGGTCTTAAAGGGTTCCACTCTTACACCATCAAGTGCAAAGTCGGGGAACACAACGACCACCTGATAAATAATTGGGATCCAGCTGGTCCCCCTTAGGCCGGGTTCAATACTGGGATTGCAAAAGGCAAATCGCAATCACCTATGGAGTGTAATTGCATTTCTACCAAGCAATTGTGGCTCCATGTTACAGTGATTGCGTTTTTCTGTCTCATTCCAGAGAATGAGAATGGCTTCTAACTGCCAGCAAAATGTTGCACGCAGTGCACTTTTGCGATATACGCACATCACAGGCACTGCAAGGATTTACCGCAGTGCTTTGCTGAATACCGGCTATCAGCAAAGAGCAGAAAAACTACTTATTAAAGCACCCCAAGTGTAAACTGGCCCTTAAGAGAACTTTATTGGTGATTACAAATTGTTGCAACCTGCAGAGTAGAACTCAGGGGCATATTTAAAATGATTTAAATATACCCCCAAATTCTAATAATGGCCTCCTCCTCCCCATAGCCATACCAATCCTCACCAAAAAGGGTCAAAGCATAGAAACGCAAACAAAACAAAAAAAGATGCAGGCCAACAATTGTAATTCTGGAAAATACCAATTGCACTAGCAAAAACCCGGCAATGCAATTCACATGTTCATCGCCGTGCTGTTGCTATTGGCAAAATGGGAACGATACAATTTTTAAATCGAAACGTGCTTAATAAAAAAGGGCCCTAATTACTTAATCTCCATCTAAGATAGTTTATTATATTCTTTTTTTAACAGAGTCCTTTGGCTAATCCAGTTGGCTAAAACTAAATCACATTTTGGCCAATAGGATTGTAAGCAGGCCCACCATGGTAAGGTAGACTCTATTAGGGCGGATTAGGTGATGGGAGTGAGAGAGGAATAGAGTATAGCGTTTTGGAGAGGGAAGATGGGGATAGGTGGTCTTAAGGGGTACCACTCTTACACCATCAAGTGCAAAGTCGGGGAACACAGCGACCACCTGATAAATAATTGGGATCCAGCTGGTCCCCCTTAGGCCGGGTTCAACACTGGGATCGCAAAAGGCAAATCGCAATCGCCTATGGAGTGTAATTGCATATCTACCAAGCAATTGTGGCTCCATGTTACAGTGATTGCGTTTTTCAGTCTCATTCCAGAGAATGAGAATGGCGTTCTAACTGCCAGCAAAATGTTACACGCAGTGCACTTTTGCGATATACGCACATCACAGGCACTGCAAGGATTTACCGCAGTGCTTTGCTCAATACCGGCTATCAGCAAAGAGCAGAAAAACTACTTATAAAAGCACCCCAAGTGTGAACTGGCCCTTAAGAGAACTTTATTGGTGATTACAAATTGTTGCAACCTGCAATGTAGAACTCAGGGGCGTATTTAAAATGATTTAAATATACCCCCAAATTCTAATAATCGCCTCCTCCTCCCCATAGTCATACCAATCCTCACCAAAAAGGTACAAAGCATAGAACTGCAAACAAAACAAAAAAAGATGCAGGCCAACAATTGTAATTCTGGAAAATACCAATTGCACTAGCAAAAACCCGGCAATGCAATTCACATGTTCATCGCCGTGCTGTTGCTATTGGAAAAATGTAAACGATACAATTTTTAAATCGAAACATGATTAATAAAAAAGGGCGCTAATTAGTTAATCTCCATCTAAGATAGTTTATTATATTCTTTTTTTAACAGAGTCCTTTGGCTAATCCAGTTGGCTAAAACTAAATCACATTTTGGCCAATAGGATTGAAAGCCGGCCCACCATGGTAAGGTAGACTCTATTAGGGCGGGTTAGGTGATGGGAGTGAGAGAGGAATAGAGTATAGCGTTTTGGAGAGGGAAGAGGGGGATAGGTGGTCTTAAAGGGTTCCACTCTTCCACCATCAAGTGCAAAGTCGGGGAACACAACCACCACCTGATAAATAATTGGGATCCAGCTGGTCCCCCTGAGGCCGGGTTCAATACTGGGATTGCAAAAGGCAAATCGCAATCACCTATGGAGTGTAATTGCATTTCTACCAAGCAATTGTGGCTCCATGTTACAGTGATTGCGTTTTTCTGTCTCATTCCAGAGAATGAGAATGGCTTCTAACTGCCAGCAAAATGTTGCACGCAGTGCACTTTTGCGATATACGCACATCACAGGCACTGCAAGGATTTACCGCAGTGCTTTGCTGAATACCGGCTATCAGCAAAGAGCAGAAAAACTACTTATTAAAGCACCCCAAGTGTAAACTGGCCCTTAAGAGAACTTTATTGGTGATTACAAATTGTTGCAACCTGCAGAGTAGAACTCAGGGGCATATTTCAAATGATTTAAATATACCCCCAAATTCTAATAATGGCCTCCTCCTCCCCATAGCCATACCAATCCTCACCAAAAAGGGTCAAAGCATAGAAACGCAAACAAAACAAAAAAAGATGCAGGCGAACAATTGTAATTCTGGATAATACCAATTGCACTAGCAAAAACCCGGCAATGCAATTCACATGTTCATCGCCGTGCTGTTGCTATTGGCAAAATTAGAACGATACAATTTTTAAATCGAAACGTGCTTAATAAAAAGGGCCCTGATTACTTAATCTCCATCTAAGATAGTTTATTATATTCTTTTTTTAACAGAGTCCTTTGGCTAATCCAGTTGGCTAAAACTAAATCACATTTTGGCCAATAGGATTGTAAGCCGGCCCACCATGGTAAGGTAGACTCTATTAGGGCGGGTTAGGGAATAGGAGTGAGAGAGGAATAGGGGATAGCGTTTTGGAGAAGGAAGATGGGGATAGGTGGTCTTAAGGGGTACCACTCTTACACCATCAAGTGCAAAGTCGGGGAACACAGCGACCACCTGATAAATAATTGGGATCCAGCTGGTCCCCCTTAGGCCGGGTTCAACACTGGGATCGCAAAAGGCAAATCGCAATCGCCTATGGAGTGTAATTGCATATCTACCAAGCAATTGTGGCTCCATGTTACAGTGATTGCGTTTTTCAGTCTCATTCCAGAGAATGAGAATGGCGTTCTAACTGCCAGCAAAATGTTACACGCAGTGCACTTTTGCGATATACGCACATCACAGGCACTGCAAGGATTTACCGCAGTGCTTTGCTCAATACTGGCTATCAGCAAAGAGCAGAAAAACTACTTATAAAAGCACCCCAAGTGTGAACTGGCCCTTAAGAGAACTTTATTGGTGATTACAAATTGTTGCAACCTGCAATGTAGAACTCAGGGGCGTATTTAAAATGATTTAAATATACCCCCAAATTCTAATAATGGCCTCCTCCTCCCCATAGCCATACCAATCCTCACCAAAAAGGGTGAAAGCATAGAAACGCAAACAAAACAAAAAAAGATGCAGGCCAACAATTGTAATTCTGGAAAATACCAATTGCACTAGCAAAAACCCGGCAATGCAATTCACATGTTCATCGCCGTGCTGTTGCTATTGGCAAAATGGGAACGATACAATTTTTAAATCGAAACGTGCTTAATAAAAAAGGGCCCTAATTACTTAATCTCCATCTAAGATAGTTTATTATATTCTTTTTTTAACAGAGTCCTTTGGCTAATCCAGTTGGCTAAAACTAAATCACATTTTGGCCAATAGGATTGTAAGCCGGCCCACCATGGTAAGGTAGACTCCATTAGGGCGGGTTAGGGAATAGGAGTGAGAGAGGAATAGGGGATAGCGTTTTGGAGTAGGAAGATGGGGATAGGTGGTCTTAAGGGGTACCACTCTTACACCATCAAGTGCAAAGTCGGGGAACACAGCGACCACCTGATAAATAATTGGGATCCAGCTGGTCCCCCTGAGGCCGGGTTCAATACTGGGATTGCAAAAGGCAAATCGCAATCACCTATGGAGTGTAATTGCATTTCTACCAAGCAATTGTGGCTCCATGTTACAGTGATTGCGTTTTTCTGTCTCATTCCAGAGAATGAGAATGGCTTCTAACTGCCAGCAAAATGTTGCACGTAGTGCACTTTTGCGATATACGCACATCACATGCACTGCAAGGATTTACCGCAGTGCTTTGCTGAATACCGGCTATCAGCAAAGAGCAGAAAAACTACTTATTAAAGCACTCCAAGTGTAAACTGGCCCTTAAGAGAACTTTATTGGTGATTACAAATTGTTGCAACCTGCAATGTAGAACTCAGGGGCGTATTTAAAATGATTTAAATATACCCCCAAATTCTAATAATGGCCTCCTCCTCCCCATAGCCATACCAATCCTCACCAAAAAGGGTGAAAGCATAGAAACGCAAACAAAACAAAAAAAGATGCAGGCCAACAATTGTAATTCTGGAAAATACCAATTGCACTAGCAAAAACCCGGCAATGCAATTCACATGTTCATCGCCGTGCTGTTGCTATTGGCAAAATGGGAACGATACAATTTTTAAATCGAAACGTGCTTAATAAAAAAGGGCCCTAATTACTTAATCTCCATCTAAGATAGTTTATTATATTCTTTTTTTAACAGAGTCCTTTGGCTAATCCAGTTGGCTAAAACTAAATCACATTTTGGCCAATAGGATTGTAAGCCGGCCCACCATGGTAAGGTAGACTCCATTAGGGCGGGTTAGGGAATAGGAGTGAGAGAGGAATAGGGGATAGCGTTTTGGAGTAGGAAGATGGGGATAGGTGGTCTTAAGGGGTACCACTCTTACACCATCAAGTGCAAAGTCGGGGAACACAGCGACCACCTGATAAATAATTGGGATCCAGCTGGTCCCCCTGAGGCCGGGTTCAATACTGGGATTGCAAAAGGCAAATCGCAATCACCTATGGAGTGTAATTGCATTTCTACCAAGCAATTGTGGCTCCATGTTACAGTGATTGCGTTTTTCTGTCTCATTCCAGAGAATGAGAATGGCTTCTAACTGCCAGCAAAATGTTGCACGTAGTGCACTTTTGCGATATACGCACATCACATGCACTGCAAGGATTTACCGCAGTGCTTTGCTGAATACCGGCTATCAGCAAAGAGCAGAAAAACTACTTATTAAAGCACTCCAAGTGTAAACTGGCCCTTAAGAGAACTTTATTGGTGATTACAAATTGTTGCAACCTGCAATGTAGAACTCAGGGGCGTATTTAAAATGATTTAAATATACCCCCAAATTCTAATAATGGCCTCCTCCTCCCCATAGCCATACCAATCCTCACCAAAAAGGGTGAAAGCATAGAAACGCAAACAAAACAAAAAAAGATGCAGGCCAACAATTGTAATTCTGGAAAATACCAATTGCACTAGCAAAAACCCGGCAATGCAATTCACATGTTCATCGCCGTGCTGTTGCTATTGGCAAAATGGGAACGATACAATTTTTAAATCGAAACGTGCTTAATAAAAAAGGGCCCTAATTACTTAATCTCCATCTAAGATAGTTTATTATATTCTTTTTTTAACAGAGTCCTTTGGCTAATCCAGTTGGCTAAAACTAAATCACATTTTGGCCAATAGGATTGTAAGCCGGCCCACCATGGTAAGGTAGACTCTATTAGGGCGGGTTAGGGAATAGGAGTGAGAGAGGAATGGGGGATAGCGTTTTGGAGAAGGAAGATGGGGATAGGTGGTCTTAAGGGGTACCACTCTTTCACCATCAAGTGCAAAGTCGGGGAACACAGCGACCACCTGATAAATAATTGGGATCCAGCTGGTCCCCCTTAGGCCGGGTTCAACACTGGGATCGCAAAAGGCAAATCGCAATCGCCTATGGAGTGTAATTGCATATCTACCAAGCAATTATGGCTCCATGTTACAGTGATTGCGTTTTTCAGTCTCATTCCAGAGAATGAGAATGGCTTCTAACTGCCAGCAAAATGTTGCACGCAGTGCACTTTTGCGATATACGCACATCACAGGCACTGCAAGGATTTACCGCAGTGCTTTGCTGAATACCGGCTATCAGCAAAGAGCAGAAAAACTACTTATTAAAGCACCCCAAGTGTGAACTGGCCCTTAAGAGAACTTTATTGGTGATTACAAATTGTTGCAACCTGCAGAGTGGAACTAAGGGGCATATTTAAAATGATTTAAATATACCATCAAATTCTAATAATGGCCTCCTCCTCCCCATAGCCATACCAATCCTCACCAAAAAGGTACAAAGCATAGAAACGCAAACAAAACAAAAAAAGATGCAGGCCAACAATTGTAATTCTGGAAAATACCAATTGCACTAGCAAAAACTCGGCAATGCAATTTACATGTTCACTGCCGTGCTGTTGCTATTGGAAAAATGTAAACGATACAATTTTTAAATCGAAACATGCTTAATAAAAAAGGGCGCTAATTAGTTAATCTCCCTCTAAGATAGTTTATTATATTCTTTTTTTAACAGAGTCCTTTGGCTAATCCAGTTGGCTAAAACTAAATCACATTTTGGCCAATAGGATTGTAAGCAGGCCCACCATAGTAAGGTAGACTCTATTAGGTCGGGTAATGGAATGGGAGTGAGAGAGGAATAGGGGATAGCGTTTTGGAGAGGGAAGATGGGGATAGGTGGTCTTAAGGGGTACCACTCTTACACCATCAAGTGCAAAGTTGGGGAACACAACGACCACTTTATAGATAATTGGGATCCAGCTGGTCCGCCTTAGGCCGGGTTCAACACTGGGATTGCAAAAGGCAAATCGCAATCACCTATGGAGTGTAATTGCATTTCTACCAAGCAATTGTGGCTCCATGTTACAGTGATTGCGTTTTTCTGTCTCATTCCAGAGAATGAGAATGGCTTCTAACTGCCAGCAAAATGTTGCACGCAGTGCACTTTTGCGATATACGCACATCACAGGCACTGCAAGGATTTACCGCAGTGCTTTGCTGAATACCGGCTATCAGCAAAGAGCAGAAAAACTACTTATTAAAGCAACCCAAGTGTAAACTGGCCCTTAAGAGAACTTTATTGGTGATTACAAATTGTTGCAACCTGCAGAGTAGAACTCAGGGGCATATTTAAAATGATTTAAATATACCCCCAAATTCTAATAATGGCCTCCTCCTCCCCATAGCCATACCAATCCTCACCAAAAAGGTACAAAGCATAGAAATGTAAACAAAACAAAAAAAGATGCAGGCCAACAATTGTAATTCTGGAAAATACCAATTGCACTAGCAAAAACCCGGCAATGCAATTCGCATGTTCATCACCGTGCTGTTGCTATTGGAAAAATGTAAACGGTACTATTTTTGAATCGAAACATGCTTAATAAAAAAGGGCGCTAATTAGTTAATATCCATCTAAGATAGTTTATTATATTCTTTTTTTAACAGAGTCCTTTGGCTAATCCAGTTGGCTAAAACGAAATCACATTTTGGCCAATAGGATTGTAAGCCGGCCCACCATAGTAAGGTAGACTCTATTAGGTCAGGTAATGGAATGGGAGTGAGAGAGGAATAGGGGATAGCGTTTTGGAGAGGGAAGAGGGGGATAGGTGGTCTTAAAGGGTACCACTCTTACACCCTCAAGTGCAAAGTCGGGGAAAACAACGACCACCTGAAAAATAATTGGGATCCAGCTGGTCCGCCTTAGGCCGGGTTCAACACTGGGATCGCAAAAGGCAAATCGCAATCGCCTATGGAGTGTGATTGCTTTTCTACCAAGCAATTGTGGCTCCATGTGGCAGTGATTGAGTTTTTCAGTCACATTCCAGAGAATGAGAATGGTGTTCTAACTGCCAGCAAAATGTTGCACGCAGTGCACTTTTGCGATATACGCACATCACAGGCACTGCAAGGATTTACCGCAGTGCTTTGCTGAATACCGACTATCAGCAAAGAGCAGAAAAACCCCTTATTAAAGCACCCCAGGTGTGAACTGGCCCTTAAGAGAACTTTATTGGTGATTACAAATTGTTGCAACCTGCAGAGTAGAACTCAGGGGCAGATTTAAAATGAGTTAAATATACCCCCAAATTCTAATAATGGCCTCCTCCTCCCCATAGCCATACCAATCCACACCAAAAAGGTACAAAGCATAGAAACGCAAACAAAACAAAAAAAGATGCAGGCCAACAATTGTAATTCTGGAAAATACCAATGGCACTAGCAAACACCCGGCAATGCAATTCACATGTTCATCGCCGTGCTGTTGCTATTGGCAAAATGGGAACAATACAATTTTTAAATCGAAACGTGCTTAATAAAAAAGGGCCCTAATTACTTAATCTCCATCTAAGATAGTTTATTATATTCTATTTTTAACAGAGTCCTTTGGCTAATCCAGTTGGCTAAAACTAAATCACATTTTGGCCAATAGGATTGAAAGCCGGCCCACCATGGTAAGGTAGACTCTATTAGGGCGGGTTAGGGAATGGGAGTGAGAGAAGAATAGGGGATAGCGTTTTGGAGAAGGAAGATGGGGATAGGTGGTCTTAAGGGGTACCACTCTTACACCATAAAGTGCAAAGTTGGGGAACACAACGACCACCTGATAAATAATTGGGATCCAGCTGGTCCCCCTTAGGCCGGGTTCAACACTGGGATCGCAAAAGGCAAATCGCAATCGCCTATGGAGTGTAATTGCATTTCTCCCAAGCAATATTGGCTCCATGTTACAGTGATTGCGTTTTTCGGTCTCATTCCAGAGAATGAGAATGACGTTCTAACTGCCAGCAAAATGTTGCACGCAGTGCACTTTTGCGATATACGCACATCACAGGCACTGCAAGGATTTACCACAGTGCTTTGCTGAATACCGGCTATCAGCAAAGAGCAGAAAAAATACTTATTAAAGCACCCCAAGTGTGAACTGGCCCTTAAGAGAACTTTATTGGTGATTACAAATTGTTGCAACCTGCAGAGTAGAACTCAGGGGCGTATTTAAAATGATTTAAATATACCCCCAAATTCTGATAATGGCCTCCTCCTCCCCATAGCCATACCAATCCTCACCAAAAAGATGCAGGTCAACAATTGTAATTCTGGAAAACACCAATTGCACTAGCAAAAACCCGGCAATGCAATTCACATGTTCATCGCCGTGCTGTTGCTATTGGAAAAATGTAAATGATACAATTTTTAAATCGAAACATGCTTAATAAAAAAGGGTGCTAATTAGTTAATCTCCATCTAAGATAGTTTATTATATTATTTTTTTAACAGAGTCCTTTGGCTAATCCAGTTGGCTCAAACGAAATCACATTTTGGCCAATAGAATTGAAAGCCGGCCCACCATGGTAAGGTAGACTCTATTAGGGCGGGTTAGGCAATGGGAGTGAGAGAGGAATAGGGAATGGCGTTTTGGAGAGGGAAGATAGGGATAAGTGGTCTTAAGGGTACCACTCTTACACCCTCAAATGCAAAGTAGGGGAACACAACGACCACCTGATAAATAATTGGGATCCAGCTGGTCCCCCTTAGGCCGGGTTCAGCACTGGGATCGCAAAAGGCAAATCGCAATCGCCTATGGAGTGTG
This sequence comes from Hyperolius riggenbachi, assembly GCF_040937935.1. NCBI lineage: Eukaryota > Metazoa > Chordata > Amphibia > Anura > Hyperoliidae > Hyperolius > Hyperolius riggenbachi. Next base: position 68,688,979 of record NC_090654.1, on the reverse strand, counting down.
ATTGCATTATTACCAAGCAATTTTGGCTCCATGTTGCAGTGATTGCGTTTTTCGGTCTCATTCCAGAGAATGAGAATGGTGCATGCCAGCAAAATGTTGCATGCAGTGCACTTTTGCGATATACGCACATCACAGGCACTGCAAGGATTTACTGCAGTGCTTTGCTGAATACCGGCTATCAGCAAAGAAGAGAAACACTACCCACCAAAGCACCCCAAGTGTGAACTGGCCCTTAAGAGAACTTGATAAGTGATTAGAAATTGTTGCAACCTGCAGAGTAGAACTCAGGGGCATATTTAAAATGATTTAAATATACCCCCAAATTCTAATAATGGCCTCCTCCTCCCCATAGCCATACCAATCCTCACCAAAAGGTACAAAGCATAGAAACGCAAACAAAACAAAAAGAGATGCAGGCCAACAATTGTAATTCTGGAAAATACCAATTGCACTAGCAAAAACCCGGCAATGCAATTTACATGTTCATCGCCGTGCTGTTGCTATTGGAAGAATGTGAATGATACAATTTTTAAATCGAAATGTGTTTAATAAAAAAAGGCCCTAATTAGTTAATCTCCATCTAAGATAGTTCAATATATTCTTTTTTTTAACAGAGTCCTTTGGCTAATCCAGTTGGCTAAAACTAAATCACATTTTGGCCAATAGGATTTTAAGCCGGCACACCATGGTAAGGTAGACTCTATTAGGGCGGGTTAGGGAATAGGAGTGAGAGAGGAATAGGGGATAGCGTTTTGGAGAGGAAAGAGGGGGATAGTTGGTCTTAAGGGGTACCACTCTTACACCCTCAAGTGCAAAGTCGGGGAACACAACGACCACCTGATAAATAATTGGGATCCAGCTTTTCCCCCTAAGGCCTGGTTTAACACTGGGATCGCAAAAGGCAAATCGCAATCGCCTGTGGAGTGTGATTTTTTTTTTGCACGATTGTGGCTCCATGTTTTCGATTACTATTCCAAAGAATGGGAATTGCATTCCAACTGCCAGCAAAATGTTGTATGGAGTGCGTCTTTGCTATATATGCACATCGCAAGCACTGCAGGGATTTACCAAAGTGCTTTGCTGAATACCGGCTATCAGCAAAGAGCAAAAACGTTCCCCACCAAAAGCACCCCAAATGCCAACACATTTCTGTGTGCGATACAAAGTAAGGAAAAACATAGAGTGCATTGTAATACAGAAATTGGTAAACATCATAAATAAACACTGGCTCAAAATACAGAATTGGTTGACAAAGTAAGTACAGTGACAAATGTTACATGATGAATAAAATGTAGAACACATTACACACAAAATGGTGAGAGAGCCGTGTCCTTGTGAGCTTCCTATCTATGGGAATGGGAGGATGGGGTAGTAAACAATATGTATACCAAGAGGTGATGTGTTTTTAGGTTACCTAATGAGGAGCAAAACTTGGCCAAAGACTGATGAGGGAATGGCCTAAGTTGGAGTTTGTTTCTCTGTTGTATGAAAGAACTGGAAAATTATCGCCACCTTGTCATCCTTTAAGTTGTGACATCAGACTACTCTATTGAGTGTGACCATTATTTTAGGGCCATATACAGTTGTCAATCATTTGTGAATGGTGGTGATAAATGACTTTGGGTACCTCTTCCATTTGTAGTGCTGCAGGACTGTCTTACAGGATGTATTCTCTGCAGAATCCTGCACCTGGCCTCCAGTACTACAGAGTGACCAGGAGCTGCTTTCCATTCCTCCCTCTTCCCCAATGTGTATCCAGACTAGAAAAGCAGTGAAAAGCACCACCTGAGAGGGCGTGTGCCAGAGACTCCCAGCATCCTCTATCTATACCCAGCTTAGTATTGTGAGGCCATAAAGAAATCCCAGCATCCTCTATCTATACCCTGCTTAGTATTGTGAGGCCATAAAGAAATCCCAGCATCCTCCTAGCTGAGTATTGTGAGGCCATCAAGTAATCCCAGCATCCTCTATCTATACCCAGCTGAGTATTGTGAGGCCATCAGGTAATCCCAGCATCCTCTATCTATACCCAGCTTAGTATTGTGAGGCCATAAAGAAATCCCAGCATCCTCCTAGCTGAGTATTGTGAGGCCATCAAGTAATCCCAGCATCCTCTATCTATACCCAGCTGAGTATTGTGAGGCCATCAGGTAATCCCAGCATCCTCTATTTTTATCCAGCTGAGTATTGTGAGGTTATAAGGTAATCCCAGCATCCTCTTTTTATACCCAAGTTGAGTATTGTGAGGTCATCAGGTAATACATAAAACAGCTGTATCTGGTTGGTGATTTTTTTTTTAATCTGGAAACACATCAGGATTGCAGCACATCAGGATTGTTTGAATTTCATTGATAGTCTGTTCTGTATTGGAGATGGGCAATTTGATGCAAATAAAGCCAAGTTGGTGCAAAATTATGCAACTCTAATGCAAATATATGGCTTGACCAAATAAAGGAAGGCTAGGTGGGATTTGATTGCTTACTAAAGTTTGCATAATTCTGCATCAACTCAGAACTATTTGCATCTCATTGATCATCCTCATTCTGACCCAGATCATCCCATAACCAGACAGGAAGAAACAAGTGGGATAATACCTGACGTAATACCTATCACTTGAGGAGGTGGGAAATAATTCTGAATTGATGCAGAATTATGCATCTTAAAAATTGGCCTATTACATTCCCCCAAGGTGGAATACTATTGGTCCATTTTTAAAATGCATACATTCACATAATTCTACATCATCTTAGATTTTTTTTTTTAGAACTAGGTTAAGGTCAATGAGATGCAAAGAATTCCAACCTGATGCAAACTTTGTATGCTGCTAAAAAAAATTACCACTGGAATTCCAGCTTGTCAGGATTCTATTGGTCCATTTTCAAACTGCATAAATGTGCATACAAAACCTGCATCAACTCATAATTATTTGCATCTCAATTGCCACGCCCAATTTCTAACCTGACACTGTAGGAAAATATGATCTTCCTACCTTTCACAGGTTAAAAATGAAAAGCACCACCTAAGATTTCTAGTCTCTCACACTGTGTGGATCTGTGAGCAGAGACAGGGTGAAGTCCCCCTCAGGATAAAGACACCGATCATGTATATTTGCTATCAAAAGGAATTCAAGGCAGTTTGTTATGTTTTTCTTAAAGAGAAACTCCAACCAAGAATTGAACTTTTTCCCAATCAGTAGCTGATACCCCATTTTACATGAGAAAGACAATGATTTTCACAAACAGACCATCAGGGGGCGCTGTGTGACTGATTTTGTGCTGAAACCCCTCCCACAAGAGGCTCTGAATACCGCGGTACTGCTGGCAAACTGCCACAATGTAACAATGTTCAGAGACAGGAAATAGCTGTTATTAGCTGTCTGTAACAGACAGAGCAGCTAGAAACAGCTAAATAACCTGCCCACAGTAACAATGTCACCATGTAATAAATGTCAGAATGTGAATCTGGGAGAGGAAAGATTTTACAATGAGCAAACACTGACTAAATCATTTATACATAATTATGGTAAAAAATGAAGCACTTTTTTTACTACATTATTTTCACTGGAGTTCCTCTTTAAGTAATCGATCAGCTCAGGATAGCTGCCATAAACCCATTTCTGTTATTAGAAATCTAATGCTATCGCCTCTATCCTACCTCACTGTGTAATTCCTGCTACCGGCCGCTAGGAGGAGCTCCGGGATAACTGCTTGTTCCTTCCTGGAGCGTCTGCCGGAGAATTTCGGGGCTGAGAGCTCCTGGCTATCGGGGATACAGAGAGAGACGCAGCACGTCTGTCTCTAATGCTGCCGCAGCTCTGTCTGCGAGGAGGATGAGTGCCTGGGTGACGTCATAGAAGCTATTGTGACGCATGTGTGCAGGTGGGCCTCACGTGTACCGCTGAGGATGGCACCTGCAGTGACACGTGACCACGCCCCTCTGCTATTGCTGTGACAATGCTAGTGGATGGAGGTGAGGCATTATGTGCAATAGGGAAAGGTGAGGGAGCGTGTGCTGCGCTGTATATTCTGCTGTACATGCATCATGCAGCTATGTACTCAGTGAAGTGCATATGCCTATCCACACTCAAGCTTGGTACACACATCCAATTTTGATTGGCCAATTGTATCACGGCCATGTCGTATGAGAGGCTTACTTGCACAAGCTGGTCTTAGTATTTAAAGTCTCTCACTCTACATTGAGGTGGTAAAAGTGGCTAGCAATTGGCCAATCAATTTTGGATGTGTGTATGCACCCAAAGTTACTTTCCCTCTATCTGCAATGCTGGGGTTATGTGATATACACAGGGCTCGGCTGTCTAGAGTACTCTGACCCGCCCCTTAGAATGTGGCTGCTCCTCCCCTTCTTAGGCCTCTATTCATAAAACTTTTTCCGCCAGTTTAACGCTCAAAACAGCTGACTTTCCCGTCCATTTAGCAAAATGGGCATTCATAAAAGCTGTTTCCGCATGATAAGCTACAATTCCCCAGCAGAGCGAGAAATTTCCGCCTTGTGCTGTGTTTTTCTAGATTTATCTAGAAAAAGTTACAAAACGTCAGTTCATAAACATTAGAGGAAGTGGTATGCGGACGGGAAATGCTGCTTCCTCTGATGTAGCGAGAAGAGTTCGGATTACATGAAAGTGAATGGGACAGACCTCCCAGAGAGAGCAGCGCACGGAGGGACTGCCGGCTTCAGTGTTTCCGCATGCCTTCCGACAGCTTACCGTCAGCCTTCAGTGGGAGATCTCCGCACTTGTATCACAGCTGGCAAGATTTTTATGAATGACCACCCAGAAGTCTAAAATACCGCTGGGGTATTTTACCTCCACGAGTTTTTTCTCCACTTTTGTTTTATGAATAGAGGCCTTAGTGCTGTCAGACTGGGCAGCTCCACCCCCTGATCTCCAAACAATACAGCAGAAGCTGTCACCTTGTTAGCCACAGCTTGGCACTGACACACTGGCCTGCCCTTCAGTATGTCGCTGCTCCTCCCCTCCTCAATGCTGCTGGTGCACCCAGAGAAGCATATAGTAAAATATCTGTAGATTTAAGGCCTGTATACACTGAAAATCACCAAACGCAGTGTGGTGCATTTTGCTGAGGCTATCTGTTGCTGGTTTTGTGATTGTTACGTTATAAAATGCAATGAAAAGTACCAGTATGAGCTGCTGGGCGGCAGGGAGAGCACTCCTGTCTGCTCAGTGAGAGGCGCCCTACAGCCATACTACAGAGGCAGTATCAGGAAGCTTGGGAGGCCCCATTCACCTGTAGTGTCGGGGGTTGGGGTGAGCAGCACAGGCAGCCTGCTGTGGACAGTACTTCTTCCCTGCAGTGACCTGCGCCACCAACACAGGCCTACCCTGCAGTCACTGATGTACCCAGCAGTCACCTTGCTTTGATGATTAAACCCCCATTGCACTGTGTTTACCTAAGCAGCCTGCCATGTGCAGCATCAGCGCCCCTGATCACGTGCAGCTCAGTCTGCAGCCACTTGCATCCATATACAGCCGCCCTGTCCCTTCCAGCAGCCTAACTACTGTATTCCCCAGACTCACACCATACACAGGTTCTCAGAGGGCTCCCATAGAACTGGCTCCTAACAGCATCTATTTACATCAATAAGACATTCTATAGCGGCCACACGGGGGAGCTCCGCACACAAGTTCCATGGACATTTTTACAGTCCGGCCACAAGAGGGAGCTCCACACACAATGCTGCCAGCTTACATACGCGATCCTGGTTCCTGGCTACTCCGTTTGATGCCTCCAGAAGGTAGGCGGATTCTCGTCCTCGGCTGTGCAGAGCGGAGACTCGTCCACCTCCTCCGGCTGTCAGTCTCTTGAGCATGCTGTGTCCACGGAGGGCGTGTTTCCGGTCACCTCACCTGTTGCAGATGCCTCGCGCTTCCAGCTCACCCAGCCAGTGCTATATGTAATGTATGCAATAGCATTGCTGACTATACTGTAATATATATGCTGTATATTGATAGAAGATTAATACTAGGCACAGCATATATTGTCAGGCTGTATAATGGTAAAGCACAGCTTTTATGCAATGATTTAACACTTGTTTCTGCAACTGGGTTTACAATCATTGCCTTTGTGCTGTTATTGTGGACTTATCATTCTGGTGGACTATATTTACATTGATAACACAGTCCACTTCAGCTTATAGGAGGGCTATCTAACTCTGGGCTCACCTCCATCTCTTTCCCTGAACTCTAGCAATCATTAGGGCTCTTTCACATCACAGAACGTGTGCAGGAACCAATTTCGTGCACGCATTATTACCTGCGGCATGAAAGTCGGGAAGTTGCGGTGCAACGCTCATTAGTGGCGGTAGTTCTAATTCACCCGACGGGAGAACGCCGAGGCTGGACGTTACGAAGCTCCCACATGTGTTACAGCGTATTTGCTCTGGAATGCTTTGTCTAATGTGAAAGTTAACATGAAAGTCAAATAGGCTTTCATGTTACCTTCCTAAACACAGTCTAGGAGGAATCCGTCAAAATGCACAGTGCAGCTCCTAGTGTGAAAGAGCCCTTACTGGTTCAGCTGTATCACACTGCAGATCAAGTTGCACAGCTGCTGAGTCATAAAACATCACCTGCAATTCTTCTTAGGGCTCATTCACACTAAGTGCTGCGCTGTCAGTTTTGACGCATTGCACATAGTGTGCCATCCACATGGTTACATGAAAGCCCATAGACTTTCATGTTACTATTCACCGTACAGCTGTGCGTTCCCTGGCATTGCGATATAACGCGCCTGGGAACATCTTATCACACAACGAATGCGTTTTCCCAATGGGTTCTACTGTGTTGCTGCTGCCAATGTCTGCGCTTTGAGACCCCTCGATGTGCATTCCGTGCGATGGAGACGCATGCACAAAATCGCTTTCATGCATGTGTTCTGTAGTGTGACTGAGCCCTTAGCAATGGTGCTGGGGATATCATGTTTAATAGAGGACTCCTGACCTGAATCTCGGGCCTGTCACCTGGCATACTGTGATCTTCTGGGCTGTGTCTATAACCTGAGGTCTGTGTATGGGGCGATATTGAGCGATATTATACCTGAGGTCTGTGTATGGGGCGATATTGAGCGATATTATACCTGAGGTCTGTGTATGGGGCGATACTGAGCGATATTATACCTGAGGTCTGTGTATGGGGTGATGCTGAGCGATATTATACCTGAGGTCTGTGTATGGGGCGATGCTGAGCGATATTATACCTGAGGTCCGTGTATGGGGCAATACTGAGCGATAATATACCTGAGGTCTGTGTATGGGGTGATGCTGAGCGATATTATACCTGAGGTCTGTGTATGGGGCGATGCTGAGCGATATTATACCTGAGGTCTGTGTATGGGGTGATGCTGAGCGATATTATACCTGAGTTCTGTGTATGGGGCGATGCTGAGCGATATTATACATGAGGTCTGTGTATGGGGCGATGCTGAGCGATATTATACCTGAGGTCTGTGTATGGGGTGATGCTGAGCGATATTATACCTGAGGTCTGTGTATGGGGTGATGCTGAGCGATATTATACCTGAGGTCTGTGTATGGGGCGATGCTGAGCGATATTATACCTGAGGTCTGTGTATGGGGTGATGCTGAGCGATATTATACATGAGGTCCGTGTATGGGGCGATGCTGAGCGATATTATACATGAGGTCTATGTATGGGGCGATGCTGAGCGATATTATACCTGAGGTCTGTGTATGGGGCCATGCTGAGCGATATTATACCTGAGGTCTGTGTATGAAGCCATGCTGAGCGATATTATACCTGAGGTCTGTGTATGGGGCGATGCTGAGCGATATTATACCTGAGGTCTGTGTATGGGGTGATGCTGAGTAATATTATACCTGAGGTCTGTGTATAGGGCGATACTGAGCGATATTATACCCGAGGTCTGTGTATGGGGTGATGCTGAGCGATATTATACCTGAGGTCTGTGTATGGGGTGATGCTGAGCGACATTATACCTGAGGTCTGTGTATGGGGCCATGCTGAGCGATATTATACCTGAGGTCTGTGTATGGGGTGATGCTGAGCGATATTATACCTGAGGTCTGTGTATGGGGCGATGCTGAGCGATATTATACCTGAGGTCCGTGTATGGTGCGATGCTGAGCGATATTATACCTGAGATCTGTGTATGGGGTGATGCTGAGCGATATTATACCTGAGGTCTGTGTATGGGGTGATGCTGAGCGATATTATACCTGAGGTCCGTGTATGGGGCGATGCTGAGCGATATTATACCTGAGGTCCGTGTATGGGGCGATGCTGAGCGATATACCTGAGGTCTGTGTATGGGGCGATGCTGAGCCATATTATGGTGCAGTTTGGGAAGGGGAGGTGGGGAGTTTAGCTGGCAGTGTGTAGGGCTGGATCATATTCCACAAGGTGGCTGCTATGGTTTCAATACGCTGAAGCTACGTACACACATGCGAGAAATGTCACCCATAAGAGATCGAGAAACGATCCCTCGGACAATAATTCGGGGAATGATGTTGTACAGACACGTCCCTAGCCTTGAGGCCAGCAATGTGCTCTGTTGCTATGTAGGAGGGCAGAGGGACAACAATCAGCGTATGACGGAGGTGCTTTAATTAATGGGCGGGGCTAGTAAAAAGCATTGTGAATAGTTGTGCTCAGGCATCGGGGATCGTTAAACATCCTACAGGACGGATCTTCAATGTTGCCCGAGCAATAGCGATCTGCAGCCTCTGTACACACATAATGATCGTCAGTTGAAACTGAAACAGCGGATAACGACAGACGCATGTGTGTGCGTAGCTTTAGGGTGCATATACACATGCAGTTTTGATTGGACAATAATTGACACATTTTTCCACCTCTATGTAGTGTGAGGGCCAATAGACTGCATAATATGAGCAGACTGTGTAGGTAAAACCTCATACTGCACGGAAGTAGTAAAATTGGTCGATCAGAAGTGAAGCAGGCACGTACAGGGAGCAGTTCTCATGCTCACTGTCCCCCCCCACCCCCATTCACCTCTATCCCCCTCTGTTCTCTCCTAAATGCCAGCAGAAGCTGCTTCAGGGTTGGTAGGCACTAGGCCCGGCGTGTGCGCGTCATTGACTTGTGCACAATGATGTGTGCTGCCGGGCCTAACGCTTGCGCACTGCTGCTGACCCGGAAGCAGCTTTTGCTGGCTTCTAGGAGAGAGCAGAGGGGGATAGAAGTGAATGTGGAGGGGGTGGGGGGGGGGGGGGGACAGTGGGCATGAGGACTACTCCCTGTACCTGCCTGCTTCAATTCTGATTGGCCAATTTTACTACTTCCATGCAGTATGAGGTTTGAGGCTTAAGTGCCTCTTGAAAGCGGATCAGAGATGAAAAACTAACTATAACAAGTAACTTGTTTATATATCTTATCTAAAGTTTAGATAGTTCACACAGCATATCTAGCTGCAAACAGCTTCAAAAGTTTATGATTATTTATTCCTATGATACAATGAGGGCAGCCATGTTCTGTTTGTCACATTGTCACTGGCTGAGGGCTGGAGATGCTATCAGTCTATAGCGGCGCTCAGTGAGTAACGTCGGCTCCGTCAGAAGACGGAGCCGAAGTTGCTTAAAAAACACAATAATTCGGCCTCCAGCAATCGCTGGAAGCCAAATTATTTCATTCCCCCACTATCCATGGCGGCCTGGAGGGGGAATAGTAATTAAAATGGCCCGGACTTGTGCAGCAGCAGGATCAGCCATATACCGCTGTATCCTGCGCCCAAGTCTACCGGCGCCGATTTGAAATGTACTGTATTGAGGAGCCGCATGTGCGCAGTGGCCAGTCAGTCTGGAAGAGGATCGCTGAGGGGGACTGGAGGGCAGCTTAGTGATAGCGTGGGCACAGGGCAGCTGCAGGGGGCTGGTAGAAGCCCCAGGTAAATTAAACCTGGTTTGATTTCTTTTTTTTTTTTTTTACTTAATACGATTCCCTTTAACTCACCTCTCCAAGTTTGCATCCAGCTGCACACAAGCATATGACTGTAGGCGGAGCATAACAGACATTGGAGGTGGGGCTTATTGTGGACTAGCGGGGGACGAGGCTGTGGTTCGATTTAGAGGCAGAGATTTGCAAGGGGACATTGGGCTCTATTCTCAAAGACTTCCCGCATGCGGTAAAGTGCATGCGGGAAGTTACCGACCAAAACACCGCCACATTGAAATTCTGAAAAGGTTCCGCATGTTTTTCCGCATGCGGAAAAAGTGTGGTAAAAGTGCGGGATTCATGCAGAAAAATTTCCGCAAAAGTCGGTATTTTCCGCAATAAAAGATCAATTCTCAAAAATGTTCAGGCGCATCATTTCGTCGTTAATTACCGATTTTTCATCACCTACAAGTAGTAGGTGATATATTCCGCATCCCATTGACTTTAATGAAGTGTGGAGGCTTAAGGGCTGTGCTTGCTGGACTTTAACTTTTTTTTTTTAAACACATGAATAATGGCTGTTTCCGCATCTTTTTTTCCCGCATGCGTAAAACATGCGGAAAATATTAGTGAAATGTGGAAAAAATGCGGAGTTTACCGCTGGCGGGAATATAGCGGTAAAATTTTGCGGAAAATTTGGCTCTTTGAGAATAGAGCCCATTGTGGTCAATGACCGCTGCTCAGGGTAAAGTCCCCCTCAGGATAAAGACCCTGACCATGTATATTTGCTACCAAAACGAATTCAAGGCAGTTTTTTTTTTAAGTAATTGGCCAGCCCAGGATGGGTGCCATAAACCTATTTCTGTTACTAGACATCTGATTGTATCGTATCCATCCTACCTCACTGTGTAATTCCTGCTACCGGCCGCTAGGGGGAGCTCCGGTATTACTGCTTGTTCCTTCCTGGAGCTTCTGCCTGAGAATGTCGGGGCTGAGAGCTCCTGGCTATCGGGGATACAGAGAGAGACGCCGCACGTCTGCCTCCGATGTTGCCGCTGCTCCGTCTGCGAGCCGAGGAGGCTGAGTACCGGGTGACGTCATAGAAGCTATTGTGACGCGTGTGCAGGTGGACCGCTCGAGACCGCTGAGGATGGCACCTGCAGTGACACGTGACCACGCCCCTCTGCTATTGCTGTGTCATGCTAGTGGATGGAGGTGACGTCATAGCAGCTATTGTGACGCGCGTGTGCAGGTGGGCAGCTGGAGCACCGCTGAGGATGGCACCTGCAGTGACACGTGACCACGCCCCTCTGCTATTGCTGAGTCATGCTAGTGGATTGGTGAGGCATTATGTACAGTAGGGAAAGGTGAGGGAGCGCGTGTGCTGCGCTGTATATACTGCTGTACATGCATCATGCAGTTATGTACTCAGTGAGGTGCATATGCCTATCCACACTCAAGCTTGGGACACACATCCAATTTTGATTGGCCAATCATTGGCCAATTTTATCACAGCCATGTCAGGAGAGGCTTACTTGCACAAGCTGGTCTCAGTATTTATAGTCTCTCACTCTACATTGAGGTGGTAAAAGTGGCTAGCAATTGGCCAATCAATGTTGGATGTGTGTATGCACCCTAAGTTACTTTCCCTCTATCTGCAATGATGGGGTTATGTGATATACACAGGGCCCGGCTGTCTAGAGTATTCTGGCCCGCTCCTTAGAATGTGGCTGCTCCTCCCCTCAGTGCTGTCATACTGGGTAGCTCCGCCCCCTGATCTCCCAGCAATACAGCAGAAGCTGTCACCTTGTTAGCCACAGCTTGGCACTGACACACTGGCCTGCCCTTCAATATGTCGCTGCTGGTCCCCTCCTCAATGCTGCCGGTGCACCCAGAGCAGCATATAGTAACATGTCTGTAGATGTAAGGCCTGTATACAGTGAACATCACTAAACGCTAGGCCTGAACGATTTTAGGAAAAGATTGAATTGAACGATTTCTGCCAGAAATTGCGATTTCGATTCAATACACGATTTTCTACTCACAACGATGGATCAGATCGCTCTGACCATCCATGACACAAAACCTCAACGTGTGTGAACCCAGGCTTAACCCAGGTGTAGAATTTAGTAATAGGTGCCCCTTTTATGCAGCTTATTACTACTGGAAGAAAAAAATATATATAAGGCAGCACAGTGGTGTAGTGGTTAGTGCTCTTGCCTTGCAGCACTGGGTCCCTGGTTCAAATTCTAGCCTGGTCCTAGCCCTGCGAGGAGTTTGTATGTTCTCTCCATGTCTGTTTGGGTTTCCTCTGGACACTTCGGTTTCCCCCCACATCCAAAAAAACCTACAGTTAAGTTAATTGGCTACTGAAAATTGGCCCTATACTATGGTACATATATTGACATATGACTATGGTAGGAATTAGATTGTGAGCTCCTCTGAGGGACAGTTAAGTGACAAGACAATATACTCTGTACAGCGCTGCGTAAGAGATAGAGAGATAGAGATATATCTATATATTTATAATCTATATTACTATACATTTCTCAGTACTATGTGACATCACATGACAACAATGACTCCCCATGTAGCCTATCAGGGTGACATTTTCAGTGTCAGTCACTGTCACCCAGGCACGCAGCAGCACACACCACAGGGCATGCAGAGAGGGGACCACAGTAATAGTAGTTTGCTGACTGTCCCCTGCCAGGTAGAGAGCAGACAGAAGTGTTAATTAATTACTGCGTGAACGGTAGTGATGGGTCGTTCGCGAACGAGCCGGCTCTAAGAGCCAGCTCTTTGAAGTGAATCACAGGAGCCGATGCTCACTCTGAGAAGAGCCGATGCCTCAGCCGCCCCTTTTAGCTCTGCTTTGCTCCGTAATAAAGGGCGCTGAGGCATTCTGGGAGATGTAGTCCTCCTCTTGCAGCTTGTAGAAGTGTTTGGGGCGGAGCAGAGCAGTAGCAGGAGGGATTGCCTCAGTCAGAAAAGTAGTCTGGAGTTGGCATGGAGACGGGGGCGGGGCTTTTAATCCAATTCTGAGTTGTGTCTAGTGATATTTAATGAAGAGCCGATTCAGAGCCGTAAGAGCCGGCTCTTTAATAGGAGCCGATTCAGAAGTGCCGATTCTCTGAGAAGAGCCGGAATTCCCATCACTAGTGAACGGCTCGGCTCCCCGGGCAGTGCGTGCGTCTCTCAGGCTCTTCTCATTTTCCGGGCGACAGGGGGCGGGACAAGCCCATCCTTCCTGTGTATGCCTGTCTGCCCCATTAACCAGCCTGGCTGTCACCCGGAGAGGGAGCGGGAATGATCCGACTCATTAACCCCTCACTGGCCTCCTCTCCAGCACCTACAGGGAGCATTTCTGCTTTTGCTATACGCGACTGAGGAGGAGGGAGCCGGAAGCAGAGCAGGAATCAGCAGCTGCAAAAATCGCAGCTCTAACGATCTCAAGATCGTCACACTGCTGATCGCGATTTTCGGTTTAAAACCGAAAATCGTTCAGCCCTACTAAACGCAGTGTGATGCAATGTTGCTGAGGCTATCTGTTGCTGGTTTCATAATTGTTAGGGCGCGTTCAGATCACAAATGCGGATGGCCAGCGTGCGGAACGCGTGCGGACCGCAACGCGTACGAACGCATGGCCATCCGCGTTTGTGTGCGTTGCGTGGCTGATCCCATCACTGAAAAGTGAATGGGACAGCCACGCGTTTTGTCAAAATCTGCGTGCAGCATGCGTTCCCGGACCGTACAGGTCCGGAACGCATGCAGTGTGAACATCAGACATTGCACTCTATGCAATGTCTGATGTCGTGCGTGTCGGCCTCCTGCACGCGTTTCCAAAACGCGGCTGAAAACGCGTGCAGTGTGAACGGATTATAAAACACAATGCAAAGTACCAGTATGGGCTGCTGGCCGGGGGAGAGCACTCCTGTCTGCTTAGCCTGCCATGTGCAGCAGCAGCGCCCCTGACCACGTGCAGCTCAGTCTGCAGCCACCTGCATCCATATACAGCAGCTCTGTCCCTTCCAGCAGCCTCACTCACTACTGTATTCCCCAGACTCACAATATATACACAGCCCTCCCACAGGGCCGGCCCGCCCATGAGGCGGGGTGAGGCGGGTTCCTCAGGCGGCAGGAAGTGGAGGGGCAGCACCAGACATAGAGAGGAAGTGACTGGGGAGAGGAGAGAGAGAGAGTGCAGGCTGCAGTGCAGACGAAGTCCGGCTGATCCTGTGTGGTGCCCGACCTGCCTCCGACCTCGTGCCTGCACACACACCGTGAGTGATCCTCCCCAGCTCCCCTCCGGCTCCGTCGAGGCCACCCGGACTGTCTGTGAACTTCTGAGACCTGCCCTGCCGCCCCCCATTAGGCTGTGCGCACCTCCCGCCCGCCACCCACATGATGCCGCCGGGCCGGCCTCCGAGTCTGACGACTCTCCGAGCTCAGCTCTGCAGCCTGCGGCCTCTCCTGGCTGTATCCTCCTCCAAGGCTGTATGTGACGCTGCCTATGGCGGCGGATGCCGCCCGCTCTGCCTCTGCTGCCCTGCGGCTGATTGTCACGCACGGGCGGCGACGTGACCCGACCGTGAGCATGACGATGATGAGGCTGGCTCTGGCTGGCTGCCGTCTGCCGCCTCCGGCCGCCGCTCACCAGCCCAGGCCCAGCGCGAGATCCGAAATGGTGAAGGCGGAGCATGCCCGCCACAGGCCTCAGGCAGCCGTCTGTCCCCTGCCTGCCAGTGCAGGATCATGCATGCATGCATGCGGTGCGGATGCCCGCCCTTCGCCGCCGCCACAGATCCCCGGTGAGTGAGTCAGACTCAGTCACTCACTTGTCACTTACTTTGTTTGCTGCATCACTCAGGGCAGGCTTTTCTTCACGGTCGATTGTGTGGGGGATGATGTAATGTTATAATGTAGACATTAGGGGGGGGGGGGGGCTTGGCAAGGGGAAAAGAAAGAAGCAATGAAGGGGATGACAAAGTCGGGGGGGGGGGGGGGATGGGGGGCTTGGCAAATGGCAAGGGGAACAGAATCAATGAAGGGGATGACAAAGGGGCCGGGGGGGGGGGGGGCGCCTTCACGATCTTTGCCTCAGGCAGCAGAAAGTCCAGGACCGGCCCTGCCCTCCCATAGAACTGGCTCCTAACAGTGTCTGTGTACATCAATAAGACTTCTATAGCGGCCACACGGGGAAGCTCCGCACACAAGTTCCATGAACATTTTACAGTCCGGCCACAAGAGGGAGCTCCGCACACAATGTCGCCAGCTTACATACGCGATCCTGGTTCCTGGCTGCTCCGTGTGATGCCTCCAAGGGCGTAGGCGGGACTCTCCTCCTCGGCTGTGCAGAGCGGTGACTCGTCCACCTCCTCCAGCTGTCAGTGTCTCGAGCGTGCTGTGTCTGCGGAGGGCATGTTTCCGGTCACCTCACCTGCTGCAGATGCCTCGCGCTTCCAGCTCATCCGGCCAGTGCTATATGTAATGTATGCAATAGCATTGCTGACTATACTGTAATATATATGCTATATATTAATAGAAGATTAATACTAGGCACAGCATATATTGTCAGGCTGTATAATGGTAAAGCACAGCTTTTATGCAATGATGTAACACTTGTTTCTGCAACTAGGTTTACAATCATTACCTTTGTGCTGTTACTGTGGACTTATCATTCTGGTGGACTATATTTACATTGATAACACAGTCCACTTCAGCTTATAGGAGGGCTATCTAATTCTGGGCTCACCTCCATCTCTATACCTGAACTCTAGCAATCATTAGGGCTCTTTCACATCACAGAACGTGTGCAGGAACCAATTTCGTGCACGCATTATTACCTACAGGCGTGAACGTCGGGAAGTTGCGGTGCAACGCTCATTAGTGGCGGTAGTTCTAATTCACCCGACGGGAGAACGCAGAGGCTGGACGTTACAAAGCTCCCACATGTGTTACAGCGTATTTGCTCTGGAATGCTTTGTCTAATGTGAAAGTTAGCTTAAAAGTCAAATAGGCTTTCATGTTACCTCTCTAAACACAGCCAGGGAGCGATCCGTCAAAACGCACGGTGCAGCTCCTAGTGTGAAAGAGCCCTTACTGGTTCAGCTGTATCACACTGCAGATCAAGTTGCACAGCTGCTGAGCTATAAAACATCACCTGCAATTCTTCTTAGGGCTCATTCACACTAAGTGCTGCGCTGTCAGTTTTGACAGATTGAACATAGTGTGCCATCGACATGGTCTATGGACTTTCATGTTACTTTTCACCGTACACATTTTCCCAATGGGTTCTATTGTGTTGCTGCTGGCAATGTCTGCGCTTTGAGACACCTCGATGTGCATTCCATGCAATTGAAACGCATGCACAAAATTGCATTCATGCATGTGTTCTGTAGTGTGAATGAGCCCTTAGCAATGATGCTGGGGATATCATGTTTAACAGAGGCCTCCTGACCTGAATCTCGGGCTTGTCATCTGGCATACTGTGATCTTCTGGGCTGTGTCTGTAACCTGAGGTCTGTGTATGGGGCGATGCTGAGCGATATTATACCTGAGGTCTCTGTATGGGGCGATGCTGAGCGATATTATACCTGAGGTCTGTGTATGGGGCCATGCTGAGCGATATTATACCTGAGGTCTGTGTATGGGGCCATGCTGAGCGATATTATGCATGAGGTCCGTGTATGGGGCGATGCTGAGCGATATTATACCTGAGGTCTGTGTATGGGGCGATGCTGAGCGATATTATACCTGAGGTCTGTGTATGGGGCCATGCTGAGCGATATTATACCTGAGGACTGTGTATGGGGCGATGCTGAGCGATATTATACCTGAGGTCTGTGTATGGGGCCATGCTGAGCGATATTATACCTGAGGTCTGTGTATGGGGCGATGCTGAGCGATATTATACCTGAGGTCTGTGTATGGGGCCATGCTGAGCGATATTATACCTGAGGTCTGTGTATGGGGCCATGCTGAGCGATATTATACCTGAGGTCTGTGTATGGGGCGATGCTGAGCGATATTATACCTGAGGTCTGTGTATGGGGCCATGCTGAGCGATATTATACCTGAGGTCTGTGTATGGGGCAATGCTGAGCGATATTATACCTGAGGTCTGTGTATGGGGCGATGCTGAGCGATATTATGCCTGAGGTCTGTGTATGGGGCGATGCTGAGCGATATTATACCTGAGGTCTGTGTATGGGGCCATGCTGAGCGATATTATACCTGAGGTCTGTGTATGGGGCGATGCTGAGCGATATTATACCTGAGGTCTGTGTATGGGGCCATGCTGAGCGATATTTTACCTGAGGTCTGTGTATGGGGTGATGCTGAGCGATATTATACCTGAGGTCTCTGTATGGGGCGATGCTGAGCGATATTATACCTGAGGTCTGTGTATGGGGCGATGCTGAGCGATATTATACCTGAGGTCTGTGTATGGGGCCATGCTGAGCGATATTATACCTGAGGTCTGTGTATGGGGCGATGCTGAGCGATATTATACCTGAGGTCTGTGTATGGGGCAATGCTGAACGATATTATACCTGAGGTCTGTGTATGGGGCAATGCTGAACGATATTATACCCGAGGTCTGTGTATGGGGCAATACTGAGCGATATTATACCCGAGGTCTGTGTATGGGGCCATGCTGAGCGATATTATACCTGAGGTCTGTGTATGGGGCAATACTGAGCGATATTATACCTGAGGTCTGTGTATGGGGCAATGCTGAGCGATATTATACCTGAGGTCTGTGTATGGGGCAATACTGAGCGATATTATACCTGAGGTCTGTGTATAGGGCCATGCTGAGCGATATTATACCTGAGGTCTGTGTATGGGGCGATGCTGAGCGATATTATACCTGAGGTCTGTGTATGGGGCAATGCTGAGCGATATTATACCTGAGGTCTGTGTATGGGGCAATACTGAGCGATATTATAACTGAGGTCTGTGTATAGGGCCATGCTGAGCGATATTATACCTGAGGTCTGTGTATGGGGCGATGCTGAGCGATATTATACCTGAGGTCTGTGTATGGGGCGATGCTGAGCGATATTATACCTGAGGTCTGTGTATGGGGCGATGCTGAGCGATATTATACCTGAGGTCTGTGTATAGGGCGATACTGAGCGATATTATACCTGAGGTCTGTGTATGGGGCGATGCTGAGCGATATTATACCTGAGGTCTGTGTATGGGGCGATGCTGAGCGATATTATACCTGAGGTCTGTGTATGGGGTGATGCTGAGCGATATTATACCTGAGGTCTGTGTATGGGGCGATGCTGAGCGATATTATACCTGAGGTCTGTGTATGGGGCGATGCTGAGCGATATTATACCTGAGGTCTGTGTATGGGGCGATGCTGAGCGATATTATACCTGAGGTCTGTGTACGGGGCAATGCTGAGCGATATTATACCTGAGGTCTGTGTACGGGGCAATGCTGAGCGATATTATACCTGAGGTCTGTGTACGGGGCAATGCTGAGCGATATTATACCTGAGGTCTGTGTATGGGGCGATGCTGAGCGATATTATACCTGAGGTCTGTGTATGGGGCGATGCTGAGCGATAATATACCTGAGGTCTGTGTATAGGGCGATACTGAGCGATATATTATACCTGAGGTCTGTGTATGGGGCGATGCTGAGCGATATTATACCTGAGGTCTGTGTATGGGGCGATGCTGAGCGATATTATACCTGAGGTCTGTGTATGGGGCGATGCTGAGCGATATTATACCTGAGGTCTGTGTATGGGGCCATGCTGAGCGATATTATACCTGAGGTCTGTGTATGGGGTGATGCTGAGCGATATTATACCTGAGGTCTCTGTATGGGGCGATGCTGAGCGATATTATACCTGAGGTCTGTGTATGGGGCGATGCTGAGCGATATTATACCTGAGGTCTGTGTATGGGGCGATGCTGAGCGATATTATACCTGAGGTCTCTGTATGGGGCAATGCTGAGCGATATTATACCTGAGGTCTGTGTATGGGGCAATGCTGAGCGATATTATACCTGAGGTCTGTGTATGGGGCAATGCTGAGTGATATTATACCTGAGGTCTGTGTATGGGGCAATACTGAGTGTATGGGGCAATACTGAGCGATATTATACCTGAGGTCTGTGTATGGGGCAATACTGAGCGATATTATACCTGAGGTCTGTGTATGGGGCAATGCTGAGCGATATTATACCTGAGGTCTGTGTATGGGGCAATACTGAGCGATATTATACCTGAGGTCTGTGTATGGGGCGATGCTGAGCGATATTATACCTGAGGTCTGTGTATGGGGCGATGCTGAGCGATATTATACCTGAGGTCTGTGTATGGGGCGATGCTGAGCGATATTATACCTGAGGTCTGTGTACGGGGCAATGCTGAGCGATATTATACCTGAGGTCTGTGTATGGGGCAATGCTGAGCGATATTATACCTGAGGTCTGTGTATGGGGCGATGCTGAGCGATAATATACCTGAGGTCTGTGTATAGGGCGATACTGAGCGATATATTATACCTGAGGTCTGTGTATAGGGCGATGCTGAGCGATATTATACCTGAGGTCTGTGTATGGGGCGATGCTGAGCGATATTATACCTGAGGTCTGTGTATGGGGCGATGCTGAGCGATATTATACCTGAGGTCTGTGTATGGGGCCATGCTGAGCGATATTATACCTGAGGTCTGTGTATGGGGTGATGCTGAGCGATATTATACCTGAGGTCTCTGTATGGGGCGATGCTGAGCGATATACCTGAGGTCTGTGTATAGGGCGATACTGAGCGATATTATACCTGAAGTCTGTGTATGGGGCGATGCTGAGCGATATTATGCCTGAGGTCTGTGTATGGGGCGATGCTGAGCGATATTATACCTGAGGTCTGTGTATGGGGCCATGCTGAGCGATATTATACCTGAGGTCTGTGTATGGGGCGATGCTGAGCGATATTATACCTGAGGTCTGTGTATGGGGCCATGCTGAGCGATATTTTACCTGAGGTCTGTGTATGGGGTGATGCTGAGCGATATTATACCTGAGGTCTCTGTATGGGGCGATGCTGAGCGATATTATACCTGAGGTCTGTGTATGGGGCGATGCTGAGCGATATTATACCTGAGGTCTGTGTATGGGGCCATGCTGAGCGATATTATACCTGAGGTCTGTGTATGGGGCGATGCTGAGCGATATTATACCTGAGGTCTGTGTATGGGGCAATGCTGAACGATATTATACCTGAGGTCTGTGTATGGGGCAATGCTGAACGATATTATACCCGAGGTCTGTGTATGGGGCAATACTGAGCGATATTATACCCGAGGTCTGTGTATGGGGCCATGCTGAGCGATATTATACCTGAGGTCTGTGTATGGGGCAATACTGAGCGATATTATACCTGAGGTCTGTGTATGGGGCAATGCTGAGCGATATTATACCTGAGGTCTGTGTATGGGGCAATACTGAGCGATATTATACCTGAGGTCTGTGTATAGGGCCATGCTGAGCGATATTATACCTGAGGTCTGTGTATGGGGCGATGCTGAGCGATATTATACCTGAGGTCTGTGTATGGGGCAATGCTGAGCGATATTATACCTGAGGTCTGTGTATGGGGCAATACTGAGCGATATTATAACTGAGGTCTGTGTATAGTGCCATGCTGAGCGATATTATACCTGAGGTCTGTGTATGGGGCGATGCTGAGCGATATTATACCTGAGGTCTGTGTATGGGGCGATGCTGAGCGATATTATACCTGAGGTCTGTGTATGGGGCGATGCTGAGCGATATTATACCTGAGGTCTGTGTATAGGGCGATACTGAGCGATATTATACCTGAGGTCTGTGTATGGGGCGATGCTGAGCGATATTATACCTGAGGTCTGTGTATGGGGCGATGCTGAGCGATATTATACCTGAGGTCTGTGTATGGGGTGATGCTGAGCGATATTATACCTG